>NC_050573.1:240238947-240956384 GCF_011100635.1 Trichosurus vulpecula | reverse complement strand
ATTATGGTTTTTTTATTTGTGTAAATGTTACTATCCTCCCTCTCCCCCAATAAAATATAAAATACTAGAAGACAGGCACTGGGATCTTTTTTTTCCTGTTTTTTCTTTGTACTGCCTGAGAGTAGAAAAAAGCCTTGAGCATAAGAGGTCTTAATAAATGCTTGTTGAACAGAATGGAATTGGTCTCTGACTTCAAAGAGTACATAGTAGGAGGCATTTAAAGAATTATACTGCTGTAGCTATAAGAAAGAAGCTGTAGAAGTTATTAACTATTAACATATGTGATCCTTCCAGGAGGAGGTCTTCAAACAACATCCTTAGATACCCCGCCCACAACAAGGAAATGATGATTTTTAGAATAGGTCTATTGCTTCCAAACAGGTGGAGATATCCAAATTAAGGAAACCAGGGACCCCACCCAGTCACTAAGGTTAGGGTAGGATGAATGGAAAAAGAAGTTGGAGCCAAAGGGCACGACCTTTTTACTTCCAAAAAAGACTCATTTAAGTTCAAATGGAGAGGCTTTAAATAACAAAATCTTCATTACCATATTGGAAAAAAAAATAATTCTCTCTGTAATGAAGGTCACCAGAAGCCAATAAAGTTTGGGAACTAATGGTATGAATGCTTATGATCTTGCAGGTTGACCCTTAAATAAACCCATACCAGAATTTAAAAGGCTTCTGGAGTCACAACTATGCAGACAAAGAAGGGATGTGACCAACACCACTATTTGTAAAGCCTAGGCTAATTAAATGCTCAGTAAGCTAAAATGGCTTTTTCATAATAATTCGGCTTCTTTTTCCAAAATCCATTCTCATCAGGAAATAAAAATAATAGAAACAGTTCAGGATTTGGGAAAATTTAACACCTGTCATTAAACAGATGCCTTGCCAAATTTTTGAAATAATTCTAAAATGTACCACATTTTGAAAAAAATTAGGTGTGGACCTCTGAATGATTAGCTGTTCTCTAACGCAAATAATGTCTAAAATCTTACCTCCTCAAGAAAAATTTTCCTTACTTTTAAAAAAAAAAGATTTAATGTTAGATTTCTCATTATATTCACTTTTATTGAGAAATAAAAAATTAAGTGGATGATCCTACTTACGAGTATAAATAGTATGTCCCACTTACCAAGTTTCACTATAACCCCGGCTCCTAAATCTTAGAATCTCAGAATTGTAAGACAGCTCCTCCTACCCCCACCCCCACTGCCCAAAAAGAAATCCAGTTCAGTCTACTCCTGAACAATAGTTGTCTTTACAACATACTTCAGAAGTGGTCATCCAACCTGCTTGAAAACATCCAGCTGAAGAAACTTCCACTGCCTTCTGCAGCAACCTATTCCACTTTTGGACAGCTCTAATTGTTAGAAATTTTTTCCCTTAAATCAAATCTAAATTGGCTTCTATCTATTTTTACCTGTTGATCCTACTTCTGCTCTTTAGGGTCAAAATGAACAAGCCTCAAGCAAGCTGTCTCCCACAGCTATCATGCCCTTCTTGCCTTCTCTCCTCCAGGTAAAAATATCCCCAATTCCTTTAATAAGCTCTGATGTGGCATAACTCTTTTTTTTGGGGGGGGGGACAACAACATAGTTTTTCTTCTTTTAAATTAATTTATTTATTTTTAGTTTACAACATTCAGTTCCACAAGCTTTTGATTTCCAAATTTTCTCCCCTTCCCTCTCCTCCCTATTCCTCCTCTCCCCAAAATGGCATGCAATCCAATATAGGCTCTACATATACATTCACAATAAACATATTTTCACATTAGTCATGTTGTAAAGAAGAATTATAACCAATGGAACGAACCACGAGAAAGAAGAAACAAAACAAAAAAGGGCGAACAAATAGTTTCCTTCAATCTACATTCAGACTCCATAATTCTTTCTGTGGATGTGGATAGCATTTCCCATCATGAGTCTTTTGGAGTTGTCTTAGGACCTTGCATTGCTGAGAAGAGCCAAGTCTATCAAAATTAGTCATCGCACAATGTGTCTGTAACTGTGTGCAATGTTCTCCTTGGTTCCAGTCCCCTCACTCGGCATCAGTTCATATACATCTTTCCAGGTTTTTCTGAAGTCAGTCTGCTCATTATTTCTTATAGCACAATAGTATTCCATTATATTAATATACTACAACTTGTTCAGCCATTCCCCAATTCATGGGCATCCCCTCAATTTCCAATTCTTTGCTACCACAAAAAGAGCTGCTGTAAATATTTTTGTACATATGGGTCCTTTTCCCATTTATATGATACCTCTGGGATACAGCCCTAAAAGTCGTATTGCTGGCTCAAAGAGGATGCACATTTTTATAGCCTTTTGGGCATAGTTCCAAATTGCTCTCCAGAATTGTTGGATCAGTTCACAATTCTACCAACAATGCATTAGTGTTCCAATTTTCCCACATCTTCTCCAGCATTTATAATTTTCCTGTTTTGTCATGTTAGCCAATGACAAGTGTGATGTCATACCTAAGAGTTGTTTTGATTTGCATTTTTCTGATCAATAGTGATTTAGAACATTTTTTCATATGACTATAGATATCTTTAATTTCTTCCTCTGAAAACTCTCTGTTCATATCCTTTGACCATTTATCAACTGGAGAATGACTTGTATTCTTATAAATTTCACTTAGTTCTCTATATATTTTAGAAAAGAGGCCTTTATCAGAGACACTGGTTGTAAAAATTCTTTGCCAGTTTTCTGGTTCCCTCCTAATCTTGGTTGCATTGGCTTTGTTTGTGTGAAAACTTTTCAATTTAATGTAATCAAAATTATCCATTTTGCATTTCATAATGTTCTCTATCTTTTGTTTGTCATAAATTCTCCCCTTCTCCACAAATATGACAGGTAAGCTATTCTTTGCTTTCCCACATTGCTTATAGCATCAGCCTTTATATCTAAATCGTGAACCTATTTTGACTTTATTTTGGCATATGATGTAAGACATTGGTCTATGCCCAGTTTCTGCCATACTACTTTCCAGTTTTCCCAGCAGTTTTTGTGAAATAGTGAGTTTTTGTTCTTATCCCAGAAGCTGGGGTCTTTGGGTTTATCAAACAGTAGATTACTATAGTCTACACGCTATTTGTGTACTGTGTCTATATACTACTTATGTACCCAACCTATTCCACTGATCCACCACTCTATTAGCCAGTACCAAGTAGTTTTGCTGCTTGCTGCTTTATAATACAGTTTAAGATCTAGTATGGGTAGGCCACCTTCTCTAGCATTTCTTTTCATTAATTCTCTTGACATTCTGGACCTTCTGTTCTTCCAGATGAACTTTGTTATTATTTTTTCCAGCTCTATAAAATAATTTTTGGTACTTTGATTGGTATGGCACAAGATAAGTAAATTAATTTAGATAAAATTGTCATTTTTATTATATTGGCTCTGCCTATCCACGAGCAACTGATGTTTTTCCATTTATTTAGATCTGACTTTATTTCTGTGAAAAGTGTTTTGTAATTGTGTTCAGATAGGTCCTAGGTTTGTTTTGGCAGGTAGGCTCCCAAATATTTTGTAATGTCTACGGTAACTTTAAGTGGAATTTCTCATTCTATCTCTTGCTATTGGGCTTCTTAATGATATACAGGAATATGTGGCATGACTCTTGAAGCTCTTCACCATCCTAGCTTCCCTCCTCTAGATATTCTTTTTTAAAATTAAAAAAATTTGATGCTCTTTTCTTCCTATATATTGTCATGACCCAATGCCTTACCATCCTTCACCAAAAAACCACTCACTCCTTTGTAACAAAAAGTCAAAGGGGAAAAAAAATCTACATATTGGCCATATCTGAAAATGTATGCCTGGTTCCACCACTATAGCTCACCATGTCTTTGCTGAGAATTGAAAGAAATGTATCATGGGACCATCGGTCCTCTAAAGTCATGACCAGACACTACCTTGATCAGTGTTAAAGTCTTTCAATACTATTTTCCTTTACGTCAGTATGGTCATTGTGTATATTGTTTTCCTAGTTCTTTTTACTTTGTTCTTCATCAGTTCATACAAGTCTTCCTATGTTTCTCCAAACTCTCAATTTCTTATAGCACAATAATATTCCATTATATTTGTATGCTATGGTTAAAAGGACATTGGTTCTAGAGTCAGAAAATCTAGATTCAAATCTTGCTTGTGCCAAATTAACCTCCCTGTGCTTCAATTTCTTTAACTGTAAAAGTATGAAGCTGGACTGACTGGACTGTGATGTTCCTTCCAGCTCTAGATCTATGCTCTTCCTAAAAATAAGAGCTGCTACTTATACACGCAGACATAGAACCTTTCCTTCTGTTTTTGATCTCCTTGGGGTGTACACCTACAAGTAGATTTCCTATGTGAAAGAGTGTACAAATTTAGTGACTTTTTTTTTAGCATAATTCCATTTTTTTTCCTAGAATGGTTGGATATAATTCCATCAACAATACACTGAAATCTGTCTTCTCCTAGTTCATTCCAACACTTTGCATTTTTGCTTTTTGTCATCTTTGCCAATCTAATGGGTGAGAGATGAAACCTCAGAGTTGATTTAATTTGCATTTCTTTTATTAGTGATCTGGATCATTTTTTCATATGGCTAGTAATAGTTTGCATTTCCTCCTCTTCCTTCTTCTAAGACTAGATCTCCCTATGTTGCCCAGGCTGGAAGTATAAGTGCCTGATCCTACTACTGACCAGGCTGGGAGCTTTGACCTGATCCATTTCTGACCTGAATCAGTTCTCTCCTTCTTATGCAACCTAGTGGATCCGTCCTCCCCCAGAGCAAAGCACACTGCAACTCAGTGTAACTTAGGACTGAGCTCAAGAGATCCCAGTCTCCCCTGTAGCTGGGTTTACAGGTGTGTACCATGCATTTCTTCTTTTGAAAACTGCCTACTTACATCATTTAACCACTTACTTCACTATTGTGGAACGTCTATTGTTCTTACTTCACTATTGGGTAATGTCTATTGTTCTTAGGTATCTGTATCCATTGCATAAATAATGTGAAAATAATACCTTCCAGCAGAGGTATTAATTGCAAACATTTTCCACCAATTAACTGCTTCTCTTCTAATTCTAGTTGAATTGATTTTGTTTGTGCAGAACCTTTTCAATTTTGTATAATCAAAACTGTCCAATTTATCTTCTATGATAACCCCTATATTTAATTACATTTTTGTTAAGAATCCTTCCTCTAGCCATAGTTATGCAGGGTTTTTCCTGCCTTCCTCCTCTAATTGTTTTTGTGGCCTTTTCTATTTAGATCATGTATTTCAAACACTCTCCAGCTTAAAAATGTCTTTTCTAAAATATTATGTCCAAAACTAAATACAATCCTCCAAATGCAGTCTGGCCATGATAGAGTACAGTGGGACCATCCTAAATGTAGCACTTCTCTTAATATGAACCAACACCTGTATTAAGTGTTTGGGACTTTTTGGTGGGCACCTATACCACATTGTTAAATTGCACTAAATCTGCAGACCATTAAACCTAGTAGATTATTTTCAGATATACTTTTTCTTGCTCATCTCCCTTATTTTGTACTAATGAGACTGATTCTTTGAGTCCAAAAACTATCCTCACTAAATTTCTCCCTGCTCAGTAAAACTTTATACTCATCCCCATTAAATTTCATCTTACTAGATACAGCTCAACATTCTTGCCTCTCATGATCTTTGTAGGGCATGATTCTGACATTCGATGAATTAGCTGTTCCTCATAACCCCTTATGTCATCTGCGAATTTGATAACAAATGGAAACAAGCATTTATTAAGTTCCTACTGTGTGCCAGGCACTTTACAAATATTACTTCACAACAACCCTGGGAAGTAAGTACTATTATGATGTCTACTTTACAGCTGAGGAAACTAAGGCAGACCAAAGTTAAATGACTTGTGCAGGGTCAACTTACAACAAGTCTCTGAGGCAGGAATTTAACTGAGGTCTTCCTGACTCCAGGCCCAAATGCTCTATCAACTGCATTACCTAGCTGGCTCTAAAGACATGTAAACTATATCTTTAAGCAAGTCACTGACAAATGCTAGCTATGATTAGTATGAAAAGCTATTGGAAATCTAAAGCTCTCCCCAAATAAGGTTAAGAGTAACTCCATAAGAACTCTAAGCAGAGACTTAAAGGGAAAAAAATAGATTTTCCACAGGAACTACATATTTAGAAGAAATAAAGCATGAAGAATAAAAACTTGTGAGGAAAAAATTAGAGTTTAAAAGGGAACATAGTAATCCCAAATAAAAAATGAACTCCTTTAAAAACTTAAATAGACCAAAAAGAAATCAAAGACTCTATGACACAGGAAGAAATTTTAGAATAAAATCAAAAGATCAAAAAAACAGAATAAAATCTAAGACAGCCAATATAAAAACAGATGACCTAGAAAACAAGTTAAGGAAAAATAATTTAGGAATTGCTGGACTCTTTGAGGACTATTGTATAAAATGATGAAAAAAAAGCATTTCAGAGAATTCTGGGGATTATGAACTGATGCATACTGAAGTAAGCAAAACCAGTATAACAATTTATATGAGGACAGCAACACTGTGACAAATAAGATTTAAAAGATTTAAGAACTCTGATCAGAGTTCTTTATTCTTATTTGTTACAAAGTTGTTTTATCTTCTTTCAGTTTTTAAAGGGGAGGAATAGTCAAGAATCAGGGATTAACAATGATGACAAAAAGCAAGCACTTTTGTAATATTTGTAAATGCATAGAATAGAAAAAAAGGAATTTCAGAAGGAAGCACAGATGAGCAAGACAGTTTTTAAAGTAACATATAAGACTTACTATACACCTTTTAAAAAACAAGCAATGTGAAATGTGTTCTACTCTGTGGATGGAAGTGGCTCTTTTTCATTTAAATTTTTAAAAATTCAAAGATAATCAGGACAGTTGTAGAGTCATTGAAATATACGTAGTACCACTATCTAAAATTATGGAAAAATCTTTAAAGAATTCAACTGTTCCTCATTTGCCATTGAAACTTTTAATCTTTGAAAATGGTTGGTTAAAGATTTCTGAAAATATGTCACTAAAAGATGTCTTTTTCACTCTTAATTATCAAAAAAAATTTAAACATAATAGCACCCCCAGCACATTAAATGGTATTGGTTATGGTTTTATGTCTTGCTACAACGCAAAACTAGGGGCAGCTAGGTGGTACAGTGAACTGCACCAGCCCTGGGGTCAGGAGGACCTGAGTTCAAATCAGACCTCAGACACTTGACACACTTAATAGCTGTGTGACCTTGGGAAAGTTGCTTAACACCAATCGCCCTGCCTTCCTCCCTCCAAAAAAAAAAAAAAACAACAACACAATACAGAAAACTAGCTTTTGAAACAGGATGTAAATTATTCTTTTTCTTATTTAAAAGAATGGAAGGAGATGAGTATGCCTTTCCCCAGTGACTCAATGACTTTAAAATGGACAAGTTCTAATCATGAATGCTTTATGAAAATAAAAAAAAAGTGAAATACAGGGATTAACATAAAGAATCACAATCTGTATTTGCACAGATTATATTTCAGTAGATCTGCTTCAGGTCAGTTGAGTTAAATAAACATAGATCAAGTACACATGTAGATCTATCGGGAAAAAATTGAAAACAAAATTTTATCTACCCTAAAAAAAATTCAAAATGTTAAGCTGTCTTGGTAAGAGAACAAGCAATCACTGATAGCTATATTAGTTATCAAGTTACCATAAAGTGCTTTATACATAATGGGAAGGTCAATTGTGAAATAAACAGAGATAACTGGAGTAATATTAGAAAGAAGTTAGGAGATCAAGGCTTGACCATCCCAGACATGTCCCAGCAAGTCAGAGCCTCAATTTCCATTTCCGCTAAATAGGGATAGTAACATTTGCATTACCTACTTTCCTCGGGTCCAGTGAGGAAAAGATCCAAGCCCTATATAAATCTGAGTTTCAGTTAACAACCAGCCACAGATTGAATAGTGAAAAGTCCCTAAAGGTGGCACAAAAAGCCATCAACATCTCAATGGCTTTTTGACAGGAGTATGATCCTCAGTGACACTTTTAAATGTCTGTTCTTGCTGTAAGATCACGTTGTTGTTCAGTCATATCTGACTCTTTGTGACCCCATTTAGGGTTTTCTTGGCAAAGATACTGGAGTAGTTTGCCATTTCCTTCTCCAGCTCATTTTACAGATGAGGAAACTGAGGCAAACAGGGTTAAGTGACTTTCCCAGGATCACATAACTAGTAAGTGTCTGAGGCAAGATTTGAACTCAGGAAGAGAGGAGTCTCCCTAACTCCAGGCCTGGCACTCTACCCACTGCACTACGAGGTCATACATTGTCCATAATGATGCTAGCATTGCATATAGACAATCGTTTCAGGGATTTCTATAAGGCCCCAACATCTATCTTTGCTTCCTCCCCAAAAGTCCCTTCCTTCCCAGACTAATAATTGACATTTCATTAGCTTCATGTTTTAGCCCCCATTTATGTAAATACCCCATGAGAAAAATAAGGTAGGGCTCTTATCAGTGGTTCACTATGCCTAAGAATTCACGTAGTAGACTAGTGACAAGCCTCTCTGTATTAGACCAAACATACTAGTCTTCAGTCACCCTCTCTCTCCTTTGATGCCCACCCTATCCCTCTCACCCCCACCATGAGGCACTGCAGTAATATTTCTGTAGTTATCTAAGTGCCAATCACTTACGCCTTGGTGTACCTGGGAAGAAAGAGGGCAGAACAGATATTTAAAGGAAAAATTGAAGCGGACTCCTTCCCAGTTTTTCTAGAGCTGATCCAAACCCCATTATTACAGCATTTTGTTAGTGGAATCATCATTTTCACAGTATTTTTAGTAGTGCTGAACTTGACCTGTTCTTTGCAACAGTGTAGAATCATATTTGCATCAATGAAGAAAGACGGAAAAGGGGAAGTCAGAGGCTGTGTATTTGTTCTTTTTCCTGAGATCCTAAGAAAGGGAATGCCAAGTGGTCATTAATGGCACTAAGCTTAAGTAACCCCAAAATAAACATATTAACTTTAGGAAAAGTTAATAGGGACCTCTAAGTCTCTACAAACATCACATTTACATACAATACCTCTATAGCTAAAGCAGTAGGCCCAAGCAGCCTTTCCTTTCAAGGGAATAGTTGTTTATCTTGCAACTAAGAAGGATAAGGAGGCTTCGGGGTGAATTTTTTTCTGGATCAAAAGGTTCAAAATTTAACTTTATGTTACTGACCTAATCTACTTTAGGGATCTGTTTCACATAGGAGAAATATTCTACTTTCCCTTTACTCATTTATAATACTTTTAAAGGGAAGGTCTGGGTTGTTAGCCTTTAGATAGCGGGACGGTGGCTGTGGACATCTCTAAGTGGGGGCACTCTTTAACGTAAATTTCCCTAGGCTCCACTGAAGATACAGCTCTGCGAGGACAGCAAGCCCCATCAAGTTCCAGTTAGGATAAGCCACTCCTGTCAATTAGCTCCACAGCTGAGCCATCAAATTCAACTATAAATAACAATAACTCATATTTAACGATTAGTTACAAAAAAATTGAAAGCTAGCTGAGATTATTTTGGAAAGGAGAGACCTGAGAGGACCTGAGCCTGTCCAGCAAGGGGGAAGGCTAGTGAAGCTACTGAAGTCCTTTCAGTGGGTCACATAAGTATATAGAGCATCCTCTGGTTTGCAGTTACTTTGCTCACAACGACCCTCTTAGGTAGCTACTGGAAGAGTAATAGCTGTCATTTACACAGTACTTTAAGGTTAAAGCATTTTACAGATATTGTCTCATTTGACCTGCACGGTGACCCTTAGATTTAGGTACTACTGTTATCCTCATTTTACAGATGAGGAGAAATTAAGTGACTAGCTCAGACTCACATTCACTACGAGAGGTCCCTCCTGACTGTAGGTCCAACGTCGTTTCTGTTACACTAACCTGCTTCTTCACTATTTTTACTACTATGCTACTTGGTGAAAAAATCCATAATTAAGACACTTTTCGACAAGAATAACTAAGGTTCTCCTGTCTTGCCTTTAGTTACATTATATATCTTACATATACACAGGTGTTTGCATGATGTCTGCCCCATCACAATGTGAGTTCCCTGAGGGCAGGAATCCTATTTCTGCCTTTTCCCCTTCATATTCCCCATATTTAGCACAGTGTCTGACATATAGTGAGCATTCATCACTTGGTAATTGAGTGCCTATTGATATAGATGGAGGACTAGACATTTTCTCCACTTCTCACAACCTCTCAAAAAATGGAATTATGTGCAAAAGATAATGCAATTTCAGCTGTCTCCCAGGTCTAGAAAACTAAGAACCCAAATGAGGTAACAGTTTAATGAACTAGAAGCAAAGAAATCTAATCCCTAATCCCTGACACACTTATCACTCTCTTTCCCTTAGCCCACCACTCTTGAAAGCTGACTCACCAAGCTTACAGTAAAATTCAACTCTACCCCTCCCTCCTCTTTTTCCCATGAAAAAATAAAAGGCTTGCCCAGGCTGGAATAGCCCTGTGACAATGTTCTATGCTGCAACAGACCAAGGAGCCCAGAGCACTAAGAAACAGAAAGATCTGGGCAAGACTTGGGTATGTCTATGTGGCACTCCCCTAAGTTTGAAGGAAAGAGACTGGCACCCAGCTGGGGACAGTTCTGTCCCGCTTCCCACCCCCCAAAAGTCACTTAGAGCAGAGAATGAAACCTGTGAAATGCGAATTACCCAGCATGAAAGGAGGTTAAGATGGCTTTTAGGTCCAGCACCCAGAGATGGCTACCAAAGGCAACAGGGTCAGAAAATCAATGATAAGGAAATAGAAAAGAAAAAAGAAAAGACTAAAGTTACCAAAGATCTCAGGAGGAAGAAAATCCAATTAAAGACCTTAAACATAAGCAGATAAACCAACAGGGAAGATATCAATAACAGAAAGGAATATATAAGCTCAAGATCAGCTAAAAGAGTCCAGAGATCTATGAATAAATATCAAAAAGCAAAGGAAAATGAATCACTATTTGATGAGGCAAAGGACCCTGACTATTCAAAAGAAAGCATGAAATGACAGCAGGATGGTCTTGAATGGTTTAAAAGAGAAACGTCAATTGTGAAAGCAGTATTATATATGGCCTGAAATAATAGGCAGAATAGAAAAATTTGAATGCATGGTAGCAAATCTCACCAAAGAAACAAAAGGAAGAATGACTGGCAATGTAAACACACACACACACACACACACACACACGCACGCAGAAATGAAAGACAATTAGAAAGAACATAAGCAAAAAGCAATAATGTTCAAAGATATGTATACAGGTATGTCTACAAATACAGACACTGAAACCTTTTTTATTAGTAATAACACTGATAGTTCACATTCATATAGTACTTTAGAGTTTATAAAACACATTACCTACCACAACTCTGAGAGGTAAGTAATGTAAATATTGGGGAAGTGGTGTGATGCAATGGAAAGAGTAATATATTTGGAGTTAGAATATCCCTACCATTAATCTTGGGCAAGTACTAGCTCATAGATTGGACCATAATAGGTCCCTGCCCAAGCTCCACTTAATGGTTTGTATTTTGGGCCCTGTAGCCTTAGAGTGAACGTCAGTGGTAACTTTTATCTCTTTGGAACAGCAACCCTGAGGGTCTTCCCCTCCCAGCTTGATTTTTTTTCCTGTTTTCTAATTAAAGGGGCCATCCCTTGACTCACTTCTTAAGGAGGCCTATTCGCTGAATGGGTGTTAACCTCACTCAAGTGAGTACATAAAAAAGCGTGAGCCTAAAAGGGCCAGGGTCTCCTATGGCATCCTGGGTCATCTCCAGTCATCCTGATGAATATCTGATCACTGCATCCAGATGGCTCTGGAGAAGAAAGTGAGGCTGGTGACCTCGCACAGCCCTCCCTCACCCAAATCAAAGTCAACTGCAAGTCATGTCACCATTTCCCTGATGCCATAGGCCTCTGAGTTGAAAACGAAGGACAAATACAACCTCAGCAGGCTTCAGTTACTTCAATGTGAAAAATGAAGAGTTTAATACTCTAAGGTCCCTACCAGCTCTAAATCTATAATCCTATGATATCCATTTAATAGACGAAGAAATTGAACTTCAGAGGGAAACTGAACATCAATGACTGGTCCACAGTTGCACAACCAGGCCTTGAACCCAGCAAGGTCTTCTGATGGCAGTGGATGCCTACTTAATAGGCTGCATTTTCTGAGAATGGAGTTGGAAGAGGGATTTTTAGATTGGTTCCGTTTGACTCTAGAGGAAGACCAAATCAAGCACACAGGAGGCACTACATAAAATGCTTATCCCCTTACTCTCTTTCCCCTACCCTGCTTCTACTTCCCTTACCCAGGCAATCCTTACCACGACAGTTACTCTACTAAAGCATGCTGGACAGTGTCAACCAAATCATTTTTTTTTTAAACTGAAATAACAATTTTGCCATTGCTCTAAATTCAACTGTCTGCCCCAACTGCTTGGGCTTAAAGAAAATGTTTCATTGCTTGAACTGTAAGGCAATACAATGTAGATAAGCCATGACAGGCTCCTTTCCCACACCTTAACCTCAACACTACAAGTATACCTGGTATTTGTTGGTACCACTATTGGCACTGATTAGAATTTTGTGCTATCTTTTATTGCTAAACATTATTCTAATGTGTCCTTTCCATATGACATATGCATTAAAGCCTACTATTATTTGGGTTATTATTCTCCAAAAATCTATGATATTGCTATATCATTTCAAGTTGTCTTTAACTGATAATATTAAACTGTTTCTTTTCACTCTTCTTGTCTTTACTATCACCTTCCTTGAACACAGGCCCTCCATCAGACACCAGAGGACACATTTAAAGAAAAATAAACCCTTCTACGGCACATCTGAAAGATGGTCATCCAGCTTCTACCTAAAGAACAATGATGTCTGGTGGGGAAAGAACCATAATTCCATTCCATATGGAGTTTTTCTTTTGGTGAGTCATTTCAGTCATGTTCAACTCTTTGGGACCCCATTTGGGATTTTCTTGGCAAAGATACTGGAGTAATTTGCCATTTCCTTCTCCAGCTCATTTTGATAGATGAGGAACCTGAGGCAAACAGGGTTGGTTTTTTTTTGTGCCAGTGCCAGGTTACACTGCTTACTGTACTTTTGGGTGGGGTGATTGGCCCTGCTTGTCTCATCCTGCATCACCTGGCTTCCTACTCTGGCCTCTACCTCCCAAAAAATTCCATTTTTGCTACATTTAGCTAAGTCTATCTTCTTTTCAACTTCCACCCACAATTCTAGTTCTGCCTACTAGCACTAAGTTGAAGAAGTTCAATCCTTTTTCAAAAATTAATTTTATTTTTTGAATAGAAACAAATATAAAAAATGAGCATTTCCATATACAAAGTAGACAGAAAGGGATGGTTGCATGCGAAACCATAAATCTCTAGTTCATACATCTCATTTTTTAAAGGTCTATAATAAATTCAACCTGTTACTTCCAAAGCTGTCCTTGTCTTGATTTGTTTTTGGATTTCTTTTTTTTTCTCCTTCTGTGAATTTTCTTTAAAATGCTTTAATGAGCTCTCATTTCTAACTAACTACCCTTGAAAAAAAGAAAGAAAAACAAAACCCTTATAATTAGTAAATATATTCAAGCCAAACAAACCCATTTATTGGCCATGTTCTTCACTTTTCTATAAGAAGGTGGGAAGCTTGCTTCAACACTGGTGGTCTTGAGCTGTGGTTGGTCATTGCGCTATTCTGGGATGCAATGGCTTTCAAAATTGTTTTTCTTTACAATGTTGTAACTGTGCCAGTTGTTCTCATCACTTTATTCTGCATTTGTTCATTCAAGCCTTCCCATGTTTCCCCAAAACTGTCCCTTTTGTCATTTCTTATAGTACAAGATTACATTATATTATCCATGTACCGTAATTTATTCAATCATTCCTCAATTGATGGGCATCCCCTCTGCTTTCAGTTCTTTGCTATGATAAGAAGAGCTGCCTAAACATTTTTGTACACATAGAACCTCTTCATCTCTCTTTAATCTCCTTGGAGCCTTGTAGTGATGTTTCTGGGCCAAAGAGCACGCTTAGAATTCTAATCTAGATTGGTATCATGTCTTTCCTAAATCTTTTCTTCTCCAGGCTACATATTCTCAGTTCCTTCAGCTCATGTGACATGAGCTTGAAGCCCTTCATTATCCTGGTTGCTCTCCTCAGGACATTACTTAGCTGTTATCAGTGTCCTGTTTAAAATGTGGACCCCTCTGAGAAAAGGACAATAGTTCAGATGAGGTCTAATGAAAACAGAGAACAGTAGGACTATCCTCTTCCTAACCCAGGGCACTATGCCTTTCTTACAGCAGCTTTTTTGGCTACCCTAACAGATCATTCACCCTGAATCACAGCATCTCAAAGTTGGAAGGGACCTCCAAGGTCATCTAGTTTTCCGTATTCCTGAACAAGAATGCCCTCTGCAGAATACTCAACAAGTGGTCATCCAGTCTTTGCTTTAGACATTGAGGGTGACAGCCCAGGTGATTGGGAGGATGGCAGTGCCCTCAACTGGAACATCTAGGTTGGGAAGAGGGGAGCTTTTTTGGAGAAAGACAGTGAGTTCTGCCTTGGGTACGTTGTTTGAGGTGCCTTTGGGGCATCTAGTTCAAGATGTCCAAGAGGCAGTTAGTGTTATGTGACCCACTCAGGAAAAAGCCTAGGGCTAGACAGATATATGGATCTGGGAATCATCTGCATAGAGAACATAACTGAACCCATGGGATCTGATGAGATCACCAAGTGAGATAGTATGGGGTAGGGGGAGAGGACAGGCCAGGACACAGCCTTGGGGGCACTCATGGTTAGTGGACATGATATGGATTTTAGAAATCAGCAAGGGAGACCAAGAAGAAACAGCTGGAAAGACAGAAGAGCCAGGACACAGCAATGTCATGGAAACCTGGACATGAGATAGTATCTTGAAGAAGGTGACTGACAGTGTCAAAGGCTACAGAGAGGTCAAGAAGGATGAAGAATGAAAAAAGCCTTCTTTGTCTCAGATTTGGCAATTCAGAATGTATTATATGCTCCTACTCTTCCACCTCTAAATGACACTACGTCTTCAAGTCCAACTACAAATATAGAGTTTTAAATGTATCGACAGCCTTGCTAATTAAATTAAGTCCTTGAGCATCAATAAGAACTCAGACCTCATCATCAGAGGGGATAGAGGATAGGTACTGGATCTGCACTGTCAATGATACAGGGTATTCCTGGTTAAAAATTCCCTCTATTCTCCTCTGCTATTTAAAAGCTCAAGGGGCTGCCTAGCACACAGAGGGGTTAGTGGACCTGTCTGGTATCATATATGATATCTATATTATATCATATCATATCTAGTACCTATGTTATATCATATACTTGGAAGTATATGTCAAAGGAAAGGTCTTCCTTGCTCTAAGGCCAACTCTATCAATTATGCCAATTTGACACATCATCATACTAATGTACTATACCTCAGTACAAGAATGCTGAACAGATATGCTACTTCTGACATTTGCCTAATGCCAACCTAACTACCTGTACCTTCTTCCCAAATGGCTTTGTGAGCCCCAAACATTTCCTGACTTGTGTGTTTTTGCTGACTCCATTTTAATTGTGTTGATTGTCCCAGTAACTGCAAGTGGATTCTTTATTTCTAGTCTGATGGTTTTGTTGTCCAGCTGGATGTTCCCACCAATCAATCCGCATAAGGCTTTCAATTAGTCTGCAGAAGGATGCCAGATCAGAATCATTCTGCCTGCCAATCTCCTAAGGCATATGTTGGAAAACTAGGCTTCAATTTAAATTGAGGTGTTTGTGGTGCTACTGAATGGGAAATGTTTCTCTCTGTCATGTGGCTTGTGGGTTTTTAAAAATTATTATTACTATTTTCTAAATAAAGGTAAACTTAGCTAAACAGGCAAAGCAGTTGCTAGTAATAGTTTATTATTAAGTACCAGATAACTAAATGGCAAAACTTCAAGTTGACCAAAGGGCTTGTTTTACTTCTTCTCATCACTTTAATGACACATATAGCTCTACTGCAATACTAAGAATTTTGATTTTGAAATATTGTGGATTTATGCCTTAAGCTATAGTATTCTCCATTTAAACAGTTTGCTATAAAAATAATTTTTATATGCCCCCACTTCCATCTCTAAATCTATGATCCTATGAGTCTTCCAATTCAGCTACATAAATAGTCTTAAATACACTGACACATTAAAAAATAAAACAGTTTAAAAAAACATAGGTTTTTAAAACTAACATGTGTAAGTTGGGGCAACAAAAGTTGTTTCACTGATTTTGGCTGTTGTCACCTCAGCAATCCATGCTAAAACTTCCAGGCAAGAAAAGATAGTGTACAAGGAGAAGGAGGAAGAGGGGAAGGGGAAGAGAGGAGGAAGAGTATGCCTCCAAAAAAAGGCAGGGAAGCCTATTTCTTGTCTCATACTCTGAGCTGTCTAGGAACTACGTTGGTGGGCTTCCATGAGAGGAAGCTTTTCAGTTCCTTGTGCAAAAATCTTTCACGTGAGGACTGTCTGCCCAGAAGTCTCTAGTGCCACACACAGACAGGACGTAAAGATTTTACATCAAACACTATTTACAGCCGTTGGGTCTGACCTGCCTTTGAAGGGAAATAAGGATGCATGCATGTTGGGTTATTCAAACTGAATGCAATTTTTTTTTCCCCAATTCAGTTAAGAAGCAGGACTAACAGTACATGGAAGTAATCCTTAGCCAGAAGAGTAAGGCTCTAGTATGATACTGTGGGCAGAGGGCCATACATAGGAGGAAGAAAGCTGACCTTTTACAGCCATGAATACTGACAGGTGGGTACCCATATCCACTTTTCTTCCCAAAAGGAGAGATGAGGTTACCTGGGCAGCCCTCTCGCTTATTCAAGAAAATGCTCCAGGCTCTTTTCAATTAACACAGTACAAAGTTTCCTCTGCCTTCCTGCCCATCACCTTCCCCCCGCCCCGCCCCAAAAGGAACTATAGCATTAAATTGATTGTTTTTAACACATGGAAGGGGGCAGCTAGGTGGTACAGTGGATAGGGTATTGGGCCTAGAGTCAGAAAGAGTCATCTCTCCCTGAGTTCAAATCTGACCTTAGACACTTGCTAGCTGTGTGACCCTGGGCAAGTCACTAAACCCTTTTTGCCTCAGTTTCCTCATCTGTAAAATGAGGTGGAAAAGGAAATGGCAAACCACTCCAGTGTCTTTGCCAAGAAAACCCCAAATGGGGTCATGAAGAGTCGGACATGACTGAAATAACTCAACAAGAACAACAACACATACAAAATGAACTTAAGGACATTTTAAAGTTCATAGTCTGCTTCATAACAAAACAAAGCCTCTTCCCTTTCCAAAGCAAAAGTTAGAAACATTATCTCATGGTTGCTTCAGAAAACATTCTGAAGGACTAGAATTCTCTCGGGGAAGATGGGTGGCAATGGAAGCCTTGGGGGTCGGATGGGGGTGGGGAGGTACTGAATCAAATCATAATGAAAGTATCAGGTTTGTATTTTAAATGCGAAAATGTTAGATTTACAGAAGGGTGGATGGTAGGGGTTAGGACGAGTATATGTTGAGAGCAATTTGTAAACACCAAGGCAATGGAGTGGGGAGGATTATTTTAAATGACCACAAAGGCCTGCCCTTTGTGGTGTTGGTATTTAACATTTACAGAGGACCAAGAACATGCATGCACTTCACAAGAACAATGTGTACAGTCTCCTATTTTGAGGTCTATTCAGACGCAAGTTTTTGAAGAAACACATATGACCCTTTTCGCAGTCCTCTACAAAACAAAACAACAGAAAAAAAAATAGACCGGTGATTTTTTTTTCCCTAAGTTACATATATTAAGCTTGGTATAATCGAAAGAATGCTACATTTGGAGTCAGAGAAGCTAGGTTTCAACACCAGCTCCATCACTCACTGCCAGTAGGATTTAGAATAAATCATTTTACGTATATGAACCTATTTTCTCATCTGTAAAATGAGGGGGTAGGAACAGATGGGGCAGCTAGGCAGCTCAGTGGATAGAATACCAAGGCTGGAGTCAGGAAGATGAATCTTCCTGAGTTCAAATCTGGCCTCAGACACTTACTAGCTGTGTGACTCTGGGCAAGTCACGTCACCCTGTTTGCCTCAGTTTCCCAATCTGTAAAATGAGCTGGAGAAGGAAATGACAAACCATTCCAGTATCTTTTCCAAGAAAACCCCAAATGGGATCACAGAGAGTCCCAACATAACTGAAACAACTGAACAGCATGGACTTTTAAGGTCACTTCAAGTTGTATAATGATAATGATTAACTAGCATTTTTACAGTACTTTAAGATTTGCAAAGCGCCTAACAAATATCATCTTATGTAATGCTCAGAACTCTAAGAGTTTATCCCTATTTTACAAATGAGGACATAGGTAGCCACGAACAGAAGTTAAGTGACTTGCCCAAAGTCATACACCTGGTAAGTATCTAAGGCCAAAACATATAACCTGCATCTTCTAGAATAGTTCCTATTTCAAACAACCTATACCCTCCCAAAAGTCACTGAAATATCCCCAAGATTCCATTTCTTCAGTGAACAGAACTGAATGTAACACTAAAATAAAAATACAAATAAGTACAAAGTTTGAGAGTCTCAAAAAAGAGAGAAATGCAGATTTAAGAAACATCCTGAATATTCAAAGCATCTGCCCTAACCATAGCTTGCATATAAACCCAGGCAATCATAAAACCCACATTCATCAGTCAAAGGAAGATAGTCTAAAAATATAAATAGTATTGCCTCATAAAATAGCAAGATGTGGAGGGAAAAAAAAACAAATTTTTAGGCAGCTTCACAAGATACTCAACTAAGTGAAATCATCCTAAGGACATTTAAGGATGAGAGTGGGTGGGCATGGAATGGGAAAAATAGTGAAAAGATATGTAACACTTCCCTAACAGTATCTTTTTTTCACTAGTGATAATGTAGCCACCACATTTAACTTCTTGCATCACAGTCTTCAATTTGTTACATGAGAATGCACTAAAGAAAACAAAGATCCCCCAAACAACTAGATATGATCATGTATATACTAAGGAGGTCTGTGCTAAAGCAATATAATCTTGAAGAATTTGGGGAATTAAATCTCAAGAGCTCTGAAAGAGGCAGAGGGGAGTCACTAAAGGTTTTGGAAAAATCAGACCTTATTTCCAAAATAAGGCAACCAAGAAAATATCAATATATGCCCATTTTCCCATCCATATAAAATCTTTATGAGAATAATCTACACACAGATCAAGGAATCTTTGATGAGGTATGAGAAGGCAGCAAGCAAGCTTCCAGAAACAATATTATACAGTGTACTACTACAACTTTACAATCATACAATTACCTGAAAGGTACAGAGAATATAAAATATCTTTAAATTCATTGTTTATTGATGATTTTTAAGAAGCATTTGATGTGATAGAGCAAAATGCCACCTTAAACTCAAACGAGATTCTTTAAAGATAAAACAACAGGGAGATATGTTGTCCATGTCACTGTCATGCCAGATATCTAGGACAAGGTCAAATCAAAAGGAGTTCCAGTACACATGATGAGATCAATCAGATGTTCTTGTTTCCGAAGATATTGTGCTGGTTACATCAAAATTAAGAACACTAGCATATCTTTTAAATAAAATTCATAATTAATCAAAAGAGTTTGGTGTTTCTACCCGTAAGAGAAAAACCAAGCAGCCAAATAATGCCTATTAGACTATATTGCAAAATTAAATGGACAACTCATGATTTCAATCATCAGTACATAATATTTTGAGAAGATATAGGAACAATAAGTTAGGCCCCAAATTGAATAGAAAGAAATTGAGCTGGGTTTCATTTGGGAAGTTCCACATAGAATCTGACCACAACCTTTCCCCTGAAACAGAGACCCATCTTTTTAACATCAATGCTCTTCAGCTAATGCTGTATGGCTCTGAGTCATGGTATACCAGTCTCTAAGTAAGTACAGTTACTGGTCATCCAAAAGGCAATGAAAAAGATACATAATAAGTAGATTCTAACCAACTTCTAAAGCACTACCTCAGGGTAACTGGCAGCATTAGAAAGATAAATGTGCAGAAAAGGAGGTAGGCTGGTCATGTTAAAAAGAACCAGGAATAACCAATGGACCACCTAGAGGCTCCATTGTTAATTATGTGATGTTAAGAGTTCTTTTGGATGGCTACCAACATGATGAGTTATCTCCCTGTGAAGGATGTAGGTAAGATATGGTCAAGTCTCACAGGATGAGAAGTCATGGATGGGTTGCAATCTGTATTACTAGAGGGAATTCACAGGTTGATGAGATCATATCAATTGGCAAATAAAAAAAAGTTCTAGATTCAAACCTGTTGTCATTTTCTTAGCATATACATGTTCGAAAATATTTACAACAGCTTTTTTTTGCGGTATTCAAGAATTAAAAAGGGAGGTGGTGCCAATCTGCTCAAATTGCTCAAAAAAATTTGTATGTATGTGATGGAATACTACTATTCTATAAGAAATTAGAAGACTTGTATGAAGTGATACAGAGTGAAGTAGGCAGAACCAGGAGAATAATTTATACACTAACAGCAATACCGTAAAGACAAATAATGTCGAAAAGACTAAGAAGCTCTGATCACCATAATGACCAACAATAATTAATGAGGACTCAAGATGAAATACGCTACCCACCTCCTGATGGAAAGGTCATGGACTCAGTACAGGTTGAGACTTACTTTTTTTGGTCATGGCCACTTCAGAAATTTGTTTTTCTTGACTAAAAATGTTTTTAACAGGGATTTTATTTTTCTTGCTTTCTCAATAGGGGAGAAGAAGGAGGTAGGAAGGAGAGAATGCAAATCTGAAAATAAAATAAAATTTAATTTAACAAAGAAGATATATTTAAGTAACAAAAAAAAAACACACAGAGCAGAATAATTACATTCTAAAAGGTTCAAAGTAGAAAACCCAGGGTATGTAGTACAAGAAAGCTTTAGAAAGCAAAGTTTTCACATTAACACTTCAAGGAACATCAAAAGGACATTGTAAATTGCAACTCTTACAGACTAGTAGTTTTGCTACTTTTGAAAAGCTCAAAAATTATAGAAAACTGTACTGAAATTAAAACTCTAATAGACTAATAATTAGGAAATAAATTTTCTCATCATGCACAAGAACTAAATCTTATATGCTCATTTTTTACAGTAATATATTTATCAGGAAAATCAGGCTAACACAGAGTTAAGAATAACCTGGCTGTGTCAATTCATTGAATTTTGGTTGCCTAGGAACTACTTCTGTGTCCATTAGTAAATTTCAAATTCCCTAAAGTCTTTGTACAGCCTAAGAAAAATGAGGAAGAAGCCATAGACTCTCCTAAGACTAAGGCTACTTCTCTCACTTAAGATGTGGTAAAATTCATAAATATTTCTTGTCCAGCACATTCAAGAAACCTTGAAGAGTCATTTTGGCAATCAACATCTCCTGAAAGATGCAGCCTTCTTAGATCTCTTCACTATGGCTATATTGGATCTAGCCACATAACTTAATATAACTCTTCTACTGTCTAAAGTATATCATGTACTATTATTTCTCTAAGACATATTTCTCAGATTTGGGTTCAAAATGAACCACCTCTTCCACTTGCCCTTCCCCTTTTGATATCTAACTGCAAATACCAATTAAGGCTTTGGTGCAAAAAGAGTTAAACAAAATACTTACAGCACATAATTCGTAATATTTAAAAAAGAAAGCATAAGACAAAATGATGCTTAACTTGTGAAAAGAGAACATTAAAGATAAAAGCATTGCTCATTTACCCAAGACTAACTCTACAATCCCTTCAAATTTTCTCTCTACTCCCTTCTCCCAACAGTCTTATTCATGAAAGTATAATTTTCCATAATGACTACAATTTTATTATAAATATTCTTAATGATAAATGCCATATATTTTCATTTATTTTTAACATTCTTTTAAAAAATATTTTGAATTACAAATTCTCCTCCTCCTTCCTGTCCCTCCCCCATCCCTTGAGAAGAGAATATGATATAAATTATACATGTGAAAATAAATTTCCATATTAGCCATGTTGCAAAAAAAATATCTAGACAAAGAAAGTGAAAAAAGTATGGTTTCATCAAATACATATTTTTAAAGTTTGGCAACACTTCAATAGAAAACATAAACTAATCCAATTTCATATAGATATTTTTCTCTTCTTATGCCCTACAAATACTATCTTCTTCCTACCTAGATTAAGAAAAAACCTCCACGCTTAATCCCCACACTAACTCATTTGTGAGTTGGACTAGATGATCTATGAAGTGTCAACTCAAAATTCTATAATTCTGTCATTTCTGCCTCCATAGTATTGGCTTCATGGCTAATGAATGAACGATAAAAATTGATATGAAGCATTTAATACAAATAGAAAAGCAAGACAATTCTTACTCTAAAGTAGCTCACATTTTAACTGGGGAAAACACCACAAAGAAGAGGGTACACCTGAAAAGCAGAAAGAAGAGTCTAGTGGTCTAAAAGGATGTAGATACAGGGCAAATGACAAAAAAGCTGGAATCCTTAGGGTATACTGGCAGATTAGATGCCAATTCATGGGACTCTGGCAAGGGTAGCAGCAATGCAAATGCCAAGGCCCACTGGTATTTGATCTAACTGCAGAGTATGTTGGTGACTCTGCTCATCAAAATCAATGTGAGAAGCCATGTCTGCCCAGCAGGAGTAAGTGGGCTGGAGGGGTCTGGCCATCACTACTGTGAAGGAGGGAATGTCCATACCCCAAAGAAAACAAAGAAAGAGGAAAATTGCCCATATGTACAAAAATATATTTATAACAGCTCTTTTGGTGGTGGCAAAGAACTAGAAACTAAGGGGGGCAGGGAGGCTCCTCAGTTGGAGAAATGGTAGATGAATACAATGGAATATTGTTGTGTTATAAGAAATGAAGAAACAGATAATCTCAGAGAAACCTGGGAAGAGATATATGGATTGTTGCAAAGTAAAGTAAGCAGGACCAAGAGTATAATTTGTACTATCACATCAACATTTTAGTAATGAATAATTTTGAAAGATTTAAGAACTCTGAGCACTCAATGATCAATCATAATTCCAGAGAACTGATGATAAAGAATGCTACCTGTTTTCTGACAGGGAGGTAATAAACTAATATAAAAAATGAGAAACACATTTTGGACACAGCTAATATGGGAATTTGTTTTGCTAGATTATGCATATTTGTTACAAGGGTTTTATTTTTATTTCTTTTTTCCCCCAATGGGTGGAGGGGTAAAGGTGTGAGGAGAAAAAAAACAAATGCTTGATAATTGAAAAAAAAAATTTTAAGATGTACCAAAAAATGGATCCTTTATAATTGTTATATCCAATAGACTTAAATTATGGCAATTCTTTTAGCCGGGGATTCTTATATTCTTAAAATTTCTTTTGGCCATCTAGTGAAACCTATAGATCCCTTCTCAGAAAAATGTCTTTAAATACATAAAATAAAATATATAAGATTACAAAGGAAACCAATTATACTGAATTACAGTTATCAAAATATTAAAAAAAAAAAAAAACAAGTTCAAAGACACCAGGTTAAGAACCAGGTTAAGAATTCCTTACTGCTGTAAGGAATGGGTTAAAGCTATATACATTCCTTGGCCCCAGAGCTTAGCACAGCACCTGGAACAAAGCCAACGGATTTCCCTCCATAACTTAGAGTCTTTGAGTCTCTGGAGCACAAGAGGTTAAGAGACTTGCCCAGCATCACCCAGCTAGTAGGAAGCACCACCTGAGGTCCAGTCCTTTTGACTCTGACTCTCTATCAATTACTCCATGCTGCCTCTCAATCCTGTAAAAAAACTACCAAAAATTAACCATCAAATTTTTAAAAAAATTTTGTGGAGAAGGAAATGGCAAATCACTTCAGTATTTTTGCAAACAAAACCCCAAACAGGGTCACAAAGAGTGGGACACAGCTGACCAACTGAACAACAATGGCAAAATTTTGTTTTGTTTTTGTTTTGGAGGGGGGAAGGCAGGGCAATTGGGGTTCAGTGACTTGCCCAAGGTCACACAGCTAGTAAGTGTGTCAAGTGTTGGAGGGTGGATTTGAACTCAGGTCCTCCTGACTCCAGGGCCAGTGCTCTACTCACTGCACCAACTAAAAATCATTTTTGACCTACAAACACTTGGTAAAATGAACCAAACACAATTTTCTAACTATTTTTCATATATAGTTAATGACCTTAAAAGAGTGGCTATTTTCAAGGCTGCAATGAGAGCTCAAAAAATGATGAAATGGAGGGCAGAGCCAAGATGGCAGCTGGAAAGCAGGGACTGACCTAAAGCTCTCCCCCAGGACTCTCCAAACACCTATAAAAATGGCTCTGAACAAATTCTAGAACTGCAGAACCCACAAAATAACAGAGGGAAGCAGGGCTCCAGCCAAGGACAGCCTGGATGGTCGCTGGGTAAGGTCTATCCCATGGAGCAGGGAGCTGAGCGGAGCAGAGCCCAACGTGGGCTGCGCACTGACCAACCAGACCGGGAGCCGGGCAGAACAGACCCTAACGCCCTGAATCAGTGAGCTGTGGAAGTTACCAGACTTCTCAACCCACAAACACCAAAGACAACAGAGAAGCTTAGTGGGAAAAACTGCAGGGACAGACTTAAGGGAGTTCACAGTTAGGCCACCGCCCCGAGGCAGTGGAGGTGGTGTAGCTACAGAACTACAGCTGCAGTTGCTTCGGGCCCCAGGCCCACCTGGTGAGAGGAATTAAGTGGTGAATCAGAGCAGGAGTGCAGAGCCTGCATAAGATCTGAGTCATGGTCCAGGTTGGCGGTTCTTGGGGGAGGAGGAGCACTGGTGTGTCAGAGCTTGCTGAGTAGAAATAGCTCTGAAAACAACAGCGCGGCCCCTCAAGCTTGGGACAAAGTACTCTATACTCTACAAGCAGTCATACCCCAACGAAAAACTCAAGGGTCAAGTAGTTGGCTGGGAACATGGCCAGGCAGCGAAAAAGCTCTCAGATTCAGACTCAGACTTTGGAATCTTTCTTTGGTGACAAAGAAGACCAAAACATACAACCAGAAGAAGTCAACAAAGTACAAGAGCCTACATCAAAAGCCTCCAAGAAAAACATGAACTGGTCTCAGGCCATGGAAGAGCTCAAAAAGGATTTGGAAAAGCAAGTTAGAGAAGTAGAGGAAAAACTGGGAAGAGAAATGAGAAGGATGCGAGAAAACCATGAAAAACAAGTCAATGACTTGCTAAAGGAGAACCAAAAAAATACTGAAAAATATACTGAAGAAAACAACACCTTAAAAAATAGACTAACTCAAATGGCAAAAGAGCTCCAAAAAGCCAATGAGGAGAAGAATGCCTTGAAAGGCAGAATTAGCCAAATGGAAAAGGTGGTCCAAAAGACCACTGAATAAAATACTATCTTAAAAATTAGATTGGAGCAAGTGGAAGCTAGTGACTTTATGAGAAATCAAGATATTATAAAACAGAACCAAAGGAATGAAAAAATGGAAGATAATGTGAAATATCTCATTGCAAAAACCACTGACCTGGAAAATCGATCCAGGATAGATCATTTAAAAATTATTGGACTACTTGAAAGTCATGATCAAAAAAAGAGCCTAGATATCATCTTTCAAGAAATTATCAAGGAGAACTGCACTGATGTTCTAGAGCCACAGGGCAAAAAAGAAACTGAAAGAATCCACCAATCACCTCCTGAAAAAGATCCCAAAAAGAAAACTGCTAGGAATATTGTCGCCAGCTCCCAGATCAAGGAGAAAATACTGCAAGCGGCCAGAAAGAAACAATTTGAGTATTGTGGAAACACAGTCAGGATAATACAAGATCTAGCAGCTTCTACATTAAGGGATCAAAGGGCTTAGAATATGATATTCCAGAGGTCAATGGAGCTAGGATTAAAACCAAGAATCACCTACCCAGCAAAACTGAGTATCATACTCCAAGGCAAAATACGGACTTTCAACAAAATAGATGATTTTAAAGCTTTCTCAGTGAAAAGACCAGAGCTGAATAGAAAATCTGACTTTCAAATACAAGAATCAAGAGAAGCAGGAAAAAGTAAACAAGAAAGAGAAATCATAAGGGACTTGCTGAAGTCAAACTGTTTTGTTTACATTCCTACATGGAAAGATGATGTGTATAGAATGGGGTAAATTATCTCTCATGAAAGTGGTAAGAAAAAGCAGTTTGTTGGAAGGGAAGTGGGGGCAGGTGAGGGGGAATGAGTGAATCTTGCTCTTATCGGATTTGACCTGAGGAGGGAATAACATACACACTCAATTGGGTATCTTACCCCATAGGAAAGAAGGAGGAAGGAGATAAAAAAGGGGGGATGATAGAAAGGAGGGCAGATGGGGGAGGAGATAATCAAAAGCAAACACTTTTGAAAAGTGAATAAAGTGAAATAACACTTTCAGAAAACTGAATAAAGGGGGATAGGTTAGGAAGGAGCAAAACATAGTTAAGTCTTTCACAACATGAGTACTGTGGAAGGGTTTTACATAATAACACCCATGTGGCCTATGTTGAATTGCTTGTCTTCTTAGGGAGGGTGGGTGGGGAGGGAAGAGGGGAGAGAATTTGGAACTCAAAGTTTTAAAAGCAGATGTTCAAAAAAAAAGTTGTTTTTACATGCAACTGGGAAATAAGATATACAGGCAATGGGGCATAGAAATCTATCTTGCCCTACAAGAAAGTAAGGGAAAAGTGGATGGGGGGGGAATGGGGTGACAGAACAGAGGGCTGACTGGAGAAAGTGGCAATCAGAATATATGCCATCTTGGAGTGGGGGGGAGGGTAGAAATGGGGAGAAAATTTGTAATTCAAACTCTTGTGAAAATCAATGCTGAAAACTAAAAATATTAAATAAATAAATAAATTTTTAAAAAAATGATAAAATGTTTTGGATCACTGGGAACCTTATCATAGTTATGTTATTTGTAGTCTTAGTTCAATGTCATTGCTTACTGTTTTCTTTACACATTTTTACTTCCCAATTATTTTTATTTATGGGTTCATGAAGCTCAACAATTATTTTATTTTGAAAATACAGTAGCTGACAGTCGGTGAACATTATGAAGTTTTACAATATTTACTTAATGACTTTAAAACTAGGTGAGATTTTCATCTGTTTGGGGTAGTCAGAGAGTTGAGGTGTGATCCTTCTGAGAAACCTAGATGAATTAAATTATCTCTTAAGTTTCTCAATCCTAATAATTCCACATTTTAGAAAAAGTCTTCTTTAAAAACGTTTTGGAGAGAGGGTGTGGAATCGATTAAGTGGGAAAGATAACTTTCCTTATCCAGTGGTTCTAAGGATGTTATCGGGGGTAATATTGCAACACTCTGAGATAGAGGTCATTTATCCAGCCATCTCAACCACCTGGAAGGTAGCCAAGAACCAGGAAATAATAAGGAAAAAAAAAAAAGGCTGCGGCTCTGAATCAACTGAAAGAGATGTCACAAAATCCACTGACTAAAAATGTATGTCTCTCAAGTAATTATTCAGAGCCTTTTTCATTCTTGCATTACATGCAATACTATAATCATATTTTTATTAGAAACAGAAAACTAAAAGAATCTTAGTTTAGAGTTGGAAGGGGCCTTTCAGGTCATTCATTCCAATCCCTTTGTTTTACCACTGAGAAAAAGGTGGATCAGTTGAAGTTAAGAGACTTGCTATAGGCCTCAGAGATAGCAAATGGCATAACTGAGATTTGAACTTGGATCCTCAGACTCCAGTTGTAGCATTCTTTTCCACAATATCATGCTGCCTCCGTGTTATAAAGTAAGGAAATATATTTTAGAAAGATTTCCATGAAAAGGGAAAAGGAATGTCACTTAAACAGGATACGCTGCTAGAGGCAATCACCCAGATAGCAAGAAAAGTCAGCTATCAAAGAGCTGAGAACCTGATGTTAAAGAAAGAGAAAGGAAAACTGTAAAAACAGACACAGGAACTCAAAAATGCAGCAGTCAGGAGTCATTTTCTGCAGCAATGCATAGCACGATACAATACTGTATTACATAGTAAAGGATTAGAGAAACTGTGTTGCAATAGTGACTGGGAGTGGGGAAGAAGATAGAGAGGGAGAAAAGGGTAGGGGGAAGAGAGGGAGAGAGAGAGAGAGAGAGAGAGAGAGAGCGCAGGAGGGACGGAGAGGAGATAATTGGTAGGGAAGGGAGAGAGAAGAGAAGAGAGAGAGAGCGAAAGGATGCACAGAGGGAGAGAGGAGAGGGAGAGAGACAGAGAGAGGGACATAGAGAAATGAGACACAGAATGCCATCTGGAACTCAAGTCAGTATGATGAGTTCAAGGCCCATCTTTGACACATACTGCCTGTGTGATCCTGGACAAATTATTATCTTCTCAGTCAATAACTCATAGAAATTGTAGACCAGATGCCCATCTGCATTGTAGAGGACAGGATACTAGAGTGGGAATTGCCTACGAAAATAAAATCATAGGTCTAGATCCAAAAATAATTCTAATAGGAGATTTCATCATGTTTCACAGACTATATACGTTTATATACATCTCATTTGAACCTCACAACCACCTTCTGAATTAGGACATATAATCATTTTAAAGATGAGGAAACTGAAGCTCAGAGAAATAAAGCAATTGTCCATGGCCACACAGCTGGTAAGTGACCAAGCTTCAAACACCCACATCCTTACTCTCGACTGATGCTCATAATGATGACCCTGAGTCATCAAGAAAAGGCTAAGTTATCAGACAATGTGAAGAGTCAGAAGGAACCTAACAGTCATATCAAACCCTCTCATTTTACAGACAAAGATAATTGAGGCCTGGACTTTGTCCAGGGACACAAAGCAAATGAATGACACAACTGAGGCCAGAATGTATACATTTAGTTCTGTAAACTCCATTACACTGAACAAGATTATGATTGATTAATATTTAGGAAGTCAGGGTAGTACAGTAGCATTTTATAAAGATTTTCCATCAACATGAAAAAGTGTTGGTAATCTGGCTATTCGGAAAATCCACTGTGGGACAGATTATTTTCCAAACAGCTTGAGAGGTGTATCCATAGAAAATGACCACCATACTTACAGTGCTTAGGGAAGGAATAAAACTGGGATTTCCAGAGACAGAACAATAAAAAAGAGAGAGCTTAACAGGGAAGGGGGAAAGGGCATTTCAGGTAGAGGGTACACTTTGAGAAGTAGGAATGTTTAAATAGCCCAGAAAATGATCATGGGGAAGGACAGACACATGAATGGATGCCTGAATGACAGATGCAAATCACTGTGCTCCCCCATATCTACTCCAGCAAAAACTTGAATTTCCCATCAGACCAAGTAAACGATCAAGACATCCAAAGAGAAACTACAATGGCTTCCTCTACTCTGGGACTGCACAAAAGGTCAGCCAGAAGCTCATGGCACTTAGAAAGGAGGGAGCCAACAAAGCCAGCACCAGAGCAGGCAAACAAGACACCAGCCTCCCAGCACAACCAGAGGCTGGTGTTGCCAGCAAGACTCTATGCCCAGAGACAGCAAGAGCAGAGGGCTCCCCTGAGAAAGCCCCAGGCTGAACAGAATGACTCGGAAGGTCAGAAAAGTAGAGCAGGGCCCTTGGAAGCCACGAGGAAGAAGTATAACATGGCAGCACTCGGACCCCAGGTGCCCAGGAGCCTCAAAGTACCTAGAACTTTGTCCTGAGTCACCACAGGGGGCCCTGAAGATCCATCCCTCTGAACCTCAAAGTTTGGGAACAACCTAATCCCACAAGACTGTCAAAATCAAGTAAAGAGGCATTAAAAGCAGGGTCTATTGATAGATGTTCATGAAAATTTCAATGTACTTATATACCTCTAAGTTAACAAGTTAAAGTAATTCATATGTCATTTACATAATTAATATTAGAAAATATTGATTAAAGCACTTGGAAGCAAATTTTTATTAAGAGGAAACAGATGATAGTATAGTGGATAGAGCAGTAGGCCACAAATCAAGAACTGAGTTCAAATGTGGCCTGAGACACTTACTGTGTGACCCCAGGCAAGTCACTTGACATCTGCTTCAACTCCCTCAACTGTAAAATGGGGGTGAGAGTACCTACCTTCTTCTTCCCACCTTTCCTTCCTTCTTTCTCTTTCTTCTTTCACAAAACTTTAAACCCAGTTCATTCTGAGGCTCATGGTTGTGACCACAATAGGTCCCTGCCCAAGCTCCACTTAATTGCTGTATTTTGGGCCCTTCTGGCTTAGAGTGAATTTTACTTTGGAACAGCAACCCTGAGGATCTTCCCCTCCCAGCTTGATTTTTTTTTCTCTTTTTTTCTGATTAAAGGGGCCATCCCTTGACTCACTTCTTAAAGAGGCCTATTCACTGAATGGGCCTTACCTCACTCTAAGTGAGTACATGAAAAGGCCTTTGCCTAAAAGGGCCAGGGTCTCCCATTGCATCCTAGGCCATCTCCAGTCATCCTGATGAATATCTGGTCACTGGATCCATATGGCTCTGGAGGAGAAAGTGAGGCTGGTGACCTTACACAGCCCTCCGTCACTCAAATCAAAGTCAACTGCAAGTCATGTCATCATTTCCCTGAGGCCATGGTCCTCTTTGAAAATGAAAGACAAACACAACCATCAAAATGGAATCCATACGGAATCCAGCCATGATACTTGAGTTGGAAGAACCAGGCTATGGTCCTAGTACCAAGTATGTCACTTTGGTCAAGTCGCTTCCTCTCACTGGGAATCAGCTTCCTCATCAATAAAATGAGACTGGCCTAGATGACTTCTAAGGTCCTTTTTGGCTCTAAAACGTTATGCTTTTAAACAAGGTATGAGAAGTGCTTTGTTGCTTCATAACAGAAGCCATGAAAACAATCACATAGGTGGAACTAAGGAAAACTAAGCAAGCTTAATGAAGATTTTTTTTAAACTATGCTTCTCTTTATTACTATTTTTTAAAAGCTTTTTTTTTATTGAAACAAATGTTTGTGAGACAGCACTGTTTCTCTAGTTACTAAAGTATTATTTCTCTTGATAATAATAAGTAATATATTTAAATATATATTTAATATATAAATACTATATAATATAATAATAAATAAATAATAAATTCAAATGACAGATATCTGTAGATAAAAGGCAGAGAAAAGGACATTGGCAAACATGCCAGATGCAATGCAAATTTTGTTGGCTGCTGAGTTTTGTTGACCTATAAAGTTTATTTTTACTTTATTTGCAAATGGTTGTTTTATTATTGATGAATGAAAGCTCATTTAAAACTCGTTAACATGTTTAAATTTTGGTACTGAATCCAATGCATGCTTGTTTTGTCTATGAGTTTCTCTCCTGGGCTTTACACATCTTAGCTTCAATCTGCCCTCTGAAGGTCACGATTTGTCTGCTGTACCAGAGGATGAGTTGTATATTTATGTTGTTTTCCCCTACTCCCAGGGGGTATGCCTACGTGGGATGGGGGAGAATGGAACGTGTTGTCACAGTTTGTGTTATGAGCTATATGGGGAAATTTGATTTAGTGGTTCTAAGAGCACTTGATGTGAGAACATTTTACACTAAGTGTACTCGGTACTGCCAAGTACTAGGAATTCAAGGTACCAAGTGAACTTTTTTTTACTAAGTGATGAAATGTAAGGTTTAAAATCTTTAATTCATATTGAAGTAAAAGTGCCGTAATAGAATATACAAAACATTCGACGGACATAACTATATCCAGATACATGCACACGGCTACAGAACTCAATTCAAAGTCCTATGTCCTAGTTATAGCTTATACACACTTTCAATTACCCTGTATTAATAGGCTTTAGGAATAAAGATAATATTTTTGGCAGCAGCCTCATTTTTTTGCCCATTCTCAAATTCCAAATGGAAACAGAAATGAACCTATATGGTCCCAAAGGATTAATAGAATCACAGGATCATAAAGACCTTAGAGACCATCTTGCTGGATCCTTTCATTTGTAGATGAGGGAACTGAGGCTCAGAAAATTTAAGTGGCTTACCTGGGATCATCCAAAGTAATAAATGTCAGAGGTGGGGTTTGAACTCAGGTCTTATAGTCTCCAAGTCCAAAATTCAATACACTATGCCATGTTGTCTCCCAATCCCAAAAAATCATGGAATCCAAGAATGTGAAGGGATCTCAGATTTCTTCTAGCCCACCCTTTACTTTATGTACACTGTGATGTCCATATCTCTTAAAAATCAACATCAAGACACTCCTTAAACACATGGAACTCACTACCACACAGAGCAGCACATTCCATGTTCATGTGTTGGGAAGATTTTCCTTGTATTGAACTGAAACATGGCCTCCAATATCTTCTGCTTATTTCCCTAATTCTACCCTCAGTACCAATGTGAAATATACTTAATCTCTCTTCACTTGATAACCCTTTAAATCACTATATGGCTACTATATCCCCCTTAAGTCTTCTCTTCTTCAAGCTAAAAATCCTCAGTGCCCTCAGCCATTCATCATATGATATGGTTCAAGTCTACTTACCATCCCCATCACTTTCCACTGAACATATTCTAATGCTGAACATGATCCTCCAAATGAAGTATTTTCAGTGTAGAATATAACATGGCACACTTCTCTTGTCCTGGACACTATACTTCTTTTTTTTGGGGGGGGGGAAGGCAGGACAATTGGGGTTAAGTGACTTGCCCAAGGTCACACAGCTACTAAGTATGTCAAGCATTTGAACTCAGGTCCTCCTGACTCCAGGGCCAGTGCTCCACTCACTGTGCCACCTAGCTGCCCTGACACTGTACTTCTATAAACCCAACCTAAGATTCCATTAACATGGGGGCTGGGGGGGGGCGGAGTGGGGAAGCAGTCATATCCACTTATCTATTAAGCTTGCAGCCCACTGGAAACCTATCACATGACTCCTAAATCTCTTTATCCAGGCCCATTCTATCTCCTGAGACATAAGTCCATATAATCAACTGCTTACTCAATACTTCAAGTTAATCAATCAACAAGCATTTGTCTTAAATTGTATGTCCATAGACATCTGAAACTCAACATTTTCCAAAATAAAACTTGCTATCTTTTCCTCTAAATCCACTTATTCTTCCACAGTTCTCTATAACCATCAAGGGTACCACCATCCTTCCAAACATCCAGATTCACAATCTTGGTATCATCCTCAACTCCTCACTCTAACTCACCTCACATAGTCAGTTTCTAATCTTGTGGTTTCTATCTTCACATACACACACACACACACACACACACACACACACACACACACACACACACACATAATATATATATATAAATATTTTCATCTATTTACTGTTTTTGACATTCTTTTCCTAAATTTTGAGTTCCAAATTCTCTTCCTTACTGAGAAGGCAAGCAATATAATATCAGTCATACCTGCAAAATCATGTAAAATACCTTTCCATATTAGCCATGTTGCCAAAAAAAAATTAGAAAGATAAAGAAAGTGAAAAAAATTATACTTGAGATTGCACTCAGAGTTCACCAGTTCTCTCTCTGGAGGTGGATAGCAGGTTTGTTTTTTTTTTTATCATGAATCCTTTGGAATTGTTGTGGATCACTGTATTGATCGAGGTATTTAAGTCTTTCACAGTTGATTATCATTACAATACTGCTGTTATTATATACAATGATGATCTGGTTCTGCCTACAGGCATTCCCAGGTTTTCCTGAAGCTATCACCTTTGTAATTTCTTATAGCACAATAGTATTTCATTAAAATCATGGAACACAACTTGTTCGGCCATTCCCCAACTGATGGACAGCTCCCTAATTTCCAATTCTTTGCCACCACAAAACGAGCTGAAATAAATATTTTTGTACATATTAAGTCCTTTTGTTTTTTCTTTGATCTCTTTGGAATACAGACCTAGTCATGGTATTACTGGGTCAAAGGGTATTTACAATTTTATAGCCCTCTGGACATAGTTCCAAATATTTCCCAGGGATTGTTGGACCAATTCACAACTCCACCATGGGTGCATTAGTGTCCCTGTTTTTCCATGCTCTCTCCAGGATTTGTCATTTTCATTTTCTGTCATATTAACCAATCTGATAGGTGTAAGATAGTACCTCAGAGTTGCTTTAATTTACATTTCTCTAATCAATAATGATTTAGAGCATTTTTTCATATAACTATAAATAGCTTTGAGTTCTTTCTGAAAACATCCTGTTCTATCCTTTGACCTTTTATCAAATGGAGAATAGCTCTTATTTTTATAAATTTGACTCAGTTCCCTATATATTTGAGAAATGAGGCCTTCATCAGAGAAACTTGCTGTAAAAATTCTTTCCCAAGTTCCTTCTTTTCTTCAAGTTTTGGCTGCATTAGTTTTGTTTGTATAAAACCTTTTAAATTCCATATATTCAAAATTACCCTTACTTCCCATGATCCTCTCTAGCTCTTGTTTGGTTATACTGTAGTTTCTATCTTTACAACATTTCTCACATCCTCCCCTTTTCTTTACTCTCAGAGCTACCACCCTAGTTCAGGCCCTCATCACCTCTTACTTGGGTCTTTGTAAAGGTTGCTCTGCCTTATTAATGTCTCTTCCCACTTCAACTCACCTTCCATTCTGCCACCAAATTGGTTTTCCTGGAGTATACCTAGGGCTGACCATGTCACCCCCTTACTCAATAAACTTCAATAGCTCTCTATTTCTTGTAGGATCAAATATAAATTCTTCTGTTCAATATTTAATGCTCCTTACAACCTGACCCTATCCTGCCTTTCCAGTCTACTTACACATGCCTTCTGTTCACAGACTCTGCAGTCTAGCCATTCCAGTCTATTTAGTGTTCTTTACACAAAAACTCTACTTTGCAGTAGCTGTGTTTCATGCCTAGAATGCTCCTCCTCACTTCTTCCCCTTGAAATCCCTGGGGTCCTTTAAGTCTCAGCTCAAGCCACTCTTCCTTCATGAGGCCTATCTGTGCTTCCCCAGCTGCTAATGCCTTCCCCTCCAAATTTGCCTTTATATGTAATATGTGTGTATGTATAAATACATGTGTGTTTTATATGTCCCCACATCTGCGCATGTTGTCTCGTCCATTGGAGTATATGCCCTGAAAAGCAAGGGCTGTTTAGCTACTATCTTTGTATCCCCAGTGCCTGGCACACGGTAGATACTTAAAAAATGCTTAATTGATTGGTACAAACTTCTATCAAGCTATGCCTCCCTATCTTTTACTGATACATTTGATTTTCTGAACCTAAGAGTAACATTTGATTTTCTGAACCTAAGAGTAAGAGTTTACATTTACCTCCATTAAATACCATCTTTCTCCCTTTGGTCTTCCGTATCAGTCTACTATTGTCTTTTGGGAACTTAATTACTAACTCACAGAAGTCCAAAGTAAGACATGACCTCAGCAAACCCATCTAGTCTAATTCATACGTAACAGAAATCCTCAATACAATGATTATATCATTCTGCATATTAGTTATTATTCCCAGTATCCTGTGCAGATTGAATATAAACGTCATCAATGTCTTCATCTCGTGGCTAAATAAAAATGTCGAACAGACCAGGGACAATGACAGATCCCTTAATCAATACTCACGCGCTATGGCCATTCTACTGGGGCATATCCACCTAACCATACTCACGCGCTATGGCCATTCTACTGGGGCATGTCCACCTAACCATACTATCATTCAGGCCATATTTCTTTTCACTTGTTCCTTAGACTGTGAAGAGAGGATTTCTCAAATGCCATTATGAAATCTAGATACCCCCTTCGCCCCCAAGTTAATTCTGTCAGATGATCCAATACCAGTAACTATTTACCTTTATATAGCTTATTATTCTTATTAATCATTATAAAACAATTATTATAAATTATATATTACATGTAATTATATAATTAATTATATAATATATTATCACTAATATGTATATAGTGCTTTAATGGTTTGCAAGCACTTCTATGAACATTATTGTATTTGAATCCAATGGTGTACTGGTAAATGCTTTTAAAACTGTCTCTCAAAAATAAAGTGTACACATGACACATTTTTAAAGTTTATTCTACATTATTAACATTTTCTCATTAACTTCTGTCTAGACACAAAGTCTCTCTATTTTGCCTCTGCTCCCTGCCCGGTTTGGGAACAGGATGCTCCTGGCAGGATAAGCTCATCACTTCTAACCTCCCCACGATGCTAATTCAAGCTTTGATTGACACCACCTCCCTCAGTCTGCTCTCCCATCTCCTCCCAATGCCTTCCTTTATATAGAGCAGAAATTGGACTCAGCTCACTCGACTTTCTATCTGCTGCTCTGCCTGGTTTCGATTCCAAAGAACAAGATGTTCTCAATGAATCCCCCCTGGTATCCCACTCCTTTCCCCCTCCCTGTCTTCTTCTGGGCGTCGGCTCTCCCTTTAGATTGTAAGTTCCTCAAAGACAGGGCCTGGCTTTCATTTTATCAGTTGTATCCTTGACACTTAGCACAGTGCCTGGCATTGTTATTATTGTTGAGTCTGACTCTTCATGACCCTGTGTACCTCTGTCCGTGAGGTTTTCTTGGCAAAGATACTGGAATGGTTTGTCACCTCCTTCTCCAGAATGTCACTGATCCATAGGCAAATAGAGGTTAAGTGACTTGCCCAGGGTCATACGGATAGGAAATTTCTGAGGCTGGATTTGAACTCATATCTTTCTGACTCCAAGCCCAGCATTCCTATCCATGGCACCACCTAGCTGCCTGGCACTGAATAAGGGTTTCTTGGATTTATTGGATTAGATAAGACACAAAACAGTCCTGGTTTGTAGAGTTTGCCTATTTCCATGACGTAAAAGTAAATTTAACTATCAGCTCTGGTAAGGCATGGCTCTAGCATATCCCTGCTTAAATCACATAGCAATCTTGAGAGGTAAGTACAGATATCACTATCCCAATTTTACATTAGAGCAAACTAAAGCTTCATTTCTTCACGACAACCCTCATGAGGTAAGGGATATGAATATTACCATCCTCATTCTTCGTTATTAGCCATAGAATATTAAAAGACCTAGGAAAAGGTTGAGACAGCTGAGTGGCACACTGGAGAGAGTCCTTGGCCTGGAAGAAAAACTTGGATTAGAATGCCTTCTCAAACCTTTACCAGCTGTGTGAATCTAGGCAATTCTCAGTACTCTTTGCCTCATTTTCCCCATCTGTAAAATAATGATAATAATAATAATACCTAACGTTCATAGAGTGCTTACTATGTGCCAGGCACTGGGTTAAGCATTTTAATGAGAGAGGATAGATTTGTCCACTCCAGCTCTACATCGACGCTCTTATGAGCCTATAACGTCTCCAGAACACTGGATGGATCCTCTATGAAGGATTTAGGCAAAGTCATGAGCCAGTATTGAAAAGGATGAGAAAGCACAGCTAGATTGCAATCTTCACTGGCAGGGGCAGTACCCATATAGATAAGATTACGGTTCTGTTGATGTATGGAAGTATTTTCTCCACCTCTACTACTCAGGCTAAGAACTGCTAAAAGATCAAGAAAATTAACCACAGAATCTGAGAGTCGGAAAGAGCCTTCTACAGGCAATTCAGCTTAACCCATCCATATGAGAAGGATTCCCCCTACGACAACAACATATCCAAGAAGAGGCCTTCAAGTTGCACCTTCCAAAGCCATTGTCGCCGCTGTTGTCCAGGTGCTCTGCCCAAAGGGATGTATATTTTGATCACTGAAACCTCACAAGGTATCTTGGAGTATATGGGCTAGATTTTTTCTTAAGGACCATGCCTTAAACTCAAATTGTTCTGGCTCTCACTGATTGGTCAACAGTAGGTCCCAAGCCAAGCCCCACCCACTTCATCATTGTTTGGGCCCAGACTGGCTCAGAGTGAATGTAAATAGCAATTGTCTCTGTTTTGGTCAGAAATCCTGAGGATCTGATTTTTTTTTTTTTTGACTAGATAAAAGAGGCCATTCTCTGCCTCATTTCTTATCTAGCCTTAATCACTGAATGGGCATTGCCTCAGACAAACTGAGACCGTTAAAGACCTTAGCTTAAAAAAGGTCAAGGTCTCCCACTGCATCCAGGGCCATCTTTAGTTGTCCTGATCTATACCTTGCCACTGGACCCAGATGACTCTGGAGGAGATAGTGAGGCTGGTTACTTTGCATCCCTCACTTAAATCCAATTCATTTGCATGTCCTGGCATCACCTCCCTGATGTCATGGTCTTCTTCCAGAAAAACGGAGGACAAACAACCACTGTCACCAAAGCAGTGCACAGCATTGTTAGGAAGTTCATCTAGACTTCTAACCCAAACTTGCCTCTTTCCCACTCCCACCCATTGCTTCCTAGTTCTACTCTCTGGAGCCAACCAGAATAGCAGTGAGATAGAAATCTAAAAGAATCTTGGTAAGTCTTTTAATTCCTTTTTTGAGGTTTTCTTGGAACAGTGCCTAGAATTGAACAAAATACTCTAAATGAGGTAGGGGAAGTGGAGAACTACTAGGGGAAAAAAATGCACCCAAGTTTTTTAGCCTGAGCTGAGAAGAACTTTCAAAAAAGATATCCCTCTGAATAGATGATGACTTCAATTCTACCATGGAGAAATTAATTTGGTCTGATAGGATTTGTTCTTTATAAAATTCTATTTATTATTTATTAAGTAATAGGTTTATTATATTATATAGAAATACAAATGTATTACATACATTTATTAATACATTTACTAATATATACTAGTTGAAAGAGTGAGTACCCAATTTTCCCCAGATGTTTCTAAATTTGTTTTTGGATTTTTTTTTAATAAATGATAAAACCATAAATAGCAAAAAGCTTATTTAAAGTACTAAATGCCTTCAACACAGTGCATTGTACAGAACAGAAAATTGTTAGATTTTTATTAAATGAACAAATCTTTTTTAAAAAATCTACATTCATCTTTCCAAATATATGTAACTAACAGGATCTAGGCTGTTAAGTGTTATCAAGCTACTTGTAATTAGCATAAATAGGCGTAAAGTGCCTGAGAACATTTTGGGTTTTTTTTTAGCTGGAAAAGAATCTATAAATATGTCACCTAATATGTGCTTTATATTATTAAACTGCTTAACAAATCCTTTTTGCATAATGTAGTGTAAGAGTTAACCAGACCTCAGATGATGTATGGTGATTTGAAAGTCTTAAGATTCAACCTCTGAAAAGTCAACCTATAGCTATTGAAGCTTTCTGTCAAGCCATTCTTTTCCTTTTTTACTATGCTGAAAGAACTATTTGAATTTTTTCTATTTTCTTTTCTCTTTTCCAAATATACAAGCACTGTACTGGAAAAAAAAACATATAAAACCAAAATCTTGATTTCTGACACCAAACGCCAGCTCTGTCCCTTAAGCGAATAAAAGGGATTACAGCTGTAAAGCTGAAAAAGACCTCAGAGGTCCTCTCATTCCACCACCTTATTTTATATTTGAGGAAAATAAGGCATGAGGAAGATAGATGACATGCCCAAGGAAATAGAGTAAATGGCAGTACCTATATTTTAACCAAGGTCCTCTAGACTCTAAATTCAGCTTTTCCATTGCACCATGATGGATTCTTTATGTTTGTGGCCTCAACTTCTTAATATAAATAATCGGGAAAATTATAATTATGTAATATAATGTTTTATGTCTGGCAAAGTGTTCTTCTATATGTTCTCTCATTTGAGCTTCACAACTCTGTGAATTAGGTGCTTTTTTTATTCCCATTTTTTATCATTGTTGTTCAGCCGTTTCTGACTCTTCTTTGACCCCTTTTGGGGTATTCTTGGCAGAGATGCTGGAGTGGTCTGCCATTTTTTCCCTACCTCATTTTACAGTTGAGGAAAAAGATATAAACGAGGTTAAGTGACCTGCCTATGGTCACACACCTAGTAAGTGTCTGAGGCCACATCTGAACTCAGATCTTGCTGACTTCAGGTCCAACGCTCTATCCACTGTGCCACCTAGCTGCCCCATTTTACAGATAAGGAAACTGAGAAGTCAAATAACTTGCATGGGATCACAATATGTAACTATATAAGGCAAAATTCAAACTCAGATCTTCCTCACTCCAGGTTCTACACCCTATCTACTGCACCACCTCCATTATAAGAATGCTTTGAGGTTCAAATTAGATAACGGAGGAAAACCTTTATCAAACAAAGCAATAATATATAAATTATGCCACTATTATTATTATAAAACTGCTGAGTAAGTACATAGTAATAAATATACAAAACTGAATAAACATATAAAATTGAAGACACAATTCTTGTCCTATAGATTGTTTTTCTATGAATTTTTAGAGAGGCAATAGGAATTAAGTGACTTGCCTAGGGTCACGTATCTATTGTTAGAGGCCACATTTGAACTCAGGTCTTCCTGACTCCATGGCTGGTGTTAAAACAATCTTTTCAACCTCACCAGAGGTGTTGAAGGATTTAGATACAGAGAAAAATATTCAACAGATGAAAAGAATACTGTGAATACCAAATATCAAACCAAAGAACAAATAAGAGTGATATCTGAGAGTGGGCACAAGGTATTAAAAAGGTATTAGAGGTATTAAAAATCACCCTGGAGTCATGACTGTGTACAGCCCAGAATAACTGAGGTAGTCTGGCAAAATTGGAATAGAATGATCTCCAGGAAGTAGTAGAAGGGTAGTGCTCCTGGAGATTGGCATCCAACACCTCCTGCTTGTACTTTTGGTAATTTCTTCAGAGATTTGTTTTTCAGTCATGTCCCACTCTATGACCCACTTTAAGGTTTTCTTGGCAAAGATACTGGAGTGGTTTGCCATGTTCTTCTCCAGTTCATTTCATAGATAAAGAACTGAGACAAATGGGGTTAAGTGACTTGCCCAGGGTCACACAGTTAGTAAGTGTCTGAGGCCAGATTTAAACTCACAAAGGTGAGGCTTCCTGACTTCAGGACTGGCACTCTATCCACTAGGTCATGTAGCTGCCCCTCCTTTAGAGATAGTAGTGGCTTACTGTTACATACTTCCCAACACTTGAAGATTAAAAAGTAAACTCTCTGTGGTCATTCAGCAAGAAAAGACTGATGTAAATGTTCTGTGTCCTTGTGGTAAAATGTGTTTTAGGCAAAGCAATGGTGCTGTGCCTGGCCCTGGTAATTCAAGCCTCCTCCAAATTCAACTAAGACTAAATTTTCCTTCAAAATAGCCAGGAGAGATTGAATTCTTGAGACTTAAAGAGATTTTTCATTCACTGGGAAGGTCAAAGACATAAGAATGAGATTTGCTCCACCCTCGGTGGGACTAGATAACTTTGTATTGCTAATAATCATTAGTCATCACCTAATTGCCCAGGGGTTGAAGGAGAATCTAATGAAAGAATGTTCCTTCTCAGTCTCCAGAGAGTCATACTTGTATGAAACTTTGGTTTTGAACAGTTGGTTTGTTTTGGGGTGTTTTTCTTTTGTGAACATACAGTTGAACGAAAAGCCCTCAATTCCATAATTCTACATAGACATAGCCAGCCATTTAAGGAGTAGCATGAGGAATTCCAACAGTGAGAAGATGCAAACCAATGCTGGCCCCAGGAATTTTACATTATCTAAAAACTGTTAACGTGTATGGCATTTGAAAGTCCTACAAGAGGTGTCAAACTCTCAAGCCACTAAGCAGCCAGCAAAACTGCAGAGTGCAGCCTGAGCCAGATTAAAATGTAATTGGGAAATTTTCAACAAAATAAATAAAAATACAATACAACATAGATAATGTTAACTTGAGGTTTTCTAAGTCAATATGAGGCCAGCAGGGTTCAGATTGTATTTGTGGTTGACACTACTGGCTTACAGGAATTGTACTACTTGTATTTTTATTGTGATTCTTTGGTTCAAAGTCCTTAGGGGAGGCACTTGAAAAGATAATGCTTAATTCTCCCAGGGAGCCCAAAGATCCAACTGCATCCAAGGTGATATTCTGAGAACAGGCAGGGGCTCTGCATCAGTTTTAAAATTTCCCACTCTCACTGTAAACTGAATCTGTCTTTGTCTCGGACAATCTCTAAAATTTACAGTTAGGAGGCTCTGTAAAGCTTACCAGGGGTGGGGAACCTGGGGCCTCAAGGCCGCAGGTGGCCCTCTGGGTCCTCAAGCTCTTAGACTGTATCAAAACTCCACAGAAAAAATCCCCTAAATAAAAGCATTTGTTCTGTGAAACTTGGACTCAGTCAAAAGACCACACCCAAGGACCTAGAAGGCCACAGGTGGTCTGGAGGTTGCAGGTTCCCCACCCCTGGCTCAGACCCTCCTCCAACTTGGCAAAACAGTTACTGTTTGTACCTGGCAGATACAGCCCATGTTAACTGGCCTAGATCACTCCACCCCAGAGGCCTCTTCTTAGTCAGTTGTTCCCAGAACCTCCATTTTCAAGAAAGTGCCCAGGCCAGCCATGTTGACCTTTCATTCCTCTTTAGAGTTTTGCTTCTGACTTTCTGAACTTTTTCTCTACTATGTGCCAGTGCAAGATTTTCAGCTCCCTTTTATATGTGGTCTTCTCCCATTAGAACTTAAGATCCCTGAGAGCAGGGAATTTTTGTTTAGTTTATTATGTGATGCTTATCACAGTGCCTGGCACAGTGCTTAATAAATGCTTATTTACTGCTGTTTACTGTCTTTGTGTCTTTCTTTTATCTACTTTGTTTCTTTCCTTGAGAATAAGTGGATGGTCCTGAGCCGGACATTTCTAGTAGTGATGGCAGCCTCATGAACTTGGGATGTCAGAAGTTCTTTCATCCCTTAGTGGGAGGCAACTGACAATAGAAGGAATTCCCTGCAGTGGAGAGGATGACCCAACTGATGGGAAGGGTGAATATAAGCCTTGATATAATTGGTTCCTTTGGAGCTGCCAGAATGTTCTGATGTGGCAGTCACTTCTGACCTCTCCAACTATGAAAGACCAATAGAGGCATGCAGGAACACTCTGATCTGTAGCATCTAGACCCAGCATGGGACAGCAGGGTTAGGCCACAGCAATATCATTATCCACAGTGCTTCTGTTGGGCATATGAGGGTAATGGCAACACAGGCCAGAAATAACACTCAAGCAGAATCAGGCCTAGTCATAGGAGAGACACATACCAGAACACAGGGAGGCAGAATCAGGTCTGGCATGAATGCTGGAGTCAGAGCCCAATGGCAGCCCTCAGCTGAGCTCAGGACTCAGTAGTGACAACTGTCCTCCTGCCCTAGTATGGAGGAGGGGGAAGGGGACAGCAGCTTTCAAGACCATACTAAGGCATGTAGAGTAGCATCTGACCTGAGCAGAGGGGCAGCAGAATAGAAAGCAGAGGACAGAAGGGCAGCTCAGAGAAACAGTGGTAGCTCAGCAGCAGCAAAATGCAGGCCCACTGTAGGCCAGCGCCTATCTAGAGCTGCTTGGCCCCTCCATGTTGCTATCTCATTGTTATCAAACACCTGAAGTTCACTGGACATCCCTCTTCTAAGGAGGGCTTGCAGCACCAAAGGGGGGCATTGTTGGGAGGTGGGTTGCTTTCTAACAAAGGAGAGGTGACACTCTCTATCCAGCTTCCAGAGAAGAATGGTGGCAGTTTCTCAGAGGCCTCAGATTTGATATTCCCTCCATCCCCCCGGCATGGTCCTGGCCGGTGGGCCTGGGAACACAAAGTGAACCATGTTAACAGGGATGAGAATCAGTGACTATTCAGAAAGTGTCATTATCTTTGTTGAACGCTGGATGTTGATGGTCTCATTCCTGATTATGGCCACCTCTTTATAGAAAAAAAAAAATTCCAGTATTGACTATAAAGTTGGCCGTCATCCATAACTTACAACCCTCATCATTTAGACCCAGGATTTAATCCTTCCAAAGAGTATGGGGAAGGGAAGAATGAAGCCTGGGATTTCTGATCTTTGTTCTCTCATATTTAGTCATTCCTTCAAGGGGCCATTATGTGATATGTTTTGTTTTGTTTCTACAGTGTTTCAGTTCTAGTTTTTCCTTTTGTACTGCCTATATCAGGCTTCTGAAATTACAGAGGTCACAGTCGATCAGTATCAATCCCAGAGTGATGGAAGAGCCTACAGAAGACCTTTAGGAGTATGTGTGGAAGGAACAATATTCCAAACCCTTCCGCTATTGAGTTAGGCTAGCTTTTCCTTAAAAGGTACTAGAGCTACCCACGAAACTTGACTGACTCAGGGAACTAGAGGCTCAGGCTGTGGATGTTCTTTCCTGGTTGTCCAAACACAAGGCAACCTGGAGTTCCAGGTGCTCTCTGAGCTTGACTGATAGACCAGAATGGACAACTCAGGAATCACAGCTTTCTCCACTACATCAACCTGGAGTGTCCTCGATGTATATCCTTGTTAAATCCTTGTTCTCCTGCAATAACTAGGTAAATCTCCTTTTGTTAACTGTCAAATTACTCGGGAGTATCTCATTTTGTTCCAATATCAAACAAACTACCAGGGGACTACCTCGGGTCAGGCCCAGCCCAGAGAAGCATTTAATAAATGCTTGTTGAAGTGGATTGATTTGTCGAAGAGAATCAGATTTCTATTTCCATTCATTCAGGGAAAGCTTTATGGAGTAGGAGAGAGGTCAGCTTTACTTTGGAGGCAGAGAGACAGCACCTGGCACAGCATTGGAGAAATAAATTCCAAATAAATGGAATAATACGTTTTTTAAAATGGGTAATGATAACAGTAGTGACTCTGGCCTAAGTAAACTAGAATGTAAAGTTGTCTGGAGGAGTTGAAGATATATACAATTTATTTAATAATCAATTTCAAAAGATCTTTCTAGATATAGCCTTCTCTTCCCCTTGTTCTCTATGTTGCTTTCCATTTTCACTTCACATTTCACCTTTTAAAATTGTCTTTTTCTAGTTAAAATGGGCAGATCTTTATGCAATGCCATTTGGTAATAAACAAAAGTGAATTCTTGAGTATATGTGTAAATGGAGGAGAGCAAATGCCTGGAAATACTACAAAACCAGATAACCAAAAGTCAGTACTCCAATAGTATCTCAGGAGTTCAGCCTCTATAAAGTTGGAACCTGGGGCAACTCAACTTGGTTGGCTTGGGGTAATTTTACCTTTGGATTACTGGTCAGAACAAATATTTCAATTGACAAAAAATTATAAGCACCTACTTTATGCCAAGCACCAAAAGAAAAAAAAGAAGAAAAAAATCCCTATTCTCAAGGAGTTCAAATAGATTCCACAGGAAATATTTGTTCAATATTTAAGAAAATGGATGTTTTAGGAATTTTAGAAATTCTTATGTACAATTGCATGTTATTGTTTACAAAATAATTTTATATAAGGGTTATTAAAGCATTTGAGAAGCAAGAAGTGTGTCACAGTGGGCAGCATGTAGACTTAGGAGTTAGTAAGGCAGGCCACCTCCAAAGTCTGCTAGCAATCTTACCCCTAGGCAAGTCACTCAACACTCAGTATTCCAGGCAAGTCTCTAAGACAATAAATTGTAAAGCAGATGTTGATATGCACTGATAAAAGGAGTTTCTTCATATTTTATGGAAATCACAGATCCACTTCCTTCCCAAAAAATGTGCTTAAGACAAACCTGATAGCATTCCCCTTGTCCACAATGGTAACAGGTAGTTCAAATTACTTTATGAATAAGTGAAGTAATAAAACGTCTTTTCTTTATAGAAATGCTATCACTTAGACTTTTCACTAATTCTGGTTGGTTATTTTTCCAATTAAGTCTGAATGAGTGAGGTTTTCTCATATTTCATTTTGTAATACATTTATTGGAATACTGAGGCAGCTAGGTGGTGCAGTTGAGAGAGTGCTGGGCCTGGAGTCAGGAAGACCGGAGTTCAAATCTGGCCTCAGACACTAGCCAACCCTGGGCAAGTCACTTACCCCTGTTTGCCTCAGTCTCCTCTTCTGTAAAATGAGCTGGAGAAGGAAATGGCAAACCACTCCAGTAACTTTGGCTAAGAAAACCCCAAATGGTGTCATGAAGAGTCAGACATGACTGAAAATGACTAAACAACAAAACTGGAATATGGTTACATACACAAAGTCTCATGCCTAAGTGTGGAAGGGACATTGAAGGTGGTGAAACACAAGCCCCTGACAGACTCTACAGAACCAGGAAGGTTTCAAATAGAGAACCAGGAAGCAACCAGATGTCTGTCACCAGAGGACCTACCTACAGGAAGACTCATTGACCAGGCTGACTGACAAGTGATGAACTGATGAGCCAGGAAGGAAGACTACAGACTAGCATTAGTGGAAGGAGGACCCACATAGATGAAATCACAGCTCCTTCAAGTATCAAAATAAATAAGGAATTCACAGCACTTCAAACAAAATAATTTATGTAAATTGAGCCAGAAGCAGAGGGAACTAGTAGATATTCAAGTTCTTCACCTTATCCTAGACTCAAATGCTCCCTAATCCTTATTCCATCCATCAATTAATCAACAAGTATTTATTAAGCACCTACAATGTGCCAGGAGGAAAGCAGAGTGACATAATAGACAGAACCCACCTTGGAGCCAAGAAGACTTAAGACATACAATGACGGTGTGACACTGGACAAGTCACTGATCTTTTCATTCCTCTAGGCTACCACTTACATCTAGGAAGATCAGAGAAGGTGTTTAATTTTCAGAGTAAGTCTCTCTCTCTGGGAGTTCCTTATGCCAGAAGTTCTCAACTCTTTGGTCTCAGGCCTGCTTTATACTCTTAAATATTGAGAACTAACGATCCTGCCCCCTCCCCCAGTTTTAGTTTATTTCCTTTACATTTGTCAATATTTACCGTATTGCAAATTAAAGTCTATGTATTATTATGAAAAGTTTCAATCCCATGGATCCCCTGAAAAACATCTCAAGGACCCTTAAGAGTTCCTGGACCACACTTTGAGAACTGCTGCCCTATACCAATGAAATCACAGATTCAATTTTTATCCCTATAATCTGGCCCAGTCCTAGGCACTTGGGATTCAAACAAATGATTCAGTACCATTATTGGGGCCAAGATCAAATTAAGCATACCTGTCCTCTAAGTCTAATCCATCTGAGGAGGAAAGGAGGACCCTATTCTGAGATTTTAACAAAGAAATGAATTGCACAAAAGATGACATCAATACAATGGCCAGCTTTGTAGTATAATACACAGCATTAAAAAAAATCTCATAACAAAAGGATTTGGAATTCATCCCCCAAATCTACAATTTGAGCAATAGATAATCTATCAACAAAATTAGAGTAAAAAATAAAAAATAATGGAGGATGGGGCAGCTAGGTGGCGCAGTGAGTAGAGCACCGGCCCTGGAGTCAGGAGGACCTGAGTTCAAATCCAGCCTCAGACACTTGACACATTTACTAGCTGTGTGACCTTGGGCAAGTCACTTAACCCCAATTGCCCTGCCAAAAAGCAAAAAATATATATGTATATATAATGGAGGTAATTCTTTGAAATAAGATTTAATTTTGTAGGCTTTTTAGATGTTAAGCTTTACTTGGGAGCAGAGTATGTTAAAAAATCTTTGTTACAGTTTTTAAGTGTAACCTTTTACCATGTGTTGGGCCCGAAGTTTCTCCTATGGACAAACTTCTCCTATGAAGTTACAATTATAATTAAACTAAAGAGATAAGTACTTGTCATCAATTCTCTATGACTAGATTTAGATTTAGAGGCAGAATAAGAGAAAGAATATGAAAAAAGAAGAATGAAACTTTTAAAATGGGCATTTATTGAGATGTCTCCAACAAGGTAGGTGTTTTACTTTATTTTCAAGTACTGGAAAGTCAAGTCCTTAAAAATGTGATACCGTTCACTTTGAAAGGGTTTGGGAGTTACTAAGAGGAATTTCTGATAAGAGTTCACGTAAGCCAACTTCACTGAATCTATTTAATATGCATGAATTAGTTTAGCATATAAAATTAATCATACTCATGCAATTATATTTGTTCAAAATAAGTGTGCAATCAAGAAATACATTATGGATATCTGTAACAGGCCTTCCAAGTCCAAGAAGTCACTAAAATAAACTTTATTTCCTGGGTTTTCCGTCTAATCTTCCTTTCCTACTCCTATTTTACTTCTTATCTCTTTACTGTGCTTCCTGCAGAGTGTAAACAAACCTGGAGGGGTAAGAACCAGCCCTGATTTGGGGGCCAATGTTAGGCCTGCTGCAAGGGAACGCAACTCTTAAAGAAACACTTCACACTTACTATGGTTGTGATGGAAAGTAATTGCTTGGGACTTTCTACTTCACCACCCATGCTAAAACCTTCCAGAAAGAGGTCAGTAAGTAAAAGAGAGAGTTTTTCAAAAGGTATTGGAAGCAACTATTTTTTTCATGCATTAGGGAGGGAGGAAAGTAGGGAAGGGAAATAGATACAGAAAAAGGCCTCAAGTGCCCTGTAATAATAAGATGAAGACTCCCACTTCTTATCAGCTCACCAGCAAATCTATAGAACCTATTTTTTAAAGCTGATTTGTATATTTTATTTTTTTCAATTATATTTAAAAAGTTTTTATCATTCATTTTTTCTAAATTTTGAGCTCCAAATTCTCTTCCTCCTTTCCTCCCTCCTCCTTCCCCCTGAGAAGCCAAGCAATTTGATATAGATTATACAGTGTAAGTCAAAAGCCCATTTTAAAGTAATATTATAGTCACACTTTTTAGATGTTAAGATTTTGTTGCAAATGTATTGTTTTTCTCTTCAGTTATTTAAAAGTGCTTTTGTTATATTCTTTACATTTAACATTTTATGAGATCTTGAATCCCACCAAGTGTTTAAGTTTCTTGGTGGATATGTTTTGTCTTTTGAACTACATTATAAAGTCAAGGATTTTATCTTGTCTTCTTTATTCTAAATCTCCCTTTCACCTACTTCTAGGTCTAGCAGTAACTTACATAGAAACAGCTAAGTGGCTCAGTGAATGGAGCACTGGGCATGGAATCAGGAAGATCTGAGTTCAAATCTGCTCTGAGAGACTCACTAGCTGTGTGACCCTGGGCAGGTCACTTAACTTCTGTTTGCCTAATCTACTTGAGAAGGAAATGGCAAACCACTCCAGTATCTTTGCCAAGAAAACTCCATACAAGGTCACAAAGATTCTGACATAACTGAACAAAAACAGACCCCAATCTTCTGTCCTTACAAACATTTCTGAAGTTATAATTAAGCTAAACAGACAAATGAAATTAGCTAGATAAAAGGCTGAGGCGAGAGAAAAAACAAAGGGATAATTCTTCTCAAACGCATTCTTTTTAAACATGAAACTTCCTAGGACCTTCTCTCCTTCAATACCCATAACTACACCATCTAGGTTGTTCTAAATATTACCTGTGTGTCTTCTGTATGTTGACTGCCTGTAAGAATACCTAGCTTGGAATCAGACAATATAGGTTCAAATCCCAGCTCTTATATACTCACTACAATGGAACTTCCTCTCTGGCTCTCAGTTTCCTTTTCTGTAAAATAGGTGCAATAATATTACCTACCTAGTAGGGTTATCGTGAGGATCATTTGAAATAACACAGGTAAAGTGCTTTATAAGCCTTAAAGTCCCACCTAAATGTGACCTATTATTAGGGGACTGGACTAAATGACTCCTAACATCATCACTTCAAACGACGATCCTGTGTTTTTTGTTAGCTGATCAGAATTCTCGATCCTCTTCCCTGTTCCTAGAGGGCAAGAATGATCTTGTTAATAATCCTTCTTATAGCAGCTAGCCTACTATGGACACTGAATCAATGATGTAAATGTAAATCTAGCCTTTATCTCATCCACAGAATGTTTTAAATCTTAAACTAGATTTCCTTCATAGTACAGTGGATGTGATCACACAAAAAGGAGACTGCAATAAAAGCCCTATTATCTACATAATCCAGCATGTTGGAGAGCAGGGAAGGTTTTGCTTAGCCAGAAATTCCAGTTAACAAAGCTTAGCCATGTTATTCTTGAGAGATGTCACCCTATGGGAACCATAAGAGAAATCTTGCTGACTGACTCCCACATTCCTTTGGAGTGAGAATACTGAGTTCCCCTTCACCAGATCAAATCAAGTAGGGTCCAACCACAGGACCTCAGAACTCAATTGTTCAATAACTCTTCCTTCAGGGTTAGAGCCCTGGACTACTGCAGGCCCTTATTCTTAATGAACCTGATCAATACTTGACCTTTCTCATGTCTTCCTAGTACCAACTCTTCATGGTTCCTCTAAATCAGAGGGTTTTGACCTTTCTGGTCACGGACTCATTTGGTCATTCTCAGAATGGTGTTTTTAAAATGCACAAAATAAAATACATAGGATTATAAAGAAAATAAATTCCATTGAAATGAATATGGAATTTTTTTCATCCAAGTTCATGGGACCTCTTAAAATCTATCTAGGGATCCTTTGGGGGAGCTATGGATAGTTGGTTAAAAATCAAGCTCTAAATCGAGTTCCATATTAATTCCGATGATTTGAAGTGTCAGTAACACAAACAAGGTTAAATTTGGAGAATATATTATTTCTGTACATTTTTGTTTGATCAAATATTGATTAATATTGGCTTTAATATCCACCTACTTAAAACAGGAACATACGTCTGTTGCCAGAAGCAAAAAACCAAACAAAACAAAAACAAATAGCCTCCCCAAAAAACGCTATCCTAATTTATTCCAAAGTCACACAGAAAGGAATTTTGGATTATCTGCATCACTGCCCCACTGCTGTGTGCCAGCTGGGTCCTGCCCACCTCAGGGTTGACCATCCCACTGGGGCTGGGTCAAGTTCAGAAGGAGGTCATTACCATGGAGATGCATACACGACGAGAAAGAGGGAGCCAAGACTGTGCTGCCAACAAGGGAAATCCTGGAATCTTTACCAGGGAAACTCAAGCAGAGGTCTACGTCACAGAGGAATGAGCAGCATGTTGGTCAACCACTGGCACAAAAACAATCGCCTGCTTACTGGGCTACAACCCCACGGCTGTTCTCAAGTTCAGGGAATCCCCTAGAGTCATGGCCTGCAGGCCCATATTACCACGTTATTTGTTGTTCAGTCCTTTCAGTCATGTCCTACTCCTGGGTCTAGCAATAACTTACATAGAGGCTGCTAGGTGGTATAGCGGATAGACCACTGGACCTAAAGTCAGGAAGATCTGAGTTCAAATCCTGCCCCAAACACTTATGAGCTATGTGACCCTGGGCAAGTCACTTAACTGCTCTCTGCCTCAGTTTCTTCCTTCTGTAAAGTAAGGACACTAATAGCACCTACCTCTCATGGCTGTTGTTAGGATAAGATGAAATTATGCTTGTGAAGTGTTTTGCCAAGTTTTTCAAAGCACTACAGAATTGCTAGCTATTACTAGCTATTATTAGGGCTGCTAGGTGGTGCAGTGGATAGAGTGTTGGGCCTGCAGTCAGGAAGACTCATATTCCTGAGTTCAAATCTAGCCTCAGACACTTCCCAGTTGTGTGACCCTTCCTTTTTCCTTTTTTTGGACTGGACCTGAGATGACACTGGTGTAGAAAATTCTTTTTAACAGAGAACTGTTTGGGGACACTGAGAGATTAAATAACCTGCCCAGAGTCACATAGACAACAGGTAGCAGGAGGAGGGCTGAAACCCAGATCTTCCTAAGTTCTCTACAAACCATGATGCCACACAGCCTCCATTAGAGAAGATATAAAACTGCCCTTAGTGGATAGAAGGCTGGCTTGAAGTAGGAACACTTGGGATCAAGTCCTGTACTTGATATATATTAGTACTATGGCCACAGACATGACACTTAACCTCTTAGGTCCCCTAAGAGTAAAATTAAGTGTGTACCTTCTTGGTAGATTCCTAGCCTAATTATTCTTACACACTAGATGTTAAGTTCAGTTGTTTCTACCACCTGAAGGAAGATAGGAGCGCTCTTACCCTCTAAATCTTAGCACCCTCTAAATATTAGCAACCTGATGCAAAGTGCCAGTCACCCTACTCTAGTTACACCTCTGGGGACAATGACAGAATCCAACTTTAGAGAGAACTTATATGTGTTTATAACATTAGTCAGCATTTAAAAAGTGCTCAAAGTTTGCAAAGCACTTCTCGTAGTATCTCACTCGATCCTCACAACAACACTATGGTGTAGATGCAATTATGATGTCCATTTTACAGATGGAAAAACTGATGCTGATAGTTACAGTGATTGCCTAGGTCTGGACCACACCACTAGTACGTCTAAGGTGGGATTCAAACTTTAGTCTTCCTGTCTCCAAGTCTAGCCAGCACTTGTGTGTTCTCTTTCTCTCCCTCTCTGACTTGGGATAAGTTTAAGGGCAGGTATCTGGCTTCTCACTAGAGTGACAAGTCCATCACTGCCCCTCCCCACCCCCACCCTAGCATTATACCCTGAAGCAATGGGCAGCCATATTGACTATAATGATAATGACCACTCACTCTTTACTGACAGGAAGAAAAGGTCAGAGGTATTCAAAATGATGACACCAATCTGTTAACTGATATCACCAAAGAAAATATTATCAATGAAATTACTTTCTTTTTTGGCCAGCCTGCTCAAAGGCAAGAAATACAACTGGTGTTTTCACCAATACAAAAGTTCTACCTGAATTTAAATTGAACATATTGATTGTCACCTATTTTGTTTTTTTAGTACTTCTCATAGTCATACTGATGAACAACTGGAGCTCAACTTTCATTTAACTCTTCTGCTGTTGACCAAGGCACCAAGCTGTAGTAAGCAGGTGTACTAGACTTATGTCTGAATCACTTAGAGCAGACTCAACCAGAAAGGGGGAGAGGTTAGCTGGGGGACTGAACATGATGATCCTTGTGGGTACATACTGACTTAGAAAATCGCATATTAATATCATCTATGTTTTATTGTATTTTTCTTTATTTTGTTAAATATTTTCCAATTACATTTTAATTTAATTCTGGCTGATTGAGCCTGTTGCAGGTTGTGTGTCTGACACCTCTGACTAAGAGATAGAGAGAACAGAGTGGGCAGTAGTGATGAAAACTATCCCCCTAAGGCAAAATCAAAGAAATCCAAAGGAAATTCTGTAAATCATAAAATGCAATATTAATGTGGACTATTGTTAGTTGTAAGAAGGAGTAGAAATAGTAGTAGTAGTTGTGACAAGAGTCTTCTATTCTGATTACCATCCTCCTACTCTTCATCTCTCTTGAACGTATCTGACTATGAGCTCCCTGAGGGCAGAGACTGCTTTAGTTTCTATCCCCAGTGCTTAACACAGTTCTAGGCATATAGTAAGAGCCTAATGAATGCTTATTGACCGACAATTGAAAACATTTGCATAGAGCAGTGTTTTTACATTATTTCCTTTGATCTTGGGTGAGATAGGCAGTATAGGTCGTTATCATCTCGACTGTAAAAAGAGGAAACTTAAGCTCAGTATGGGTAAGTAACCTGCCCAAGGTTATTCGGCTAAGAAGTGGTAAAGCCAGTAAAGCCGGGTCTGGAATCCAGGTCTTGTGACTGACTCTTAGTCAACAAGAAATTCAGAACCTAGTGAAATACTGCACAAAAAGGCAATGCCAAATGATATCCAACAGTCCACTGTGGCAAAACAGTTCTCATGAACCAGGGCAGCCATGGATACCAACCCACCGGACACTCTGCCATCTTGGAGATATCTGGCTCAAGATACTTCAACAAGGCTGCTGTGAAAGTCAAAGGAAATAACATATGTGAAACACTGTGCTTTGCAAATCCAAGGTTTCATTTTTATTGTTACTATTACTACTGATAATAACTACAACTGAGAGTAATAGTTCAACATTTATTTTGCACTTAATGGCTTACAAATAGCTCTCTGTGTTTCCCTTCCCCCAGCACCTGCCCCTCAATTTCCTCTCCATTCTGAATTTGTATTGAGAATTAGGATTTCCAAACTCAATTTCTTCTTATTTCTTAGGCACTTAAAAAAGAACATTAATTCTTTTAAAAAAAATTATGTTGTATTGATAGCTCTTTTCTCTTTTAAAAAAATCGCCATTATTTCCCAATGATGCTCTCTTACCTTCAAAGGGGGCAGTGGATAGAGCACTGGGCCTAGAGTCAGAAAGACCTGAGTTCAAATCTAGCCTCAGACACTTACTAGCTAAGTGACCCTGGGCAAGTCACCTAACCTCTCTTTGCCTCAAATTCCTCAACTGCAAAATAAAGATAATAGCACCTACTTGTGAGGCTAAAATGAGATAATTGCAAAGTACTAAGCACAGAGTAGATTCTACATAAATGCTTGTTACTTCTATCTTTCCTTCCTTCCACAAAATCTTCCTATGTAACAAACAAGTATCATCAGATCAACATGTTGGTTATATCTGAAAACGTATTCTCTACTCAGCCCCTCTAGTCCACATCTTTCCTTGAAAAATAGGAAATATGCTCCACCAGTCTTCTGAAATTATGCTTGGTCACTACATCCACCAGAATTTTAAAGTCTATCAATATTGTTTTCCTTGCCACAATAATGTAAATTGTGGTAACTGCATAAAGTGTTTTCCTGGTTCTGCATCAATTCATATAAATTTTATAAAACCTCTATGAATTCTTCATAGTAATCATTTCTGATAAATTCATTCTTTCAGACTAATGGTATGATGTCCTAACAACAAGCCTACTTTCCCCAAAGGACTTTATGATTATTTCCACTCTTTCCATACTACTAAGACAAGAAGGAATGGCAGAAAAGATCCCTAAAAATCCTTTACCTGTCATAGGCTTTATGCTGCACAAAGCAATTGGGCAAACTTTTGCTTTCAGCAGTTATCAGCACCTCTTTCTCAAATCAACTAATAATTACTTATCTATACAAAACAAATCTTATAAAATCAGGGAAAATAAGACATCAAATTGGGACAAATTTGAGACCAAGTCAATACTAATGTGTGATACTGACTACAAGTGCTAGATGTCTCTCAAGAAGGAAAAAGTCAGTCAGTGTGGTCTGGAGGACAGAATCCTGAAATCTTAAGATTCATAACATAGCCTCACCTCCCATAAAAGTGCAGAAATCCTCTGTATAACACCTCTGATAGTTAATCATCCAATCTCTGTTCCAAAATTCAAATTCAAATTTGAAAATTTCCCTAATAAAGCAGCATATTCTATTTTTATGGAACTATGATTTGTATAAAATTCTTCTCTATGTGGAGCCAAAATAAGCTCTATATTTTTTTACTTCTACATTGGTTTTAGTTCTTCCCTCTGGAACTACATAGAATAAGTCTACTTCGTCTTACACATTAAATATTTTGAAATATTAGAGAATAGTTATCATTAAGTCTCTTCTCCCTTCAAAATATATTAACCTACATTTTCCAAGTGTCTTGTGGTTAAAAATCCTTTGTTATGTTAAAAAATGATATTTGATCTTTACACAATCTTTTGAGAGACACAGTGTAAGCATTACTCTCATTCCACAGAATGATGTAACAGGTTCAGAGAGGTTAAGGAACTTGCCCAGCTGGCATATGATCAAACCAAGATTAAAAGTCAGCCCTTCTAACAGCCAACCCAATGTTCTTCCTCTCACATTATGCCAATTCTCATAGATTATGTTTCTTCCAGCCTGGGTTCTCTCATCTGAATATGTTCTAGCTTGTCCACATCCCTTCTAAAATGTGGCACCCAGAATCAGGCAAAATTCTGCAGATGTTGTCTGACCAGTTCAGAGTAGTGTGGACCATTACTTTCCTTTATTTGAACCCAAGCAGGAGCACGAGGTTCCTAAAAGAAACAGAACTCAACCTGGGCCTCAGTGGACACCCAAGATTCAGATAAGTGGGAAAGATGAGGGCATTGGAAGCAAAAAGAATAGTTGAGCAAAGGCACAGGGATTAAAACAACTAAATTTCCACCTATTAAATACTGCTCTGATTACTCTCCCCTCTTTTTCACTCAACTCCAGATTTCTCTTCTATATTTATTTCTCAACAGAAGAAAATTCAAGCCCTTGACTTAAAAAAAAAAAGCTTTTATACTATTAGATTCACTTTAATTCACATGATCTGTTCATTCCTGATTTATATGTATTAGGAGAATATTACAACTACTACCATTGGGGAAAGAGCACTTGTTGATATTTGGTCAGTATATTATGAGTTACTATGTCATCACACCTAATGGGGAAATATATAAATATGACATAATATTAGGATAACTCTCAGATTTCTCAGCGCCTAAAACCATCTTCAAGGAGACCTAGTCATAACAGTCACCTTTTACTTCTCACTAATTAAATTATAGGTTCAAAAAGAATAACAGTAACAATATGCTAATATGAAAACATTCTATTTCACTAAAGGAAAAACTTGAAGAAAATATTAACTAATATTAGGAGGCAAGCAAACAATTTTTGTTATTGAGTTCATCAGACTCCATCATCTCATCCTATACGCTCCATGTTCACAAATAAGAGGTACAACTTCAATTTTTTTTCCCAGCAAACTTAGTTTTCTGAAAGTCACATGAAAGAAAATGCTAAAGACAGAGTATTTCATTATAATATGAGGGGGGGATGGGGTTATTATTTACCTTCAATGAATTTGGTGGTGATTCTATGTACATACTCAGGATGATTATGTGAACTGCAGTGTCACTAAAAAAAGTAGGGGATGTTATTTTATCTTGATTTTTAAAAATATGTTATGAATTTGGTAGCATTTAAGGCCAAAAAAATTCTGACAATCCCGATCAAGCTGCCACAGTTTTATCCCCCCCAAAGTAATTGATTCATTACATTTTATTTCCATTATTTTCTCTTTCCCCTTCATTTCAAAGGAGATCATTTGAATTGCTCTAATCTGCAAAACAACAATAAGTGTAGCAAATACTTGACAATGAAGATGGAAAGCCTCTAAAAACCTGTTACCTTAGAAACGGCAAGAACGCAGAAGAATAAGAATCCACTGTCAGGACATCATTTCAGACTCCACAGATTTGAGGCCTTAAATACAGTCAGCTTTCATTAGTTCTTTGTTTTTCCCAGCAGGTCCTTGGACTTTGAAACAAAACCTGAATGACAGCTATGAGCAATTCCAGTCTAGCTCCTGATTAGCTATGCCAAACAAAACAACTCTAGGCAATGTAAACTTTCCAGGCATCCAGGCATCTGCAACCAAGCCTCTGCAGAGACCCTAATTCCTTGGTGAGATCTGAAGAAGGAAAGGATAAGACCTTTCTCCCATCCACCTAGAACTAGTTCCCTGAACTACAGTGTTTCAGATTAAAGAGGCAGTGTGTGCAGGGGGGTGGGGATGGGTGGATGGGGGGTGAGAGAGAGGGAGGAGGAGTGGAGGAAGAGGGGAGGCAGAAGAGAGGGGAATGCAGGATTTGTTTTCTTTGTCATAACTTTCAATTCAGTTTTGTTTTGGTATTTAACCAAACCAGAAAAATCACAGTATCTTGCCCCTATCAATGCCCCTACACCAAAAAACATGTACTACCCAAGTACTTGGCCAAAAAATAATTCCTGGGATTCCATCAGCATCAAATGGAGCAGGAAGTGAATACATTAAAGAGATGCTCCCCTCCACCCCCACCCCCAACATTAGAGAACAGTGTATGATGGGATAGCTCTCCATATGGATCGGAAACCAAGATTGTGGGCAATTTGAGGCTATTAACTTTTGTACCATGCTCAGGAAAAATTAATTACATCAAATCACATTGAACTGTGTGGTCACATCTGCTACTTACTTTGGTCCCTAAGGAACTAAGCCACAAATAGGTCTTTCCCCCACTTATGTTCAGGCTACTGAGCTTCCACCTAAAGAAGATACCTACATCTACACAGAAAAAGGTCAATTTATATCTAAGAAATTCATGTCTATAACATTTATTAAAAATCTGGATTAGATTATCAGTTAGAACTGTTTTTAGGAAAAGCAATATAGGTAAATATTTGAGCTTAAAGGTCTTGGTTGGCAATCCAAATGTAAAAGGGAGATGAAACTGAGAGGTTAACCTAAAATTTCCCCCATGCCTCCCAATGATCATTTTTACTTTTGAAGATTTCTCTTTGCTCCCTTGACCACCCATTAAGATCCTGACATTGAGGTTTGTTCTTGTCTCCTGGCAAAATGACACTTTTACCCCACACATTGATATCTGCTACCTCTGAGAATGAAGGTAATCTGCCAAGAACCTAGCCCATCCTCCTCCAAAATCTGATCTCTACCCATATTCTTGAAAAGGTCATAATGATTTTTTACCTTTTGAGGTAAAGAACTACAGTATCTATAGACCTCGTTTACAGCTAAATGTGACTGGCTACACATTGCATTTCAAAATCCTATTGTGTCCAAAAATTTAAGTTCTGATGAAGAAATATGTTTTTATTTTTAAAAAAAGGTAAGCAATGAGACATACATTTTTGATAACTAGAAGGAGGGAAAATTTTCAATTTAATTTCTCGGTGACATGCAGAAACATTGAGTTACATCTAAAAATACTTCATGTAATTTCTGTGCTGGTCCTAACTCCCCATTAAATTCTAGAAAGAATGCCTCCCCAAGGAGGCTTTTAAAAAATCATTTTCAGAAGACAATGATAGTGACCCTCAGAATTACAGAAAAGCACTAAAAGAGAGGTCCCCAAACAACCTGCTGATTCAGGGCAGTCAACAGAAGTCTTATCTGTAAAGAGGGGTAATCAATTGTTTGACTGAAACAAAGGGCAGCTCACAGGAAATCAACCAGTAGGGGACAGATGGTCTCCGATTCAAGTTTCACCCGGGGAACTCTCCAAAAACAGGTTTATAAGACATTTCAGTTACCAGGTAACAACTAAGCATAAGGTATAAATGTCCACATTACATCCCATTGCAGACACTCCCCACTCCCAAAAAAACATAATCTGCTAAAACAGGGTGCTTTTATAAAAAGCTACATTAAAAAGGTGCTGGTGGAATGGCACTTAATGAAATGAGGTCATGAAATGAGAAGGTCAACACCCTGGCCTGGTTCCTGACTACAATTTTCTTGGAGCTTATCAGGAAGGAGCCTGCTAACCAATGAACCTCTAAAAATTCTGCTCTGAGTGAAACCTATTCATATTAATTTGCCAAGTGCTGTTCTTCTGAAGTCCTGCCTTAAGACAGAAATAGTTAACTAGGATGAAATTTTGTATTACTGTCAATTTATAGGTTAATCTATTCCCTCATTTGCCAACCCACTATTCAGCTTGCAATATGTGTCACTTATGAAAACTCAATGAAGTTGTCAATTATAATCTATCCAATAACAGTAACTGTAATAATTCATAAGGAAACATTTTAATTTTTAACTAAGAAATAGGCAACACAGATTGTGTTTTGATCCCTACAATTCAAGTAGGACAGTGTAGGTTGTTAGTTTTTTTTTTCTCCTAATCTAAAAAAACAGAAACAGAAGTTTGGGAAAAGAACACATTCACCCCACCCCCACTCCCACCCTAACCCTCAGTAAATTACAGATCCTTCTCATAGCCTAGGCTGGTTGAGGGAAACTAAGTAGTCCAAGTGGCTCCAACAAGTCTGTGATCAAAAATAGAGGATGGTTTTAAGGATTTGGAAGGCAGGGGTGGGACTAGAGAGGAGAAGGAATAATGATTAGTCTTAAGAATGTTGCCAGCATTTCCCTGTTTCTTGTCAGAAAAAAAACAAAACTCTAACACGAACACTGGGAGGAGGGAGATAGGAGAGGGAGGGGGGAAAAAATCACAGATTGAAATTAGGATTAGAATCAATAGAACAAACCAGTTTGCTTGACTTTATATCATGGGATCTGTAAATTGGAGGCTTTTTCCAAAGATGAAGTTTACTCCCCTGCTGTTTAGACTGAAAAACCATTTAAAAATATTATTAATTTTTAAATACAGAATAAGGCGTTAGGAGAAAAATAACATTTTAAAAAATAGAATGCATTTCCAATTGTATCTTGTCTTCAAACAACAAAATAAATGCCTAAGTATAAATTTAAAATTAGGGCAGCCAAATAAAAATTTCAGAAAAAGCCCTTGACCTCTCTTAGAAAAACAAAATAAAAAAGACTAGGGCAAAGGGGTCTTTCCTTGTGAGTTCATCCCTGCCACATAAATGCTAAGCAATATTTCTGACTCTTTTTAATTAAGTAAACAAGCAAACTAAAATTTTTTAGTTGAACGATTATATACATAAAAACATAATATACATATATATGTATTTTCCCTTTGCACATTATTTTAGAAATGCCAATAGAAGAGAATGCTTTGTTTTTAGTATGCATTTTATATTACAGTACCACTGTACTAACATTGACATGAAGAATGCTCCGAGAAGATCAAAGTGTTTTACAATATAATCACAGGCTGCTAGTGCAATGACTGCATATTTCACAGTCCTTTCTGCCTGCAATCAGCATTGGCTCACACAATATGGCCTGTTTTATTGCAGGGAGGAGGAAAATACAGCTCGGGACAGCAGAGGATATCTCCTGAACAAGCCTCACCACTCACTTGTGGTATCCTCCTCCTACTCTACCAGAAGTGGCTATACAAATGAAACTGAATGAGCTTCAAATCTCTGTCTTCTGGCTTAAAGGTAACAAGCTGAGCTCTATCTGTAAATTCTTAACAGGACACTCTCAACCACTACTGAGTTTAACTCTGCCTCCCTTAATCTGAAGACTCAAATTTGTTTCTATTGGAAAATGATTTGTAAATGAAGTATCAAATTAATCTTTATCAGTGACTCTTCAAAAATATTATTTGCCCTCTTCAATTTAATCTGCATTTCTCTTAACTTCAACAGTGTTTTCCTCAATAAAAATTTTCAGTACTTCGAAAGTTGCATCACTAACCTAATTTCATTTAGCAGTATTATTGCTTTCCTTGGAACAATAAGATGGAACCAAGACAAGGTACAATTAGAGAATGATTTGGGGAACCACATATGTGCTGTGTCTTAGAATATGCAAAATAAGTTTTTTTAAAAAATAAATCACATTTTCTTAGAAAGCACTGTTCATGACAGAAAATTGATAGACCTCTAAAGAACCTCTTAGATAATATAGGAGTGTTGACTAATTGGATTTTTTTTTGCTTTACTACACTTCAATATGTATGAAACAAAAAGAAAATTACTCCATTCAAATTAAAATCCTCTACCTTCTGAGATCATCTTAAGAGTCTTTAGCTCAATTTACATTTAAATGAAACACACACAAAAGCAGCTGGACTGTCATAAACCGCACAATTTTTTAAAAAAATTTGACTCCCTCTAAGCTGAGAGAAACTGTCAATTTTCAAGGGTTTTAATAAGGCTTAATTTTCCTTACATATCCTTTAACTGGGATCCAGATCTATAATCTGATGCTTTAAATCTCTATAAAAGCTTCATGGGAAGAGCATTATAAACAGTCAGGGTCAAAATACTAATTATCTTCATAAACACCAACCTACAGCAGTTTTCCCATGCATGGAGTTTATTTTTAAATGAGTACTTTAACAGTGAAAGATAAAGCAAATCAGACAGTGAGAAGACAACAATAACAAATATATATATGATGAGTGTTGGAGTCATGAAGACTTGGATTCAAATTCATAGATATGGATATACACATATATACTTACTAGTTGTGTGACCTGGGGCAAGTCCCCTAAATTCCTGACATCTTAGCTTCCTTAGCTGTAAAACAAAGAATCTTGCCATTTCTTTCCAGCAGTATAGGTGGTACCTTTTCTCATGGCCAACCAACACACTTGTCCAGGAGAGGGGGAATTGGCATATTCCTTGTTCCTCCCATTGCTACTCCTATACCCTGTCTCAATCACCATCTCTCCTTCTCTGAAGTTCAGTGGACCAGAAGAATTCATCCTGTTGGCTTTTATCTAAAAGGTCTCCAGGTCATTCTCCCTTGCTTCTCAGAATCAAGTACCTGGTTTCACAGTCTTCCTCTATACCCCAGCCCTTGCTTTTGTGCTAGGGGAACTCAACATAGATATTAAAGGTCCCCTGCTCCCAGTTCTTTAATCTCCTCAATTCACATGACTAATTTACTCTTTCACTCCATCACACACACACACACACACACACACACACACACACACACACACATCTTTTGATTATGTCTTTGATGTCTTTGATTTTACCATCATACTACCTACAAGAGTTCTTCCATGATCATTAATTCTGAAATTCCTGTACCTGAAGAAAAAGCCTATCATTTCATCTCTCTCTATGCCTTACTACTTATCCTTCATCTTCACTGTGACCTCCAGGCCCTCTACCCCTCAGTATTTCAGCAGATTGCCCCCACAATTACACCCACACACACCCCAATCCTCAATCTCTCCTATATCTACTGACTCATTGTTGGTTAAAAAAAGGCCCAGGTCAGACCAATCGTTATGTAATGGAAGTGATCACAATCCCTCCATGATGGGCTCTGGATAGACAGAATACATGCATGTGTGGAGCTGATTCTCAATTCCTAATTCTCCTTCACCCTATTTATTAAATTAGTTGCCAAAGCTTGTCAGTTCTATTTCCACAAATCTCTGGCATTCATTCCCTTTTCTGTACCCGTGTGTTCACCATTCAATATCAGGCCATATTCACTTCGCCTTTGGACTCAGACTCCTAATTGTCCTTCCTGCCTCAAGTCTCTCTCTCTATTCATGCTCCTTGCAGCTGCCAAAGTGATATTCCTAGAGCTGACCACGGCACCCCAAAACTCAGTAAACTGCAGAGCCTTCGACCTAATGCAAACTCTTGTTTGGCATTAATGCACCACACAACCCAGCGCCAAACTGCCTTTCCGTACCTATTAAATGTTGCTCCCCTTCACACCCCCTTAAAGCCAGCAAGCTGGCCTTCTTGCTAGTCTCTATGTACAACATTCCAGCTTACATTTTTGTGCCTTTGGACACTGTCCCCCATGCCTGGAATTCACTTCCTCCTCATCTACACGCATCTCTTAGTATCCCTAGTTCTCTCAAAGTTCGGCTGAAATACCACCTTCTACTAACGCTTTTCCTGGTCCCTTAAATGCAGGTACTTCCCCTCCCCAAATTACCTTATAATCATTTTGTATGTAATCATATGTGTCTGTATTGCCTCCCCTGACAGCATGTAAAAAAAACTCCTTGAAGACAAGGATTATTTTATTTTGGTTTTTGCATCTCAGAACCTAGCACAGTATCTGCAGGCACTTAATAAAATGCTTGTTGATTAATTGCTTGAATAATACCAGCAGTGTAAGATTCAAACAAGATTACAGATATATATATATGTATATATGTATATACACACACACACACACACACACACATATATATATATATATATATCACTTACCTTAAAATTCTACATAAATGTCAGACATAATAATCAGTATTATGAGCAAAGGATACTGCTAAGTTGCTACCTGACTCTTATAATAATTCCCCAAATGAAGACCAGATTAAGGTTAAAGCTAGTCATCAGTCTCCCCCTACAGAATATAAGATCTTCAAAAGACTCATTCATTTTTTTCTGTATCTCTAGTTCTTAACAGCTTCTGGTACACAGCGAAAACTTAACAAATGATTACTTATTAAATATCTCAATAAACTTTAAATTTTTTAACTGTAAATCTGCATTCTGCTCATTTCATAAGCAAAAAAGAGGTGGAAATTTTGTACTAAATTGAAATTCATTGATGGGATATTTCTATATATTAACGGATCTGTGGTCTCATCAAAGTAGTTATGTATACCTCCACTGGTATAGACTGAAATCCCCCTCCACTGGTATAAACTGAAATCCATCCACACATTCTTATCCTGTGAGATACTTTTCATAAATCCACTACAAAGGGTCCACTCGACATGGGTGCCAATAGTTCATACAGTGATCCATGAGTTATTCCTCACTTAACTTCATGACAGACTCATCTCCCTTTTGAGTGATATTTTTCTCTTAAGTTATACTTTGTATGACTTCTCCTTCACAATTCTTCATTGGGAATGTTTCAGGTTATACACATTCACTCAGCACTACTCCATTGCCTTTTGGGTGTCCTTACTTTTTCAAAGACTGTGGTATTTCATGACTTAAAGCAATGTAGCATCACTAGAAAAATTTTGATGATAGAACCAATAATATTACTGTGCTAGAAGAAATGATGTGTGTGATGAATATAGAGAAGCATGGAAAGATCTATATAAACTGATGTAGAGTGAAGTAAGCACAGCCAAGAAAACAATATACAACTACAACAATGTGAATAGAAAGGACAATGACACGACAACAACAAAAAAAAAGGAAAATGTAGCAAAATCATAAAGATGAAGTGGGACTCAAATGGAGAGATATGAGAAAACTCCCCCAACCTACCCCTTTGTGTAGTCGGGAGGCCCACAAATTGTTACACTTTGTACAAGTTTTCAGACTTTCTCGATGTATTGATCAATTGTTCGTATTTTTTCCCTTCTCTTAAAAAATACTATTTGTTACACAGGCTCTTGGGAAGCAGGACGAATCCATGGGATACTATAGTGCGGTAAGAAACAGAACAGATCAATGAAAATTTATTTTTTAAAAACTTGATAGGTTAGAAAATAGACTAAATTTGACAGGAACATACCTGGGGTCTAAAAACCAACCTCACAAATATTAGAGGTGAGAGGCATTACTAGATAGCAATTCATCTGAGAAACACTGGTAGATTCTAGTGGACAACTAGCTCAATGAGTCAATATTGTGACATGGCAACCAAGAAAGTTAAAACAATTTAAAGCTGAGATTAAGAACAGGGTTTAGGACTACAGTGTTGAACTCTGCCCTGGTCAGACCACATCTTAAGTATTATGTCCACTCCTAGGAGCTGCATTTTAAGGAGAACTTTGATAAGCTGGTGAGCATCTATAGGAAGACAACCAGGAAGGTGAAGGCCCTCGGGCTTATGACCATATAAGGATTAGTTGAATAAACTAGTGTATTAGGGGACTGACCAATAAAGGCCCAGTCTTTTGAACATGTACAATATGTTCTGCCTGGTGTCAACCCACATGAAACCATGGTGACTTTGCTTCTGGACATGTGTGAGGAGGGGTGGTCCTCTATCTCCCTAATTCTGGCATCCACAGCTATTATCTGATTGTTTCCTATCAGTTTACTATGGGGTGACAAAAAAAAAAAACCTTTTAACTGGCTGCTGAGCCAGAACTAAGTGTGCATATAAAAGACAAACAGATAGGAATCTTTCTTTCTCTCTCTGGTGGAGGGAAGAGAAGAAAAATGTAAGCCTCATCCTACCTAGTTTATATGTGGCTATAAATGCATGGCATCTATATTCTTTGTTGTGTATATTATTTCCTGATGTCAGGGGAATGAGTATTGGAGATGGTAGGGACCAGGTCACTACTATGTGAGCTCTGAAAGGTCAGAAGAATCATCAGAGATCTAGGGATAGAAGATCACAGCTGAGTCTTCTAGTAGCTGCAGCCCTGGGGATCGACCTGCTTGATTCAGTCTATCAATAAGTCCAGTCTGGCAGCTGAACACATCTTGCAAGCAAGGGAGAAACCTGTCTGTTGGCTATATGATATCTAAGAATGGGGCTAATGTTTGGTAATCAACAATTTAGGTGTGTACCCACTCTCCCAGGGATCAAGTAGATGAGCAGTGGAGAGAGTACACCCCAACTTAGGAGAATGTACTTCTGACCTTGCTATGCCCTCTCAGTAAATACCCCTTGGTAAAAGCTAACTGATGTCAATTGGTATTCAATGATATAGAGGAGATTATCAACTGGCCAAGATAATATTGGAAAATAATCACTGGTTAGATGATACTGAGGAAGTATTAACATTGATAATATTGAGGGAATTGGACCAGAGAGCAGCTAATGAGTGATAGTACTAGAAAGACACCATCAAACCCACAAGGGTACCTACCCCCTAAAACCCTGAGGAGGAGATGTTGCTAGCCTTGCTCCAGGAACCCAATCTGCAAGAGAAAACTTAGTAGGAACATTATAACTATCTTGACAGGCACTATCATGATAAAACGAGAACAGACTTTTTCTTCTTGGTCCAGAGTACAACAGGAAGTTTCAAAGAGGCAATTTAGGCTTGTTTTAAGGGGAAAAATGCTTTAACAATCATATCAATTCAAAAATACAATAAGCTGCCTGGTAAAAACTGAAAGAATACTTGTTGCATACGATACAGAGCGGATTCTAGCTGAAGCAGCAAGGAGCCCTGAGAAACAGACAAGCGACAACAATTGCTAGCAAGTCAAACCCCCACCATCACCTTGACGACTCTTCCCTCTCAGACCCTCACGGGGACAGCCAAGGACCCTTAACCCAAGAGCCTTGGGAATAGTGATATAAAATAAAGACATTAAAGAAGAGGTATTACCATCTGCTTTCCCACTGAATTCTAAAGACCATGGGACTTTGCCATCTGACTTTGTGCTGAAGTCTTCTCTATGTGGTCTCTCTCATTAGAATATGAGGTCCCTTGAAAGAGACCATCTTACTTTTCTGTTTCTATCCTTGGAGTTCAGCACAGTGCTTTGTACATAGTAAATGCTTAAAAATGCTTTATCTATTCAACCATTCATTCTTGTTCAGACATAGCTTGGACTCTGAGGTTCTTTTCAATTTTGATATTCTGTGATTCTGGCTTGTTAACAAAATCAAATCTTTGGTTCAGGGACAAGATGAGGGTCATTAAAAGCACTGCACAATTTCCTAAATGTAATCCCACCAGCTCTCTTCTTTTTCAATTCTTGGCCCAAATAATTGTCCATCCATACTATTCGTTCAAGAAAGGTGTACTGATGAATCAGCTATGAGTGGCCATCCAGCTGCACAGTACCAGTCTAGATTATAGGCATTCTTTATCTACTTTTTTTTTTTAGTGTTAATAGGCCAAATTTTTCTGAGGAATAATACACTCATGTAGGAAGGTATGTAATGTTTAAGGACTTAGTGCATTCATCACAATATTGTTCACAAAGAGGAGTTGTGTTTAGACCTTGACATCTGTAAGGAATCCTTTCATCTGGATTTTGAGTTGAAACAATGGCAAACCCCTTCACCAAACTGTATGCCTCCCTTGATATAAATAATCATGAGGTCCACTGAATAAAGCTCCCTCCATTGTTACATATTTCAAGGAAGCTTGGATAATTTTTATATAGGCCTGGGAAACATCTTAATGTAGGAGACCCTTTAAGGGAGTATTTTGTTCTGTTAGAAAAAAAGGGGGGGTTTTCTTGGGGGGGGTAACTAAAAAACAAAAAAAGTAGGATCTTGTGTGTTTTTTATATCTTCTAAGTCTACTGTAGATCATTTGTTCTCTCATTCATTTTGTTTTTCTTCTCTAACTTCCATTGAAGGTGGCCCTAATGTATACAGAGATTATTTCCATAAAGATCTTACATAAACTGGAAAATAGGAATATGAATGGGCAGTTATTGATATTTTCTTAATTGTCCTTTTTTTGGTTAACATTAAAGTTGTCAATTTTTTTTACCAGCATTTGTTACCCTCTTCTCTTTCAATATCTTTTAAAAAATTATTTTTTTTAAATCAATCCTATGCTTCCATCAGAAAGAGTCATCAAGATCATGGTGGGGGTTTGACTTACCTAGCAATTATTGTTTCTTGTCTGTTCCTCAGGGCTCCTTGCTGCTGCAGCTCCTCCCAATAAGGAGCTTTTTCTTTTCTTTTTTTTTTATCTTTTTTTTAATTTTTAGTTTACAATAAGGAGCTTTTTCTAACAAAGAATTATTTGTGTAATGAGATTCTCTGTGTCTGGGGCCTGAAAAGTTAAGTGGACTTGTCCAAGGTCACACAGTAGGCAGAACCTGAATCTAGATGTTATTAACTTTGAGCCCACCTCTCTAATGCTTTCTTCCTGTTTCTTTCAGGTATCTTGAAAACTGATACTACAGCACCCTCAAAATTGTGTTGCTTCTAGATGAGTTCTGTTGTGTAACACTGATCTAGTCCAAGTTGTCCTTCCCATCTTTGTTTTCTTCAGCACCAATTCTACTACCTTCTATAGACCATCATGCTGGTTCTTATTTACAAAAATATAATATACTGAAAAACATGAAGATATATGCTCGTTCTTATTTACACGCTGGTTCTTATTTACAAAAATATATGTTGAAAAACATGAAGATACAGAGTAAAATTCCAAGTTCCAATGCCATAATTTTTGTATAAAGAAGAAATCCATTTCCTAGGAACTTATCTCAATGTTATTTAAATGTTACTTGAAAAAAGTAACATTTATAAGTAGATCCCTTAAGTTTTAATCATTAAATGTTTATTGTTTTCTCAAAATACTCAGCACATGCATCAGAAAAAAGAACACCTAAGACCATTTAAATTGAAAAACTTTGCTTCAAATATAACTTGAAAGGTAATATAAGCCTTTACTATCAGACTGAAAATTTTACTGGTTTTAATTCTGATACATAAGAAATGTCACAGGGAGCACATTTCCTAAAACTTTCTTCTCTAAAAAGAAAATGTGTATGTGTGTGTTTTTGTGGATCCATAATAGTACTTATAATTGCTTGAAGAATGTATACTTCTTGCATATAGTCCAACTTTTGGTGTTACTCACAGATACCTAAGCATCATTGCCAATCTCATTTTAAACTTCTATTAAACCTTTCATAAGCACAGAGCTAGAGGATGAGTGGCTATTGCATAAAGGGTGGGCCTTAGAGTCAGGAATATTTAGATTCGACTCTTGCCTCTTACATTTACTAGCTATGATGTAACCCAAGGATACATCATAATTTTTCAGTGCCCCTAAGCAACTCTCAAAAAGACAGTTAGGTGGCCCAGCGGAAAGAGTACTAAGTCTGGAGTCGGGAAGACCTTAGTTCAAATCCACCCTCCATACACTTACCAGTTGTGAGAGCCTGGGAAAATCACTTAAATTCTATCTGCCTCAGTTTCCTCAACTGAGGAAATGGGGATAATAATGAAAATCAGAGATGATGAAGAGTGAAAAACATTATTAAGCATTTACTGTCAAGCACCATACTAAAGGCTGGGGATACAAATAAAAATGTCAGCCAATACCTGGCCTCAAGGAGCCTTCGTTCTAGTTTACAGACTGCACATATAGGAGAGTGGTAGCCAAGGAATAGAGTTGTGGTCTGAGACGTCATAAAGATGGCAAGTCAAACAACACAGCAGTCCATTTACACACGCTTTTCAGATATAGTAATGGTAGCAATGATGTGATAACATGTCTCAGAATGATGCCAGCAGAAAACACTAGAACATCTATGGTAGGTTAATCAGTTACTGTGTTTTTAAAATTCTACAGTGAGTTACTTAGCATCAGGAACAAAGTATTTTTTTCACCTATCCAAGTAAATAACAAAACTTACTACATGTGGTGCTTTTCCACATTTCATTAAGAATTATAGATTTTGATATATAAAAGATCTAAGAGGTTATCCAGCCTGGCCCTCTCATTTTATGGATGAGAAAACTCAGGCCAAGAAGGGTTACATGATTTGAATAATATCAAATATGCAGTAAATAGCAGAATCAGAATTCAAACAGTTTCGCTGACTTTCAAATCCAACACTTTTCCTTTTAACATGATGCCAAAGTATTGTATAAATATCATACCCAGAACTGAATTGTTCCTGTTCTATGAAATAAAGAAATAAACCAATCTGATTACTTCTAGTTTTATAGAAAAGAGCTTACTAAAACTAATTTTAATTAGAAGAATTGGCATTTAATGCTAAGTTATTCTTTTTAATAGTTCTCTGCTATAACTATCTATGTGGTCATCCATCCAACAGATCTCAAGAAGAGGTCAAATCTATGTCATGTCCGGGAGAAAAGAAATCACTTAATTGTTTTTTTAGGTAATTGATTTTTAGGAAATAGATTCTATCATTCATTAATCAAAAAAATAGCAAGCCTATATAAGGATAGTTCAATATCAGATAAACTGTCCACATAGTAACAATATCTAATTTTTAAATGAAAAAAATATCACGTTAAAATTATTTTTGACAAAATTTAACATTATTCACAATCTGACTCACCATTATTCACATTCACAGTGAAAACAGTAAGAGAATAAGATTGTTTTTCTTCAACACAAAAACTATATATATGCAGGTAAGAGCTAATATAACACTGAAGGGAGAACCATTATAAATATTCTCACTAGAAACAGCTAAAAAAAGGGGGATCTGTTTATCATGTTGGTTCTTTTTGCTAATTCTAACACTTACAACAAGACAAGAAAAAATATGAGCAAGAATAAGACTGAAAATGAAGTGATCAAAACATTATTTTCAAATGACATGATATTATATTTTTAAAAATCGAACTGTCTCAACCAAAAAATTAATGAAGTTAAATGAGGTTTATGAGGTTGCAGGATTAACTCATCCAAATCACTGACATTCTTACCAGCATCAGATGGAAAAAAATCCTATTTACAATAACAGAAAATGATCAAATATTTGAGAATTAACCCACCTAAAAATACCCCAGAAATACAGAAAACCTATGTATATATAAGGACCTATATGAAACTATAATGACTACAGTAAAGAAAACCAAAAACATTAGAGCAACATTCACTGGCCGTGAGTGGGGTTGAATTAATGTTGTAAAAATAATTTCCAAAATTAATTTGCATGCTATCACAATAGCAGTCAATATACAAAGAGGCCTCATCATAGAACTAAATAAAATCATAAAAAATTTTATATGGACAACCATCAGGCAATATCAAGAGGCAAATTGACAAAAAGAAAAAAAACTGAGAAAAGTGGTCTTTCACTCTCAACCTTTAAAACATATTACAAAATGGTTATCATGAAGAAATAGAATAAGATATTTATCTCAATTGTGGTGGGAAGATTGTTGTTTTAATTAAGTAGATGTCATTATTAAAGACAAGTGTGCATGTTACTTTGACATTTCAATACTACAAAAAAATAACATTGGCAAAAAATGTGAAAGACAAATTGTTTTTGTAATTTGCAAGATAAAACAACATCTACAATAGATAAACGACTGTTAAAATTTATAAAGGTAATTCCCAGGTCACAATGGGAAAATGATCAGAATGGACAATTTTCAAAAGATTGAACACCAATGGTTAACAATAACTTGAAAAAATGTTCAACCTCATCTAAAGAGATTCAAATTAAAATAATTTCAAGGCACCATCTCACATCCATCAAACTGGCAAAAATAATTAAAAGCAATGAAATCGAATACTGGTAGGGCTGTGGTTACAGAGATGCATTCATTCATCACAAGTGGAGGTCTCTTTGGTAAGCAATCTGGCAATATACAATAAAAGTTACATAAATAATCATATCCTTTTACCTAATATGCCCATATCTGGCAATAAGCTCAAAGAACTTTATCCCAAATAACCAAAGAAGTGTTCAAAGATTACAAAACAGCACTATTTGTTGAGGCATAATGGTGCTGTGGACCAAGAGGTGGCCTTAAAGCCAGGAAGACCTGGGTATAAGGCTTACCTTTGACACACACTGGCTGTGCGCTTAACCTCTTAATGCTCTAGGAAATTCTATAAGACTTTAAATTGCCAAGAAAGCACTGATAGGAGTTTGCTAAGCTGACAGCTCTTTATATCAATGAAATCTCTTATTCTCTATTCCATTATTTGTAACTGCAAGAAAATTAAATGTCTAAAATAAGTGAATGATTATATAAAATATTTGGTAACTCATAAAAGAACACTACCAATGATGTAGCATTTGTAAAGCACTTAGTACAAGTGCCTGGCACATATCAGACACTTAATAAATGCTTATTTCCTTCCTACAATCCAATTATGATGTACAAGTATGAGAAATATAAAGCAATCGGAAAGAACCTTTATGGAATAACAAAGTGAAAAAAGCCAAGCCAGGAGAACAGAATACCCACTAACCACAATTATACAAGAGAAAAAGTGAATGGGAACTAATAGACAAAGAATCCTGATGGAGATATAAAAAGATTGAAAAATTGTGACCTTTTTATAAACAGAAATTAATTTATTTAAATGTAAATCACAGCAAAGAATGTATTTGATTGCATTGGTAATTAATGCTCAACAGGCAGTGAGACATTATAAAAGAAAATGAGATAGAACAGTAAGCCTGAATCTCTAACTCCGGAATAGGAATACGGGGAAAGAAATTTTCTTCCCAATGGACTCAAGTGGAGTGTTGTTATCCAGAGGTACCTAATTCACAAGACCCTGTGAAGGAGGTTGGGTAGGGTTATATGTCATTACCCCATCTTTCCTTAGTGGCACAGGGTCAGTTTATTAACCCTTACTTTTTTTTTTTTTTGCTTATCTGGACCATATTTAAAGCTCCTTAGAAAAGCATCAGCACCAGTGGCCAGAAGGGCCACCAGCTGCAAGACATTAATTTTTTTTTATTTTAAGAGCACTGAAGTACTCAAATGAAAACTCCAGGTGCCGAGGGGACCTCTTTGTTGGCTGTGGCTTCAGAGGGCAGGATACTGCATGATCCAGAGGCAAGTAAGAACCACAGCACTCATACCTTGGATGCTTTGAGAATGGAAAGGTTGCCCACCACCTAAGATAACCCGCTTTCTTAATCAATGTTGTGAAGCTCACTTGACTAGAACCTTAGAGAATCCCAATCTGTCCAATCCATATTAAAGAAAAGTAAAAGCTTCCTTTTAAAAGAAGCCTAATCCTGGTAGGTCAAATAACTTTGAAGGCAAAACTTCTTTTTAGACATTTCTTAAGCAAACAAAATTTTGGGGAATTAGCTAAGGAAGAATGCAAACCACAGTCAACAAGTTTACAATATAAAGGGCTTGGCATAAAATATTCAAAAACATCTCATCATAACTTCATGGTTTTAAAATGGTCCCACAGTTAAGAACTTCATCCCATTTATTAGAGAATATGAAATATTCTGCTTGCCAGATACAGCTCACTGCCTCTCCTTAACCTGGCATTCAAAGCCCTTCACAATTTGCTCCCAAACTATACTACCTGCTCTATTCCCTTTTGCACACTTTTTGCTGCTGCCAACCTGGGGCAACTCACTGTTCCTTAAATATGCCATATATTTTCCTGCCTCCATGTTTTAGAACACAGTGCTTCCTCACCTAAAATGCCCTTGGTCACCAGCTCCACATATCCACTTCCGGCTCATCCCTCAGGATACAGTTTCTCCAAGCTTCTTCCATAAAAAGTAACCTTTTCTTCCTCTGGATTCCCACAGCACTTTGTAGCTCTCACTGCACTTTCAAATAATACAATGTATAGTTATGTGAGCAGCATCTCCCTGGCTAGACTGTAAATTGTTTCCAAGGGATTGTGTCATATTCTTCTTCCCTGTATCTCTCAGGGAAATAAATGTTTGTTAATGAATGCTGAATAAGTGAAATGAGTAGCATTTAATTAATTAGCTAGCAGCCATCAAGTTGTTTACTATGTGCTCAGCACTGTGCAAGATATGGTCTAATTGGGAAAGTGGCTAATAATTATGAAATAATTAGTAAAGAGAAGAATTTTTTTCTGATCATCCTGCAATTTCATCAGAGTGAAGGAATACCTGGTGTGGCTTGATGGGAATTGATGGAAATGATCAAGATTTAAGTGACTCTCCTCTGATGCCACATATAAGATTTGAACCCAAATGTCTGGGTCCAAGGTCAAGCTCTTTATCCATTATACCCCAATGCTTCTCAAGAGCACCAGAAAGTATATATAGTAAGTGCTAAATTCTGTGAAGACCAAAAGTATTCTAAGAGTTTAGTGAAGAAGATAACTGATGAAGGCCAAAGTATTCAGGGAAGGTTTAATGAAGGGATTGTAACTTGAGCTAAGTTTTAAAGGATGAATAGGATTCAGAAGGCCCGTGGAAATCCAAGAAGGCATTCCAGGTGAGGGGCACAAAGTGGAAACACTGGTCTTGGAATCAAAAGTTCTAACTCTGACACTTACTAGCTGTATGATCCGGATGAATAACTTATCCTCTCTGAGCTTCTGGATTCCATTTTTTGGCTCTGCTACAAACTAGTAATGGGGGGTCAGACGTTGGTCCAAGACATTAAATCTTCCTGGGCCTCCTCATCTGTTATTATAGAGTAAATTTTCTCTAAGATCCTTTTTTGGCTCTAAAACTCTTTAAAAAATTTAAAGCAATGTAGCAAAAAATATCCTTTTAAGGTGTAAAACATAAATGCAACTAATTTTAAGAGATGATTCTGTGAGGTATATTCTCTACCTTAAGACCTGATCCATGAATCTGGGCTTTATCACCCTATAGGATACTCTGATGGAGCCCTGGGAAATAATTTGATTACTGCTGCCAACCATGTTGTTTTCTGTCATGTGACTGAGGAAGTTTCTTTTATGTACTGATTTTCAGTGAATAAATAACTTGGTTCCAGGAATTTTTTAAATTGAGGAGGAGGGAGGAACAGTGAGGGCAGGGAATGCTACATCCTGGCTCTATTTTGGTCTAAGAAACAAAGGAGTGAGTGAGTGGATAAAGGACACAGCCAAGCTGGAAAGGGAGTGGCTGGGTAAGGAAATACTTGCCCCATAAATACCAATGTGAAAAGTCCTAAAGAAGGGATCTTTTTATGGAAAAGGATAGTCATGTTAAAAGTTTCATATTTATAGTTCACCTCTAATTCCACAGATACTAAATCACTGAAATACTACTAAAATTGTAGAGTTCTTATTTAAATGGTTAAGGAAAAAAATAAGACTTCCTATCTACATTGCTTTCTTGCTATGTATGGCTACTGTAAAGACATGTTCCCATGCTAGGGAAATGTATTAGTATGAAAAAATACAAACTGAGAAAAAGACCTATTTGAAAGCGCCAATTCTCACTTTCAAATAATTTTTCACTTTATGGATTGATTTACTATAGGATTTCTTTAACAAACCATATATATAAGATGTGATTCAATTTTTATAATGTTCAATTTGCATATGACTTTTGACAGACCACCACTAAACACAATTCTCTTGAAGATAATATCTACTTATGAATTATATAGACAAATTCCCTTGCAATTATCTCATAGATAATGTCTCATCACAAGTGAATATACAAATGTTATACTTTCTGTTCAATTTTTTTCCACATACTTTTTCATACAGCACTTTTTCATGCAGCAAAACTACTGCAGAACTATAAAATCCTAAAATTAATTTCTTGGAGATCACAAATTGATGAGACTCTAAAGAGAAGGTATTCAATGAAGAAAATGTACAAAAAATAGTCTTGTAAATCAAATAGCTAATAATTTCTCTCTGGATAAGTTGGAAACAATATTATTCTGTAGGAAATTTTCAGGAGTTGTTGAAGTTCCTCACTGTTGGAGGAATCAAAGATCCCAAAGACCTTTTTGAGGGGATATGACAGGATGCTGTAGAAACTACAATTTGGTTAAGTTACATCCTTCCTGGAGAGCAATGTAACAGGGTGGCTAGGACCTTGGACCTTTAGTCAAGAAAACATAGGTTCATACCTAGTCTCTAGCACTTACTAGCAGTGTGATTGTGGTCAAATTATTTAAGTTCTCAGCATCAGGCAACTATCTATCTAAGACTAGAGGTTATAAGTAAGGTTGTAATCTGCCTCAGTGAAATGAATTCTCACACCATGTCGATCAAAAGTCCTTGACAAGATGTCCTAAAGACATTCTGCATGTTCAGAAATATTCTGATGCTGCCACTTGGATATAGTAACTAATGTCCATAACAAAGTTATATACATTCTACCAATAATCACTACTTTGGAAACTTACTTTCTGATCCACATCTGTTTTGGAGCACTGTTGACCACCTCTTTTCCAAGAATATCTATATTTTAGTAGTGGGTAAATAACAAAGACCAATTTGGCAAGAAGCAGCAAGATGGCCCCAGGAAGCACTAATGAGAAGGTATTTTCTCTTCGTGGTGTCTTCATGACACTTGTTGCAAGTCAGGACACTGATGAAAATGGTGAAGCTCTGAGTTAACCTCTGTGCTTCCATAAACTCAGCTGGGGCTGTGGTGATAAATGATAATAGAACAGACCTGAGGAAGTTCAAGTTAACCCCAAGGGGATTAATCTGGGACCCAGCTGTGGGTCCTTTGGGCAAGAAAGATATAAAAATAATTTTAGGATTTTCATGGAGAAACGCTTAGAACCGAGGGAACTTCCTTTTTGACTGCTTTTAACTTTCTTTCAGGCCACTTTTACCTGCCTTTCCCTTCCTGGTCTACTTTTAGCTGCCCCGTGGATCATTTTGATCTGAGGGTTGTTAGATATGTTTTCATTAACAGAATTAATTATCTGAACCACCAAGCTCTGAGTGGTCTATTGAGGCAGAGGTGGAAAACCATGACCTGTGTAACACTAATCTCTCCTAGTTCTCCTCCAACCTGTCGGACCATTGTTTCTGTTTCTTTTACTAGCTCATAATCTGTATCACATCCCCTGACTTTGAGAATAATCCCAGTACTCTGTACCAGGCCCACCTCTTTCTCTACTCTCACTTGGTGATATCATTAGCTCCCATGGGTCATCAGCTCCATGCAGATGACTCACAGATCTGTATCTCCAGATGCAGTCTCTCCCCTGAGTTTCAGTCAAACATCACTAACTGACTGAGACATTTCAAATCAGATATCCTAAAGGCATCTCAAACAGAACTCATTACCTTTCCTCACAAACACCCTTATCTTTAAACTTTCCTATTTCTGTCAAAGGCACCACCATAATTCCAGTCTTACAACTTCAGCATTATCTTTACGTCCTCACTCTTCTTCAAACGAACAAGATGAAATCACAATAAAGCCAAAAGCAATTTTTAAAAAATTATCAAACCCTACTATACACAGATATGGGGTACCAGAACTGAAATTACAAATGGAAAAGAGAAATACCTCCAAAAAATAAAATCTTAACTCCTAACCTGGGAAAGACAAAGCACAGGAGGAAAACTACAGATGAATATCATTAATGAATATCAAATTCAAAAATTTAACTGGTGGGAGAACTGGAAAGCAGTCTGTCAGAAATTATACTTAAGTTAACATCTTTCACCCTATTCCACAATACATTTCAAATGGCTATGTGGCCATATTAAAGATCATACCATAAAGAAATTGAAAAAGAAGCAGATCCTATACCTTTCACAACTATGGGTAGGAGATATATTCTTAACTGAACAAGAGACAGAGGCAATTACAAAAGATAAAATAGATAACTTTGATTACAGGATACTGTCAATCTTCTGTACAAAATTAATTCACCTAAGATAAGAAAGGAAATGATCAAATGGGAAAAATTCTTTGCAACAAAACTCTCTGGTAAAGGTTTGGTATGCGAGATATATAAACAATAGCTATAAATGTATCATATATACATATTATGTATAATTATATAATGTATCACATACACATGTTATATATAATTAATATATGTATTAATACACATATATTAATGCAAATATATGTATATACACATGTATAATCCATTCCCCAACAGATAAGTGGTTAAAAGATATGAACAAAGAGTTGGTTCTCAAATGAATAACTGCAAACTATTAACAACTATATGAAAGGACACTCCAAATCACTAAACATAAGAGAAATGCAAATAAAAAACAACTTTATAAGGTTTCACCTCACACCCTACAAAATGGCAAAGATGACCAAAGATGGAAATAGTCAATGTTGGAGGTGTTGTGGGAAGACAGGAACACTAATATGTCGTTGGTGCACCTGCGAATCAGTACAACCATTTTGGAAAGCAATTTGGAACTAAACAAATAAAGTAACTAAAACATCCACACCATTTGACCCAAGAAATTCCTAATTAGACTTATACTCCAAGGAGTCCATTGATAAGAAGAAAGTCCCTATCTACACCAAAATATTTATAGTGGCACTTTTTGTGATAGAAAATTAAGGAGGAGGGGACAAACCCATGAAATGGTGAATGGCTAAACAAATTGTGGCACATTAATATAAAATATTATTGTGTTATCAAAAATGATGAGTATGATGAATCAAGAGAAGCATAGAAAGATCTGCATGAACTGATGTAGTGTGAAGTAAGCAGTGCCAAGAAAACAATATACAAAGTGGCTACAATAATATAAACAGAAAAACCACAAAATGATCAAAAGTGAATGCTGCAAAATTACCAAAATCAAGATTGGCTTCAGAGAAGAAATATGAGGAAAACACCACTACCCCATCCCTTCGCAGAAGTACAGGTCTATAGGTATAACTCACGTACTTTCAGATTTTTTTCTATCAGTTTTATGAATTTTCTTTTTTTTCTTTAAAAATAGTATTTGTAATGTAGAATGGCACTCTGGAACAGGGGATGGGGAGAGAAATTGGGAAAAGTTTTTGATAATGTTTAAATAAAGATATCAATAAAAATTTATTCTAAAAAAATGATGTTGTTCAAGCAACATCTTATGTACAAAGTCCTTCTTGAGTCCTCCAATTCCTAGTGCCCTTGCTCCCAAACTACTTTGTATCTATTTTGCGTTTATTCTGTATGTATATTTTTGGCGTATGCTATTTATACGTTCACGTTTACTTCCCCAATAGAATGGGAGATCCTTGAGAGCAGGTGTTGCCTGCCACAGTGACTGACACATGCTTAGTAGGCACATCATCAATTCCCCTTGATTGACTGAACTAGTTTGTGTTTATGGGAAGAAGTAAGGAAGCTGACAATAGGAAAAAAAAAACTGGGGATGGTACAGGGAGGGAATATACATATGCACACTTTTAAAGCATGTCTGAGGGCCTTCTCCCTCCAGAAACCAGGTATTTCACTATGGACAAAAACAACTCTGTGACCACAGTTTATAAAACTGAAGCACAATGGAGAACAAAGGGAAGATTAGGGCCCACTGTATAATGTATAATTATAAAAGTTTTTTACAGAGCAGTTCAGGACAGAAAATAAGGCATGCTGTAATACTGAGTCAGGATAAGTAATTACAAATACATCTGTATCTGGCATATAGTAGCTACTCAATAACTCTTTGTTGAAAGATTATTACCTCAAGTCTGTCCCTACTCCAGTCCATCATCCCCATTCAGCTATCAAAATGATCTTCCTAAAACACAGTCTAATCATGTGACCCACACCACACCCTATTCAATAAACTCCAGTGGATCCCTATGGCTCCCTATCACCTCCAAGAACAAATATAAAATCCTTTGGCATTTAAAGCCCTTCATAAATTGCCTCCTACCTCTACCTAGTCTTCTTACATTTTACTCCCAACCACTAGTATGTGACCCAGTGACACTGACCTCCTTGCTGTTCCTCAGTTTCCCAATTCTGGCTTTTCCTCATGTCTGGAATGTTCCCCCTCCTCATCCCTACTTTTTGGGGGTCTTCCTTCAAGTCCCTGATAAAATTCTGCTTTCTACAAGAAGCCTTAATGCTACTGCCTTCCTTCTATTAATTATCTCTAATTTAACCTGTAATTTAACCTGTACAGAGTTGTTTTCATGTTGTCTCCCCTATCATACTGTGAGCTTCTTGAGAGCAGGGACTGTTTTTTGCCCTTCTTTGTATCCCGAGCACTTAGCACAGTGCCTGACACATTTTTCTTAATAAGTGCTTACTAACTGTGTAAATGGGAGGGTGTCTAGTAAAACAACCAATACCCTTGATATAAAATATGAGTCCGACAACAATATCTTGCAAATATATCGCCTAAAGACTGAATCAGTCTATGTCCTAGGCATTGTGCCATTACATATCAACTAATCATTTAATACACAAAGTCCTGAAGACCATCAAAGATAAGCTCACAGATCAGAGAACCTGAGTCAGATGGGATCTCAGACTAACGTCTGCATCTAGTCACATGTCTAGTTCAGACACATAGAATGCTCCCCACTGAGACTTCAACTGAGTAGGAAAAATTGACAGGAAAATCAACATGATAATTTTCATCCAATGAACATATCTAGTATGTGGCACTGTAAAAAATGAATGACCTACAAACTGAACAGATCCTAAAGAAATTAATATAGGATCTTTGGAGGCTTAGTCACTTCAAGTGCTACCCCACTACCCCCAAGAGAGGAACAAAAGTCACCCATCTGAATTGAAATAGGTTTCTATCAGTAGCACAGGGTATGTGGTTATTACATATACCACCTTGCATTTAGGTAGTACCTTTAATTTATATCATTCTCATAATCCTGTGAAGCTGGTAAGAACGGTATTATTCTCATGTGACGGCTGAGAATACTGAGGTACAGTGGCTGAAGAACTCGCCCAAAGTCACATTACGAGTTAAAAGTTACAACCATCTTCTGCATCTCAGCACCAGGTTTTTTCTTCTCAACTACCATAAATCAGTTCAATGTCCAAATGCAAAATAAACCCAGGGTATTTGTCCATAAAGAACAAGTAATCCAAAGCCTGAATGCTTTGTAAGGCTTATATTAAATGACAGGGCACTTTTTGTCTTTTCATAGTTTTTTTTTTTAAACCATTTAAAACCACCACTGATGTAGACAACTCTATATACGACATACAGTGGAGAGAAAAGAAATTATAAAACACTAATGGAAAAGGAAGTTAAATATTTATATAAAAAGTAGGCTAATGGTAAATATGTTGCAGGAGTCGAGAGTAAGGATAAATGCAGAACTGGATGGAGGTAGAAGGTAACAGTCTGAACTAGTAAAGGCTTCCAGTCACTGGGAATAGTGAGTGAGGAATAGGGGAGAGAGGAATGATGATGACGGATGACAGAGAGACTGAAGAACTATTCAACTTGTACAATTATTTTGTAGCTATTTGTCCTCCCAAGGAGGAGGATTTTCACAGTGGGAAGAGGTTTTGTTTTTTGTTTTTTTAAGTGCTAACAAAACCCAAGGTGAGGAGACTTTGAGGATACCTAGATGCCCTCAATAAGTTTGTTACCAACCCTGGATGGACTCCATTTCATTGTGTCAAAACAACTTGCCGTGACCACTGAAGTAGTGCTGCTCGTTTTTGAGCAATTATGGAAAAATGACATAGGACTGAAAAGAGATGCGTTTTGTTATGAACTTGAAAGACAAAAAAAAAAGGTAGGTTCTTTTTCAAACTACAAGACAGTAAGTCTGACTTCAATTCCTAGAAAAATTCTACCACATATTATATAAAATCGCAGTTTGTTTCTTCGTTTCAGGATCCCTTGTACTTTTAAAAATTACTGGTCTCCAAAGACTTTTTTGTTTATGTGAATTTTATTTATCAATCTTTACAATACTAGAAATTAAAAATTCTTAGTATTATCATAAAAATAGTTTTGATCTTAAGGTCCCCTGAAAAGGTCTCAGAGATCCCAAGGGACCTTAGACCTTTAACTGCTGATTTAAAATATGGTTTGTAATGATCACTGTGTTTTAGCATGGTTAAAGCAAAAATAAACTATGTCAGACCAATCTCATTTCCTTTTCTAATAGAGTTAGCGTACTAGACAGGCTGATGAGGAAAGGTCATAGACATAGTTTGCCTGTATGTTAGGAAGGTGTTTGGTAAAGTTCTCACATCTTTTTTTTTTTTGCAGGGGGGGAAGGCAGGGCAATTGGGGTTAAGTGACTTGCCCAAGGTCACACAGCTAGTAAGTGTGTCAAGTGTCTGAGGCTAGATTTGAACTCAGGTTCTCCTGACTTCAGGGCCAGTGCTCTATCCACTGCACCACCTAGCTGCCCCACCTAGCTGCCCCAAGTTCTCACACCTTTATGAACAACATGAAAAATGTATACTGAAAATATAGTACAGTGAATTTGGATGTGGTTAAATGGTAGAATTGTCAAAATAGTAATTAATGGATCCATAACAACCTGTAGAGAGATTTCTTTTCTCTTCTCTCCTCTTCTCTTGAGTCTTAAGTCTCACTATCTCATCTAGGCTGGGAGTACAGAGCTGATCCCACTCTCATTTCTGACCTAGGCACCTCCTCACGCCTTAGACAACCTGGTACCCTGCCCCGCCCCACTCCTGCCACTCCCCAGGGCTTACCATATTAATATCAACCTTAGCAAGAACACCAGACTGGCCTAGCCCACTGCAGCTCAAAACTCCATTTGCCTCAGTCTCCCCAGTAGTAAGGATTACAGGCATGCACTACCAGACCCATCTTTGAAGGAGACTCAGATTTATTTCGTTCTGTCCACTATTTTCATCAATGACCTGAGGCACAGATGTTTATTAGGCATCGTATCAAGGCATATTTATCAAATATTCAGATGACACAAAGCTAGGAAGTTTTAATTAACACACTGGATAGCAGAAATAAAATCTCCAAAGCTCTCAATAGCTAGTATGCTTGGTCAAATTTAATAAGAGGTTTAAAAAAGTCAACTGCCCAAGTACAGGATGGAAGAGGGTATCTAAATATTAGTTTATGTGAATTAAAACTTGACTTGTGGCATATTATGGCATACACCTATTTCCCTTGCTACTATAGAGACTGAGGCTGGTGGATAACTTGAACTAGGGAACTCTGAGTTGCAGTGGGTTATGCTGATGAGGTTTCTCACTATCTGGCACCAATATGGTAAGACCCTAGGAGGAGGGATAGGGGAAGGACTGGACTGCTTAAGGAAGGGCAAGTAGCTCGGGTCAGAAAAACAGAGTAGGTCAAATCTTCTGTGCTGATTAGCAATGGGACTGGCACCATGAGTAGCCCTGCATTTCCAGCCTGGGTGAGATGGGGAGATCCAGTCTCAAAGAAGAAAAAGAAAAAAAAACTGGGGGAGGGGGTTGAGTGGACTGAGTGCAAGTTTAATGAGTCAGTAATGTAAAGTAGAAGCCAAAAAAGACAACCGAAAAAAACCCCCAAAACAAAACACTACCAACTAATGAGATTTTGGGATGCATTGATAGAAAGTGTCCAGAACAAGGGAGGTTGTACTCCTACTGTACTCAGCTCTTGTCAGAACACATCTGTGTTCAATTCTTGGAGCCAGATTTTAGGTAGGACATTGACAAGCTGGAGTATATTCAAAGGAGGATGATTCAGACAGTGAAATAATTGGGAGGGAAATGCCATACAAGGATTAGTTCAAGGAACTGGGAGCATCTGAGCTGAAAAAGAAGACATAGGAGGATGTGGAAGTTGTTTTCAAGTGTCTGAATGACTGTCTTGTGGAAGATAGATTAGACTACTTTTACTTGAATCTAGAGTGCTGGTTCTCCTCCCTCCTGTCCAACCACTCCCTCTTGGTCTCCTCTGATGAATGATTATCATCTATGGTCTGCCCTCTATCTCTGGGTACACCCCAGAGCTCTGTCCTGAACCCTCGCCATTCCTCAACTATACCCTCACCGTTAGTGATCTCATCAGCTCCCATGGATTCAATGACCATTTATGTGCATGTGACTCCCAGGTCCAAATAAGCAGCCCCACTATCTCTACTGAGCTCTAATTCTATATGAAACAATTGCCTATTTAATATTTCCAGCTTGAGGACACATAAGCATCTCAATTTCAACATGTCCAAAACAGAACTCATTATCTTCCCACCCAACCAGGACTTACTCCTTCTTTAACTTCTCAGTTTCTATTGAAGATATCCTTCTAGTCAACCAAGTCCACAACCTCAGAGCCATCCTCAACTTTTCACTCCATTATCTTTTATATCTAATCAGTTGCTAAGTCTCATCAATTCTGCCTCCACACTGTCTCTTCCACTTGTCCCCATATCTCAACTCTCACAGGATCACTACCCTGGTTCAGACCTTCAGCACCTCCAGTCTGGTCTATTGCAACAGCTTCCCAATTGGACTCGCAGATTCCAATCTCCCCCCAAATCCTCCTTCAATCTACCTTCCAAAATAATGTTTCTAAAGCATAAGCCTAACTACTTCACTCAACTGCTCAAAAATCCTCAGTGGCTCCCTATTATCTCTAGATTAAGATGCCAACTGCTCAGTTGAGCATTTAAAACTCTTCACAATTCAGCAGCAGACTACCTTTCTCTGGGCTTATTGAACATTAGTCCTTTTCATACGCTCTACATTCCAGCCAAACTAGCTTGCCCACTGTTTCCTGAAGTCAGCATGCCACCTTCTAGTACTGTACCTGTGCATGCCTGGAATGCACTCCCTATTCACTTCCATTTCAGAATTCTTAACTTCTTTCAAGGCCAAGCTGTGGTACCCCTTTTATCCGTTAGTGCCTGTTCGCGCCTCTTCAAATGATCACGTATAGACTTCTCTGTTCATATGTTGCACCTTCCCAATAAATTTGAAAGGTAGTCACTAAATAAATTCTTTTGGGATTCAATTGGAACAATGTGTAGTTCATGAAAAAGCTCAACAATTCAAGCTACCTGAAATAAGAACAGACTACCTGGGGAGACAGTAAGTTGTCCAGCATAGCAGGTTTTCAAACAAAAGCAGGATGACATCGTGTCAAGAACTTTTTTTTTGAGGGGGAAAGGCAGGGCAATTGGGGTTAACTGACTTGCCCAAGGTCACACTGCTAGTACATGTGTCATGTGCCTGAGGCTGCATTTGAACTCAGGTCCTCCTGACTCCAGGGCCGGTGCTCTACTCACTGCACCACCTAGCTGCCCCACCATGTCAAGAATATTGTAGAGGGGATTCCTACTTAGTCCTATATTGACCGTCTAAGGTCTCTTCCATCTCTGTGATTCTCTGAGAATATGTCATGATTGGAAAGGTGCTGCAAATGCCATGGAATCTCTGTTTTAGGAAATATGTAAGCCAAAACACAACCAAGTGTGTTTTGGCCATTTATTATTTGTTAATCTTACATGAATATTGTTTAGTCCTCAACTCTTCATTAGGAAATGAACATAGTGTTTTGTTTTTTACTAAAATAAAAAACAGTTGTATATAGAAGCAGCTAGGTTGCGCAGTGGATAAGGTGCTCTGCCTAGAGTCAGGAAGATCTAAATTCAAATCCAACCTTAGATTCTTACTAACTGTAATCTTAGACAAGTCACTTAACTTCTGCCTCAGTTTCCTTATCTGCAAAGTAGAGATAATAACAGCACCTGCCTCCTAGGGTTCCTGTTGGAGTATCAAATGAGATACTTGTAAATCCTGACATTTGTTGTTTTTTGGTCATGTCCAACTCTTCGAGATCCCATGGACCATATTGTTCATGGGTTTTTTTTGGCAAAGATACTGGAGTGGTTTGCCATTTCCTTCTCCAGAGGACTGAGCTAAACAGAGGTTAAGTGACTTGCCCAGCTTCACACAGCTAGTAAGTGTCTAAGGCATAATTTGAATGAGGTCTCCCTGACTGCAGTCTCAGAGCTCTATCCCCTGAGCAACCTAGCTGCCTTATATAGTAAGAGCTTAATAAATGCTTGTTCTCTTCTCTCATATCTTTTTTTTGCCTAACCTTCCACCTTCAATTTTTTTACATGTTTTTTAAAGGAGAGAAAAGATGCACTACTTTTCCAGATTTAAAAAAAAATTAAAGGTGGTTGCTTACGTTTATCATACACATAAAAAGAAACAACTAATTTGAAACAATCTTTTGGAAAATTCTGTTCATCCTTCACCACTGTGGTAAGTTCCCCTCTTTTGTATCCATATTCCTTTGTGAAGTCCAGTTTTATACCACTTAAGCAATGAAACATTCAATACTTATTTTAAAAAATACTCAATATACTTGATTTAAAAAACTGTGCTACAAATACTCAATTTATGTGTTTAGTCAGTTCATTGCATTCACCTACATTCCTCTTAACAAACTCTACTGATGTATTCTAGTAGTTAATATTATTCATAATATTGACACATTTTTATCAATCTTTCTTCTTCCTCATACCCTTATGATCTCAATAAGAAATTATCACAGGGATTTGTCTAAATATTACTCAAAATGACTAAATAATATTTTTGTTTTATAGAATCACAGGGATTTATTCTAAAGATAATTTCTCCCCTGGTCTTGGATACTTCTATAGTTACTTTAAACATTTTATGGATTCTATAACTTTTTCATGGAGAAAAAGGTAATCATGCCTTACTAATTTTTCGCTAATCAACAGAAATTCTTCCAAGGTGGATAATAACACCTAGCAATTAGCGCTTTACATATGTACTTATGACTGAGAGACTTTGGACAAGTCATTTAACCTCTATAGCCCTCAGTTTCTTCATTTGTAAAATGAGGAGGGCAGGGTAGATAACTCTAGTGTCCCCTTCAGTATTAAATTTTATGATTCTGTAAATATTTTTGCAATCCTTTTGTCCACAACATATATACATATTTGACTAGATGCCTACTTTCACTCTTGGTATTCTTCTTAAACTATTTAAGTCACAGAATCATCATAGAGCTGAAAGAGACCTTAAAGACTGTCTACTCCTAACCCTCAATTTAAAGATGAAAAAATTAGAGCCCAGAAGGATACTTACTCAAGATCGTGACCAGGTAGTAGGTAGCAAAAACCAGTCTAGAACCCAGTTCTCCTAATTCCCAGTCTGGCAAATAGACTAAATGTCCAAAGCCTTATTTTCAGAACCATATTTTAAACATTATATATTGCTAACAGTGTTCAGCATATCTCTTCTCCAATGTCTTAAAATGTGCCTTCTGCTGGGTGATATAAATTACATTTCTTAACCTCTAATTCGTGAGACTTCAAATGCCCCCTCGAAAAAAGGAAACCAAAATAAACAAATCCTTCACATTTTTTCTTTCTAAAGTGCACAATTACCCAATATCCTTAATTAAAGCATCTAGTTAAGCCACTATGAAGCCTATATAGTAGGCAAATAATAAATATTCATAAGATACAGACAATGCTGAGCTGAGCACTTAGATTTGATTCCAGGTTAAATACTAACCTACTGAAAAGGAAAAGCAGTGAGGAAGAACAAGGAAAGGTTAATTACATTTCTGTCTTTCTACTGAAAAACTGTTCTACTAATATTCAATGTGGAAACATTTTGTACCTTTCCATCTCTTGCTCTGGGGACAGTAACCCATTCAACTTCCCTATGACTCTCCTAACCAAAATTCCCCCTGGCCACTACTTCACTACATGTGTTGTCTCAGTCTGTTAGAATGTAGTAAACTCTTTGAAGGCAGGGACTTTCTAGTTTTTGTATTTTTATCACCCAGGGCTTAGCTCTGTGTTTGGAACATAGTAAGTGCTTAATAAATACTTTTTCATTCATTCATTCCTTCATTCATTCATTGTAAAGGACAACTCTCAACACTTACATAAGGCCATATTACAATTTGGAGTTGATATCTATGAGTTGTAACAGTCTCCCTCCTCATTTTTGTATCTGATACAACAGTTAAAAATAAACAAACAAAAAACCCCCTGTGTTCTTCCGTGGGTGGTACCATGGTACAGGGGGGAAGGGTCCTAGCTCTGAAGTCAGAGAACCTACGTTCCAAACCCAGTAAGTTCACACTTACTTGACTGTATCATCTTGGACAAACTGCTTGATTTTCTCTACCTCTGCTCTAAATCTATGATTGTATATACATGTATGTATTTTTCCAATGGGAAAAGGTGGGTAGCATTTAACCATTGCTGAATGTTTTAAGTCCAAAACTGAATGTCTAAATTTTAAAATGCATGCATTCAAAAAACAAATTTCTAGAGGAATCACAGACAAGAAAAGCCAGGAGAGAGGGCCATGGTCAGCCATGCAATAGCATATAAAGACCAATGGAACCCAAAAGATTTTTTGATGCCAAACTGTTCTCTATGTAAAAAAAAAGTTAAAGGGTAGGTATTTGCTTCTCTTCCCACTTAGAAAAACAGCAGAAGTTTATCTTCGTGATTTATCTCTTTGCCTCTGGAAGAAAAAAAAAACACAAAACCTCTGAACCCCATAAAACCAAAAGCAGGGAATTAAGTAAAAGAAATGGTTTTAATCAAGTAGTTTCCCAAGAATCCATGGCCTGAGATGGAGGCGGCTGCTCAAGGAGCCGGTCGCCTTTGGGCACATCATTGGATTCTGTTCAGCAGCAAAACCTCACGCACTGGAAGAATATGGGTATATTTTTTTTTAACGGAGCTTAAAAGACAGGGTGCGAGGCTGCGATTCATTCTTTCAACCGCCCCCCGTCCCGTCCCACGCCCGCACCCCAGATGTAAACTGAACCAGCCCATTATCCCCATCTTAGGTCGGTTCCAGCTAGTGTCACTTCTCAAAATCTGTGTCACAGCCGGCTGTCAACATGGTCCCTTTGTGTCTCACTCATACAGCTAATGGTCTACAACCTCTCACGCAAAATGGAAACTCTAGTGGGGACAGACAGCGCATATATGCTTTTGGGCAACGCAAAGACATTTAACATGGAGTTGAGAAAAAACAAACAAATGGTAGGTTATGCATGGACGCACTCCAACCCTGACCCCTACTCTCCCAGCCTCAACTTCAACAGAATCTCTCACCCGGTCTCCAACTCCTCCTCCTCATCCTTCTCCTCCCCGCATCTAATGCAGGGCTCCCTCTTTGCTCTACCTGTGATTGACCTCCAAGCTGCGCCCAGGCTCAGGGTCAGTCCGCTTTCTCTCCCTCCCCACGCTGCAGCTCCAGAGGTCCGGAGGACAAGTCTCAGGTGGAGCCCAGCCACCCTTACATTTCCTTTGCAAGTCCCCCTGCTACTCCTCTAGGGTCAGCTCCCCAGCCACCCCTACATTTCCTTTGCAAGTTCCCCCGCTACTCCTCTAGGGTCAGCTCCCCGCGACCGGCCTCCCGCCCAGCTCGGCGCCGGGAGAGGGGCAAAGCCTGGAGCGCACTGAGGGTGGGCGGTGTCCGCCTTGAGCTCCCACTGGCCCCCGGGGTCCAGCGCCAAGCTCACAAAGGCAGTTCGATCCCAGGATCCCAGAGCGCGTTCCAGGGACCCCAGCTGACAGGCCCTGGCCTCTGGGGATGGGCAGAGGCGGGCTCCCCTTGGGGGGGGAAGTTTTTGCAAAAGGGGAGTGCATTCATTGAGGGGGCACCTTCTCGGAGGAGGGAGAGTGGGAGACAGGGCTGCGTTTAAGTCAGGGAAGATAGGGAGTCAGAGGCTTACACACTTACACACACACACACACACACACACACGTCTGCTACCTTTGTACGACCGAAAGACACACGCAGGAACCGGAGCCTGTGCGACCGAAAGACACACGCAGGAACCGGAGCCTGGGGGGTGGCCACAGCTAGCTAGTCCGATGGGCTGGCTCGGATCAGGGAGGTCCTGGGCTCACCCCGCTCCTCCCTCCTCTGCTCTTGTCCCCCTCCCCACGGTCCTCCTCCCCCCGCGCTCCATCCCAGAACCTTGGTACCCTCTTACCTTGCGTGGCAGGCTGGCGAGGCGGAGAGGACAAGGGACTGGCCCTTTTCCCCGACCCGGGCTGGTCTCCCCACCCCACCCCCAATCCTTGTCCTCTAGCTCCAGCTGCCTCCGCTCCTCCACTTTTTTTTTTTTTCCTGTGCTAGCGCCGCCCGCGGCTAGCTCTTCTCTGGCCGACTGGCTCCCACACTCTGTCCCCCTGGGGCGGAGCGAGGCGGCTGCCGAGGCAGCATGGGGGCGGATTCCGCAGGTGCCGCCCCTCCCGTTTTGACAGACCTGGAACCCCAGCCTGCCCGCCCGCCCCCTGCCCTCACGTTGCTCTGGCTCCCTAGTGCACTATGGCCCCAGCGACCCTGTGGGTGGCCTACGCAGCCCCACTCTGCCCGCTTGAAGACATGGTGGCTCCCATTTGCACCCCCCCCCCATAAATATCCAGGAGTGCTCCTCCCCCACCCCCAAGGAGTACCCTATTCTGCTTGAACCTCCAAATAAATTTAATTTTCCACGGCAAGAATAAGCCCGCAGGAAGGCACACCCACACCCAGCTCCGCAACCACCGGAGTAGCACCTCGTGCAAAAGAACAGAAATAGCCTCTCTTAGCCCGACCCCGAACGCACATCAACTCCCGCCACACATAGCGATTTCATTCACTGGGGAGCGGCTAGAGCGCGCTGAGCATGAACTCGGCCTGGGCCACAGGGAGGCCAAGGGTGGCCGGCCTTTGGGGGAGCACGGGTCGATGGAAAGAAGAGGACCAAAAAAAAAAGTCACACACACCAACGGGAGAGACATCCCACCCGGAGTTGCGGCTTGCTCCCAGTCCCTCCCCCTATTAGCACGCCCACCCTCCCGCCAGCCTGTCCTGGTCACAGCCACTGCCTTTTTGCCAAAGCTTCCCCTGCGCCCTGCAAAGGGTAAAGGCGCAGCTCCGCCTGCAAAGCAGCCATGTCGGGGGGGGGGGGGGGCGGGGGGGGCAGGGAGACGCGAGCTGCCGAGAGAAAAGTTTTCTTGAGATGCCATTGCTACACATACTTAGAGTTCAGCAGGATTTGGGGGGCCGGATGGTGAAACACGGACACTCTTGGCTGTAGTTCTTTCCTTAATTATTTAAGTTGTGTAGAGAAATCCGCAGACGTTTCTGGAATCCCTGTCTTCCCGCTATGTGCCTTCGAGGAAATGAATGGCCCGGCTCCCAGAGCCCTTAGCAGGGCAGAGTGGTGGAGGAGTCTGAAGCTAGGAAAGTTGTTCTATTTTTAGTGCCCTTGGGGCAAATACAGTTCCGTGCCCTCTGTCACCGCGTTCTGGTCAAAGAAACCGCGGCAATGCTGGCGCCTGGTGCACTCTCAGGGTTTCAGTGAACTTTCACAGCCCCATTTGCTGTTAATTATAATGCAAACACCGGCGTGAATTGGACGATTCACAGATACTAAATTCTGTTGTGGTTTTTTTTAAAGAAGGAATGCATTCGTCCCATAGCTCTCTCTTCTCTACCCACTGCACTTTCCTTTTCCTTGCCTCCTTTCTCTCTCTTCCATCTCTCTCTGTCTCTGTCTCTCTCTCTCTCTCTCTGATGGATCTAGCTTTATATCTCTAGCTCTTTTTCTGTATTTGTGTCTCTGTTTCTCAGCCCCCTTCCCCACACCCATCTTCTTTATCCTATGCATAGAAGAAGGGTATTTGTCCAGGAGCTCTTTGGCTGCCCTGTGAAACCTATGGAACTCTTCTCAGAATAAGGCTTTTAAATACAGTTTCTGTAAGGACTAATTTTTCCCCCATCCATGTTCATCGGACCCCCTGAAGTCTAAACTATTGAAGGGGTTGGTGGACTCCAGGGTAAGAACCTCCTCCCAGGGAGGAAATAAATAGGAAATAAAGGTAGAAAAGGTAAGGCAGGTGTAGCTAGTATGTATAGCCAGAATAAGTCATATGCCTCTGATTTTTATGCTCTGAAACCTCTTCTCTAGATTTAAACCTACAGTCAGATGCCATCAAACAAATAGTTCTTCAGTTTGTTGTGGGAATTAGGAGCTGAGGTCTGAAATGTTTTATAACTAGATCTGAAATTGTAAGGTCACTGTCTGGCCTTTAAAAACATAAAAGATATGTCCTATAAACCAAATGATGTAAATTATCTACAGAATAGCCAAAACTATTGAGTACAAGGTTATATTTGGGGCGGGGGGGGGGGGGGACAAAATTGTTTTAAAAATTGAAGGCATGTGAAAAGGCAAATGGTCAAAACTTAGGAGCACTTCTACAAATTTGTAAATATAAGCTAGGCTACCAAGGGACTAAATTGTTTATCAGCCTTTAAATATAAAATCAGTCTTTCATAGCTTTCATACAGGTAAAAATTGAAAAGAGATCTTACATTTTACCTATTTTTACACTTAAACAGCTAGGAAAATTGTATATAAACTACAATGTCTTTTTTAAAATATTCATTCAAAACAACTACACTGGAATAAGACTTCTGTTCTCACCAAGTAATCTCATTCCCTAACTTCTACATGATATCAATCTTTTAAGTATTTATTGAGGGCCAGTATTGTGCCATGTCTTAACTCCCAACTACATTGGAAACTCCTTGAGATCAGAGATTTCATCTTATACTTCTCTGGATTCACATAGTCTCTGGATTTCCATATATGCTCATTCAATTAATAAATCAATAAGAATTTGTCATTGCTGTGTGATAGGCACTGACCAAAACACTGGCAATATACAGAGAGGTAAAAACAGTCCCTGTACTTAAGAAGGTTATATTTTAATGAGAGAGACATATATAAAAGTAGGGGTACAAGATATGCACAAATTAGATGGAAGATAACCTTTGAGGGGAAGGCTTTAGAAGTTGGGGGAAGTGGGAAGGAATAAGTTGATGCTTGAGCTGAATATTAAAGGAAGTTATGGATTCTAAGAGAAATAGTGAAGAATTCAAGATGGCACCTAGTTTGTGAGCCTGGGGGATTGAGAGGATGGTGGTGCCCTCTATAGCAATAGGCAAGTTTCAAAGTGGGGAGGATTTGGGGGAAAAGATGACTTCAGTTTTGAAGTTTGAAGTGGAGTTTAAGATGTCTACAAGCATACAGTTCCAGATATCTAATAGGCACCTGGAGACACTGGAGATCAGGAAGGACATTAAGGCTGGATAAGCAGATTTAAGAATCAACAACACAGAAATGATAGTTGAATCCATGGGAGAAGATGTCAGCAAGTGAAATACTATAGAGGGAAAAGAGAAGAGGTCCCAGGACAGAGCATTCTGGGATGTCTATGGTTAGTAGTTGTGACCTGGATAAAGATCTAGCAAAGGAACTTGAGAAAGAGTGGTTAATAGGTAGAAGGAAAATCAGGAGAGATTAATGTCCCAAAAGCCTAGAAAGAGTATTGAGAATAAGAGGGTGATCAGAGTATCAAAGGCTGCAGAGAAGTAAAAAAGGATAAGGATTGAAAAAAGACTATTGTATTTGGCAATTAAGAGATCATCGATACCTTTGGAGAGAAGCAGTTTTGGTGGAATGATGAGGTTGGAAGACTTAAGAAGAGACTGTTGGAAGAGAGTTAAGAAGAAAGCAGAGGCAGCTAAGGTAGGCAGCCTTCTAAAGGAGTTTAGCCACAAGGGACAGAAAAGATATGGTATAGTAGTGAGGATAGATAATCAACTGAGGGTTTTTTGAGGATGGGGGAGATATGGTAGCCAGGGAAAAAAGAGAGGTAAAGACATTTTCCTTAAAAAGGGGTTGCTCTTCTTGGCTTATCTTCTTTGACTTTTTCTTCCTTGATAGTCCCTTCCTTCCCCCGCTCTTCAAAGGAATCAGGGAAAAAATCAGAAGTCTCTGGTCATATATGTCTACTAGTAAGGGGTCAGAGCATGGGCTCCTTTCCATCTCCTGGCTTGAGGTGGCCTCTATAATTCTAGAGGGCAAGTCCTTCAGCATTGAGCCAGAGCACATACGACCCACCAAAAGGGGTCAGGGCACAAACCCATCCTCACACATGTTCCAAGGAAGAGCTCCTATAGGCCCATCCCTATATATACTATGTGGCATGACTCCCAAGGGCCTCAGAACAGTAAAATCAGAGAGCTCCTCTTACTATCCTTGTTATATGTATATAATCTTTCCACAACAGAATGCAAACTCCTTGACGATGAACACCATTTAATTTTTGTCTTTGTGTCTTCAATACATGCTACAATGCCTAACACATACTAGGTATTTAATAAATGCTTGTTGATTATTTGATTGACTCATGTTGGACTGGATGACCTCTGAAGTTTCTTCTAACGCTGAGATTCTATGAGTCACAGAATAACAGAATTTGAGAACTGGAAAGGACCATTGCCCATCTATCTAGTCCAATCCATATATGAAAAGAATTCACACTATAACATACCCAACAATTGTTATCTTATTTTAAAATAATTTTTTCATCTAAAAATAAAACATCAAGAAAAATAAATAATAAAATTAACATAAAAGTAAGGGACAAGCTCATATCTAAAACTTTGCATATGTTATCTTTAACATTTCAACAAAGCAGAACCAAACAAATTAGAAAACAAGAATACAAAAAAGGTACTTACTCTGTGTCACTTTCCAATGCCACCTGAAATTCCATTACTTTTGACTTTGTTTTGTCTTTTATATTAGTTGTAGTTAATGTGTATGCTTTTTTGGATTCTACTTATTTTATTTTGCACTCCATCATATAGCTCCTTCCATTTTTCTTTGGAATCTTCATATTTGTCTTTTATGGTGACATAAAATTCCATTCCATTAATTTATAATAATTTATTCTGCCATTTACATAACACATATGTGTTCAACCATCAAGCATATAGAAGAGCATAGATTTAGAAATGGAAGAAATGTGAGAGAACATAAATCAATGAGCATTTATTAAGTTCCTACCATGTAACACATGCTGTGCTTGGTATTGGGGATGTAAACATAAGATGTAAACAGATCTTGCCCTCAGGAAGCTTCTAGTACAGTCTATGGTGTTGGGGACAGAGGAGAGTATGGACATTTTTTACATGTATCCTATCCACTACAGCAGCTATTCCAAACTTTTATTACTCTCTTGTAACACTTCCTAGTCAGAAGATGATCTTGACTTTACATATATTAAAGCCATGTAATTTAAGGTTCTTTTTTTCGTTTGTTTGTTTTTTGAGAGGGGAAGGCAGGGCAATTGGGGTTAAGTGACTTGCCCAGCTAGTGTGTCAAGTGTCTGAGGCTGGATTTGAACTCAGGTCCTCCTGACTCCAGGGCTCACTGCACCACCTAGCTGCCCCTTAAGGTTCTTTTAAATCCCTTCTTCCACGTGCCAAAATTTGTCTTTACCTTTGCTCACTTTCTATTCCTTCCTTCTTGCCACAGAGGATATGTCTTTCCTTGCCAATCCATTAACCTTTGATCCTACAACTATGATATTATGATTCTTCCAACTCTAAATTTATGATCTTACCATTTTCTGTTGAATGTTTATGATAAGTCAAACTCAAGAATTGAGTGAAATTGAACTTATATCTTTATCCTAAAGTCTATACATGTCTCCTTCTGACTTTTTTACTCTGCAGAGTGGATCTTCCAAACATTTTCATCCCTCTTCAAACCTCTCATGCCTCCCTCTCCCCCTACTCGCTCAGGTAAGAACTTTGCCTTATATTTCACACAAAAAATTGAAGTCATTCATTGTGAACTCTTTCTCCCCTCTTCCTCGTCTCTTATAACTTTCAGCTACTTTTCCCTCCTGTCTCATATGATGAAGTGACCTTACCAAGACTAATCCTTTTATTTGTTTAAGTGATCCCATTCCATCTTGTCTCCTTCAACAGATTGCCTCCTCTGTTATCCCCACTCTTTCACTTATTTTCAGTCTCTACTGGTTCATTTTCCACTGCCTACAAACATGCCCATGTCGCCCTTATCCTGAAAAAAAAAAATCCTTACTTAATCCTTCCATTCCTGCTAAGTATTGTCCTCTATCTCTTCTGCCCTTTGTAGCTAGCTAAACTCCTTGAAAAGACTGACCACAATGAGTGCCTCCACTTTCCCTACACTCATTCTCTTCTTAACCCCTTAAAATCTGGCTTCCTACTCTATTATTCCATTGAATCTTGTAACAACAACGTGGCTAGCAGCTGCTGTTGAGGTGTAAGACCCATCAAGACCAGCAACAAGAGCTGCTGGTGTAGGTTCTTTGATCTGCTTTTCTAAGGAACACAACTTTAAGGGGTTAACAATCTCACTTTAATCACACATACAAATATCATTCACTTAGTTCGGGGGAAAGCTAGCACCCTGAACTCCAGAGAAATACAAATAGAAATTACAAACAGAAAATACAACAGCTCAAATGACCATATTCAACAGACAGGCTTCTTATCTGTCTGACCAAATCACAATAGTTACCAGAAAAGTATCAACTTCTAGGTTAAGCCGGGGAGCTCAACAACAGCTACCCAGAGTCTCCACAACAACACTCTTCCAGTGAGTGAGAGCTCCAAAGGCAAAACACCAACTTCTGAGTTTATATACCCTGTTCGGGGGAAAGGGCATCACAATATGTGACTTGAACCCATGTAAACTAAGCTTTCCTTTGAGGTAAGCAGGTCATCCTGATTTAATCAAAGAAACAAATGCCAGTCTCATCAAGGGCACTTGATTAAATAAGTACTCCAAAAGAGAAAACAGTAAAAAGTCCCACCTTAATTACTGATACAAATCTGCTTCCTCCAAAGTTACTAATGATCTCCTAGTTGCCAGATCCAATGGTGTTTTCTCAGTCCTCATTCCCCTTGACCTCTCTGTAGCCTGTAACATGTTAATTAGTCTCTCCTCTTTTATCTTCTCTTCTCTCTAAGCTTTCAAAACACCATTTTCTTCTGGTTCTCCTCTCTGACTGCTCCTTCTAAGTGTTCCTTTGCTGGATCCTTCTCTAGGTCTCTAATTGTAGGGTAGTCGAACCTTAGGATTTGGTCCCTGGCCCTCTTCTCTTCTCTCTCTATACTACTTTATTTGGTGATCTCATCAGCTCCTGTGGATTTAATTACTGTCTCTAATTTGATGATTCTCAAATCTACCTTTCCTGCTCCAATCTCACATCTCCAACTGCTTTTCAGATATCTGGAATTAGGTGTCCCACAGATATCTTACACTCAATATGTCCAAAACTGAACCCATTATCTTTCCCCCTAAACCCTCCCCTGCTTCTACCTTCCATATTACTGTAGAGGACAACACCATCCTTCCAGTCCCTCAGGCTCACAACAATCCGTTCATCCTGGATTCCTCACTATCTCTTACCTGTATATCCAAGCTATTACCAAGGCCTACTGATTTGGCCTTTGTAATAACTCTTGAATACTCCCTCTTCTCTCCTCTGACACTGCCATCACTATAAAGCAGGCCCTTCTCATCACCTCATGCCTTAATTACTGCCATAACCTGATGATGGGTCTGTCTGCCTCATGCTTCTCCTCGCTCCAATCCATCCTTTATTCAACCACTAAAATGACTTTCCTAAAGCACAGGTCTGATCGTGTCAACTGCCTTCTCATAAATTCCAATGGCTTCCTATTGCCTCCAGGAGCAAATACAAAATGCTCTGTTTGGAATTCAGAGCCCTTCATGACCTAGCCCCCTCCTACTTTTTCAGTCTTCTAACACCTTTACTCCCCAACATGTACTCTTCAATCCAGTGACACTAGCCTCCTGATTATGCCATGAACAAAACACTCTATCTTTTGGCTCCGGGTGTTATCTCTGGTCTAATCCCGGTCCTGGAACACTCTACCTCCTCAACTCAACTCTTGACCCCCCTGGCTTCCTTTAAGTACTAACTTCTATAGGAGGCCTTTTCCCAACTACTGTCAATTCTAGTGCTTTCCCTCTTTTAATTATTATATATATATATGCATATGTATATATAGTTTACTTTGTATTTATTTGTCTGTGTGTTGTCTCCCCCTGTAGATTGTAAACTCTTTGAGACCAGGGACTGTCTTTTGCCTCTTTTTATATGTATAGCTTTTAGCACAGTACCTAGCACATAGTAGGTGCTTAATAAATGTTTGTAATTGATTGATTGATTCCTTTTTCAGTTAACATCACTCTCATTTTCCCAGGCACCCAGGATAGGGAACTTGGTATCACCCTTTATTTTTTTTCCTCTCTGTCATAACCCATTAGTTATCAAGTCCATTCTAGAGTACAAGTATTGGTTTTATATTGATTGAGGGAAGAATAGGAAAGAGGACAAAAGATTGACTCCTCCATACTACTGCCAATTGTAGCCCACATTCACTTGAACCCATTGTCACGGGTTTTTATTCACTTGGGAAATGTTTTCAGGCAGTTTTCTAAGATAACGCAGATATAAAGAGAAACATTAAGAAAAATGCATATTGAGGAAGAAAATTGTTGCATATGTGAGGATGCCAAATTGAAGTATTAGTGTAAAAAGAGGGCCTCAAACCCTTGCTGATGTTGTTTCTTTTTGTCACTCTTTGGAAATAATCTGAAGGGAAATACTAAGACACATAGAAAAAGGCTGTATCTTTATAAGACTTTGAAGTCATGTTGCTTTTGGAAAAGATGCACCTGAGACAAGACTTGGAATAGAATTGCAAGGCAAGAGAATAAACATAAATGCTTAACAAAGATGGGGATGTGCCTAGAGTTTCCTGGAAAAAAGATTGGAGGTTTTAGTGTACTATGAACTTAATGAGAGTTGAAAATATGAAATGGCAGCTAAGAAAGCTAAAGCAATCTTAGGCTATTACTAAACAGTGTCCAGGACTTGGTAATAAATCTCACTGTACTCTCCCTCTGGTCAGAACACATTCAGAATATTATGTTCAGTGCTGGGCAGTACATTGTAGGGAGGACATTGATAAGACGACTAGGATGGTGAAGGACCTCAAGTTCATGTCATTGAAGGAACTTGGGATGTTTATTTAACCTGGATACTGTGAGAGGGAAAGAGATGGGGAATCAGTGAAGGGATGATAGCTGTCCTCAAATATTTGAAGGGCTGTCACATGGAAAAGGGATTAGATTTGTTTTGCTTGGTCCCAGAAGACATAAGTAGGAGCCATGGGTGAAAGCTGCAAATAGGTAAATTTAGGTTCAATGAAAAGAAAAACTTCCTAATAATTAGAGCTATTCAAAAGTGAAATGGCTACTCTAGGAGGTATTGGGTTCCTCCTTTACTAGAGAGCTTGTACAAAGGTTTGAAGACCACTTTTCAAGTGTATTGTATAGGGGATTCTTGATCAGGGAGGGGTTGATCTAGGTGGCTTTTGAGGTTTCTTCCACCTCTGAGATTCTGTTATTGTATAATTTATTTATTCATTCGTTCAATAAATATTTAGCAAGCATTTACAACATAATGTGCACTATGCAATGCCCTGGGGGAGACACAAATAAAAATTAGACAAGATCTCTGCCTCATAAGAGTTACATATACACTCATAAAGATAATAACAGTTAGAATATGGTTGGTGCATTATAGATGGACAGAGCAGACTGAAGAAAGAATAAGGGAAGGGGAATAAGTATTTATTAATCTTGCCTGCCATTTATTAGCACCTATGTGCCAGGCACTATGTTAAGCCCTTTACAGATATGCTAATTAAGGAAGAAATTTCTTTTTAATAAAGCTTTCGTCCAAAAGACTCATGATAGAGAATGTTATCCACATCCAGAGAAAGAACTATGGATTCTGAATGCAGATCGAAGCATACTATTTTCTCTTTTGTTTGATTTTTTCTCTCGTGATCTTTCCTTTTTGTTCTGATTCTTCTTTCACAACATGACTAATGTGGGAATATGTTTAATAAGATTGTACATGTATAGCCTATATCAGATTGCTTGCCATCTTGAGGAGAGGAGGAAGAAAGGGAAGAAAAAAATTAGAACTCTAAATCTTATAAAAGTGAATGTTGAAAACTATATGTGTAACTGGAAAAAAATAAAATACTATTAAGTGGGGAGAAAATAAACTAATGCCATAAAGAAAGTCTAAGTGATAAGTAAAGGGAAATGAGAGATTTGTATGGGTGCTAGTATGGAAAATAGAAATATATTTATCTAATCAGGAAGATATTAGGTAAGCATACAAGCCTTGATGGTCTAAGAGTTTATTGGTATGTAATCATAGTTATCTTCCAAAACTAGCATTTTTATAGTGCTTCAAGGTTTTCAAATTGCTTTACATAAATTATCTCATATTATCCTCACAACAACCTTGGTGGGTAAGTGCTGTTATTATCCTCATTTTACAGATAAGAAAACTGAGGCAGAGAGAGGTTAAGTAATTTGCCTAAAGTCACATAGCTAATGAGTGTCTGAGGCTGGAGTTAAACATAGATCTTCCTGAGACCAAGTTCAGTGCTCTATTCACTATGTCACCTAGCTGCCTATTTGGAAATAAAACCATATTATATCAACCTGTTATTCTGGTATATCAATAGTTAATGGGGGGGGGTGCGGTTTACAAGAAATATGTGATTAATAAATATTTGCTGAATTGAATGTTGTGTGCAACTAGAAGCCAAACATAAAGTATGATTTCTTTTATCATGTTTGGACAAACTTAGTGTTATAATTTGGAGGTTCAGGAAGGAATTGCAAAGCTCTCTTTGAACTTAGTCAGCAGGAGATAGAGAATAATGATCACAGCCGTCACTAGGAATTTTTGTAACTAGTGCAAGCACACAAACCATACTGGGGCAAACAGCTTGAAAGGCACCATCAATTAGAGAGAGAAAGGGCAAACCTCCATGGAGAAAAACAGAGAGACCCCATGATGCTACTAAAGAGGCTGGTGACATCCCACACCTCCCAAGCTCTAGGAAGAGGGCCAGTTTATAGCTTCCTATTTAAACCAAACTTAGCACTGAGTTATCAAGAATGATCAATGGTTTCTTCACATTTGGCCTCCAAGGAACTTGATTATTTGGAGGGAACGGGGAGGTGAGGAGGATGAAAGTAGAGTGGTAGCCCTTACAGCAAACAGTATTATTTTGGGGGAAGAGCTAAAAGAAGGCTTGAACACTGCGCCCCACCCCTACCAAAAAAAACCCTCTTAAAGCATCATGTAAGAGCTGGAAGGGACCTTAGTCTTCATCTAGTACAACTCTTTGATTTTGCAAAGGAGGAAACTCAGTCCCCAGAGAAAACTGACTTGCCCAAGGTCACATTTGAAGGCTCATTAAACTCTTACTGAATTAGCTGAGTTGGACTTCCAAGTCTTGTATATCTGCCCTGGAGCTGAATATTCTTTTAAATGTTGTCTTCTAATTAGATGGTAAGCTCTTTGAGAGCAAGAACTGTCTTACCTTTTCTTTTTGTATCTCCAACACTAAGTGTAGTGCTTAGCATACAGTAAGTATGTATTTAATAATCCCTTTTCATTCCTTCATTCATTCACTCAAAGGGAGCCCAAATCTCATAGATTGTTACCTCTAGGACTAAATGTAAAAACTTCTGTTTGATGTTTAAAGTCTTCATAATCTGTGCCCCCCTCCCCAATCTTCTTATACCTCACCCCCCTCACATATATGTAAACCAGTAACATTGTCCTCTTGGCTGTTCCTCAAACAAGATACTCTATTTCTTGACTCTGGTCATTTTCCCTGGCCTATCCCCAAGCTTGGAATTCTCTCCTTCCTCATCTCAACCTTCTAGCTTTCCTGGCTTTTTTTAAGTCCCAGGTAAAATCCTACAGGAAGCCCTTCCCAAGTCCCCTTAATACTATTGCCTTCTCTCTGTTGATTGTTTCTAATTTATCATATATATACATATATATGTATTTATACATGCTTTTTTTGGCCTTTGTGTTCCCAGCATTTAGCACAGTACTTGATACATAGTAGGTGCTTAATAAATGCACGTTGACTGACTATTAGCACTGGAAAGCACCTTAGAGACCACATTGTCCAACTCCCAAATTTTGCAGAGGAAGAAACAAAAACCTAGAGTTAGTGTCAGAGCACAGACCAAGACCTGGCTGACGACTCTCATTCCAGCACTATTTCAGCCATGTTGTTGAAATGTACATTTCCTTCTGGTTATGGGGGCACTTCCATAGCAATGATCCTTGGTGCCATGACAGTATAAACAGGGAAAAGATTCCCTCAGTTCTTCTAGGTACCCCCTGGCCCCACAATCACCACTCCCTATAGCTCATCCCTGGAAAAGTTTAAGCAGCTTGGGAGGGCAAAGCTTAGAGGTAAACAAAAATCCTGGGATGGCAGACACAGAGGTATTCCCAGGAAGTTATGGTCCTCTAGCTGGAATTCAGGAGCTGACTCTGGCACAGATTTTTCTCTGCCTGAAGTGCACACTCAGATCACTGCCCTTGTCCCTTCCCCAGACTTGTCTCCCACTCCAAAAGAACACACCACCCAAGCCAACTGTAAACTGTAGGGGAGGTAAAATGTTTTCCCATCCTGCCACTGGCCTTCAAATTATCCTCCTTCTTAGTCATCAAGAAGGACCACTGGCTGTCTGAACTGAGGTAACTAGCTAGTATTTGATCCTTTCTGTGCTCTATGCCGGAACCAGGCAGAGCTGAATCCTTTCAAGGCCTTTCCAAATCTTCTCCTTGGGGGGATAGTTTAGCACATAAGCTTTTCTTCAGTCACTACTCTCTCCTCCCTATCCCCTATCTCTCTTAAGATTTATTCAGGAAAAAATGAAAAAAATTTAAAAAAAGATTTAATCAGCTACACTATTATTATAATTAGCTCTCTATTAGCCCTAGGGACAATATAGTAGCCCTTTCTTTATTTTGTGTAGTTTATAACAATATAACAACAATAGCTCAGAGCCCCCAGTTGGAAAAATTCAGCCAGAGATTTGACTCTGTCCTAATTTAACCTTTGGCCTCTTATGTTTAAGGCCAAAATGAAGATACAGAAAATATTTAGGTAAAAGAAAGAGAGCAGAGTATATTACAGTATCTGTAATTGGATGGGCAGGAAAAATTGAGGGAAAACATTTTTTTAAAGGAAAAAGTTCCTTTTGATTACTGAAATGACAAATACAAATAATAATAACATTAGTCAACCCTTTTATAGGATTTTACAGGTTACAAAACACCTTCCCTTGGAAGAAAATCTTTGCAACCAGTGTCTCTGATAAAGGCCTCATATCTAAAATATACAGAGAACTGAGCCAAATTTATAGGAATACAAGTCATTCCCCAATTGAGAAATGGTCAAAGGATATGAACAGGCAGTTTTCAGAGGAAGAAATTAAAGATATCTATAGGCATATGAAAAACTGCTGTAAATCACTATTGATTAGAGAAATGCAAATCAAAACAACTCTTAGGTACCACATCTCTCCTGTCAGATTGGCTAACATGACAAAACAGGAAAATGATAAATGCTGGAGAGGATGTGGGAAAATTGGAACACTATTACATCGTTGGTGGAATTGTGAACTGATCCAGCCATTCTGGAGAGCAATTTGGAACTATGCCCAAAATGCTATACAAATATGCATACCCTTTGACATAGCAATACCACTTCTAGGGCGGTATCCCAAAGAGGTCACACAAGTGGGAAAGGGACCCATATGTACAAAAATGTTTATAGCAGCTCTTTTTGTGGTAGCAAAGAATTGGAAATCAAGGGGATGCCCATCAACTGGGGAAGGCTGAACAAGTTGTGGTATATGAATGTAACGGAATACTATTGTGCTATAAGTAATGGGGATGATACAGACCTCATAATAACCTGGAAAGACCTACATGATATGATGCTGAGTGAGAGGAGCAGAACCAGGAGAACATTGTACACAACCACAGATATATTGATTAGTGTTGACTGACTTTGATAGACTTGGCTCTTCTCAGCAATACAAGGTACAAAGACAACTCCAAAGGACTCACGATGGAAAGAGCTATCTACATCTGAGAAAGAATTATGGCGTCTGAATGCAGATTGAGGCAGACTATTTGCTCTCTTTTTTTTCTCTTTTTTTTTCGGTTTTGTTTCTTCTTTCTCATGATTCATTCCATTGGTCCTAATTCTTCTTTACAACTTGACTATTGTCTAAATAAGTTTAATGCGAAGGTATCTGTAGAAGATATAACGGGTTCCATGACATCTTGGGGAAGAGTGGGGAGGGGAGGGAAGGGAAGAAAATCTGGAACTCAAAAACATGCAGAACTGAGTGTTGTAAACTAAAAATAAAAAATCTTAATTAAAAAAAACAAAAAAAGCAAAAAAAAAAAACCCAAACACCTTCCCTGCAGTTACCCATGGAGGTAGGTATTATTATCCCCTTTTAATGAACAGATGAGGAACCTGAAGCATAAAGAGGTCATATAACTGAGTGCCAGAGCCTGATTTTGAGTCCTAGAGCCTGATTTTGAGTCCTAGCCTCCTACCTCCCCCCTATCTTCAGAATAAAATCCAGATGTCTTGGCCTGGTATAGCACCCACATTGGCTATCTCTCCAACTCCTGCCCATACTGGTGGGCTACGCCCCCAGAAGGTGGTTGAATACTATCCCCCTTAGACTTCAAAGGATAATTATCAGGAACAGGGGTTTCTAACCCTATCACTAGTCCCAATATATGCACACATCTGATAAACTAGGAGTAAATTCTTTTTTTTTTGTTTTGTTTTTTGGAGGGGGGAGGGGCAGGCAATTGGGGTTAAGTGACTTGCCCAAGGTCACACAGCTAGTACATGTCAAGTATCTGAGGCTGGATTTGACCTCAGGTCCTCCTGACTCCAGGGCTGGTGCTCTATTCACTGTGCCTCCTAGCTGCCCCTAAGAGTAAGTCCTTAATGAATTTCAAAGGGTTATTGGAAAAAAAAAAGAAATGATACAACATAGGAAACATATTGTGATTAGTTGATGATTTCAAATCACAGTTTTTTATGCCATGTATAAAAACAGTAAGCTAGTTGAGAGCCAGTCAATCAAGTGAGAATGTAGGTGTGTGTATTTGTACACACGCATGTATATCTGTACATGTCCACACGTGTACAAGCATATGTGTACACACAGGGGTACATACATACCTGTACAATACACATATATGTCTAGTAACCAGCAGCCTTTCTCTCTCTCTCTCTCTCTCTCTCCCCCCCCCCCCCGCCCTCCACCACACACACACACACACACACACACACACACACACACACACATGCACACACATATTTCCAGTAACTAGCAGGTATGAGTTTCCCCTTTGCTACACAGGGTTCCTTCACATGTGCCTTAGTGCCATTTAAGTATAGTTGAGGCCCACTCTTTTCAGGGATATTGTGTATACAAGGGGAGAATATGCTCTTGGTTTGGGGGGATTATTTCTATAACAACTATCTTTGCCTTAAATATATGATCTTATGATCCTATTCCTTGGAGAGATTGGGCCCCAACTTAGAGTTAAATGGTACTGAGGCACATGTGTGGCAAAGGAGAAGCTCATAGTCCCTAGTTAATGAAAGCCCTTTTCTCCCTTCAGGGAGTCCTTATGAAGTTGTCCTTAGATGTAGCCCTCTGCTGAGCTCCTAGGGTCAGTGCCCTAGTAGGATTCTAAGGCTGAGTTTCACTGGCACGTCTAATTGGTACTTAGTGTGTCTCTCAGCTCTCAATACAGATGCTGTCATTAGCTATTGCTGCTCCAGAAATTCTAATGGAACTTTCAAAGCTTGAAAAGTCATAATGTGGTCAATTTTGTCTATGAATGTGTGGTTGCCTATTCTCAGGACCCTTTTCTATTTGCCCTCGGCATGTTTCTCTGCTCCCAGCTGGATGTATTGTCTTCTGTTAGTCAATGTACCATGGTCAATAAGGTAGAGGGAGGGAAAAGAGAGAGGGAGGTATTATCTACTCTCCCCAAGGGCAATTCTCTCTCGGAGGTCTGGAATCTCTAGCTCTCAGATTTGGAGTCTTTTCCTCCTTGACTGACTGTCTCTGAACTAGTTAACTGTTTTTATACGCGGCACAAAAATACTGTGATTTGAAATCATTAACTAATCACAATATATTTCCTGTGTGGCATCACCTCTTTTTATTCAATAACCTCGAGCCCCCATGATCCTTTGAAATTGATTAAGGACTTATTCCTAGTTTACTTTTGATTGACTGGTTGATTTAATTGAGATGTCAAGGCCTTCTGTGATTAGTTGGGTCCACCTCCATCCTTATGGAGAAAAGGAAGGAAGGGAAGAAGGAAGGAAGGGAGGAAGGGAGGAAGAAAGGAAGGAAGGAAAGAAGGGAGGGAGGAGGAAGGGAGAAAGGAAGGAAGGGAGGGGGAAAGGAGAAAGGGAGGAAAGGAGGAAGAGAGAAAGTAAGGAAGGGAGGGGGAAGGGAGAAAGGGAGGAAAGAAGGGAAGAAGGAAGGAAAGATGGAAGAAAGGGAGGGAAGGAAGAATATACTTGACAAGAGGTTCTCCAATCTTTATTTGAAGACTTACAGCGACACAGAACCCACTACCTTCTGAGACAGCACATTTTATTTCTGGATAGCTCTAGTTAGGAGGATTTTTTTTTTCTTTACACCAAAGCCTAAATCTGCTTCTCAGTAACTTCTACTGATTGCTCCTAGTTATGTCCTCTGGATCCCAGCAGAATGGGTGGGAATTCCTGTTCTTCACAATAGCCCTTCAAATACTTGAAGATAGTTCTAGAATCTTATAGTTTGATCAACCAGAGTCAGGGACTCCTCCAGTACTAGTGATCTGATTGATGCCCTTCACAGTTTGCCAGGAGGCTATTTCACAGAGGGAACTAACTGCGAATTTCTAAAGCTCTGCAGGATGAGATACTCCAAGGAAGAGGATACTCCACCTTTGCAGGGTGCAGCTTTTCTAACTCTGTCTTCCTGTTTGAGTTTGTGTACTTTATGATGGGATAAAGATTCAGACATGAGTCCAATCGGGCTAATAATGTAATGGAAAGAGCTAAGATGTAGGGAGAAAAAAGCAAACAAAACAAACAAAAAAACCATGGTTCTAGTCCTGACTTTGCCACTTACTTTTACCATGGTCATGTCATTTCCTCTCTTTGGGCCACAATTTTCCATCTACAAAATGAGGACTCAGGATTCTAGATGATCATTAAGGGATCTTTCAACACTTTAATTCTGAGTCTTTACTTATAAGTCCTGTCTTTGTGTTTCTGGGAGAGTGGGGACATCTAAGAGTCCATAGTACCCTGTGTGTGACATCCCACTCCCACCTTGTCTTTAACATTGAATAAAAATAGTGGGAAAGAAATTTGCCTTCCATTGAAAGAACTAATAGAAAGATATGACTTAATTCACACCTGCCTTTTCAACTCTTACTTTTTGAATCATTTCTTCTAGGGAGCTCTTCCTTCCCAATGAGACAGAATATAAAAATGTAATTCTTTAAGCCCTGTCACCTTTTCAAAAAGGGAGCCCCATTTGCATTTAATACAGTTTGTCAAAAAAAACATCTCTTAAGTGCTTACTATGTGAAGGCACTGTGCTAAGCACCAGGGATACAAAGAGAGGCAAAAAAAAAAGACAGTCCCTGTTCTTTCAGGAACATAACCATAGCACAACCCCTCAAGTCACTGGAAAAGTTCCCTAAGTTTTTATACCTCCTGGTATGGAAAGAATTAAGGTTGCAATCCTTATCAGTGCTCCCTGAAGACTCCTACTGCTAACTGTAATGGCAAATTCCATTTGCCACACCTGTTCACCGCATTGCTAAACTTTGAGACTACTATACTAATGGTAGTAAGAAAAGATAAATAACAGTGTGAGTGAGGAAAGAAGAAGGGAAAAAAACATGAAAGTAGATATCCAAACTAAAAAAGCATAGTTTTCTGCCTTGTTTTTTGTTGTTTTCTTTTTGGTGGGGGGAGGGCAGAGGGGAGAAGGGTAGGTAGACAAATAAAGCAAATCACAGTGCATATGTATAATATAGTGTAGAAAGATTTCTGTCCAATAATGTCTAATTTTTAAAGAATTGGTCAGTTAGTCAATAAACATTTATTAAAGGTGGGGATACAAAGCAAGCTCAAAAGATAGTTCTTATTCTCAAGGAGAACACAGTCTAAAGGGATAATCTTAAATTATCTGGAATATTGCCTCAAAGCCAGATGAAAGTGTTAATAGGTCCATGTTACCTTTTAAGACATGTATGTATGTACGCATACACACATTACACACAATCCAGTACCAATTTCTTGTGGCATGAAAAGGTATGATTAATGTTTTTCTTATTATTCCATGAGACTCTAAATATGTTTTTGGTAGTTAATATTAAAATAACTGGGATTTATAATGTCACAGGAAGACAGAAGGCTAAAATACAGAAGTTCTAAAAGCCCAACTCTTCTTTCCCAGAGTCCTCAGGACCTTGTAGTGCCCACCTATCTACATTCTCCCTCCATCACCTCTGCTACCAGTTTTCCAGCTCTCGCTCTTTCCCAGAGCTACCTTCTTTTTCTTAACTTTTATGGGGGCATAGGGAGGAGAGGATCTTGAGGCATAAGGCACAGGGATGGTGTTCTTTAGATCAAAGCAGAGAAGAAGTATTACTCCTTGGGAAAAAATGGTAGTACCATCTCAACTGGTAGCACCCAGGCAAAGACCAGGCTGTCCCACTCTAGTTACAGCTCTGCTACTCCTCAACGGCAACCTTCTGTTCTAGCCACATACAGCTTTACAATTTCCTCTCTAGCAATCATACTCAGTGCCCAGTTCCAAGCCTCTGTTATGTTTTTCTCTCTGACTGAAATAACTTCTTCTTTCTCTTCTTTTTCTGCTAATCCTACCTCTCCTTCATGGTTCAGATCAAGTGCCACCTCCTGAATAAATCCTCCCCTGACATATCTAACGTACATGAATAAACCCAGCTTCTCCACCTAAAGTAATTTTGGCCTGTCTCTGCTTTAGGTTTTTATTTAATTGTGTCATCTGTATATTCCTTATCTCCCCAAATAGAATGTCAACACTTAAAGGAAAGAACCAAGTTTTTAATTTCTTTTGTATCCTTCTCCTAAATATATGGTACATGAGCAATAAATGCATAAAGGAAGTAGCAGAAAGGGATAAGTCAGAGTATCAGGAAAGGAGTTAGTTCTTAAATATACCAATGTAGGTTCCACCCAGTCCCAGCTTTTAGAGTTAGTATCTTCCTCTGAAGTCTTATCTAGGGCTGCAGAGCTACTTTAGGCTGCCCTTGGTCGACAATCACACTAAAAGATCCTGCCAACATTCTCAAGAGTTAACAATGGATCTCCTCACATCGGGAAGATGGGAAACTCAGGGAAAAGACATGTCCCAAGTCTAGCTAAGCAACCCTATATTCTAACCAGTCTTATGTGGTGGTAAATTAGAAACCTGACTACCTTACACTTGATTTGTGATACATATATGCAGGCTGAGTCTGGAGTCAGGAAGACACTTATTAGCTATGTGATCCTGGGCAAGTCATATGACCACCCCTTACCTCAATTTTCTCATCTGTAAAATGGGGATAGTAATAGCATCTCTCTTTCTCCCTCCCTCAAATGAGATAATAATTACAATTGTAATAATTTATAGCACAGTGCCTGGCACATAGCGTTATAAATGTTAGCTAGTATTATTAACATTAAGAATGATTAGGTAAAGTTATCAGAAAAGCTGTGAATTGTCTTCTGATCCATTGACAATCCATGAAATAGCACTCCCTAAAGCAAAGCTGATTCTAGAACCCTGCAGGTTCTAATACTTTTTTCTTGGCAGGAATCTCTAAGTGGGATGATGATAGAATATTAGAAACTCTTCACCCCTTTCATTGCTGTGCCTTTCTTGCCCCAGCATTTACCCACTGAACATTCACCTGGCTCAGCACTGTGTTCAACTGGGTGAAGGTACAGAGGAAGCATTAAAGGCATGATCCTTGCCCTCAAAGAACTAGACATGGAATTTGGGGAGACGAACATGAAACAGCCATACTTGACAATGCTGAATGATTCATTGCAGACAAAGTAAAAGAGGAGTTCGGAAAAAGAATGAGATTGTGGGACTGTTTAGTCAGAGGAAGTTTCATGGAGGAAATGAGTCTTCAGTCTTAAAAGGTAGCTAGGACTTGAATAGGTAGATGGAAAGAAACAGGGTATTCTAGATAAGAGAAATAACATTAACTCTTCTAACCACTATGATGTCATTGAGCAGGTTACTTCTTCAGTGTACAGGGAGATTCAGTTCTAGTTCCATTTATACCACTACTTACATGATATGAATGGGCAGCTAGGTGGTGCAGTGGACAGAATGCTGGGCCTGGAGTCAGTAAGACCTGAGTTCAAATTAAGCCACAGATACTTCCTAGCTCCGTGACCCTGGTAAGTCACTTAACTCTGTCTTGGTTTTCTCATCTATAAGATGAGCTAGAGAAGAAAATGGCAAGCCACTCCAGAATCTTTGCCAAAAAAACCCCAAATGTAGTCATGAGGAGCTGGACATGATTGAAACAACAAATGTGTTATCAACCAGGTCTCAGACTTTGGGCTTCACTTTGCTTATCTGCAAAATTAGCAGAGATTGATCTTTATGCTAGGTGATCTTGGTTTTTTCCCAGTTCTAAAAGTCTCTGATTCCATTCAATTTCATTTTTATTCCATTTTCATTATCAAATGGAATATTTGAGAATAGTGGTATATTGATCAAATGAAATAATATTTGTAAAAAGCACTTAGTAGAGTGCCTGCCACATAGTAGATGCTATATAAATTCTCATTCCCTTCCCTTCTTTTCCTCATTAAATAACATTTATCAAGCTCCTCTTGTGTGCAGAGCACTAAATGAGTTGCTGAAGGAGAAACAGATTTTAGATAGTATGAGGTTCCTGCCTTCATGGAGTTTGTGGAATATGCCTCACTTAAATCTAATTCATTTGCAAGTCATGACCTCACCTTCCTGATGTCATGGTCCTCTTCAAGAACAAAGGACAAGAAGAGCTTAGAAGCAGAATATGAAACAGAGACACAAATAATTAAAATACAAAGTTGTATCAGGGAAGTGTAAGCAACGTGCTATGCTATGTCAATGAAGGCTAAGGGCAGGAGGGACCAGGGGAGATTTTGTGGAGGCTGTGGCATTAAAGTTTGGTTTTAAAAGATAGGTAGAAATTCAACAAAGGAGGAGAAAAAGAGTACAGAACATTCCAAACATAAAGAACATTACGAGAAAAGGCATGCTATTTTTTCACCTTCTTTATCTTTCTTGCTTTAAAAAAAATTTTGCAACATAGCTAATGTGGAAATGTTTTGCATGACTTCATATGTATAATGAGTATTGTTTTTCTTGCCTTTTCAATGGATGGGGAAAGTAGGGGAGGGAAAGAATTTGGAATTGAAAATTAAAATAAAAATACTTCTAAAAAAAGACAAATAATTTTGATAGTCTTATGAACTCTATTAAACACAATGATCAACCAGAATTCCAAAAGACTCATGATGAAACATGCCACCAGCTTCCAGATAGAGAAGTGATGACTTCAGAGCACAGATGGAGAAATACATTTTTGGACATGTCCAGAATGGGAATTTATTTGCTTGATTTCTCAGTGGGGAGGGGGATAACAGGGGAAGATTAGAAAGAAGGCATATCTTCATGAATATAAATTAAAATTTAATTTTAAAAATGAATAAAGTCAAGAAAGTGGATCAGTGTAGCATTCATATGGAGGATGACAAATAATCCAGTTTAACCGAAACATAGAACGTGTAGAAGGAAGTAATATGAAATAAGACCGAAGCACAGCTTGGTGCCAGAGTGGGGAGGGCATTGAATTAAGCTAGAATTTTAGTGGCCTGAAGATGAATGGACCTACTAAAAGAGCTTTTTGATTGCTCAGTATCTAGCACACAGTTTATATCCTCCAAAGAATCATGAGAGAACAATAATAATATTATTCATCACTATGTCTAGCAAGCAGATTACTAAAAAGAAGTAAAGTATAATCCATCTATGGGTGTAGTAAAAGAGACAAATTGAACCCCCTACCTTCCCTGCCTGCCCTGCATTGCCTTAATCTTGGGATAATGTCAGATGTGTTCCCCAAATTAGGAGCAACAACACTAGGTCTTTTTTATCATCTAGAAAACATTATTGCTAGAGAGGAGCTGCTGAAGGAGATGATTATACATTTCTCTGGGATTTGGGCCACAAGTGACACTTGTATTGATGTGAAATTGTGTTTGTCCCTTATTTTTGAAGAGGACTACGACATCAGGGTAATGATGACATGACTTGCAGTTGACTTTGAGTGAGGGAGGGCTGTGCCAGGTCACCAGCCTCACTTTCTCCTCCAAAGCCATCTGGATCCAGTGACCAGATATTCATCAGGATGACTGGAAATGACCCAGGATGCAATGGGAGACCCTGGCCCTTTTAGGCTCAGGCCTTTTCCTTTATTCACTTAGAGAGGGGTAATGCCTATTCAGTGAATAGGAAATGACTTTGACAGAAGGTAGTCACTATACTCATCTGTGGCACAGTCAAATTTTACCTAAATCAGAAACAGAAGATCAGGAAGCCTAGGAATTCAGCCTTATCTCTGTGCCAGCATGAGTTCTCTTCAATTAATGAACCCATTTGGTCCTTGAAAAACTTCCCTGAAGTTTGGCTATTTAGGAACCTTTCCAAGCACTGTGTTTTCTACACTTTGCAGATTGTATTTCTGTTCTAGGCTTTGTCCCCAAGTTTCTGCTTAAACTTGAAAGTAGGACCATTGTTGGTTTTCTTCTCACTTTTTCTCTGTTGAGAATTATTTTAGCTATAGCTTTAATTGGCTGATGCACGAAGAAAGGAAGCCAAGTAAATCATACTGATTTATAGTTTGAGGGAAAAAAGACCCAACCAGTTCACTAGCATTGGAACATGCTGACCTTGAATACATGTGTACTTGATGTGTTCATATTTCCTCATTATTTTATGATATTTATTTCATTTCAATAGACTTTTTTGGGTATGATTGTTTTTCAAATAAATAATGCCTTCAAGAAAATGAAGTTATTTTCCATTGCCATGTCATTACCATTAGCAAATTATTTTGGAAGAAATCAGGAAACACTGATAAGTTGACAAAAAGCTATTATGTTGGGCTTTTGCAATAGGCTTCTAATTGGTGTCTGATCTAAGACTCTGCTATCTTAAAACCCCCCAATACATCAGTTCCAAATTCACCTTCCTCCTCCAAGCCTTTGCTCAGTGTTCCTGCTGCCTTCAGTTCCCGCACCCCTAGCCATCCTTCCCCTGTTAAATTTCTATTCCATTTTAAAGCACAAATTCTGCTTCCTTCATGAAACCTTACCTGAAGCCCGACAGTAATAACTTTCTCCTTCAAACTTCAAGTAGCATTTTATTTTGCAGCTCTCATAAACTTACTTTGTTGAGTTGCATTTCCACAATATCTTTCCTATCTGCTACCTTCTCTCTGCTTATGTGGCCACCACCCTAATCCAGGCCCTCAAAACACCCCTTATCTGGGCTGTTACAATGGCTTCCTATTTAGTCTCTCTACCTTCGGTCTCTCCACTCTCCAATCCATCCTCCACACAGCTGACAAAATACTTTTTCTAACACACAGGCAAGAACACATCATTTCCCTGCTCAGAAAACTAGCAGCAATAAAGCACTGATTGCCTCTCACATAAAATATAGACTCTCTATTTGGCATTTAAAGTGCTTCACAATCTTGCTTTTCCAGACTTATTACAAATTACCCTTCTTCATACGTACACTTCATACACTCTACCTTTCAGCAAAACTGACCATATGTCAATCTATCTGCTTACCTTTGCACAGGTTTACCTCAGTGTCTGGAATGTACTCCCCGTCCATGTCTACCTTTTACAATCCCTACCTTCCTTCAAAATTCAACTTATGTAAGTACCACTTCCTGTGTGAAACCTCTCTTGATCCCTACCAGCTGTTAGTGTTCCCTAGTAATTACTTTGTGTTTATATGCATCCATTTTGCATTTATTTATATGTGTCCATGCTGTTTTCCTTAATAGAATGTAGACCTCTTGAGGGCACAGTCTGTTTTGTTTTTGTCTTAGAGTCCTAAGTGGATAGTTCAGTGCCTGACACATAGTCAACACTTAATAAATGCTTGTCGATTGATTATTATTTAATATTTTGATTAGAATTTTCTGTGTTTTTGTCTTATCTCCTTACTAAATTTGTGAGCTCTACAAGGAAAGGAAACATCTTATTTAAACTGCATGTCTCTCTCAATATCTAGCACAGTATACTACACAGATTAATCACTTAATAAATATTGAATGACTGGATAGATAGATGGATGAATACCATTTTCATTATATAGCAGGGTTTTATGGTCTACCACATTCATGTGTGGCCTATATGGTGTGGTCACCTTTTGGCCTACTACTTGACTCATCACCATGTTCATTCCTATCATCCAGAGATCTAAGGAAATATATTGGATATGTTTAGATATTTCCTTATCATTAATATAGTCTTTAATTCCTTTTTAATTATCAAAATGGCAAAATCTTTCTCATTAATTAAACAATTGACTCTGTTTTCACTCCAGTTTATCAAATGTTTACGTATTTAATAAATTGGAGAAACCTCTTTTCCCATGAGCATTTGCTTATCTCTCTCTCTCTCTCTCTCTCTCTCTTTCTTTTTCTCTTTCTGTCTCTCTGTATGTAGACATATATAAATATAGATATCTGTGTCTCTCTCTCTCTCTACATCATATACATATCACATATCATCATATATATTTGATATACAACAAACGCATACACACAAATATATGTATGTATACATATGTATCAGGAGGGCAGAGTTTATAATCTCAAAGAGGATCATAAACATGTCTGAAAGGTTCGGAACCGCCGGATATAAGAAACTCTCAAAGTAGAAGGCAGAAGAATCAAAACATTTATTTAGGCTCCACAGTAACCAACCCATGAACCAGAAGCCCCATTTTGATATGTTGATCAAAATCTTCCAGGCCCAATAAGTACGCCTTGCAAGAGTAACCAGGAGGCTACAGAGAAGCATGATTGCGTAAAGCAAAATCATGCTTCCCCCTCGATGGTAATAAGATTACCCACTGGCCTGAAGTCTTTGTTCAGCTTCCTCCCGTAGATCAGCTCTGCTACTGGCAGCTCCTGCCTCAGCTGTGTCTGTGTCTGTAACTGAAGCTGCAACTGAAACTGACGATGTAACGGTCGCTGTAACTGACGATGTAACTGTCGCTGGCTCCAACCGAAAAAGGAAAGAGAATCTTCAAGCTGTCCTCTCCCCTCTTATAGGGTTTTTGACATCATCAAGCTCCGCCCAAATGACCAGGGCCGATTGGTTCCTGAGTTGGCTCCTCCCCCTAGGGTAGACCAGGTTCTGGAGCTAACACCTCCCCTCAGCCAGCCCCATGACTCATCACACAGGAAGTTCTGGTCCTGCCCCGGAAGAGCAAGCCACAGTGTCCAGAGGCTCAATGAGGTAAGCTGAGTCATTCAAAGAAAACAAAGGCCATTCTGGCTACACTCCACCCCTTGTTATAGGATACATAATCTAATCAGCCATGTATCCTAGAACATACATTGTGATCCAATTACAAAGGAAACTAAAACATATCATTCATTATAAAGCAAAACATATCATTTGGTGACATTCCTAAATATTGGTTTACGATTCAAATGTGATCCACCCCTAGGTCCCAGCAAGATAATCTCTTCAATCAATCATCCCCAAAATAATTATTAATAATTCAAATGTCCACCCCTAAATCCTTGTATCCATTACATAGGATCAATAATATCATAACAATAAAACAACACAGCAAGGATAACACAAAATAAGTAAACAGAACACTATCATCATTTCCACCCCCCTTGAACGATTGGGGCTCAAAATCTTGGGGTGAGGGGTGAAGGTCTCATTTTCCATAGCTTCTTCATGCTGAAATTGGATGTAGAGATGGCCCTGCCCCCAAAAAGTCCCATTCCAGAGGTCATTTCTTTAACGAGCTGGCAGGAATTCCAAGAATGCTACATGCTTAGGCAGTCACCGGAAAGTGCAGGGTGCTTAAGCCTGAAGGAAACAAAACTAGCAACAAGGTTAGCCAAAACAAAGGACAAAAAGAATAGTCTGTGAATCTATTATTATAACCTATTCACGGTAAAATATATGGTTCAGGGGTACGATTTGGTAATTATTTTCCCCTGAATAAACAACTGTTACAGTGTTGTCCTTCCCATGGGCTATAACTTCTGCAGCCTTTGGAATATCATCTGGCTTCCGTTTTACCCATACCTTAGCTCCTGACTTTATTCTATCAATGGAGCAAGACCCTTTTGCCCCTCTAGTAGTTATTTTGGGAGGAGGGTCAGTTTTCACAAAGGGTATTTTTTCACAGGGGATAATAATGACTTGAACCATCCTATCATTTCTACAAAATTGTACAGGTTTTTTACCCATATTCTGGAGTGTCACAACAATTTCTTTTTGATAATTAGAATCTATCACTCCAGCCAATACATGTATTCCTTGAGCCGCTAATCCTGGTTTAGGTAATATCCGTCCAAGATGATTCTTGGGGATTCTCATACATACTCCAGTAGGGGTTTTTCTTATCTCTTTCCTATTTAACCTAAAATTCTCTATACAATGTAAATCATATCCTGCTGAACCAGGTGTTCCTGGACTTGGTAGTGGGACATCTTCCCTCACAGTCCAAAATTCAATGTTTTGGATCTCACATGTTTGCTGTTCTCTGATCTGCAGATTTGGGGTCATCATTCTGGCTAGAGGTGTACTCCCCCCTAAGGGCCTATTATTCAAATTACGTAAGGCAATAGACAAATTATCCTTCCAATGTCGATATGAATTATTTGAGCTTAATTTTCTCAGCTGTTCTTTCAACAATCCATTCATTCTTTCAATTAGCCCAGATGCTTGTGGGTAATATGGAATATGATATATCCATTCTATATTATTCAACACACAATATCTTTTCACTTCTTTGCCCTTGAAATGTGACCCATTGTCACTTTGAATCTGCATTGGGGTTCCATAATATAAACTTACAATATCTAGAGTTTTACAGGTGTTTTTCTGAGTTGCGTCTTTATAAGGACAAGCCACTAGTACACCTGAATAGGTGTCAACACACGTACATACATATTTACATCCTTTATCCTGGGGTAGTGGGCCAATATAATCTATCTGCCAAATTTGGGCTGGAACTTTTCCCCTTGCTATTTCTCCAGTAACTATCCTAGGAAGAGTTCGTTCTTTTTCTAATTGGCATATACAACACTCCTCTGTTATTTGTTTTAACAACGCATGAGAAATACTGATACCTCGATCCTGTGCCCATCGATGGGTGGCCTGGACCCCTAAATGGCCGGCAGTCTGGTGGACCCATCTTGCTAAGGCTGGGTCATCAGTTGGAGTCGGAGTAGGGACAATACATTCAGTAGCAATCTTTGCTAGTCGATCCGCATGTGCATTGTACTCACGTTCTGGTGTGGTCAGGGTTGCATGAGCATCAACATGAAAAACTGACAGATCTGTAACCAAAGACATGTCCCATATATTTTCCCATAACTCTTTACCCCAAACTTGTTTGCCATGAATCTCCCAATTCTGATTCCTCCATATAGGCATCCATGTAGCTAATCCATTAGCTACCGCCCACGAGTCAGTAAATATATGACACTGTCCTCCTTTCTCTGCTCTGATGGCCTGATGCACTGCCATCAGTTCAGCATATTGGCTACTTCCACCTATCCCAGAACTTTCCAGAGTTCTCCTTGTACAGGGGTTATAGGCTACTGCTTTCCAATGTCTCTTCTGTCCTAAATATTTTGCTGTCCCATCAGTAAACCAAGCATGTTTCTTCTGTTCTTCATTTAGTCCGTCATATCCATTATTCCATTTCACTAAGGATGGTACCATCTGTTGCTTAGATTCAAGGGGCTTTTCATTGCTCTCAGTATCAATGTTCGCCACAGATTCATGTAGAGCAGAAACTCCATTTTTGCCTGCTCTGGACCTATTCTGAATATACCACTTCCATTTGATTATGCTTGCCTCTTGTGCATGTCCAATTCTGTGAGAAGCTGGGGTACTCATTACCCAAGTCATAATTGGAATTCCAGGCCTTAATACCACTTCATGACCCAGAGTTAGTTGCTCAGTTTCTACTAAAGCCCAATATGCAGCTAACAGCTGCTTCTCAAAAGGTGTATATTGCACTCCAGATGAGGGCAGTTTCCTTGACCAAAAGCCTAAAGGTACACTTCGGCTTTGTTGTTTTTGCCACAGACTCCAATTTGCATAGTCATCTTGTACAGTCACTTGTAACTCCACTGGCCCATTTTGCATAGGCCATAAGTCTAGAGCTAATTGAATAGCAGCCTTTGCTTCCTCAAAAGCTCTACTTTGTTCAAGTCCCCAGTCAAATTCATATTTCTTTCTGGTGACTTTATACAAGGGTTTTAAAATCTGTCCCAAATGTGGGATGTGGTGTCTCCAATAACCAAACAGCCCTATGAACTTTTGGGCCTCTTTCTTATTGGTAGGGGTGGGAAAATCCTGGATTTTTCGTCGAGCTTGTGGGAGAATTTCTCGCAGTCCTCTATTCCACTGTATCCCCAAGAATTTTACAGTTTGAGCTGGCCCTTGAACCTTTGCGGGGTTGATTTCCCATCCTTTGCTTTTCATATGGTCAATTAATAATGCTAAACTCTCCTCCACCTCCTTTATATTCTTTCCCTGTATCATGATGTCATCTATGTAATGTGTAAGCTGTACACCAGGTAACTTTAATTCATCCAAATGTTCAGCTACAATCCTGTGGCAAATAGTTGGGCTATGAATATATCCTTGCGGCAGGCGTGTAAATGTATACTGTCGGCCTTGCCAAGTAAAAGCAAACTGATTCCATTGCTTGGGGTCTATTGGGATCGTAAAGAAGGCATTGGCCAAATCAATAACTGCATACCAAGTCCCTTCACGTTTTTGTATTCTCTCTATTAAAGTAACCGTGTCTGGGACAGCAGCATACAAGGGAGGAGTCACTTTGTTCAGCTGTCTATAATCTACTGTCATCCTCCATGTTCCATCTGACTTTCGGACTGGCCAGACAGGGTTGTTCCATTGAGTAGTTGTAGGGACTAACACTCCTGCCTCAACACATTCTCTTATAGTGTTGGCAATTTCATCTTGCCCACCTGGCACACGATATTGCCTCAAAGTAATTATTTTAGAAGGTTCGGGCAAAGTGATTGGATCCATCTTGATTTTCCCCACTAAGACTGCATTAATGCCCATCTTCCTCACAGCAAATTGGTATTTCCCTTCGGGTAAATTTAAGGTCATACCCTTCAATATGTCTATTCCAATGATATATTCGGGAATAGGCACAATAACCACACTATATTCTTTCTTGGGCAACTGTCCAATTTTCATCATCAATTTAACTTGTCTGGCTGATATTTCAGTCCCTCCTAGTCCTGTGATGGTAATAGGAGTTCCATGGCTGAACTTGTCTGGATTTCCATAAATAAGGGTGGCCTCGGCCCCAGTATCTATTAATGCCTCAGTTACCGTACTTGACCCATTTTTCCAATATATGGTCAAGTTAATGTGAGGTCTACAATCCAGCCTGTGTATTTCCTTAATTTGGGCTGGGGCCTGGCCTGTTCCCTAGTATTCCCTTTCATGTGATTCACTTGGGTATGAAGGTTCAACATCTGTAGCATTTGCAGGAGCAGTTCTGATTTCCCTATCTCTCCTGTTATCAAGGCCTTTATCTCTGTACATTCTATATAATTCATTGGTTGGAATTCCATCTATCATTTCAAAACCTACCCCTGCTCTCAATAAAGCAGTAAACATTTCTTTCCTTGTTACTCTCCTTTGGCGCCAAGTTTGCTGGTTATTCACCCTTCTCTCTCGAGGAGATCTATCCCCTCCCCAGTCACCTAAGTCATGTAACTGTAAAATCTTATTTATCACTGTTGTAAGACGGCTCCCTACTTCTCCAAGTAATAAATTCAAAATTAGTTGTTTATAAGCAGGGGGAGCTGTCTTAATTATTAAATTCCTATGAGGCAGTTCCATTGAATCATTGTAATATTTGTCTGCAGTTCCTGTCATAATGGCAGTCTTCATTACCTCCTCCTTTAGTCTCATGATACAATCTCTAAGTGAATACCAGGGTCTGTGCTCAGTGGGCCACATAGAATCAGTAGCATATCTCTTATTGCATCCCACAGCGGCTAATGCCAACAGAGTAGTCCTGCTATCACCATCTCCTTGCTGATGATGTTCCCTAAAAGCTTGTTGAACTAGAGGATCATGGCTGATACCTATGAATCTCATGCAGTCTGTCCCATCTACTGATATTCCACCGGCCCCTTGATCACTGAGTCTTACCATCCAAGATATCAATGGTTCTCCTATTCTTTGGCTGAATCTACTCAAAATATCTGTGACCTCTTGCGGTGAGAAATCTTCCTGAATTTCCCTTGTAACTGAATCTTCACCTCGGGTTTCTGTCTTCCTCCTTTGTATGGGTCGAGCCCTTGTCTGATCATTTAACCATCTCCTATTCTCTGTGTGAGGCACATCCTGAACCCCAGTAGTGTTTTGTGCCTCAGCCCCTAACATTGTCTCATTCTCTCCCCACTCACTTCCTCTGCCACCATGGCTAGGACGAAGCAGGCAGTCAGGCTCTTTTTGGGCTGGGTTGAAATGCACTCTGGGCTTTTTTGGTCTCCTGTTGCTCTTAGCCACATTAATAGAAAAGTTCTCATTTGAGTCAGTTTGGTCTCCTGCTATCTGAGATTCCTCTTCTTCCTGTGGGGTAGGAGTGCCCCCATGTCTTTCACTTAATCTCAATCTTTCGTATACTAGCCGGTAGGCTGATAACACTATCCAGCTTTGCCTAGATAGTGATGCCCCTGACTGAATCCCAACTTCTCGTAAACACTTTTCCAAATCCCTAGGATCTCCTCTCCGTAGCCTTGGTTCCCAGTTTTCACAGGGTCCAGCTTTTTTAGCCAATTCTTTTGCTAGGGAGGAATAAAATGGATCCTCCCATCCTGGGATATTCATCTCTTCCTCTGGAATTGTTCTGCTTCTAAATAGAGATCTTATACCTAGCGATCCTGTTCGTGACGCCAAATGTATCAGGAGGGCAGAGTTTATAATCTCAAAGAGGATCATAAACATGTCTGAAAGGTTCGGAACCGCCGGATATAAGAAACTCTCAAAGTAGAAGGCAGAAGAATCAAAACATTTATTTAGGCTCCACAGTAACCAACCCATGAACCAGAAGCCCCATTTTGATATGTTGATCAAAATCTTCCAGGCCCAATAAGTACGCCTTGCAAGAGTAACCAGGAGGCTACAGAGAAGCATGATTGCGTAAAGCAAAATCATGCTTCCCCCTCGATGGTAATAAGATTACCCACTGGCCTGAAGTCTTTGTTCAGCTTCCTCCCGTAGATCAGCTCTGCTACTGGCAGCTCCTGCCTCAGCTGTGTCTGTGTCTGTAACTGAAGCTGCAACTGAAACTGACGATGTAACGGTCGCTGTAACTGACGATGTAACTGTCGCTGGCTCCAACCGAAAAAGGAAAGAGAATCTTCAAGCTGTCCTCTCCCCTCTTATAGGGTTTTTGACATCATCAAGCTCCGCCCAAATGACCAGGGCCGATTGGTTCCTGAGTTGGCTCCTCCCCCTAGGGTAGACCAGGTTCTGGAGCTAACACCTCCCCTCAGCCAGCCCCATGACTCATCACACAGGAAGTTCTGGTCCTGCCCCGGAAGAGCAAGCCACAGTGTCCAGAGGCTCAATGAGGTAAGCTGAGTCATTCAAAGAAAACAAAGGCCATTCTGGCTACAACATATTATATACATGTATATATATTCCTAATCTCCTAGCCTTAAATAATGTCAAAGTTATTTGCTATATAAGTTATTAACAATATGACAAATAGTAACACAAAGACATAAATGATTACTTGCAATGTTTTAGCGGAGAAAAAGATCACAGTCATGTTTAACCATCACTGTTACTCTTACTTTCTCTTCCTTCTGAAACTCAGTCCCATCATTCACGTGTCAAGATTGTTGCCAAAGTTTCTCAAGATTCCTCTTTTTTTTAATTCACAAGATACAAACAGTTCTGCGAGGAAATAAATTTTTTCCATCTTCTTCCTCTCTGTCATCTCATAGCTTTTTCCAATCTCTCATTGTTAGCAGCTTCTCCCAAATGTCAATTAAAATAAATCTGTTTACAGATGACAGTTAAAACTTAGATAACCTTTAAAAACTCTTCATTCTCATGGACTCCTCACAACTCAAAGGTAAAGCACATTTTTTCCCATTGACTTCTTAAGAAATAACAGTAAAATGGTCACTGGTCGAGATTCCAAAGCCTCGCAAAGCTATAGTGAAAACATCTATAATCTCTGTGGGAGAGGTTATTGATACTTAAATCAAAATTACATTATATATCTATCACAGATACAATAAACACTAATCATCTATCATATCAAAGTCATACTCTTTATGCTTGGCATTCGAGGTCTTCCATATTTTGACTAGACTCTATCTAACAAATCTTGCCTCCTGCTGTTTCTTCAATCCTATTCTTCCACTCTATGCAGGGTTATTTCCTTACTACCCTTTAAATGCCTTGCCCATTTTCGCTTACATGCCTTTATATTTACCATGTGCCTGCCCTGTTCTTCTTCTAAATCCTGCCCATCCTTCAAGGCTCACTTCATGGCCCATGTTCTCTTTAGCACCTTCCCCAAGAACTTAAGTCCTCTGAACTTTCTCTACTCTGAGTTTTTGTACTACTATACCATCAAATTCAAGATTTTATCATATATTGTCTTATATTATTCACTCCTGGAGCATCATATCCCATAGTACTGTTCCTCAACATAATCCACAGTAACTCAAAAGAGATCGTCTTAGCCATTCATAGAGGAAAAACCAAATAGATGAAAAATGCCTGTTGCCTATACTGTGACATTTAGGTGAATTGACAATCCACTGAATTAGTCCATTGGTAGTGTATAAAGCACTGGGCTTGGAGTCAGGAAGATCTGAATTCAAATCCAGCCTCAGACATTAACTAGCTGTGTGACCCCGGACAAGTCACTTAACCTCTGTTTGCCTCACTTTTCTCAACTGCAAAATGGGGAATGATAATAGCACCTACCTTCCAGGATTGTTGTAAGGATCAAACGAGATAATATTTATAAAGTGCTTAGCACAGTGCCTGGCACATATTAGGCTCTGTATAAAATGCTAGCTATGAGCTATTATTATTTTTATATTTTAGACAGGCACCGCTAATGAAAAATAAGCTAGATCCAGGATTGAATATGAGAAGAGCAGACTGGCTCACATTTGGAAAATGGTGCAGCATTTTCAATAGTCTCAAGTTGCTACCTGACGCAAAAACTAAATTTTTTAAACACCGTAACCAATTTGTGATGCTATACGACTGCAATTCATGGGACGCCACGATTTCTGAAGGACCACACTTGTGTGTGACTCAGGGAACAAAGGGATGATATACTGTGGGCATAAGAAAGCTACTACACATTACTAGTGATAATTGGTGTACATGAATAGACATAAGGGATATCATCTAGGAAATGTATGATCAGAAAAAAGAAATAATTTGGTCAATTATAAATAGGGATCAGTGACAGGTGACCAAACTGAGTGTTGGGCAGCTAGGTGGCAAAGTGGATAGAGTGCCAGGCCTGGAGTCAGGAAGAGTCCTCTTTGTGAGTTCTAATTAGGCATCCAACACTTACTTGGGCAAGTGACTTAAACCTGTTTGCCTCTGTTTTGTCATTTGTAAAATGAGTTGGAGAAGGAAATGGCAAACCAGTCCAGTATTTTTGCCAAGAAAACCCCAAAAGGGGTCATAGAGAGCTGCACATGAATGAAATGACTGAACGACAACAACAATTATCTGGGTGTTGCTCTGAAAAGTCCCAGAAGAAGACCTTCAGAGCATTTATGGGAGGACAAGGGCAAAACCCCAAATGAAAAGGCATGGATGGATGGTGATCTACACCACTGGAGGGAGTACACATCAATGAGATTACAGATTAATTAAAATGAAGAAGTTAGTATTGTTCATTTCATGGTGTTAATCGTGTCTCCCCAACTAAATTATAAGCTGTTTGAGAACAGATCACGTCATATACTTCTCTTGGTTCTCTCTACAGAAGTCAGAATGATGCTAAGCATGTAAGTCATAGCTTTATTTGTATGAATATAGCAAAAACATATTTGAGGTAATTGTGGTAGGTTAAAGGAAGGAAGGAAACAAGCATTTATGAAGCGCCTAACATATGTCAGGTACTGTGCTAATTGCTTTACAAATATTATCTCATCTCATCCTCATAACAACCTTGCATAGTAATTTCTATTATTATCCCCATTTTATAGTTGAGGAAACTGAGCTTAAGTGACTTGCCCAGGGTCACACAGCTAATAAGTAGCTAAGGCAAGATTTGAACTTGGGTCTTCCTCAGGCTCAGTGCCCTATCTACTGTGCTACAAGCTTCTTTGAACTTCAAAGTTTCTCTGTAGCTCTGGTCTTTTCATCAGAAATGCCTAGAAGTCCTTGATTTCATTAAAATCCATATTTTTTTTTGCCCTGTAGAATTATACTTAATTTTATTGGGTAAGCTTTTCTTGTCTGTAAACCTATACCCTTTGCCTTCTGGAATATTATATGTCAAGCTCTCTGCTCCTCTATAGGGGTAGCTGCTAAATGGTAGGTGACCTTGACTATGGCTCCTCCATACTTGAATTCTTTCTCTCTGAATGCTTGCAACACTTTTTTCTTTGATCTGGAAACTTTGGATGTTAACTAGGATGTTCCTTACAGTTTTCATTTGGAGATTTCTTTGATCAGGAGGCAAGTGGATTCTTTCTTTTTCCACTTTGCCCTTTGTTTCAAAGAAATCTAAGCAGTTTTCCTTTATCATCTCTTGAAATGGGATATCTAGGCTCTTTTTTTGGCCATAGTTTTCAGGTAGCCCAATGATACTTAAATTGTCTCTCCACAATCTATTTTCCAAGTCAGTTGTTTTTGCTATGAGATATCTTATAATTTTTTAAACTTTGTTTTATTATTTCTTGTCTCATGGAGTCATTAGCTTCTATTTAATACTTTCTCATTTTCAGGGAATTTGTTTCTTGTGCAAGGTTTTGTACCTCTTGATGCGAGCTGTTAATTTTCTTTCCAAGTCTTTCTTCCATAGCTCTTATTTCTTTTCCCATCCTGCCTCCACCCAGTGCTTTCATTTGATTTTTGAAATCATTTTTAGATCCTTAGAAAAATTCTTTCTTCATCTCTCCCCAGAATTCTAGCTGAACTTGTGTCCAAACTGTGATTTTCTTTGAGTCTTTATTTGTAGATATTTTGGATCCATTTTCTTTTTCTGGGTTTATGTTTTGAGCATCCCTATCACCATAATAGCTCTTTCTGGTTGAATTCTTTTTTTATTTTGCTCTTTGTTTCAGCCTACTTCCTAACTTTGGACTTTATGTTAGAGGTATGCGTAGAGCAATTCTGGGGGAAATATCTGGGCTGAGCTTTTGTTCTTGGGTCCTTCACCTGCTTTCTTGGGGTATTGAATATTGTGTAATTCCAAGGTTTCAGCAGCCCACACTGGGGTCCTGCAAGTCTTCAGTGCTAGGGTAAAATCTCTACCCCCATTATATGAGTTCTTCAACTTCCTAAGTCATATTTAAGTCTGTGCAACATTCTTGTGGGCTTGCTCCTAGTTCAAAATTCCAACAGACTCTGCTGAACTCATCTACTATCAGCCATCTGGAAAGCTCTGCAAGTCAAAAGGACATAGCTGCAGGCTTCCCTTTTGGTCTGAGATCCCTGCCCTGGTTATTTTACTGCAGGCTTCAGGCTGGGCTAGAGGCTAGAACTGAGACCCCACTCAGCTCCTGGGATCTGAGCAATCCAGCTACATTTGCTTCTGACCTTGTTCTTTGTTTACTACAGCATAAAACTCCTGAAGGCACCTTATCCTAAACTGCCTCCACTCAGTGCAGATCCCTACTTCAGCCTGCCTTAGATTTGTGACCTAGATTTGGATAATGAATGAAGGAGATGTCAGTGTGATACCTATCCCCAAAGTCTCCACAAGGCCAGGGACTTCTTTTTGGATCTGGGACCTCATCTTTCCTAGTGCACAGCTTCTGTCCACTTTCAGTTCCTGAATACTGGAATGCTTAGTATGGCATTATCGTGTTGAAACTCTGTCCCCAGTGTCCATAGACCTCAATGTCTCCCTATTCTGAGCTGGGCTAGAAATCTGATTGATCTATTGTGATTTTTTTTCTTGGATTTCCCCCAGGATTCAGGCTGGTGCATTTTCAATGTCTCTGTGGAGGAGTTGTGTTGGGGAACTTGGCTGTACTTTTCTCTCTGCTACTCTGCCATTTTGGCTCCCTATGTAGTATCTTAATAATAAAATAAAAGCAATGATTTAAATTTTTAATTCTTATCTGGAGCTCTGTTTTCTATCTGTTTCCAATATGTTTTAATTTTGCCAAGTGGCAGTCATCAGTGAAAAGCAAAATCCTGTATGAACATTGTGTCATAGTATTGAGAACACACAGAAACTAATTTTCATCATTTTCGTGAAGTATATATAGACTTTGCTTAAAAGTTTCAATTCCCTCTCCTCATTTGGTAGCCTTTCATTTCAATAGAGTATGTCATATTTGCCATGATGCAAGGATCTTTGTATAATAAATCAAGAGATATGCTAGAGCCAGCTCCAATCTCACAAGTATCATTTGTTAAATTTTGTCTATGTGAGCATTTACACCTCAGAAACTGAAAGATGCTACAAATCAGGAACTGATTTATTATTATGATTTTTTATTTCTAGATTTAAGAAGGCAATAGAGAAAATGTTAATAATGCAAGCGTGGGAGGTGGAACCAAGATGGCAGATTACAGTCAGCAACCCAGCTGAAGTCTCCCAATATTCCCCTCCAAACAACTTTAAAGTAACTCCTCAAATAAAATTTTGGAGCCAATAAAAGGTCAGAGTGAGACATTCTTCCAACCTAAGACAACTTAGGAGATCAGTAGGAGAGGTCTGTGACTCTGGGGTGACGAGAGTGGGTACCAGCCTGAAGCCCACAAAGCAGCAGCACCAGTAGTGCGTCCTGGATGTGGCCATGGCTGCAGTGGCAGCGGCGGCAGCAGTGGGCTTTGGCGGTGGCTACAATAGTGGCAGCAACAGTAGCTTTGAGAACTCTCATCTCAGAGATGGTAAGAAGGTGGTGAGAAAGATTACAGGGGACCTTTTGCTGGCACTGGGTGTAACTGGCACTGATTGGAAATGCTATTGCCCATGTTCTGAGTTGGAGTTCCAGGGTGGAGAGGAGCACTTGTAGTTAGTCACAAAGGAGCAGGGACCCTGGTCGCAGTTCCAGGGCAGAAAAGAATGCTAATACTTATGGCTGCAGAAGAGCAGAGGACGTAATCACAGTTCCAGGGCCAAGAGGAGCACTATCACTTATGGCTTCAGGGGAACAGGGGCTCTCCATGGGTAAAAACCAGAGTGAAGACCAGGAGAGCAATGACCACACCTCCTCCCAGATCATACCATCTTGGAAGCACTGAAAACTTTCATACCCCTAGAACTAGCTCTGAAAACAGCAGCACAAAAAAGTCTGAAGCTTAGGACATTGCCTTCCCACCCCTAGGTGAGCAGAGCCCAACTTTAACATAAAGTTCAAAGTCAAGAAATAAGCTGGGAAAATGAACAAAAACAACAAAAAATAACTTGACCACAAAAACTACTACAGTGGCAGGAAAGACCAAGACATGAACTCAGAAGACAACAATGTGAAAACAGCTACAAGCCAAGCTTGTAAAGAAAATGCTAATTGGAGCCAAGCCCAACAAGAATTCCTAGAAGCATTAAAGAAAGAGATGAGTGGTAGAAGAAAAATTGGGGAAAGAAATGAGGTAATGCAAAAATATTATGAAAAGAAAATTAACTTGGTAAAAGAGGCACAAAAATACTGAAGAAAATAACATCTTAAAAAACAAAATTTGCCTAATGCTAAGAGAAGCACAAAAATCCACTGAGAAAAGAATTGGGAATAGGAATGGTACGAGCTCACCCATAAAATGAAAGAGGATACCAGAATGAAATTAGAAACCAGAATCCTACAATATATTGTTACAAGAGACACACTTAAAACAGAAGGGCATTTACAGAGTTAAAATAAAGAGCTGGAGCAAAATCTATTATGCTTCAGCTGAAGTAAAAAAGGCAAGGGTAACAATCATGATCTCAGACAAAACAAAAGCTAAAACACACCTAATTAAAGGAGATAACCAGGGAAACTGAGTTTTTCTAAAAGGTAGACAATGAAGTAAGCAAAAATTTTTACAGTAAGTTTCTCTGATAAAGACTTCATTTCTCAGCTATATAGGTAACTGAGTCAAATTTATAAAAATAAGAGTCACTCCCCAACTGATAAATGGTTTAAAGGATATGAACAGGCAATTTTCAGAAGAAGAAATCAAAGCTATCATAGTCATATGAAAAAAGGCTCTAAACTTCCTATTGATTAGAGAAATGCAAACTAAAACAACTCTGAGGTACCACCTCACTCCTCTTAGAAATGACATATGCTGGAGGAGATGAGAAAAATACGTATAAAAAAACCTGTTGCTGGACTTGTGAACTGGTCCAACCTTTCTGGAGAACAATTTGGAATTATCCTCAAAGGGTTATCAAACTGTGCATACCCTTTGACCTAGAAATATCACTAGTAGGTCTGTACCCCAAAGAGGTCAAAGAGAAAGGAAAAGGACCTATGTGTACAAAAATATTTATAGAAGTTCTTTTTGTGGTGGCAAAGAATTGGAAATTGAAGGGATATTCATTAATTAAGGGATGACTGAACAAGTTGTGGTATATGATTGCAATGGAATACTATTGTGCTATAAGAAATGATGAGCAGGATGCTCTTAGAAAAACCCAGAAAGACTTACATGAACTGATTCAAGATAAAGTGAGCAGAACCAGGAGAACAGTGTACATAGTAACAGCAATACTGTATAATGATCAACTGTGAATGACTTAGCTATTCTCAGTAATACAATGGCCCAAGACAATTCTGAAGGACTTATGATAAAAAATAATATCCACCTTCAGAGAAAGAATTGGTGGAATCTGAATGTAGATCAAACATAGCATTTTAACTTTATTTTTGTGAGGTTTTTTTGGTCTGTGTTTTCTTTTCTGTGATTTCTTTCACAGCATGACTAATATGGAAATATGTTTTGCCTGACTGCACATGCATAACCTATATCAAATTGCTTGCCTTCTCAGTGAGAGGGCAGGATGGAGAGAGAGAGAGGGAATATGGAACTCAAAATTTTAAAATCAAATGTTAAAAATTGTTTATACATGTAATTGGAAAAAATAAAGTATTTAGACTTTTTTTAAAAAGAGAAGACAAAGGGATTAGTTTCAGAAAAAACATGGCAAGACATATACAAACTGATGCAAACTGAAGTAAGATGAACCAGAAATCATTGTGTAAGTAATAGCAATGTTGTAATGATGACCTGAGTTTGAATCTGGTCTCAGACATTTAATAGCTGTGTGACTCTAGGCAAGTCACTTAACCTCTGCTTGCCTCAATTTCCACATCTGTAAAAAGGGTATAATAATAGCATCTACCTTTCAGAGTTATTGTGAGGACCAAATGAAGTGATAATTGTAAATTGATGAACACATGGCCTGGCACATAGTAAATACTATATAAATGCTTATTATTATTACTATTTTTAAAAATTAATTTATTTTTAGCTTCCAACATTCACTTCCATAAGATTTTGAGTTTCAAATTTTCTCCCCCTACATCTCTTCCCCCCTCTCTAAGACAGTGTGCAATTTGATATAGGCAATTATAATTGCTATTAATAATATCAAAGTTTGGCTAGGAAAAAAGAAAGCATGTTTTTTTGGTCTTAGCCTCACTGGAATCCAGCCCATATCACTGGTATTTCCCTCATCACTTAAAGCAGTTCTACCTTAGTTTGGAGTAATCATTTTTACCTAAACTCTGAGAGCAACTTCTAAGTTTCTAGAATTTCAATCAAAAGATAGAACCAGAGGAAGTCCTTTTGTCACATTTTGCAATGGTCATATTCTGCTTAAATAAAATCACCATATTCTCTTTGCTGTGACATCCTGGCTGTACACATGCTGAAGCAAGTTTCTACTTTGAGAATGATAGTTTTCCACCAACATCATGATGACAGGTCTCATTTCTATAGTGTTTTAAGTTTTTTCAAAGCACTTTCTACACAACAATCCCATGAGACAAGTGGGATAAATATAATTATACTTAATATGCAAATAAGGAAACAGAGTCACAGAGAAGTTGATAGATTTGCCCAGGGTCATGCAACTTGTAATCATTAGAGTCAGAATTTGAAATCACGGCTGCTTCAGTTACACAATACTGTCAACATCGTGATTTTCCAATTGTCTTTAGGAGCAGCTAGGCGGTGTAGTAGATAGAGAATCAGGCCTGGAGTCAGGAAGACCTGAGTTCAAATTCGGCCTCAGACACTTACTGGCTGTATAACCCTGGACAAGTCACTTAACTTCTGTTTGCCTCAGTTTCCTCAACTATAAAATGGGAATAATAAAAGCACCTATCTCCCAGGGTTGGGAGGACTCAAAGGAGATAGCAATTGTAAAGTACTTATCACATGTTGGCACACGGTAGGAGCTAAATAAATGTTAGGTGTTATTATCATTCTTATTATTGTGCTGTGCAACTGATAAGCCCAATAGTTGTGGGAAGACGTGTTAACTGATGCAGACCAAAGTGCCTAGAACCAGGAGAGCAACTTACGTAAAGATCACGATAAGGTAAAGAACAACAACTCTGAACGACAGCAGAGTTCTGATTGATGCTGTTAACAAGTCTTGATTTCGGAAGCCTGACACTGAAATCGACCCCTCACGTTTCAGCAGAGAGGTGGTAGACTGCAGCTGCAAAATGAGACCTGTGATGTCTGATACGTCATAAGGATAATGATTTGGTTTGTTTCTGTTGTAACTTCATTGCTACCCAGGAGGGTTCTCTTTACTGGGTGTTCGTTGGGAAATGATATTAAAAGTGTCAACAAAACACTTATTTTTAAAAAATAAACCTAATGTGTAAAGTTCCTTGAGGCCAGAGATTTCCTTTTTTTCTTTATATTCCCAACATCCAGCATAATGCTTTGTATATAGTAGATGCTTAATGAAAATATATTAGAATGAATTTAATAGAATCTAGTCCAATTCACACCTGACTTTTAGTTCTTTTTGAACAATTTTCAGTTTTTTTGTAAAACCTTTACTTTTCCTATCGTTTACACATGTTTTCTCCTGAATATGTCAAAAATCTGTTTCGGTCAAGGCTGAAAAATTTCGAGTTTGGATAATAGTCATGTTTTGATTCATTCTACAATTTCCTGTTTGTTATTGTAGAAATCTAGAATTGCACCTTGGGACCTCTTAATTAAAATATCTAAAAACATGAGTATTCTATGTCCTTGGCTTTCTGTTTCATTCACCAACACCCGTCCTCCCTTTAGGACAGTAGATCAGACTTGCTACATCTTCTCCTTATGGTTCTAGTGGCAACCCTGAGGGGTCAGGAGGTATCTTTCTTTTTTTTTTTTGTAAAATTTTAAATGTAATTTTCATATCACAGTTATCTTTTTCATTGAGGATATGTCAGAACACACAAAAAATTTCAATGGGCAATCTACTGTCATATATATGTATACACTCCTGCTGAGCTCAAGCAATATTTGTAGAGTAATACAAGGGTGTACTGCTAAACATTTAACAAGGGAGAGGGGGAGGGAGAAATATATGCACATACACTTTTAAGATTAATCTACATCATTAACAGTTAAGTCTAGGCAATCTTGATAAAGCAATAAATACTTATTTGTAGCAATTGATAATTTCTGAGGTTATAAATGCTCACAATGAAAATTTAGCAATGGGCTCTGGGAAATAGGTTAGAGATGGCTCCATTACACCCCTGCCCCTCCCTCTTAGAATCTTTAGTGCTTTCAACTCATGCTATTTCCTACAGGAAGTCTTTCCTGAAGCTTCTAAGTTGTTAATGTTTTCTCCCTACTCAAATTATATTTATTTTTCTGTTTAAATGTTTTTTTTTTCCTAATTATTTATTTATTTAATATTTTTAGTTTTCAGTACTGATTTCCACAAGGGTTTGAATTACAGATTTTCTCCCCATTTCTACCCTCCCCCCCCACTCCAAGATGGCACATACTCTGATTGCCCCGTTCCCCAGTCAGCCCTCCCTTCTGTCACACCACTCCGCCCCATTGCCTTTTCCCTTACTTTCTTATAGGGCAAGACAGATTTCTATGCCCCATTGCCTGTATATCTTATTTCTTAGTTGCATGTAAGAAAATTTTTTTGAACATCTGCTTTTAAAACTTTGAGTTCCAACTTCTCTCCCCTCTTCCCTCCCTACCCACCCTCCCTAAGAAGACAAGCAACTCAACATAGGCCACATGTGTATCATTATGCAAAACCCTTCCACAATACTCATGTTGTGAAAGACTAACTATATTTTGCTCCTTCCTATCCTATCCCCCTTTATTCAATTTTCCTCCTTGACCCTGTCCCTTTTCAAAAGTGTTTGCTTTTGATTACCTCCTCCCCCTATCTGCCCTCCCTTCTATTGTCCCCCCCCCCACCTTCTATCTCCTTCCTCCTTCTTTCCTGTGGGGTAAGATACCCAACTGAGTGTGTATGTTATTCCCTCCTCAGGTCAAATCCGATGAGAGCAAGATTCACTCATTCCCCCTCACCTGCCCCCTCTTCCCTTCCAACAGAACTGCTTTTTCTTGCCACTTTTATGTGAGAGAATTTACCCCATTCTGTCTCTCCCTTTCTACCTCTCTCAATATATTCCTTTCTCATCCCTTAATTTGATTTTATTTTTTTAGATATCATCCCTTCATATTTAACTCACCCCGTGCCCTCTGTCTGTCTGTCTGTCTGTCTGTCTCTCTCTCTCTCTACATATATATATATAGGTGTGTGTGTGTGTATGTATGTGTGTATATTCCCTTCAGGTAACCTAATACTGAGGTCTCATGAATTATACACATCATCTTTCCATGTAGGAATGTAAACAAAACAGTTCAACTTTAGTAAGTCCCTTATGATTTCTCTTTCTTGATTACCTTTTCATGTTTCTCTTGATTCTTGTGTTTGAAAGTCAAATTTTCTATTCAGCTCTGGTGTTTTCACTGAGAAAGCTTGAAAGTCCTCTATTTTATTGAAAATTCATATTTTGCCTTGGCGCATGATACTCAGTTTTGCTGGGTAGGTGATTCTTGGTTTTATACTAGCTCCATTGACCTCTGGAATATCATATTCCAAGCCCTTTGATCCCTTAATGTAGAAGCTGCTAGATCTTGTATTATCCTGATTGTGTTTCTACAATACTCAAAATGTTTCTTTCTGGCTGCTTGCAGTATTTTCTCCTTGACCTGGGAGCTCTGGAATTTGGCAACAATATTCCTAGGAGTTTTCTTTTTGGGATCTTTTTTAGGAGATGATCAGTGGATTCTTTCAATTTCTATTTTACCCTCTAGAATATCGGGGAAGTTTTCCTTGATAATTTCTTGAAAGATGATATCTAGCCTCTTTTTTTGATCTGGCTTTCAGGTAGTCCAATAATTTTTAAATTATCTCTCCTGGATCTATTTTCCAGGTCAGTGGTTTTTCCAACGAGATTTTTCACATTGTCTTCCATTTTTTCATTCCTTTAGTTCTGTTTTATAATATCTTGATTTCTCCTAAAGTCACTAGCTTCCACTTGCTGCAATCTAATTTTTAAGGTAGTATTTTGTTCAGTGGTCTTCTGGACCTCCTTTTCCATTTGGCTAATTCTGCCTTTCAAAGCATTCTTCTCCTCACTGGCTTTTTGGAGCTCTTTTGCCATTTTAATTAGTCTATTTTTTAGGTGTTGTTTTCTTCAGTATTTTTTGGGTCTCCTTTAGCAAGTCATTGACTTGTTTTTCATGGTTTTCTTGCATCACTCTCATTTTTCTTCTCAATTTTTCCTCTACTTCTCTTATTTACTTTTCCAAATCTTTTTTGAGCTCTTTCATGGCCTGGGACCAGTTCATGTTTTTCTTGGAGGCTTTTGATGTAGGCTCTTTGACTTTGTTGACTTTTTCTGGCTGTATGTTTTGGTCTTCTTTGTCACCGAAGAAAGATTTCAAAGTCTGAGTCTGAATCTGAGAATGTTTTAGCTGCCTGGCCATGTTCCCAGCCAACTACTTGACCCTTGAGCTTTTCGTCTGGGTATGACTGCTTGTAGAGTAGGGAGTACTTTGTCCTAAGCTTGAGGGGCTATGCTGTTGTTTTCAGAGCTATTTCTACACAGCAAGCTCTGACACAGCAGTGCTCCTCCTCCCAAGAACTGCCAACCCAGACTGGACTCAGATCCAAGCAGGCTCTGCACTGATGCTCTGATCTACCACTTAATTCCTCCCACCAGATGGGCCTGGGGCCAGAAGCAACTGCAGCTGTAGCTCTGTAAGCAGCCTCAGAGCTGCACCACCTCCACTGCCCCTGGGGTGGTGGCCAACTGTGAACTCCTTTCACTCTGCAAATTCCTTTCACTCTGCTCCTGCAGTTTTTCCCACTAACCTTCTCTGTTTTCTTTGGTGTTTGTGGGTTGAGAAGTCTGGTAACTGCCACAGCTCACTGATTCAGGGTGCTACGGCCTGTTTCGCCTGGCTCCCAGTCTGGCTGGTCCAGGTGTGGCCCACGCTGGGCTCTGCTCCACTCTGCTCTGCTCCCAGCACGGTGCAATAGACCTTACCCAGCGACCATCCAGGCTGTCCTGGGCTGGAGCCCTGCTTCCCTCTGCTATTTCGTGGGTTCTGCAGTTCTAGAATTTGTTCAGAGCCATTTTGTATAGGTGTTTAGAGGCTCCTGAGGGAGAGCTTTAGGCAAGTCCCTGCTTTCTAGCTGCCATCTTGGCTCTGTTTAGGAGGTATCTTTCTAATACTAACTGCTCGAATAGAAGCACCAATGTGCTTACTGCCATGATTGCCAATTGATACAAATGTACTTACTGCCATGATTGCCAGTTTCTACAAATGTCAGTCAGACTAAACCTTTAGAGAAGGGATCTTATTAAGGTGTTATAGTAAGAACAGTTGGTTTCCAGAACTGTGGAACCTGCAGCCTCAAGGCCACATGTGGCCTTCTAGGTCCTTGAGTGTGACCTTTTGACTGAACAAATCCCTTTATTAAGAAAATTTGTTCTATGAAGTTTAGATTCAGTCAAAGGGCCACACTTGAGGACCTAGAGGGCCACATGTGGCCTCAGGACCACAGGTTCCCCACCCCTAGTAAACAGTCTCTTCAAAAGTCTAAGAGACATATTACTGTGCTATAAGAAAAGATGAGCAAGCTGATTTCAGAAAAATGTAGAGAGACATATATGAACTGATGCAAAGTGAAGTGAGCAGAACCAGGAGAACATTGCACACAGTAACAGCAATACCATATGATGATCAACTGTGAATGACTTAGCTATTCTCATCAATATAATGATCCAAGACAATTCCAAAGGACTTGTGTTGAAAAATGCTATTCACCTCCAGAGAAAGAATTGATGGAGTCTGAATGCAGAATGAAGCACACAGTTTTTCACTTTCTCTGTTTTTTGTGTATTTTCCCATTGGGTCTGTGTCTTTTTTTCACAACATAGTTAATGTGGTAATTTGTTTTGCACGATTTAACATGTATAATATATCAAATTACTTACCATCTCAGGATGAGGAGAAGTGAGGGAAGAAAAAGAGAGAAAATTTGGAACTCAAAATTTTTATAAAGTGAATGTTAAAAATTGCCTTTGCATGTAACCAGAGAAAAAAATAAAATATAATTTTTTAGAAGTCTATGAGACATTCTCTCATAAGTACATCCAGAGTCCAGGGGAAAGTGGATTCAAGCTTACAGCAATGTGGCAAAGGATAACTAATAGATCCTGGAAGTCCCTTTGCTGGAATCCCCAAGATGTTCACCTTAGGTATGGTATAGGGTTTGTTTGGTTTTTTTCCTTGTTGGGCTCTTTGCAGAGCCTTGACTATGTATCTAGTCTTTTCAGGCTTCAATCTAGGTGTCATCCTTGACTCTTCACTCTCTATCATCCCCTGTATCCAATAAATTGCCACTGCCTGTTGATTTTACCTTTGTAATATTTCTCGCATACTCTCCCTTCCCTTCTGACATTGCTATCACCTCATTATTTCATGCCTAGACTACTACAATAGCCTTATGACTGATCTCCCTGCCTCAAGTCTCTCTCTACTCCAGTCCACCCTCCACTCAGCTGCCAACGTGATCTTCCTAAAGCATGGGTCTGACCAGATCACTGCCTGCCCTGTTCAATAAGCTCCAGTGCTGCCCCATTACTCCCAGGATCAAAGCAAGGCCCCTCCTACTTTTCTAGTCTTTTTATATATTACTCCATTCTCTGCAATCCACTGACACTGGTCTTCTTGCAGTTGCTTGCACTTCATCACCCAACTCTGCATTTCCACTAGTTCTGCTCCATGCCTGGAATTCTCTCCCTTCTTATCTCTGCTGCTTGGCTTTCCTGGCTTTAAGTCTACTAAAATTTTTCCTTCTGCAAGAAGGTCTTTCCCAACACCCCCCCCCCCACCTTAGCGCTAGTGCCTTCCCTCTGAAATTATCTCTAGCTTATCTTGTATGTATATTTTTCGTACATAGTTGTTTGCAAGTTGTCTCTTCCATTAGACTGTGAAATCCTTGAAGGCAGGGACTGTTTTTGCCTTTCTTTGTATCCCCAGAACTTACCCCAGTGCCTGATACATAATAGGCTCTTAATAAATGCATGTCGACTCACCTGGGCTTGTCATCTGATGTAGACAGAGTCATCAGCGGTTCCAGGGACACTGCTATGACACTTTGGGAAGGTGGGAAATCCTCCAGAACTCAAGTTCACAAGGTCCTCCTCCAGGAAAGAAGACAAGGGAGGGAAACAGAATGAGGTCTGCGACTTTGCTTCTCCCTCCTAACTCCCAGTCAATTCCTTCTTAAGGGATTAGGTAGAATATTTTCCCCTTTCAGCTTTCTCAAACCTCCCAGGCTCTAAAAAATCTCCTTGGTTTTATAAAAACCCCATACAGCATTACCAAATTTTCTCAGTTAATCTGAACATTCTTCCTTTGCTGACCAAAGTCTTTTTCTGCACTTAGTCTAAGCCAGGACTAATTGATTGAATGAGATATGTTCTCCCCTAGTTAAGGTATCAAGGTAAAGCATGTTGTCACTTACTTTAAACAGGGTTGGGTGACTTCAGTGATTTATTCAGCAACTTCCCACTGCCATTCTTTTTTTCTAATTTATTTATTTTTAATTTTCAACATTCGCTTTTATAAGATTTTGAGTTCCAAATTTCCCCCCTTCCCCCTTAACCCCTCTTCAAAACAGCATGCAATCTGATATAGGCTATCATGTACAATCATATTAAACATATTTCCATATTAGTCATGTTGTCAAAGAAGAATCAGAGCAGAAGGGAAAAACAAGGAGAATGAAAAAAAGAGAGAGAAAATAGTATGCTTCAATCTGTATACAGACTCTATAGTTCTTTCTCTGAATGTGATTAGCATTTTCCATCGTGAGTCTTTTAGAATTGTCTTAGATCATTGCATTGCCGAGAAGAGCTAAGACTAACAAAGTCGGTCATTGCACAATGTTGCTATTACTGTGTACAATGTTCTGGCTCTGCTCACTTCCCTCGGCATCAGTTCATGCAGGTCTTTCCAGGTTTTTCTGAAATCTACCTCCTCACCATTTCTTATGAAACAATAGTATTCCACTACATTCATATACCACACCTTGTTTAGCCATTCCCCAATTGATGGGCATATCCTCAATTTCCAATTCTTTACCACCATAAAAAGAGCTGCTATAAATATTTTTGTACATGTGGGTCCTTTCCCCATTTTTATGATCTCTTTCCACCATCATTCTTATAAGAGCAATTCATGTTTATAGCATCATAGGATTGAGAATTGGAGGGGGCTTTAGATATTGTATAATTCAACTCCCTCTTTTTTTAACCAATGAGAAAACAGACCAAGAGAAGTTAAATAACTTGCCCAGGGTCACACAGGAAATTTGTAGCAAAGTCAGGATCAGGACTAAGGTTCTCTGGTTCTAAATACAATGTTCTTTCTAATCCTTAATTTTTTTTCTGTCCATCCCAAGATTGCTACTTAAAACCAGGGTGGTGGCCAAACAGCTCCTTTCCTGGAATTAATAGTGATATCCCAATGCCATTATTGTGTGTATCCATCCATTTATTCCTGCTCCTGAGACACCATCTTCTTATGACTGGGTCCAACACAAAACCCTTGCCCAAGCCTATACATTGACTCCACTTCTACCTATCACCTCCTCAGTGGCTTGAACCTCATGACTATGCTTGCATTCTCTTCTCAACTTGAATCTCTGAACACCCTAATCTACTTAATCTCTAAATAACAACATTCAACAAACATCACTGAGTTTCTACTGTGTAAAAGGCATAATCTTATGCACTGAAGGGGCTAAAGATACTTATGTTCTACAATTTGTCCTGACACCTTATGCTCTAACCTTGACTTTCCCCTCTAGACTGAAGGTAACTGCATAGACCCTTTCTATATGCATGGACTGCCAACTATGACTTCTATCCTATACGCTCCTAGGTATGGTTTGTCTGTTAGCCTAGCCTGGCTTCCAGTCTTGGTCCACCTTGTTTTGCAGTTGTTCATATGTTAATGCTGACATTGTTACAGGCTCATGTGAAGCATCAGTAATCAAAGAAAAATCAAGAACACTTCCTTTGAAGTCATTAAGATTCTTTGGAATGGATTATTACAATAGGATATTCTTGCAGTGCCTTTGCATTTGTCTTATTACATACCACCTTTTTTTCCTAATGATGAAATTGCTATAAACCTTTAGAATAAATGAGAGCTAGTCTCATTTCTAAGCATGAAATATCATTTCAGAGATAATTTCATAAAAGAAAATATCAGACCGATATATGATATCATTTTAATTCCTCCAATATTCAATATTTTAAGGACTTGTGATTTTATCAGTGTGGAAATATTTTTTCTGCTGATACAAACTACCACCCCTGTATAATTTAGTATTTGCTGAATCACGGAATCTCAGATTTGAAAAGGACCTCAGAGACCCATGTCTGAACAAGGTTTCACTCTAGAAAATTATTGAGAATACAAATGGAGGAATACATAAGCCTAATTATCATAACTTTAAATATAAATGGATTAAATAATCCAATAAAATGAAATAGGGTGGCAGACTGGATAAGAAAACAAAATCCTACAATGTACTGCTTACAAGAAGCACATCTAAAAAGCAAAGACATATCTATAACAAAAATGAGAGACTAGAATAAAATTTATATGCATCGGGTGAATAAAGCAAACAAACAAGCAAACAAAACAAACCAGGAGTTGCAATATGCTATCAGGCAAGCAAAAAGAAAAAGATAAACAAGAAAATTAACTTATGCTGAAAAAAACTTTACACAATATGCCAAAATCAATATTAAACTTATATGCTCCAAAGGCCATCGCATCTAAACATAAAAGAAAAATAAATGAATTGCAAGAAGACATAGATATAACACAATAATAATAAGAGACTTTAATGTTACTCTCTCAGTTTTAGACAAATCTAACAGAAAAGTCAACAAAAGGGAAAACATAGAATTAAACAAATTGATGGAGAAATTAGTCTAAAGGACATATGGTGTCTTCTGTATGGGACCACTAAAGAATATACACAATACTCAGCACTCCATGGAACTATTACAAAAATTATCCAGCACACAAAGGTAGCACAAATAAATGTAAAAAAGCAGAAATACAAAATACATTCTCTAGAGATCACAATGCATTCATCAGTTCAGGGAGCCCACAAAAAAAGATATACACTTAAATGGAGACAATAGTGAAGTCCTAAATAATAAGTGGATTATAAAACAAATTGTAGGAACAATTAATACTTAAGTGAAAAACATTGATAATGATGAAATAATATACCAAAATTAATTTCCATTGTACAACTAAAGTGTTCTTTAAAGTAAAAAGCATATCCCTAAAAACATACATTAACAAAATAGAAAAAGAAAAGATTAATAAACTGAAAGTACATTTAAAAATTTTGAAACTCAACAAATAAACAAACCCCAAATAAGCACAAATGAAGAAATATTGAAAATTAGAGGATAAATAAATAAATTGGAACCCACCCCTACTATAAACAAAACTAAAGGCTAGTTCTTTGAAAAGATTAATAATATTTATAATAACAAATAATGAATAAAATGAAGAAACCCTTAGCCAATCTGATTTAAAAGGAAAGGAAAGGAAATCAAGTCAATAAAATAACAAGTGAACAGGTGAAACTCCAACAAAACCAGAAGAAATAGGAATTATTAAAACCTACTATATGGCATATGCCAACAAAATTGAGACCATAAGAGAAAGAGGACTACTTTCAAAAACATAAACTGTCTAAATTAACAGAACATAAAATGGAGATCTTAAATAATTTATTCTCAGCAAAGGAAATAGACAAAATGAAGAGATATAGGTTAGACAGTGAGATAGATTCAGACTGACTGAAACTGCAAGAGCAGTCAATGTCAACCTGGACAGAGATCTTTAATTGATTGACCCAGGGATTCAGTCATCCTTTGACTCTGTTCTGTTCAGTAATTTCTAATCAATGGTTTGAATGAAGGCATTGATGGTAGGAATAGCTAACTACTGGGTGACAAAGTCAGGATTCAAAAAGATCTTGAGAGTTAAGAACAATGGACCAAATCTAGTAAGATAAAATTGAATAGGGATACATGTGAAGTCCTACACTTGAGCTCAAAAGAATGAACTTCATAAAGACAAGGTTGGGGAGATGTGGCTAGGTAACAGTTTGTTTAAAAAAGACATGGGGATTCTGGTGGGTGGGCTACAAGCTCAATATAGGTCAATAGTATGTCAAGGTAGGCAAAAAAGCAAATGCAATCTTAAACTGTGTAAAGAGAGTCATAGTGTTTAGAGATAGAGAGATAATCTTCCTATTGTGTTTTCTACCCTGATCAGGCCACATCTGGAACATACTGTGTTTAATTCTAGGTGCCGCATTAACAAACTGAAGTCTTTCTAGAGGAGGGTAACCAGTATGGTGAACTTTTCTTATACAGAAGAGGGATTAGACTTGTTCTATTTGGCCTCAGAAGACAAAACTAACTAGTAGTTATGGGAAGAAGTGGCAAACAGATAAATTTAGGCTGTAAGTAATGAAAATTTTCCTAATAATAATTAGTTATCCAAAAATAAGATGCCCTGCTTGGAAGGTTATAAGTTTCCCTGATTAGAGGTCTTCAAGGAGCAAATAAGTGATTTCTTTTGGGGAATGTTGCAAAGAGAATTCCCATTCAGGTATCTGGTGAAATAGATTCAATTTAATTCAAAATGTTTTTATTAAGCACCTCCTATGTGCTAGGTGCTGGGAATACAAAGGAAAAAAAAAAGCAAACAGTCCCTGCCCTCAGGGAGAACAATAATAAATAAAACTGATAAACATTTAGCCAACCTGATTAAAAAGAAGAGAATAGAAAGTCAAACATTATACTGGGGGAGGGGGACAAAAAAGGTAAACACATAATAATAATCATAATAAATATACAAGTAGACACAAACCTAGCAATTTTGCCTTCTGCAATGACTCTTGAACATACCCCCTTCTCTCTTCTGACATTGCTACCACTCTAGCGCAGGCCTTCATCACCTAAAAACTGGATTATTGCAATAGCCTGCTGGTGGGTCTGCCTGCCACAAGTCTCTCCCCACTCCAGCTCATCCTTCACTTAGAGATCTTCCAAAAGCTCAGGTCTCACCAAGTCATTCACCCTATTAGATGAACTCCAGTGGCTCTCTATTACTTCCAAGATCAAATATAAAATCTTTTGACACCTAAAGCGCTTCATAACCTGTCCTTCTCTGCCTTTCCAGTCTTCTTACACCTTACATCTCCCTCCTTTTCCACCCTCATGTATTCTGTTTTCCAGCAACATGGATCTGTGTTCCACAAACAAGACACTCCATATTCCTACTCCAAGCATTTCCTTTGGCTGTTTCCCATGCCTTCTCTTTCCTCATCTCTGCTTCTAGGTTTCCCTGGCTTCCTTCAAGGCCCAACTAAAATCTCATTCTCTATAAGAAGCTTTTCCCAATGTGTCTTCATGCTAGTGTCTTCCCTCTGTTGATTAGTTCCAATTTATCTTGTATGTATCTTGTTTGTACATAGTTATTAGCATGTTGCCTCCCCAATTAGATTGTGAGCTCCTTGAGAGCATGAACTGTCTTTCTTTTGCCTTTCTTTGTATCCTCAGGGCTTGGCATAGTGCCCAGTACGTAGAAGGCAATTAGTGACTGGCATATTATTGGTGACTGACTGGCTTACTGAAGGAGAAGAAACTAAGACTTGAGAGATCAAGAAAGACACTGCAGGGGGCATTTTGGCTGGGTCTCAAAAGAATCTAAGAGGCAGTATCAAGAAGGAAGTATATTCCAGTCATGGGTGACAGCTTGCAGAAGGATATAGGGACACAAGAGGCAGAATGCCTCAAATTGCTTCTGAGGCCCATTCCATCTCTGAAATTCTATGATTTTGTGAAGTCAGAGGAAATCTGTATAAAGAAAAAAGACCAGTAATCTAAAGTTCCATTTTGGTTGTGATCATCTGTTATCTCATAAGAAAAATAGAGGAAATAGAAACATCCACTTTCCTTACAAAAGAAGATGGTGGAGGACAAATGACCATCCTATACAACACAGTCATCATAAACTGCAAAAGTATACCACATATTCGTTAAGCAGATACACAATTGGTTGGGTTTTATAGTTTAAAATTTAACAGTGGTTCGTTGTAGACTTGCAGGACAGGAGGGTGACAGGGAAATATGTGATGTTACACAGAAATGTCATGATTACCATTTTTAACATTTTCGTGAAAAAGTTATTTGAGAGCCTGATAATAATTGCTAGCATTAACATAGTCTCTACTATTTGCCAAGCACTATGCTAAGCTTTTTACAATTATTATCTCATTTAATCCTCACAACAACCCTGGGAGGTAGGTGCTATTTCATTTACATTTACATTCCATTTTACAGATGAGGAAACTGAGGCAGACTGAAGTTATGTGATTTGCCCAGGATCATATAGCTAGAGAATGTCTGAGGCTGAACTTGGGTATTCTTGACTTGATCCCAGCACTCTGTCTACTATGCCATCTACCTGACCCTATTTTAGCCCTTTACCCACCCTCACGCCACCCTTTTTAAGTCCTTTATTCAATTTATAACTAACAGAAAGTGACAAATAGCGGCAGAAGAGAAAATTTAAAAAAATCAGCATTTTGGAGAATAGGAGTAGCCTTTAAATAATCTTGATTTGTTGATGAAGTTGTCAGAAGCAAACAGAATGGGCCCAAGAGGGACAGGTGCCAGGGACCATGTTTGCAGGCAGGAATGTAAGACAGATGATTTCTCTATGATCACTGTAGAAAAAGTCCCAGAGTCTGTGGTGCATCTCTAGTTAAATAAGGGTCAGCCAATATTTACATAGAGCTTTAATGTTTGTAAAATGTTTTTAGAGGCATCACTATATCATTTGTTCTCACAACAACCCTGCGGGGTAGGTCCTATTATTATCCCCATGTTGCAGATGGGGAAACTGGAGCTGAGAAATGGTCGCGCAGGTAATAAGTGTCTGAGGCAAGTTTTGAACTCTAATCTTTCTGACCCCAAGTCCAGTGCTCTATTCACTATTCCACCTCGCTGGGAATCCGGATCCTATTATACTAAGAACTGGGTTGAATTTTATTAGGGGAACCTCTCAGTTCCCAATAGAGTAGAGGTTATGACCTCTCTGACTAAATCTCCAAGTGACCAAGGGTCTAACCGGGGCTTTCTAACTAGGGAATCCTGAATACAATCAAGCAAAACTCAAACCTTCCTTTTCAGTGTGGGTGATATTTCCAGAATCCCATAACATTTCTTAGTGGTATGAGGGCAGACTGGGCCATCTACATCAGGTCAGATCCAAAGCATGATTTGTTTACAAACCTTTATCAGTTTACCTGCCTTTTCAGAGGGATAATGGTAAAGTGGAGAGTGCTTTGGGCCTGGCATCAGGAAAATCTACATTCAAATCCTACCTTAAATGAGGATTGTAGAATAATGTATGTAAAATGCTTTGCAGATCTTAAATCACTTCATGTGTCAGGTATTATCATTTGGTTTTCACAAACAGAATTGTCTTTTATCATTGCTATTATTTGTTTCAAAAGCTGAACAGCTTTAGATGCCAAAGTTCTTTTCAGGTAGCTTTAGATATTTAAGTTCTGTTTTCTTTCTTTCTTTCTTTCTTTTTTTTAAAGTGTTAATGTAGTGAGACTACTGTGTGTCTTCTCTGCATGTTCCGAACTCCTGCTGGCTTCCATTTGGTCAAAATTACTTACATGTGGCTTGTGATGATTTTCAAGTAAAACGTTAGAGAGTGACAAATCACGAGCTTTAAGAAATGAACCTCTACATTTTATTTTTAGTCTACCAACATTTATTTATTGATTCCTTGCTCCATTAAATGTCAATCTAAAGAAGATTCTTATATACGGCATAGCAAAATTAACAATTTTTGTAAAAGCAAGGACTTTTAAATCATAGGGTATATATTCTAGTATTTTTGCCAAGAAAAGCCCTAAAGGGGGTTGTGAAAAGTCAAACACACCTGAAAATGACTTAACAACAATGAAGAAAAATAAAGATATGAGGGGTTTGGGATCATTTGTGATTTTATAAAAAATAAAATAGAATACGATACAGGGGAAGTGTTCTCATTTAAGAAAATCTTCTGGATTACCTGAAAGTAAAGACTCATAGGAGTCTTTGTGAATACACTGGCTACTTACTATCTATACTATCTTTTCTTATACAGGTCCGGGTTCCGTCATTGTTTTTTTCATCACCATGATACAGTCTCACTCCTCTATACCTCAAAACACCTTCAACTTTGAAGCAGAGGTTCTTAACCTGGGGTCCTTAAACTTGTATTTTTAAATACATGTATGTTTTGATATCTATACTTTAAAATCATTGCTTTCCTTTGCAATGCTATATATTTTATTTTATGTATTAAAAAAATAATCTTTTAAGAAGGGTTCATTGTCTTCATGAGTGTGCTAAAAGGGGCTATGATGTAAAAAAAGGTTAAAAAACCCTGCTTTAGAAGAATTCTCATTTTAAAGAAGTGTCATACTGAGACATGAAAATCATTGAAAGAAAATAGCAATGAACAAAAAACCAGTTACTATCAGAATATTTAGTTGGTGACCGAGATTAAACTATTAAAATTCATGTTTGCATGAATTTTAACAGTTTAACATATTATATTAACACATGTATAATATGTATGATATACTTGGCTATGAGTATAAATGAAATCATCCACAGGATTTATATGTTCCTATCTATTTTCTTTCTAAAGCATCTTGAATACTCTCTCCTCCAACCTACTAGATATTTAGTTTTTAACGGGAAAAAAATAAAGAGAAAATGGGTTGGGGGAGGGTGTGACTTGAAAGAGTGAAAATTTAAGATAAAAAAATAAAGCAGCAAAGAAGAGAGAGGTATAGGACAGAAGAGAAGGACAACTTTCATGAGTTTTGGCTAAACCTGATTTTTTTTCCTTTTTCTTGCTTTTCTTTCTTTTTTTTTTAAAGAAGAAATGATAGAGTGAAGAGTATGGGGGAGGGGCAGGATTCACCAGGCCTCCATTTCAAAGAGGAAACAGGATTTTAATCCCAGGACTTGGGAATCTATATAGGCCAGCATCTGCCACTATAATTACAAAAGGTGTCATCTGACCAGCCTCATGCTGCAATGTTAAGCTAGTGGTGTGAAGCCACACAAAATTTTACTTTCTTAGCATCCTTTAAATAGGTGTTACTTCCCTTAGCAGCACTGCTGTGCTTGGTCAGAAGAGAAGAGGAGAACTTAAAAAATTCTCCTTCACTTGCTTTTTAGTAGTGTTCTATCATTTTTAAGCCTGTACAATTTCTCCTAAATTCTCTCTAAATTCCTTTCCAGGCCTATGTTTTTGAGTATTCTTTTTCTTGTTTAGGGAGCTTGTGGTAGGGTTTTCATGAATTATTGTCATTAGAGACATCATCTAGCCAAAGTTAGAAGTTTTTAAACTAGATGCTATGGTTAGAATCCCAGGGTTGAAATTCTAAATGTGGGCTGTGTTCCCAGTCAGTATAAAATGCTTCCTCTTCTAAACCCTAATCTACTTAGTCCTCAGATACTCTTTCAATTATGATTGGAAAAAAATGACACTTTTTAGAACCACAAAATTGGAGAGAGAAACATTAATTTGTGATACTCCCAAAAGATCACTGAGGATGAATTTTAATTACAGGTATTTGTGGTTTTGACCTCAGCTTAAATGGAACATTTTTCCCCCCAGTTCTAATAAACCTTTATTGACTTTTGACTGAGCACATTAAGCCAAAAGGCTCACAGAATAATGGAAGTTGAGATGGAAGATCTCTGAATGGAATAATGGATTCATTATTGCTAACAGTACAAACATACATTCACTTTACCACCTACCAATGTAGCATTTCTTTGGACTTTAACATCTGATCCACTTAACATATGGTATTCTATCCTTTAGCTTTACACTGTGCCAGGAGGGGTCATAGAATGTTATTTCCAAAGCTCAATCCATGAGACTAAACTTTACAATTTTTCCTGGTAGTGTGGGCTGAAGACTGACAGACCTCTGGTTTGCTCCTGCTCTTACTTGGCAGGGTATGTGATCTTCAGGAGTTTACTTAGCCTCCTCTCTGTCTCAGTACACATGTAGAAAAGGACAAGAGCATATACCAAGAGCACAGTTTAATGAAGTCTCTCAGTATGCACAGATAATGGGCAATGGCTACTCGTCCTTTTGGTACTAGAAAAGATTTCTAATCACCCTCTCCATTTAATTTTGAGGGATTTTTCTGGGGGGGGATTAAGATGAAATTTCAAAATCTATTAGCAATACTTTCTAAATTTGTCTTGGAAAAAAATTTTCTCTCATATGTTTTGGCTTAACCATGTTTCTGCATTTGTTCTTCTACATCAACAGGAAATGCCAATGGTTCTATCTCTTTATCCTGTTTTTAAGTCCCTTTGATTTTTGTAGCTTTATTTTAACATGAAATATTCTCTAATAACAGTGGTTCTCAAAGCATGATCCATGGATCCCTGCAGGTCCCTGAGACCCTTTTAGGGGTCTGTGAAGTCAAAACTATTTTTAAACGAACATGAAGATGTTATTTGCCTATTAAGAGACTCTTCTATTTTCCAACTACATATTGGTATGAGGCAGATTTTCTTCACAGTCTTCCACCAAAACATCACAAGAGATTGAGAGCAAATAAAAGAATCCAGCTCCCTTCAATTAAGCCAGACCTTAAAGAGATTTGTGGAAATATTCAGCATCACCCTTCTTGCTATATATTTTTTTGCTTTGGAAATACTGTTATTTTTTTCATAAAAATGTTGTGTAATGGGTTTATTATAGTTACTTTTAATGAATTTGTAAATAATTATCATTGTAAATAATATATAATGTTGTAAATAAATATTATTGTTACTTTTAATGAATTAGTAAATAAATGTTTTAAAATTTTATCAGTTTTCATTTCTAAAAAGGTAAATATCAGTAGATGTAACTCACATAAACAAAAACTCCTTGGGGTCCTCAATGATTTTTAAGAGTGTAAAGGGGTCTTGAGACAAAAAAAAATCATATGAGAATTGCTGTCCTACTCCATTCATTCATTCATTCATTAACTTGTTCATTCATCTAATGTCTAGTGAGGGCCTACCTCATGAAAGGCACTGGGCTAGGTGCTATGGGACTCACACAGAATGGCAGGGTCCCTACCTTTATAGAGTTTGCAGCCTTGTAAAGGAGTTGACCTGCTACAATCATACAAGGTGGGATGTGAAAGTGCAATCAGATAAGTACAGAGACCTAGTGCTACTTCAGAAAAGGGAGAGATTCCTTCCAGCTGGGAGGATGTGGCCAGGACTTGTAAATATCATTTTGAATAAACATCTATGTGAATCTTTTTGGGGGGGGGAGGGCAATTGGGGTTAAGTGACTTGCCCAAGGTCACACAGCTAGTATATGTGTCAAGTGTCTGAGGCCGAATTTGAACTCAGGTCCTCCTGACTCCAGGGCCAGTGCTCTACTCACCACGCCACCTAGCTGCCCCTATGTGAATCTTTAAAAGGAAAATAAATACCTAAGATGTACAAGTACTTTTGTCTTGACCTCTTACCTCATCTACTAAGCCTAAAAAAAATTTGAAAGGAATTTGTTCACAATTTTGAAGTAAAACTTGTAAAATATGAATGATCTTCATTTTGGCAAAGACATGGAGGCATATATATCTCTATCATCTATCTATCTATCTATCTATCTATCTATCTATCTATCTATCTATCTATTGGGACTAGCTCAAACCTAATGTTCCTTTTAGTGCTCAGGGATATGGAGGACAATGTCTAGAATAAGAATTTGGAGGACAAGGAAAAATTCAAGTTGATAGGTGCCCTTTATTCCAATCTTATTTAGTTTTCACTTTCTGGATTCCAAAGACAATAAGAAAAAAAAAAAAACCCTACCTCAGTCTCAGCCCAGAGATTAATTGACTGGATGAAGATTAAAAAGAATGTTCAGGAAAATAGAATGGGTTAGCTTGACCCATGCCCGGTATAATTGATGGATTGGATTACCCATTTTAGGAGAAATAATAAAATATTGATGTCTCTGGCTTAATCAGTATAAATAAGTCCTATTAAAGTTTAGTCTGGTTATAAAAGTGTTCTTCAAAGAAGAGAAGTACAAATAGGAAAGAATGCTATGTAGTTAAAAACAGGACATTCAAAATTTGCGTGTATGTTAACACCAATTATTTGCAGATGATCTGTTTGGTTAGTATAACACAGAGTACTACCACCACAAGAAAATTCTTTGGAGACTCAGTGTTCTTTCCCCAACATAAATAATCTACATCTGGAACTCCTGATAAATTGAAATCCAGTTAAGCAAAAAAGATTGTCAGTGGTATCCTTCTGAAATAAAAGGGAAGGAATGACCTATTTTCTTGAGAGACTATGAACTCAGTGGGGGTTTGATCTTTCCCAGCATTCTCTGAGCTAAATAGAGAAGAAGAGTTTTCTGTTGAAGGACCTAGTTCCCAAAGTATGGAATGGAATTCTCTAAGGATCAGTAGGGAATAGGTTAGAATTAAGTTAATCCCTTCCCATTATAGTTTGGGAGTTACCAAGTTAGAACAAGTGTGCTGATGAATATCTCCACAGGACTGAACTTGGTGGGGAATTCAGGATTTTGCCCTTAGAATAGAAAGAAATGGAAATTTCTTGTTTCTGGATAAATTTACTTGCTCAAAAATCTCACACAGAAAGTGACATTAATAGATGGTTTCTTGATGGGAAAAATGTGACTGTCATCCTTCCTTCCTCAAAATCAAAAAGTCCCTTATACAAAATAGAGTCAATTTTCTTACATGAGTGAAAAATGGCTTACTGTTACAGCTTTCACCATTTGCTACGATAAACACTGGCTAGATCAGTGATACACTGATATCAATAATTGATTGATGATTGATTGAAGTTCTAAATATTCTTCAAGACTAATCATAAAATGATTTTAAAATTTTCCATAAAAATGGAAAGAAAAGTAAATTGCATTAGGAATGCTTGTGGTTAAGAAATTTAAAAGCTTTCCATTTTTATACTTAAAAGCAGTTTAGAAAATGAAATATCACTGTTGGTCTTAATCCATACATTAATCTGTCAACTAGAATTTAAGCTCCTACTTTGTGCCAAGCACTGTGCTAATGGCTGGGGATACAAAGAAAAGCAAAAATCAGTCCCTGATCCACAATCTAAAGAGGAAGACAATTGTTTCTCAGACAACTTAATATTTGTAGAAGCTTATATAGTTGGTTACGAAAGAGCATAAATGCAGGTAGCTGTGGTTCATTTTAAGGAGATATGAATGCAACTCCTTTATAGAGATTGTTTAAAACAAAAAACAGAATCGGTCAAAATCAATACCAAATATTTAGAAATGATTTTTCCAAGTTCCATTGCTTTTTTTCAAATAATACACTTAAGAATCTGATTTTTATTAGCAAATTTAAATAAATAGAGGGCACTCTTTGTAAAGTATGGGCGTCAAGTAGAGGACAGATAGATTATTGAAGCAAGCACACTTTATAAATGCAGTGGGGAAATGCAGATAAAAAAACAATTATTATATGGGGCTTTCAAAAATTACAAGGTTTCTTTCATTCCATGTTAGAATCTCATAGTTTGAATATAAGTTGAACAAAACAGTGTGTAGCTTTAAAACATAAAAAGAATACCATATATGCAAACTTATACATAACCAGAAGTTATTTAAATTAAGTACCGCTACAGAAGTGGTGTTTCCTTGCTTAAATGAAATCTAACAGTGACACCTAGTGCCCATCAAGATTGTATGTGGGTTTAGTCTCACCACGGGTTTCTCTATCCAAACAATCCTAAATTGAGGATTAAACTTATTTAGGAGATGATACTACGGGAAAAGAAGGAAGAAAATGTATTTCCTTCATATTTGAATTGTGATTCACTAAGACCCACTGCCCTTTATGAAACTGCCTTTTAAGATGTTAGGGGAAAAAGGACTCATGATTAAAAATGCTATCTACTTCCAGAGAAAGAACTGATGAAGTCTGAATGCAGATCAAAGCATAATATTTTTCCCTTTTTTTTCCTTGTCCTTTTTTTTGGTCTGTGTTTTCTTTCACAACATGACTAATATGGGAATATATTTTGCATGATTGCACAAGTATAACCCATATCAAATTGTTTGCCGACTCAGGGAGGGGCGTGGGGTAAAGGGAGAGAATGTGGAACTCAAAATTTTTTTTTAATGAATGCTAAAAACTGTACATGCAATTGGGAAAAAATAAAATGTTATTTAAAAAAAAGTGTTATGGAAAAAGCAACGGACTTGGAGTAAAAAGAACAGAGTTCTAGACCTGACTATTAGGAGTACTTCCTACCTGTGCTGTGACCTTAGGCCAGTGATATAATTATGATGAGCCTCAATATCCTCATTTGTAAAATAGGCAAAATAATATTTGTACCACCTGTTTCACAACGTTATCATGATTATATTGTGTTTGTGCATAGTTGGGTTTGCTTGTTATCTCCACCTTTAGATTGTGAGGTATTTGAGGACAACGACTGTCTTTTGCCTTTTTTTTTTATCCCCAGCATTTAGCATAGTTAATGCATGCTTATTGATTGGATTATAGACTGCCTGACCATGAAGAGTAAATTAGATGACACAAAGAAATGGCTTTGTAATAGTACATCTCCACATATGCTGTCTTTGCTAAGAAATGCTTTTAAAAGCCTAAGAAGAAGCAAACTTTGTTCTGTTTGTCATTAGACATTTATTAAATGACATACACTAAAACCAGGGGTTTTAAAACCTAGGATCCACAAGGAGTGAGGGAAAAAATTGCATCTTTATTTCAATATAATTGGTTTCCTTTGTAATCCTATGAATTCTGCTTTATGTATTTAAAAACATTATTTTGAGAAAGGATCCACAATTTTCACCAGATTGTGGGGGTCCATAACTCAAAAAAGTTAAAGAACCTTCCATTAAACAGAAACTATATGTGTACTTTTTTAAATCTAATTGAAGAAGGAAAATAATAAGTATTTTGTAATTTTCGTCCCCCCAAATATAGTGGCATTTCCACTTATCTCACATAGCTGTGACTATAATCAAGACAGATTATGAAGAACAAGTCAAGTTGCTACTCAAATTAATGGAAAACTCAGACAAAAATTAAAGCACACTTTAATGGAAGCTGGCTACCTAATAAGAAGGAAACAAGACATTTTGTTATATCCTTGTGTTGATAAGTGTAAAATTGGGATAGCATTCTATTCAAAATATTTTTGTTTTGTCTTTTGCAAGCTACAGGGTGGAGAAAGAGAGCTGCCTTCTCCACTTGTGCATTGGAATATGCACCTTAAAAAACAAAATAGGCCAATTGGCAAAAGCACAAGAATACACTGGAGAGAAGAACTCCTTAAAAAGTAAAATTGGCCAAATGGAAAGGGATGTGCAAAAGCTCACTAAAGAAAATAATTCCTTAAAAATTAGAATTGGGCAAACGGAAGCTAATGACTCCATGAGACATTAAAACAAACAATAAAACAAAATCAAAAGATTGAAAAAATTGGAGAAAATATGAAATATCTCATTGAAAAAGAAAATGACCTGGAACATAGATCAAGGAGAAATAATTTAAAAATTGTTGAACTACCTGAAAGCCATGATCAAAAAAAGAGCCTAGACATTATATTTCAAGAAATTATCGCAGAAAACTGCCTTGATATTCTAGAACCAGAGAGTAAAATAGAAATTGAAAGAATCCACTTATCACCTCCTGAAAGAGATCCCAAAATGAAAACTCCAGAAATATTAGAGCTCCCAAGAAAATATTGCAAGCAGCAAGAAAGAAACAATTCAAATGTCATGGAGCCACAGTCAGGATAATACAAGATATAGCAGCTTTTATCTTAAAGGACTGGAGGGCTTAGAATATGATATTCTGGAGGGCAAAGGAGTTAGTATTACAACTAAGAATTACCTACCCAGCAAAACTGAGTATAATCCTTCAGGGGGAAAAGTGGCATTTAATGAAATTGAAGACTTTCAAGATTTCCTGATGAAGAGACCAGAGCTGAAAAGAAAATTTAACTTTCAAATACAAGACTCAAGAGAAGTATAAAAAGGTAAACAGGAAAGAGAAATCATAAGGGATTCAATAAAGTTAAACTATTTACATTCCTACATGGGAAAATGATAGTTGTAATTTTTAAGAACTTTATCATTATTAGAGCATTTAGAAGGAGTATACATAGAGGGCACAGGTGTGAGTTGACTATGATGGGATGATATCTAAAAACCTAAGTTAAGGGGTGAGAAAAAGGGATACACTGGAAGAAAGGGGAAGGATAGAATGGTAGAATGGGGTAAATTACCTCACATAAAAAGAGATGCAAAAGAGCTTTTACAATGGAGGGGAAAATAGGGGGTGAGGGTGGTGGGCAATGCTTGAACTTTACTCTCCCTGGAATTGACTCAAAGAGGGAATAACATACACACTCATTTGGGTACAAAAATCTATCTTACCCTACAGCAAAGTAGGAAGAGAGGGAGATAAGAAAAGAAAAAAGACTGATAGAAGGGAGGGTGAACTGGGGTTGGTGGCATTCAGAAGTAAAACAATTTGGGGCAGCAACAGGCTAAAAGGAGAGAGAGAGAGACAGAGAGAGAGAGACAGAGACAGAGAGACAGAGAGAGACAGAGAGAGAGAGAAAGAGAGAGAGAGAAGGAAGAGAAGCATGGGGAAAACAGGATGGAGGGAAATATGCAGTAATAATAACTGTGAAAAAATTTTACATCAAGTTTCTCTGATAAAAACCTAATTTCTCAAATATATAGAGAACATAGTCAAATTTATAAGAATACAAGTCATTCCCCAGTTGATAAATGGTCGAAGTATATGAACAAAAGTTTTCAGATGAAGAAATCAAAGCTATCTATAGTCATATGAAAAAATGCTCTTAATCACCATTGATTAAAGAAGTACGAATTATAACAACTCAGAGGTACCACTTCACACCTATCAGATTGGCTAATATGACAGGAAAATGGCAAATGTTATTGGGGATGTGGGAAAATTGGGACATTAAAGCACTGTTCGTGGAGTTGTAAACTGATGCAACCATTCTGGAGAACAATTTGGAATGAGGCTCAAAGAGCTTTCAAACAGTGCATACTCTTTGATGCAGTAATACCACTACTAGGTCTGTGCCCCAAAGAGATTTTTTTAAAAAAAAAAAAGGAAAAGGACCTATATGTACAAAAATATTTATAGCAAGCAGCTCTTCTTGTGATGGCAAAGAACTGGAAATTAAGGAAATGCCCACCAATTGGGAATGGCTGACCAAGTTGTGGTATATGATTATGATGGAATACTATCGTGCTATAAGAAATGATGAGCAGGATGATTTTAGAAAATCCTGTAAAGACTTACATGAACTGATACAAAATGAAGTGAGCAGAACCAGGAGAACATTGTACACAGTAACAGCAATATTGCATGATGAACAACTATGAATGAGTTAGCTATTCTCAGCAATACAATGATCTAAGACAATTCTAAAGGACTTATGATGAAAAATGCTATCCATCTCTAAAGAACTGATTCTGAATGCAGGTCAAAGCAACCTTTTTAAAAATAACTAGATTGCAATTAAGTTCTCCTTGTTCTTAGTTATCTCTGTACAATATTCCCTACTGTCCCTAGCATGACACCTGTGCACTATACTCAAAACCTAAATATTAGTTGATATTCCGAGGATGCCACCTATGGCCCATTCACCAGCGTACCAAGATTTGGGACCAACCTCCATCTTTCTAGGAACTAATCTGGGATAATCTAATCCACCTTTGTCGAATTGAGCTAAATAGTCTACAAGTCAACAAGAATATACTAAGTGCCTGCTATGTACCAGGCATTGTGCTAAGCATAAGGTATACAAAAAAGGCAAAAGACAGTCTTTGCTCTCAAGGAGCTCGTATTCTAAATCAGGGGGACAACATGCAAACTGCTATATACAATCAAGACATGTACAGGATAAATTGGAGCTAATATAAGAGGAAAGGCATTTGGGAAAGGCTTCTTACAGAATGTACAACTTTAACTGAGACTGAAGTCAGAAGGTGGAAATGAGGAAGGAGACAATTCCAGGCATAAGGAACAATTAGTGAAAATGCAGAGTCTGGAAATTGAGGTTTGAGGAACTCCAGGGAAGAATGTCACTGGATCAAAGAATATGTGAGTGGAGTATGGGGGAATAAGATGTAAGGAAGGCTTTAAAAGTCAAACAGAGGATTGTCTATTTCATCTTGGAGATAATATGGAGTCATTGCAGTTTATTGAATACAGGAGTGATATGGTCAGACCTGTTCTTTAGGAAGTTCATTTTGAAGGATGGACTGAAGTGGAGACAGAGTTGAGGCAGAGGCTGTTGTACTAGTCCAGGCATGAGGGCCTTCACCAGGGTGGTGGCAGTGTCAGAGAAGAGAGAGGGGTAGGTATAGGTATGACAGATGCTACGAAGGTAGAATTGACAAGGCTTGGTAACAGATTGGATGTGGGGTAGGAGGAGTGAGAAAAAAGTCGAGGATGACATCTACAGAGTGGATCTAGAGTACAGGAGGAATAGGAGAGTTTGGAAGAGTGGAGGATAGACAGAAAAACAAACTGCTAAACTGCTAGCCTCCTCTGCTAGTGTGCAGTCAATGCCAGATAAGTTTTATGGTTCTCAGCTGAATTTTAGAGTCTCATCGTAATCTGAAATACAATTTATGTAGTTTATCATAGATATAGCTAGTGTGGGTCCATGTATGCCTGTCAGAGAATTAGATCTCATAGAAAATGAGAGTCTTATTCAAAGGGAAATTCAAGAATTTATTGGAAGGAAGAAAGGAAGAGAGGAAAGAAGAAAAGAAGGGAGGGATAGAAGGAAGGGAGGGGGAGGGAAGAAGGAAGGAAGAAGGAAAGGAGGAAGGAAGAAAAGAGAGGAATGAAAGAAGGAAGAGATGAAAGAAAGAAGGAGGGAGGAAAAGAAGGAAGAAAGGGAGGGAGCAGGGAGGAAGGGAAGAAGAAAGGAAGGAAAGAAGGGAGGAAGAAGGGGAAGGAGGGAGAAAGTAAGGGAGAGAGGGAATAAAGAAGGAAAAAAGCATTTATTATGTTCCTACCTATGTGCCAGGCTAGGCACTGGGAGTATAAGTATAAAAACCAGTATAGCTAACTATATATCCATTCTCCAATATTGAATTGTAAGAATCATGAAACTCTTGCTGTTCACTGCATTCCAAGAGATCTGCCACAGCCCCATCCTGGGCTAGCCTAGCTAGACCAGAATATCAGCAGCAGCAACAGCTGAGTCTTGTTTGGATGCTCCCCTTCATGCTGCAAAGCAAATGTATCCCTATGTGCCCAAGTATTATGAGAGCATTATTTATTAGGCACAAAGATGCATAGAGGGTTAGGCACTGATTATTCTCTGCTTCAGTTCCTTGCAAGAATAAAGAATAGAAAGCCAGACCAGATGAATGAGTAAGGGTTATTTTTTTTTCTTTTGAACACTGATGCACATTCAGTGCCAATGTTATGTCTATGAAACGTGTTCCTAGGACATTCCACTGACTCTGTCTTCCTGATAATGAAATCTTTGGATGTTGATTTGGACTGTTGATCCACCACAAGTACTGTGTGTCCTTAGTCACTAAGGGGCCACCTTTCAGTCAAAATGTGTATCTCTGTAAAATACTTGAGAATGAGTCCTTGGCCACATACCCTGTCTGCCTGGAATCTCATGTCCTGCCAACTGCCATTAGGTAAAGGCCTCCATTTCCCCATGCATCATTCTGAGGTTTCCCCTTAGATTTTACCAAGCATGGGGATCAGAGCTGTTTGCTTTCCCTCATTTGCAGACCACAATGATTGATGTTTGTTTCCTGTGCATACAGATGGGCAGAGAGCAGAAGTAAGCCCAGAGAGAACAATGGAAAAGAAAATGCAGGTATGAATTGGCCCTTGACATGGGTGATTTGTTGGGGGCTGGGCACTGGAGGTGACAGGGAATGGCTATTTGTATATACAGACTGCATTCTTGTTACCAGTTTTGTTTGAAATGCTTTGGGGAAAAGACTAAAGACCATCCCCATCCCCAAACTGTGGGATGATGACTAGCTACAGATGTGGTATTAAAACTATTTCAGTGGTCTAAAGAAAATGCTTCTAGTTATGTTATACTCATACCTTGGTTCAACAGGAGATTCGTTTTCAACTCAATCCAAGCCGACTTAACAGACCACAAAGATAAATTTTAACTTAAAAAAAATAAAAGCAAAACATTTTTTTCACATTTCAAAAATAATTTGAAAATTAACTAGCAACGGTAATAGTGACAATACCTGGAAAAGGTTCTGTCTGGCTGACTTTGTCTTTTATTTGTTCTCTCCTGGTGGTTTCTAAAATAATGAGCTCATTGAGGTCCCTTCACTTGAATCAGATACAAATGAAATAAACTTCATGGCCTAAAATGAAGTGAGGAACCACTTAAAAAATAACCAAGAAAATCCATAAAGAGCCCCCTCCAACACATGAGCCTCCTCTTCATACTAGAGATTTTAAAATGTGTCTCTAAGCTTTGAATGGGTTTTGAGATCACTGTGAAATATTTCAGCCCAAGGGTATTTCTTGAGGGATGTGACCCCCGCTTGCTTACTTTATGGGCCATATATGATGTTTCATTGTATTTTTTGTTTTAAATTTAGCTATTTTTACTTAATAAAAATCTATTTTCTTTCCCTGCAAGTGCTAACATGGATAAATCAGGAGGGGACCTTAGGGTCTTTCGTAGTGGGGGTGGTATTTATTTTGTAACACCCAGATTATCTGAGGAGAACTGCAGATCTTTGTAAGTTGTGAAGGAGAGATAATGTGGGTCTCCACCATCAGAGATCAGTAATATTAAAGTGATCCATATCCAAAGAGGGGCAACACCAATCGAATAATCCACTGAGTCATGAGGAAATGGCATAAACTAGAGGGGCAGTAGATTTCATGAGAATATGACTGCCAATAAGGAGAAAGACTTGCTGGATGAGCATCTATTTGAAATGGATATAACTTTGATTATATAATCCTGTGTTTCTTCATAAAATTTATAATCTGTCTAATAGGAAAAATAGAATGTTATATTTTGTTGTTCTTGAGTGAGCCAGAGGTCAAGCTCGATTATCACCTACCCATTGTCAGCTCCAGAAACGTTTGAATGAAGCTGGACCTCTGGGACAGCCTCTCACTCTCCTGGATGATTTAGGGAACTTTCCTCCTTAGATATCTCCATGGCCTACCTGCAGAAGGATGCCCAGGCAGCACCTTAGTTCCCTTCGTTCATTCAATAAACATTTATTAAGCAACTGTTATGTGCTAGGCATTATGGTACCTGTCTTCCTAGACAAGAGAGAACGCATTCCAGTGAAGGAGGGAATCACTGCTCCTGAAGGGCCACAGGGGAATTTACCTGGGGAGGTGGGGTGGGATGCTCCAATGTGTGGGGGAGAGGCGGGGATGCCATCTGATCCCCATTCCAACTTGGGACCTCTATAGTGGCAGGGTCTGAGCTCCTAAGGAAGGAAGGCAGAGCCACAAGGACAATGAAGGGAAAGCGCCACCTACTGCCCATTTACTAGTGTCACGGAGTTGGGGACTAACCCTCCATCTCTGTAGGAGGTAATCTGGGGTAGCCTAATTCATCTTTTAGTATCCTACGGACTAGGATGGACCCCCTGGCCATGTTGATCAAGCATGACCCTCCATCTTCTGAAATGATGGAGAAAGAAAGGCAATCAGGGGCTAGCTACACATTTCACCTTGACATTAGAAGAAAAAGCAACATTCTGAGTGAGTGAGTGAGTGAGTGAGAAGGGAGGCCTGAGGAAGGATTTATGAGGAAGAGGGGGCATGAATAGGCCAAAGGAAAAAGCAATTTAACCAACAGCTTTTAGGCCAAATGACTTAATAATAATAGCTCCTGTTTATGCTGTGCTCTAATGTTTACAAAATGCATTCCTCACAACAACCCTGGAGGTAGGTTCAATTAAATTCAATAAAAATTTACTAAGCTTGTACTACGTGCCAGGCATTGAGGTACAAGTATCTTTTTTTTTTTTTTGCAGGGGGGAAGGCAGGGCAATTGGGGTTAAGTGACTTGCCCAAGGTCACACAGCTAGTAAATGTGTCAAGTGTCTGAGGCCGGATTTGAACTCAGGTACTCCTGACTCCAGGGCCGGTGCTCTACTCACTGTGCCACCTAGCTGCCCTGAGGTACAAGTATCTTGATGCCCCATTTTACAGATGAAGAAACAGACTCAGATTGACTCAAGGTTACTCAGCTAGTAAGTGTCAGAGCTGATATTTGAACCCAGTGCATTCTAGCTCTAAGGCCAATGGTCTTTTTGACTAACATGATGAGATACCCTAGCCTTGATCCTGTTGTACTTGTCTGGCTGCTACATCAAACCCTGGTGTTCTCGTTAGCTTTTTCACCTCCCTTATCTCTCATATACAAATCAATTCTCTAATTCTGTCTTCCCAAATCCATCCTTCTCCTTCCTCTATTGCCACCACTACCAGAGCTTGGTAAGTAAGGGATTGTGGGCTACTGTAGTCAGTCTTCCAAGTGATCTCACCTCCACTGTGTTCCCATTCTGATCTATCTTTCACACTGCAAACTGAATATGTGTGTTTATGTATGCATGTATACATACATACATATGTAATATATATGTGTTTTTAATGCAGATAACTAGTCATGTTATTGTGCTCAAAAATCTTTGGCGCTTCCTAATAAGGGTCATACTCTTCTACCTGGCATTCACAAACTTGCATAATTTGGCACCACTCTCCAGTCTCATCTCAAATAAAGCACATCTAAGCACCCCAGCCAAACAAGACTACTCTTTGTCCCTGTGTTCTCCAGGCTCTGTGCTTTTACTCATATTATTCCATATCCCTGGAATGCCCTCTCCCCCCCTCACTTGTTAAATTTCTAATCATTCCTTTAAAACCCAATTCAAATGCCACCTCTTCCATGAAGCCTTCATAGAGGTAGCTGAGTTCACATGCGACCACAGAAACTTACTAGCTATGTGACCTTGCAAGTGATCTAACCTCTGTTTGCCTCAGTTTCCTCAACTGTAAAATGGGGAAAATAATAGCACCTACTTCATAGGGTTGTTGGAAGGATCAAATGAGCTAATATTCATAAAAAAACACTTAGCACACTTATAGTGGCTCTTTTTGTGGTGGCCAAGAACTGGACATTGAGGCGATGTCCATCAATTGGGGAATGGCTGAACAAGTCGTGGTATATGAAGGTAATGGAATGCTGTGCTATAAGAAATGATGAACAGGCAGACTTCAGAAAAACCTGGAAAGACTTATATGAACTGATGCTGAGTGAAGTGAGCGGAACCAGGAGAACATTGTACACAGTAACAGTCAGAGTTTGTGATGAGTGACTTTGATAGACTTAGCTCTTCTCAGCAATGCAAAGACCTAAAACAATTTCAAAAGACTCATGATGGAAAATGCCATCCACATCCCAAGAAAGAAATATGGAGCCTGAATGTAGATTGAAGTAGACAATTTTCTTTTTTTTGTTTTGTTTTGTTTTGCTTTTCTTTCTCATGGCTCCTCCCATTCATTCTAACTCTTCTATACAACATGACTAATGTGAAAATATGTTTAATAGGAATATATATTTAGAGCCTATATCAGATTGCCTGCAGTCTTGAGGAGGGGGAGAGGAAGGAGGAATAAATTTAAAATTTATAGAAGTGAATTTTGGAAACTAGAAATAAATAAACTTATTATATAAAAAAGCACTTAGCACAGTGCCTGGCATAAAGCAGGCTCTAGAGAAATGCTTATTCCCTTCCCAGATCCTCCCCAATGGGGAACAATCTTCCTCCTTGACACTCCCATAACATTTTGCTTTAAAGTTATCCAAAGCATTTATCATTTGTTAGATTTATTTTTGCTTTTGTTTTATCCCCTTACTAGACTGTAAGTTCCATGAGGGCAAGGACTGCATCTAAACTTTGTACATCTCTCAGTGCCTGACAGAGATCAGAATTGTTTCTTTTTTAAGTGGTGATGGTAATGAAAGCTCATTTCAATAAGTTCATTATTCTGGGAAAGAAGAGTCAGCTTTTTTGTTGTTTTGTTTTGTTTTCAGAAAATGGTGTTCCAGAGGAATGTCACTGAAGAGCATAAGTTTAAGGATGGAGAGGGAAAGGGGCAGAAAAGGGAGAAGAAGAAGGGAGGAAGAAAAGGCACTGATTTCTTCTCCAGTCATATCTGACTCTCTTTTGGGTACCTTTATTTCTCTTCAGAAGATATTAAATCTGAGATGCTGTGGTGGGATTATATTATATCCAAGCATTATAATTAGATATTCACATTTCAGTAGTTCTAACGGCCATGCTCCTTCATTTATTCCCAGGCATCTCTCTATCTTTTGTCCAGTGAAACCAGAGACCCCTACTCAAGTCCTCTTCTGGTACCTCAGTGTGGTGTGGAGGTGACTCTGGATTCTTGATTGGTTTGCTATGTTGGCAGAATGCAAGCTTGGGTATGTACTTCCAAACTGAAAAGCTTGCAGGTTTAGACCTGGTGATGGACCATGAGTCTGATGTTTGAGAACCAGCCTAGTTATTAAACTGGTCATAGATGATGTGTATTCTGTCTGGTCAACTTTAAAAACTATCAGTCTGATAATCTGTGCTACACACCTCATGACAGAGATATAATGGACACAGAATGAGACATACCTTTTTGGATATGAACAGTGTGGAAATTTGTTCTGCTTTGTGGTGGGTTTTTTCCATTTTATTTTATTTTTCAATTAACATTTATTTTTCTCTCCCTTTCAGGTCTGCCAATTTAAAAGAAAAATAAACTCATGTAACACATACGTGTTACAGAGTAATAATTGCTACAACGGTTTTGTTTTTCTTTTTGTAACAAATATTTGTTACAAGAGTAGTTGCTCAATAACCTAGCAGCCATGATAAGGTAGGCTGAATTATCCACCAAATCTTGCTGTCCCTCATAAACTAACATGACAAATCCCCATACAACAAATGCAAACCCCAAAATATTATTTAAATTGTTTTCTTTTATGAACTTAATAAACATTAACATTCTAATGTACAAAAAAGAGTGGAAAAGAGGATTGCATATGAAACTGTAAAATATTTATGTGCAGTTTGTTTTTTAAAAGTATTAAATTTAACAAAAACTGCCTTGTTTATATGTCCCTTTCTGAAATTCCTTTTGCTCTTCTATGTATTTTTTTTGGTGTTCTATTGATGTGTCTTTTTTTCTGTTATTTTTGCTCATTATGACTACCCACCAACTCCCTCTCCGCATAAAAGTCTTCCCTTGTAGCAAGTAAATATAGTTGTAAAAACAAACTACAATGTCCCTGAATGTAAATATATATATATATATGTGTGTGTGTATATGTGTGTGTGTGTGTGTGTGTGTGTGTGTGTATCTCATGCTGCAGCTTAAGTCCATCATCTATCTTGTCAAGAAGTAGGAAGTATGCTTCACCATTAGTCTTCTGAAATCATGATTGACATTGATCAGAGTTCTGATACCTTTAGAAGTTGTTTTCCTTTATATTGTTGTGGTGATTGTTCTAGTCACTTCTCTCTTTATGAGTTCATACAGATCTTCCCAGGCTTCTCTGAATCCATCATAGCCATCATCCCTTCTGGTACAATAATAATGTATTATATTTACATAGAAAAAAATTGTAGTTATTCTCCAGTTGATGGGCATTCATCCAAAAATATTCTTGAGAATTTAACAAATGAACTATATTGGAATGAGAGCATTATCACAGACAGAATTACCACAGACATCACATTGATCCATAAATATTTTTAAGTATAATGCTTAAAATTTATGTCAACATATTGAATGTTTATAATCTTCAACCCATATAGATGAAAAGCTTTCAAAATGTAGAAAACTAATATAAGAAATCAAATAAGAAATCAAAACCAGGCAGGGGCAGGATGAGGTATATATTATCCCCATCATTCTCTTTTCTATTAAAGTTTCCCCAAAGATGCTTTTGGTGATCTTATAAAAAATGAGTTCACATCCTCATGAATTTTATACAATTACAAATGGCAATTGTTTTATCCACTTGAGCTATAGTTCACCGGAGGCAGTTAGGAGTCCAGTGTATAGTGTACTAGACCTGGAATGAGGAGGACCTGAGTTCAAATTATTAGCTGTGTGACCCTGGGCAAGTCACTTAACTTCTATCTATATCTGTTTCCTCATTTGCAAAATGGGAATAATACTAGAATGGATGTTGTAAGGATCAAATGCGGTAATGTTTGTAAAGTGTTTAGCACAATTCCTGGCACATAGTAGGTGCTATGTAGGTCCTAGTTATTATTATTATTATCATAATATTAAATATAAAATAATAGCAGAATATCAACTTGTCCTGGGAATATTTCTACATTAACATCAAGAAAGAATGAGATAAAAATAACTAAAATTGTTATATACAATATAGGTTTGCAAAGTGTTTCATGTACATTAGCTCATTTGCTCCTTGTAACAACCTTGTGAAGTAGGTGAATTTTTTATCCCTATTTTACATAGGAGGAAATTGAGCCTCAAAGAAGTTGTCACTTGCTTAAGCCAGTTAACTCATAAGTACTTAAGGTAAGATTTGAAGCCAGTTCTTCCTGACTGAAAGTACTGCATTTTATCCTCAAGGTAGTAGGTTCCCCCTCAGAGGAGGTCTGAATAACCACTCACGTAGTATGTTGGAGAAGCCATTTTCTTGTAGATTGGACTAGCTGGTTTTTGAGGTGCCTTCTACCTCCAGAATCCAATGATTCTCTAGTAGTCAACTCTTCCACTAGGTGTACATATATCTTTATTTTTTAAATAAATGTCTGCCACCTTTTGTATGGAGACTTCATTAATTCTTCAATAACACATAGTACTTTGGTCCTCTTTTGGCCACATTCTAATTTGGATTACAATCTTCTGTGTTTCAGAAAAAAGTTTGGAACTATTAAAATAGAAGTTTGCAATTTCTAAATTAAATTAATGTAACTCCCTCCCCCAAAAGAATATAATATAAAAATAAATTTGTCCCATTTTAAAAGATTTTTAGAAAAGATTTCATCACCTCACTTGGTATCCCATTGCTTTTTAATAAGAAAGTAAAGTGATAAATGTTTATCTATTAGAAAAATTTAGTGCATTCTGATCTGAAATATTCTCAACTCTGGACAACATGAAGTGGAAGGTGGGGAACTGAGTGTTGGTGTTTAATGCACAGATTGTATAGAATTTCTGGAGGGAATCCAATATTCTCTGCTATTCTTTTCTGAAAACCAATTTCAAAACTATTTCAAGGATTAAAAAGATTTTTTTTTCAATCTGGGGAAAGTTGCATGACTCTATAACCCTAGATGGGAATAATCAGAGATGTTACGTGATTGTCTTTGGTTTCCATGAAAGTAAAAATCATACTTTACTTTGTGTCCAACAGAGGCAGCTACATACAGCTCAGTGGATGCAGTGCTGGGCCTGGAGTTAGTAAGACTCATCTTCCTAAGTTCAAATCTGGCGTTGGACACTTATCAGCTCTGTGACCCTGGGCAAGGCACTTAACCTTTGTTTAACACTTGAGAAGGAAATGGCAAGCCAGTCTAGTATCTTTGCCAACAAAACTCCATGGACAGTATGGCCCACAAGGTCATGAAGAGTTGGACAAGGCTGAGCAACAACATTTATTATTTACTATCTTACTAGTAGTAGTACTACTACTCCATTACTAATAGTAATTTATATTACTATTTAGCTTGATATTAAAACTTTCTGAACTGCAACACTACTAGATTTGACAAAATGTAGTTTGTGGCTCTTTAGGTTGAAGAAGGATATGACATCAATCCAAATCCATCAGTACAGACTGGAATGGTGCTAAAAAGCCACCTGACCACAAATTTTACTATGCTTGAAAATCCTGCCACTAGATTCACTCTTTGGAGTGAAAATTCTATTTATAGGAAAACACTTTGAAAATACACATGCCCACAGTATAGGCAATATCTATGTAGCAGATAATGGCCGCTATCACATTAACATAGATTTGATTGTTAGCTCCTAGCAGAGAGCAAGGTTCATAGGAGACAGGACATATCTAAGTTTTGATGTGGAGGAGGGGTAGAGAAAAGCAAAAACTTAGCTTGTTTTCAGAAAAAGGCAGACTCGGTAAAGCATTGTAGCCAGAGAAAAGTGTGCATGGGGAGATATCCAGATAATCATCCACATCCTTAAGAAACTGGACATTTGAAATAGTTGAAGTACGTGTGAAGAAGAGAGTCAGGTTGGGAAGCAGAGAAGGCCCCAAAGAGAAAGGTGACAACAACCAACCATACCACACTAGCTTCATTTTTTGCCTAGGGCTGGCTCTGCAAAACTCAAAATTTCAAAGCTGGAAGGGACATTAGATATCATGTAGTTCGACCCTCTCTATAGATAAATGATAAACTGGGATTACAGAGAAATTCAGCGATTTGTCCAAGCTTATGAAACCACAGAGAGCTAGGACCCAGATCTTCCCTAGGTGTGCTGGAACTAGCTCATTCAACTCAGAAGTTGATTGTTAAATTTTAACAATTAAATTGTTAAATTTTCAGTATAATGCTAAAATCAGGGCTTGATTTACTGTTTTGTTGATTCTCTAGACTTAAGAAAGTGACAGAGTAATGTTAATAATGTAGATTAAATGTAGAAGTGTGGGCACGTTTTTTGGGGGAGAGCCAGCTGTTAAAAACATTTACTAGCACACCTCTGCTTCTAACACACTTAAATAGTTCCTAGTTTTGTGATCTTTCCATCTGTCTGTTTCTTAGGCTTGCTGATCCCTTAGACTTTGTTCAATTATTGACTCCCAGACAACCATGCATGTAAATGTATATGTTCTTTCTGGGTAGCCATCAAATAGCAGCAGGACCCAAGCAGCAATATTATCTCTCCTTTTCTTTCTCTTGAAAACACTTGTTGATCACTTTAAAAAATTTTTTAAACATTTTTATTTTAAGTTTTGAGTTCCAAATTCTATCTCTCCCTCCCCTCTCCTTCCCTGGGAGGATAAGCAACTGGATAGAGGTTATACATGTGCAATTATGTAAAACATTTCCATATTAGTCATTTTGTATAAGAAGACTCAAATAAAAGAAAAAATAAATGAAAGAAAGAAAGTGAAAAATAGCATGCTTCAGTCTATATTCAAATAATATCAGTTCTTTCTCTGGAGGCAGATAGTATACTTCATCATTAGTCCTTTGAGATTGTCATTCATAGTTCATCTGACAATATTGCTGTTATTAAGTACAATGTTTTCCTGGTTCTGTTCACTTCACTATGCCTCAGTTCATGTAAGTCTTTTCAGGTTTTTTGGAAATCATCCTGCTTGTCATTTCTTATAGCACAATAATTCTCCATTACAATCATTTACCACAGTTTGTTTAGCCCTTCCCCAATTGATGGGCATCCCTTCAATTTCCAATTCTTAGCCACTACAAAAAGAGCTGCTATAAATATTTTTGTACAAATAGGTCCTTTTCCTTTTTGGGATGTCTTTGGGATATGGACCTAGCAGGGCTATTGCTGGATCAAAAGCTATTCACAGTTTTATAGACCTTTGGGCATAGTTTCAAATTACTCTCCACAATGGTTGGATCAGTTTACAACCCCACCAACAGAACATTAGCGTCCTAGTTTTCCCACATCCCCTCTAACATCCAACATTTTCCTTTTTCATCATATTAGCCAATCTGATAAGTGTGAGGTAGTACCTGAGTTGTTTTAATTTATGTTTCAATAGTGATTTAAAGCATTTTTCGTATGACTATAGATAGCTTTGATTTCCTTGTCTGAAAACTGCCTATTCGTATCCTTTGACCGTTTATCAATTGGGGAATGCTTGTATTTTTATAAATTTGACTCAGTTCTCTATATATTTGAGAAATCAGGCCTTTATCAGAGATACTTGTTACAAAAAAATTTTCCCTAGTTTTCTGCTTTTCCTTATAATTTTGATTGCATTGGTTTTGTTTGTGCAAAACTTTTAAATTTTATATAATCAAAATTATCTGTTTTATATCTTGTAATGCTCTCTATGTCTTCTTGGGTCCTAAATTCTTCCCTTATCCTTAAATCTGACAGATAAATTTCCATGCTTTCTTAATTTGCTTATGGTATTGATCACGTTTTTAAAGTGTGAGCTTTGTTCATATGTATTTCCTTTGCTCATCAGAGTATTTCTTTCCAACTTAATTTTTGCTCTCATACTACAGGACTCAACTAACTCTCTCAGGGTTCTAGGGTGTAACCTCGGCGTTAGGAGGTTATACCTTTAATACTCGCAACTGTGGCTCCTGAGCTCCTTTTGCTGTGTTTCTGTTTGAACAAATCAGCCAAGATGAAGAATGGATGAATGATAAAGCATTTATTAGATGTTTACTATGTTCCAGGCACTGACTTAGCACTTGGGATAGAAATACAAGCAAGCAATATAGGCCCTGCCTTCAAGAGGCATTCTAGTGGGTGAAGATAATATAAAAAAGGGAGCTAGAAAACTGGTAGGTAGGAGCAGGTAGGCTTTCAGATGCATGATTTTGAAACAGCAGGAAAGTGACAAAAGTCCCAAGATAAATCAAAAGCTCACCTCCCGGGGGGAAGAGTCCAAGGTGTGAGTGGGAGGGAAATGAGGATAGCCTGACTGCAGGCAATGACACCATTAACTCTTAATCAGTAACATTTACTAAGTGGAAGATAAAGCAAGAATAACCAAAACATTCCACCCCATAAAACTGGGACCATTCTCCCACCAATGCACACAGCATGTTTAAGGGAAATTAGGGAAAAAAATAAAACTTAGAAAAGAGAGGCAAATGAGTAGAAGACACATATTCCTGAGGTAACCCATGGCACTAGACTCTGGACCTTGGTGTCTTTTGTCTCTCTCAGGGATAGTTTGTACGATTCACTCAAAAGTGAGGGCACTCTTCTGCTGGATGCTACTCTCAGGATACTCTTCTGGACCACTGATGCAATGTTAAGTTCTTTCTGGAAACTGCAATCCCTAGGCTTGGGATCTGCAGAGATTTTCTGGATCTCCTCCCTTGGCTGGCCTCTGAGAGGTTTCCATCTCTCAGGTAGCACGTGGCAGAGTTAGCTCTGAAATCTGCTCCCATCCATGCCTCCCCAGGTGTATCTATTGACCTCTAAGCTCAGGGCCACTTAAGAGTTCAGCTCTTCCCTGAGACTCCAGGTCTCCTTACTTAGCACCTCGTCTGGCAGTCCAGGCTCTGAGACATGTTCTCACACCTCACTAAAGATCTTCCTCTGTTCCAGCTTTGAGGAGTCTCCTCAGATCTACTTATGTCGTTCAAATGCAAATTATATTCTGGAAAGTAGGATGATTCAGCCATTTTTATCCTGAGTAAAAATATCTTTTCTCTGTGAGATAGTTTTAAGTGCTTCTCTAATAACTGCCCTTGTTTTTCCCCCTTTTTATTAAGAAAATTGTCCATATTGTAAAGGGATAGTAAACATCATGGAGATTTTATTTGAGAAAAGAATCTGATTTGCTGGGCATGGCTAGTACCAAATAACATTACAAAGTCTGAAACTGAATATATTTTAACACACAGGAAATGACACATTATTAATAAGGGAATTATTACTGACTCAGTTGCCTGTAGAATCAAACCATCAACTTGTCAGAGCAAAACCAAAAATTTATACATATCTAAAGGAAAGAATAAAAATGAGAAAAAGATATGTCATGCAATTTAAAAAAAATCTAATCTAGACTAATTTAAAGTCTATTGATGGGAACAATTTGAAGTGGATGGTAAAAAAAAAAAGCTGATGATAATTCTTTCATGATAAAGTTAAATCAATTGCCATAACAAGGAGACCAAAAGAGTCTTTGCAAATTGCTTTAGTAAACATTTGACTCATAAAGCAGAAGGCTATGACAATCAGTGGTTTAGAATTTAAATTCATTTATCAAATCTTATGAAGAAGGATGATAAAAGATTATAAGCAGTATTACCTCATTAAACATAAATAAGCAGTGGAGGGTAAAACTCATAAAAAAAAGAAAAGCTTGGCAAGTGACCAAACAAAGCAAAATCATCCCAAAGGAATTTAAGGATGAAAATGAATTTTTATAACATACTTTTTCACTATCATGGGCTGTGGAACCGCAGCATTTAGACTCTTCTATCACAATTCCAGATGTGCTCATAGAGGAAATGTACTCACAGAAGGAAATAAAGATGGGGAAAGCAACTAAACTAGACCAAGGACAAACAAATGAAGTCCCTGTTAATAGTGACAATTTTGATGAGACGTATTCTCAAGGTAACTAAAGGAGAAAAAGCATCAAAAGGTTTGGAAAACATCACAGAACTTATAAATATTTTTAAAAAGGCAGGGAGAAGGAACCAAGAGAATATCAGTAACTACTGAAGTCTTCCTGACTCCAGGTCTAGTGCTCTATCCACTAGCTGCCCGCTAGACTGTGCTGGCCTAAAGTACTCAACATTGTCAGTGAGGAGGATCAGTTTGAGTTTTGAGTCACAGAGGCATTCCCTACAGATCGTGAAGTCTTCCAAATGTTCCTGTTTGCAGATGACATTGTGTTGACTGCATCAAAGAGCTTCTTATATCAGATATACTCAATCAATAAATCAGTAATATTTATGAAGTACCCACTACATGCCAGGTGCTATGCTAAGCTCTAGGGAGACAAATAAGAAAAAGAAAGATAGCACTTGACCTCAAGGAGCTTGCAATCTAATGAGAGAGACAACATGCAAACATATATATATATAAATATACATACAAAGCAAGTTATAAACATGATAAATTGGATATAATTAATAGGGGGAGGCACTAGAATTAAGAGGGGTTGGCAAAAGGTAATTTTGTTTGGCTTAATTATTTACATGGGGAAAGATCAAGTAGATGAAGAATACCTATGGTCTAGACTATGACATGAAGTTAGATGAAATACATGTAGAGCTTGTCCATAAGAATATGTATATATTCTTACTGCAATTTCGGGACAGACATTGCAAATGGACGATGAACTGGGCCTGGGCATGAATAAGAAGAGAGTAATCTGAATCACCTTTAAGAAATTACAAAGTTCTTTTAATGACCCCAAACTTATCCCTGAAAAGGGAAGGGCAAAGGGAATAAGTATTTGTTAATTATTTACTATCCTCCAGGCCTTGTGCTAAGCTTTTCACAAATATTATTTTACTTGATCATTACACCAACACTGTAGGAGAGGGGCTATTACTATCTCCATTTTACAGGTGAGGAAACTGAGGCAGACAGAAGTTAAGTGATTTTCCTAGGTCACATAGCTAGCAAGAGTCTGAGGCCAGATTTGAATTCAGATCTATCCTGAATCGAGGCCTCCTGTTCTATCTACTACACTACCTATCTGCCCCAAAACAAAGACCTATCTTTTTTTATACGAAATTCCTCTGATGTCATGCAACTATAAAGCATGGAACAAGACAGCCTCTGGAAACTTGAAATTAAGCATCATTCAAGGATCATTGGAGAGGCTCATGGTAGGTACAAGCAAGCTACCACTTATCACAAACAAAGAACTATGAAGCAAAAGTCATGCTGTCAAAGAAATGTATGGGGAAAAGGAAAAACGAACAATAATAAGACCAAGGAATGATCAATGGATAGTCTACAGGCTCCATTGGTACCTTTATGATGTCAAGAGAAAATGAAGAAGACCCAACCCTCCTCCCCTTCCTTGAACTTTGAGTGGTGAAGCTATGGGAGGACATAGATAAAAGGCAAACAGGAGGGGCAGATATGGATGGTTTGCAATCTGTACTACCAGAGGGAATAACCACGTTGAAGAGATGACAGATTTTTTGAGTATTTCGAGTAGTATTACTATATTTATGTGTATATATATATGTACATACATGTGCTTAAGGATATATGTATGTATGTATACATACACTGCTAACTTGTGTTAAAAGAAGATATATTTATGAAGTCAGAGGGGAATTACCCCAAAGATTTGTAGTGTGAAAGAATATCCTATCCTTTTCCCAAAGGCTTTTAATATCCTTTGCTTCTTACAAGCATTCCAAATTTAGATGATTTATCTTATATCATCATGTCTAGAGGTTGCCTTCTGAGCATTCAGATGTGAATCATGTGAGTGCTCTGTGGTTAGATGACTATCACAGGGAATGTTTGATGTGAAAGTTTTTATGATGCTTCTAGGAGATGGGCTGATAGAGTTGATAGAGCACCATTCCACCCAGGCCTCTACTCCAATAAATGAAAACAAGAATGTCTGTGCCTAATACACACCAGGCACACACATTCCAACAGCCTTTTGTGTGAATATAATGGACTAGCACTGCTGAATTATATTTGCTGTGCGAGGTTTAATTATATCCTAGACACAAAGATGTATTGCAGACATTTATCACCCAGGGTGGGAATAGGGAGAAAAGATGTTCTATTGTGTAATTATCATAATTTCAAGAATGTGTTAATCTACTGGAGGATATTGTTCTACAAGACATACTTCATATATGATAAAGCATATTCTCCCTTTGAATTAGATCAGTAAATCACAGAATGTCAGAGTTGGAAGGAATCTCTAGTCCAACCCACAACCAAGCAGGACCCTTTCCTGAAGCATTCTTGACAAGTGATCATCCAGTCTCTTTGATTGATGAGTCCCAGTGAGAGGAACTCATTACTTTTCAAGGCAGCTCATTCCAATTCGATCAGTAACCACTAATTGAACATATGTGTCTCCAGCACAGTGTCTAGACACTCTAAAGGATACAAAAAAAGATTGTCCTTGCCCTTAAGGAGTTCACATTCAATTGAAGAAAAATAAGATTAATGTGCTTAAAATAATCAGAGGGTAATACAAAACAGTATATGATCAAATGCAAATTTGTGTGACAAAATATACAGAGTTCAGATAAGAGAGAGATTAATTTGGTTAAAAGGGTCAGGAAGGGCAGAGGTGAGTTTCGAGTTTGGTCTTCAAGGATCAGTAGAATTTGGTGGGAATGGAGCAAGGAGGGCATTCCAAGATGGCAGACATAGCCAAAGGACATGTAGGGTACACTGAGGTAACCTGGAGTATAGAGCCTATGTTGGGAAATAATCTTGGCTAGAATAACTTGAAGCCTAAATATAGGTGACCAAGAAAATTATTAATTACCATTATATGAACTTATAAACACCAATAGATATGAACATTTCCTTTTAGCTTCTAAGGATATAAGGATTTTCTTTCAGCTATTAAAACCTACAACTGAACTAAGACTTTTGGGATACCCTTACAAAGAATAAAAAAAGAGGATTTTATATGACCCAGGTTTTTTTACAGTATATTTTAAATTGATTACTTTAGTTCCAACATTGTCCTACTTCTCTGTGTCCCTTTCTGAACTTCCTTCTATTCTCTTTCAAGAGCTTTTATTTGTTATGCTATCACTACTTCCCCACTCCTCCAAAAAGCTCTCACTACCCCCCCACCACCAAGCCCTCTCTTATAATCAATATAATTATATAATCGAAGATCTTTTCTCCCTTCCCCCACCCTGAGTGATAAATATCTATAATACACCTTTGTGTCTAGGATATTTCTTTGGGGTTAAACACTAGCCACGTCTGAAAATGTTTGTCTCTTTCTGTACCTCTGGTTCATCCATCACCATTCTTCCAAGAGTTCAGAAGCATGTTTGGCTATTGCTTCTTTAGTCCATAGTTCTTTAGTCTTTCTTCACAGTTGTCCTTTACAACATTGAGGTCATTGTCTCATTGGACAATTAGTGGTGGCTTCAATCCCTCTTCACTTTGGGCATACAGCTATTCCCTCTTTAGACTCTATCATTTGGGTTATTTCTGTATTGTGAAAGACTCTTAGGATCTCTAGAGGTTGCTGGTACAAATAGGAAGAATTTACTTGTGTGTTCCTTACTGGTTTCCTATTACAATTTATGACTGTGGGTTCAGGGCCACCTACACCCAAGCAGGCTGTATAAAGCATGGCAGAAAGTAAACAGCCTCTGCCCTAAGATCAAAGGTCACCAATTTTGCTCTCTGCTGCTGTTCTTACTAACTCTGCACAATCCTGTCAGACTATGAACCCTGCCCTTATACATATAGCTTCTGCTTTAACTAACTTCTGTGAACTTGACTTTTTGCCTGACCAAACCTATGGTTTCCTTCCTTTAGTATCTGATTTCCTTAGTTTTAGCCACTTGCCTGTCTAGACTTGGGATAACTATGTAAGTTATTTTACAATGGGATCAGAATTTTAGAGTTGAAAAGGACCTTTGCCATATCTAACTTAACCTCTTTATTCCCTCAGATGAGGAAACTGAGTCCCGGAAATGGGAAGTGACCTACTCAAATTCAAACAAAGTTAGTAGCCAACCTAGGCTTTTTGATTCCAGACGCAGTTACTTTTGCATTGTAATATTCTGCATTTTGACCACCTTCTTGCAAGCCACCATGTCACTGGGATCAGGGACCATGACTTGGAGATTATAACCCTGTCATCCCCAGAATATCTGTCTTGGGCAAATTCAGTCTGTCATCTGTGGTGGTATTGGGAATGGTAGAGGGGGTGAGGAAGAGAAGTTTTTTCTTATTTGTGCATTGAATTTGGAAAATATATACCAGCACTGAATGAGATTGAACTAAGACTCCGTTAATGTGACTTGGAAGCAATTTGGGTCTTTAGATTGGTTCTTTATGTTACCACAAAGCAAGGCTTGAAGGACAATATATCTAGGGTAAAGCATAGGTCACATTGAATGGAAGGTCCAAGTCAGTGACCGTTAGCCAATGATAAGAAAAGAGAGAACTCTAGAGGACAGGGGCATGTCACTTTTTTTTTAGGCTAATAATGCAGCTGATAATTTTTTTGTTTTAAATTTAACTTTATTTTTACTTAATAAAAATCTACTTTCTTTCCCTGCAAGTGCTGACACTAGATGAATCAGGAGGAAACCTTAGGGTCTTTTTTGGGGGGGTGTTTATTTTGTAACACCCAGGTTATCTGAGGAGAATTGCAGATCTTTGTAAGTTGTGAAAGATAGATAATGTGGGTCTCTACCATCAGAGATCAGTAATATTAAAGTGACTCACATGCAAAGAGGGACAACACCAACCAAGTAACCCACTGAGTCATGAGGAAGTGGCATAAACTAGAGGGGCAGTAGATTTCATGAGAATATTACTGCCAATGAGGAGAAAGACTTACTGGCTGAGCATCTATTTGAAATGGTTATAACTTTGATTATATAATCCTATGTTCCTTCATAAAATTTACAATCTGTCTAATAGGAAAAAATAGAATGTTGTATTTTTCTATTGTTCAGTTGTTTTTTAGTTGTGTCTGTCTCTTCATGACCCCATTTGGGGTTTTCTTGGCAGAGATACTGGAGTGGTTTGTCATTTCCTTCTCCAGCTCATTTTACAGATGAGGAAACTGAGGCAAACAGGATTAAGTGACTTGTCCAGGGTCACACAGCTAGTAAGTGTCTGAGGCCACACTGGAACTCATGAAACTGAGTTTTTGTGACTTCAGGCCTGGCACTCCTGACACAGCACCACCAATTTTGGATTTAGAGGGATCTTAGAGACCTTCCTAAGAATAATAATAATAGCTAACATTTATAGTGCTCACTATATGCCTGGTGCTTTACAATTATTCTCTCATTTGATCCTTACAGCAACTCTGGGAAGAAAGTTTCGTGTTGTCCCAATCCTGATCACTGGCTCTGTCCCAGAGCTTGGAGTGACTTAGCAATACAGGAATACTATACCCTGGGAATTCTCCTCTGAACCTCAATAGCATTGTCTCCATCTCTTTCATGGCATTTTTACATTCTGTCATATACTAACATTATTTATGCATTTGATGGAGGGTCTGAAGAACCCCTGTCACTTATGGAGTGCTATCTGAGGTAGCCTGTGCACTTCAATGACCCTTACATAGTAAGCAGGGCAAATTTCATGATGCTGTGGTAGGCAGGAGACAATTTCTGAGAGCAACGAACTACTACACCTCTGTCCCAAACTCTGAAAAAGTACCCCTCCAAAATGTAGTGCATTCCCCCTTGGGGCACTCCAGACAAGTACATGGATCCTTCCCCCAACACACACACACACACACACACTTCAGAGTATGTGACATATCTTTTGCCTACTTCTGGCTAGGTATATTACTGTGTTGAGTCCCTCCATCAGTTACTGATCCAGAAAAGATGATGACTTGAAGTGCCAGACTGAAGTAGAAGTAAAGATAGCTTCCAGCTTGTTGGGAAGTTAACATCAAGAAGATAAGATTTAACTCCATTTGGGGATGGAGGAAAGAGTCCTTCCCTGCCCAAGAGACAGAGTGAAGCCAGAACTCTCTGGGGCCTCAATCTGCACTGGAATGCGGATTCTCCCGTTAGAATGTATACACTCTTTAAGGGCAGAGACTGTCTTTTAACTTTCTTTGTATCCCCTTCCCCAATCCTTACTTAGCAAAGTAAGGCAAAAGACAATTCTTGCCCTCAGGGAGTATACATTCTAATGGAAATTTATGCCAGTTCTTTATGCCCACCATGGATCTTTCTATTGCTTTTTGAGTTAGCTGTAATTTTTATTTTTTTGAGATTGTGGCATTCAGTGATTCATAGTATCAAAGCATCACCAGGACTATATTGGTTTTAAAGAGATTAGTTTTTGCAACAGCATTCAATCAATCAATAAACATTTGCTAAGTGCCTATTATGCACCAGGCACTGTGCCTAGCTCTGGGACACTGTGCTGCACTTTCAAAGTTATTGCCAAGGCTGTGATATCACCTTTGCAATATCTTTGGAATATGCCCCCATCTCCCTTTGACACTGCCACCACTCTGGTTCAGGCTCTCATCACCTCACCCTGAACTATTGCAATAATCTGCTGGTAGGTCTGCCTGCCTCAAGTCTCTCCTTACTCCAATCCATCCTCCAATCAGTCACAAGGTGATTGTCCTAAAACACAGGTCCAGTCACATTACCACAAGTTATACAATAATTGCTGATCTGCTTTGATAGAGAGAGTTTCCTCAAAGGAAATCACCTAAAACAATGAAATCACAAGTCATGATTTAAGTAAAACAAAACAAAAAGACAAAGAGGGAGCACAGTAGACTGCCTAGAGCACTGACATGGCATCAGGAAGATCTGGGTTCAAATTTTATATGAGATACTTAATATCTGTGACATGGCACAGGCAAGCCAGCAACCTCTCAGCCTTAGTTTTCTCATTAGTAAAAGGAGACCAATAGTATCTCACTTCTGGCTTGTTGTGAGGATCAGATGACACAATGTGGATTATTTAAAGGGGTGTGTATAGGGGTATGTGTATACATATACATATGTATGCATGTGCATACATATGTGTATCAGTTTGAGGTTCCCTGAGTACTTTGATCTACTATACAGATCTAGTGATAGTCACACACATATAATGAGATAATATTAAAGCACTTTGGCACCAATAAATGATGTATATGTATATATACATGTACGTATATATATAGGCACACATAAGTATATATGTTGTTTTAAGATTCACAAAGTGCTTCAGTATGTATTATCATATCAATGGGGAGATTTTATATAATCTAAAATATAGATCTACTAAAAGTTATATGCACATTGTGTGTGTGTGTGTGTGTGTGTGTGTGTGTGTGTGTGTGTATACAGCAATAGAACCTAAGTTCTTTGTGGACAGAGACTTTTGTTTTTGTATCCCCAGGATGTAACCCCTAGTGCCTAATGTAGTACAGTGTCTGGTAAATAACTGATAAAGGCCAGGATATGTATACACATATGTATATATGTGTGTATGTATGTGTGTGTATACAGTTATCCCTTCCACATCATGACTTTCCCCATCGCAGTTTCAACATATTGCAGGTCAATATAAGAAATCAAATGGGGAGTTTTGCAGAAGCCCCAGAGGACATGTGAAGGCCAACAGACAACACAGAAAAAGTTTAGAAAGTCAGAAATGTATAAAATATATGTATAGTATAATAGCAATCCAAATTTTACAATAAGGTACTGTAAACACCTATATATATATGTATATGCACATACATATATATAGTGTATGTGACTATCAGTAGATCTATATATTGTAAGTTATATAATATAATAATATGTATCTTTATTATAGACGATATAAAATCTCCCCATTGATGACACAGGTCTCTATTGAGGTCTAGGGGTTCTACAAGACTATGCCAATGAAATATGAGCTCTGTTAGGTCTTACACTGCCTGGCTTTGACTTACAACCCTGCCCCGTCCCCCTTCCCCCATCAGTGACCAACTATGTGTCATTTGAGGACCAGCCTAGTTAAGCATGGAGCCATTGGTTGCTCTAAGTGATGTTTCCACTAAATCAACTCCATGAAACATGGTGTTTGTAACATGAATTAGAGTGAATGTCAATGGTAACTGTTTCTCTTTGGAACAGCAACCCTGAGAGTCTTCCCTTCCCAGCCTGATTTTTTTTTTCTTTTTTCCAATTAAAGGGGCCATCTCTAGACACACTTCTTAAAGAGGCCTATTCTTTGAATGGGCATTCCCTCACTCTAAATGAGTACATGAAAAGGCCTTAGCCTAAAAGGACTAAGGTCTCCCATTGCATCCTGGGTCATCTCCAATCATCCTGGTGAATATCAGGCCACTGGACCCAGATGACTCTGGAGGAGAAAGTGAGGCTGGTGACCTTGCACAGCCCTCCTTCACTCAAATCAAAATCAACTGCAAGTCATGTCATCATTTCCCTGATGTCATGGTCCTCTGAAAATGAAGGACAAATACAGTAGGAGTAACCACACCAGTGAAATCATGGCACTTTCAAAGTATCATAGACTAGGTAGTACCTTTCCTCTGCTGATTACTTTTTGATTTACCTTGTCTATAGCTTGTTAGTATATAGTTGTTTGTATCTTGTCTCCTGCATTAGACTGTGAGCTTCTGGTGGGAAAGGACTGTCATTTGCCTTTCTTTGTGTCCTTGGTGCTTAGGATAGTGCCTTAACCTGTGGGCTCTTAAAAGTGCTTACTGACTGACAGGCTGATAAGATTTATCTTAAACTCACCAGTTTAGCCCCTTCCCACCAAACTTCTTACCCAAAAAGCCATCACAAATAGTAGTGAGTAAACCCACTTATCTAAACAAAACAATAAACTTGGGGCAGTTACAAAGATTAGAATAGACAAAAAATGCACAAAAGCAATTGAGCTTTCCAGCAGGGAGCAAGATAAGCTCAAGCAGAGAGAAGGTCTGATCTCACCCTCCAAGAAGGAAGGCAAGCTGGAATCAGGGATATGTTGAAGAGCTGGCTTCCCCCATGTACAGTTTCTCTTTCCACTGGTCTCTGAGGAATCTCTGGAACCACCTTAGTGAGTCTCATAAGTGCATCCACAGCATTGAGCTCAACAATCTCTCCACCATGGAGAGACTCCAGGGAGGCATGCCTCCCTCTACATATGCAGCAGAATATAAACCATCCCTCATCCTCTCCAGGCTCGGGTGGAAGCTGGGTTACATACGTAATAAATCTATTTGTGTACTCTATGAATTCCTCACTACAACATAAGTTCGTTGAAGACAAGAATGGTTTTAGTTTTGTTTTTGTATCCTTGGCATCTAGCAGAGCGCCCATGCCCATTGTTGTTGTTGTTCAGTTGTCCAGTCTAGTTGTGTCTGATTCTAAGTGACACCATGGACATTGTCCACTGAGTTTTCTTGGCAAAGATACTGGAGCGGTTTGCCATTCCCTTCCCCAGTGTGTTCCCATTTTACAGGTCCAAGGTCACATAGCTAGTAGGTGTTTGAGGCTGGATTTGAATTCAGATCTTCCTGACTCCAGGGCTAGTGCTCTATCCATTGCACCACCTAGCTACCAAATATGCCCATAGCAGCGTCTTAATAACTATTTAGTTGATTTAGGTTTAATTGAATTAAATCAAACTGAACTAAATCAAATTTAATAGAAGAACAAGATGCCATGGGTAAGCTACAATGTGTTCTGGTAGAGGAAATATCTATAACTATGAGATCATAGACTCATCAAAGTTTTAAAACACCATTCATACCAACTGAGAGGCAGATAATTGGCAGTGGCCAATAGAGAATTGGGCCTGGAGTCAGAAGGACCTGAAATCAAATTTAGCTTCAGACATTTACTAGCTGTCTGACCCTGAGAAAGTCACTTAATCTCTATTTGCCTCAGTTTCTTCAAATGTAAAATGGGGATAAGACTAGCACCTACCTTGCAGGCTTATTGTGAGGCCCAAATGAGATAATAATTGTAAAAAATGCACAGTACAGTGCCTGGCACATAGTAGGCACCATAAAAATGCTTATCCCCTCCCCTTCTTCACCAGACCCCACATATCTTTAGTCACCCTCCTTGTGTTTTCAAAATTAGCTTGTATTCTAAACTAGTGTTGTCCTTGGCTGTCATGTCATTCCATTTGGAAGGGTTAAATTTTCTGGTTGATGGACTTTCTTGTTTGTCATGGCAACTGCTCTTCATTCTCCTCCAAACGACCGTAAAAAAACAAAAAAAAAAAACAAAACAAAACAACACCTCAAATCAAATTTTGGAGTGGCACAGTCAACAAAAGGTCAGGATGAGACATTTTTTTTCAGCCTAAGAAAACTTAAGAGGTTGGCAAGAGAAGTCTGAGACACTGAGGTAGAAGCCAGTTCAGAGCCCACACATGTAGTAGCAGCAACAGCAGCAGCTTTGGGAGCTTTCAGCTTTGAGACTGTAAAGGGGTTGGACGGCTGGTCTGAAAGAAATTATAGGAGATGCTTTGCTGGCACTGGGTACAGCTGATTCTGATTGGCAACTCCATTACCCATATGCAGTTCAGGGTTGTAGTTCCAAGATGGAGAGGCAGGTTGCTGGTGAGTCACAAGGGAGTAGGTTCTGGTCATAGTTCCAAAGCAAAGAGGAGCATTAATGCTTGCAGTTACAAAGGAAGAGGGGCCCTTTCTGGATAAAGACCAGAGTACAGACCAGGAGATCAGTGATTATACCTCTTCCAGTATCATGCCACCTTGGAAGCACCAAAAACTTGCAGACCCCCAGAACTAGCTTTGAAAACAGCAGCACAAAAAAGCCTGAAGCTTGAGATAGTGCCTCCCCACCCCCAGGTGAGGAGAGCCCAACTTTAACATAAAGTTCAAAGTAAAAAAAAAAAAAAGACTGGGGAAGTGGGCAAAAAAAAAAAAAAGAATTTGACCAAAAAAAATAAAACCCTACTACAGTGACAGGAAAGACCAAGACATAAACTCAGAAGATAATAATGTGAAAATAGCTACCAAAAAATCTCAAAGAAAAATGTTAATTGCCAATTAGCTAAATACCATTTCCAACAAGAATTCCTAGAAGAGTTAAAGAAAGTGATAAAAGTAGAAGAGGAAAAATTGGGAAAAGAAATGAGAGTGATGCAAGAAAATTATGAAAAGAGATTTAATAGCTTGGTAAAAGAGGCACAAAAATAATTGAAAATAATATGCGAAAAAACAGAATTGGCCAAATGATGCAAGAAGCACAATAATCCACTGAAGAAAAAAAAAACTCCTTAAAAAGCAGAATCGGCCAAATGGAAAAATTGGTACAAAAGTTCACTGAAGAAAAGAAGTCCTTAAAAATTAGAATTGGGCAAGTGGAAGCTAATGATTCTATGAGACATCAAGAAACAATAAAGTCAAAAGAATGAAGAATAGAAGAAAATATGAAATATCTCATTGGAAAAATAACTGATCTGAAAAATAAATTGAGGAGAGATAATTTTAAAATTATTGGACTATCTGAAAGTCATGATCAAAGCAAGAGCCTAGACATCATATTTCAAGAAATTATCAAGAAAAATTGCCCTGCTACTCTAGAACGAGAGGGTAAAATAGAAATTGATCACTTCTTGAAAGAGATCCCAAAATGAAAACTCCCAAGAATATTAGAGCCAAATTCCAGAGCTTCCAGATTAAAAAGAAAAATGCTCTAAGCATCCAAAAAGAAACAATTCAAATGTTATGGAGCCACAGTCAGGATAACACAAGATTTAGCAGCTTCCACCTTAAAGTATTGGCTGACTTAGAATATGATGTTCTGGAGGGCAAAGGAGCTAGAATTACAACCAAGAATTATCTGCCTAGCAAAAATGGAGTATAATCCTTTGGGGAAAAATAGACATTCAATGAAATAGGGGATTTTCAAGCATTCCTGATGAAAAGACCAGAGTTAAATGGAAAAAATGACATTCAAACACAAGACTCAAGTGAAGCATAAAAAGGTAAACATGGAAGAGTAATCATAAGGTTAAACTGTTTATATTCCTATATGGGAAGATGATACATATGTTAGTTGTTGTTTCAGTTTGTTTTTCAGGTGTTCATTTGTATATGACTCTTCATGACCTCTTTTGGGTTTTTCTTAGCAAAGATACTGGAGTATCTTCTCTAGCTTATTTTGCAGATGAGGAAACTTGGGCAAACAGGGTTGAGCAACTCGGCCAGGGCCACACAATTAGTTAAGTGTCTGAAACCAGATTTAAACTCAGGAAGATGAATCTTCCTGACTCCAGGCCTGGCACTCTATCTACTGTGCCACCTAGTTGTCCTATGAGATATGTAACTCCTAAGAAATTTATCATTATTAGGGCAATTAAAAGGAGTATACATAGACGGAGGGCATGGGTGTGAGTCGATTATGTTGGAATGGTTCCCCAAAAAATGAAAGGGTGAGAAAGAAGGTTGCACTGGGAAAGGGAATAAAGGAGATATAGAATAGGGAAATCTTTATCACATAAAAGAGGTGTGCAAGGAAGAACTTTTACAATAGAAAAATGAAGAGGGGTGGTAGCCAGCAATACTTGAACCTCACTCTTACTGGAATTGGTTCAAAGAAGGAAGAATATACATACACACTCAATTGTGAATAGTAATGTGACTTACCCAAAAGGAGAGGAAGGGAAAAAGAGAAAGGGAGGGATGATGTTAAAAGGGAGGGCAGATTAAAGGGGGCAGTGGTTAGAAGCAAAATAGACTTTTGAGGAGACACAAGATAAAAAAGAGAGGAAGAAATAGAAGAAAATGGGATGGATGGAAATACACTGTTAGTAATCATAACTGTGAATGTGAATAGGATGAACTCACTCATAAAAGAGAAGCAGACAGCAGAATGGATTAGAAACCAGAATCCAACAATGTGCTATTTATGAGAAACACACTTGAAACAGAAAGACACAGACACAGAGTTAAAATAAAGGGCTGGAACAGTCTAATATGCTTTAGCTAAAGTGAAAAAGGCAGGGGCAGCAATCATTATCTTAAAGCAAAAGTAAAAAATAGACCTAATTAAAAGAGATAATCAAGGAAACTACATTATGCTAAAAGGTAATGAATGAAGTAATATCAAATCAATGAAGTAACATAAAAAATTTTTACAGCAAGTTTCTCTGATAAAGACCTCATTTCTCAAATATATGCCGAGTATAGAATTGATTCAAATTTATAAAAATAAGAGCTATTCCCCAATTAATAAATGGTCAAAAGATATACAGAGGCCATTTTCAGAAGAAGAAATCAAAGCTATCTATTAGGCATATGAAATAATGCTCTAAATCACTCTTGATTAGAGAAGTACAAATTAAAACAACTCACACCTTGCCTACAGGGCTCATAACTGGGTCTCGGATCAATCCATCTTGGGACAAAATTAACCCAAACCTCCCCAGTTATGCACCACCACCTCCTTACTCAAAATAGTGTTATGAGAGTATATTATACACACACACACACACACACACACACATGCACACACACACACGTATATATACATACATACACACACATATATGTTAAATCTTATTCCTCTCCAAGTCCACCAGTATTCTGGCCCATAACACATTCTCATACTCTCAAGGATACCCTCAATGTATGTATGTATCTTACTCTCATGTAAAACTTTATGTAGATGGGAATAGGCAGACAGGTTAGTAATTACTGATATTTTCCATTGCCTTTTGTTGTTGTTATAGCAAGGTCTATCCCCTCCCCCATCATGCCTTTGGCATCTTCTCCTTCAGAGACCTTGAGAATTAATCCTTTAGTGCTCCTAAAATTGTGTTGCTTCCAATCTAACCTCCTTGTGCATGGTTTTATTTTCATCCAGTTTTTGCCATATATAATTTCTTCAGGGCCACTTCTTTCTCACGCAACAGCCTATCTGTGACTCAATGTGGTGGCTCCACTGTCCTTGGTGATAAAAGTTTGTTATAAAAATCCTAATTTTTTTGTTGTTCAAAAAAAACCCAACTCACACCTGTCAGAATTAAAACCTCACACTTATTAGAGATGAAAAGTGCTGGAGAGGATGAGGGAAAAATAGGTACACCAATGAACTGCTGGTGGAGTTGTGTACTGGTCAAATCATTCTGGAGAACAATTTCAAACTATACCTGAAGAGCTATAAAACTTTGACCCAGTAATAACACTACTAGGTCTATATCCCCCCAAAAAATCAAAGGAAAAGGAAAAGGACCTATATGTACACAAATATTTATATAAGATCTTTTGGTGGTGGCAAAAAAAAGGGTAATCAAGGAGATGGTCATCGATTGGAGAATGGCTGAGAAGTTGTGGAATATGATTTTAATGGAGTTCTATTGTGCTATAAGAAACGATGAGGTGGGTGGTTTCAGGAAAAAGATGGCAAGGACCACGTGAACTGATGCAAAGTTAAGTAAGAAGAACCAGGAGATCACCATGTACAGTAACAGCAATGTTGTAATGATCATCTGTGAAAGACTCGGCTGCTCTGATCAACATAATGATCCGAGACAATTCCAAAAGACTCATTATGAAAAAATACTATCCACCTCCAGAGAGAGAGAGAGAACTGATGAACTCTGAGTGCAAATTGAAGTATAATTTTCTCATTTTTAAATTTTTTCTTTCATCTTTTGAAATATGGCTAAAGGAAATATGTTTTGCATGATTTCAGTTTTTAATGGATATCATTTTGCTTGCCTCCTCAGTGAGTGTGGGAGGCTGTGGGAAGGAGGGAGAAAATTTGGAACCCAAAATTTAAAAATAAAAGGATGTTTAAAATAAATAATAAATTAAAAATTTTAAAATATTATTCCTTGAAAGGACTTGTAAATCAATTGCCCTGTGGCTCCACTCACTATTCCTATGACTTTTGAGTCCAAAACATCCCTCCCTGGCCATCACTCTCCTAAATAGCATCTAACAAATGTTTTTCATTCCTCTAACTTGTAATATGCTATTTGCTTTGACTTTTGCACTAACTAATCAGTAATGTGACTACATATAGACTGATTCTGAAATTATCCCCATATTGAGAAGCAGTAATTTCCTTTTTCACTTAAGTAATTTAATTTCACTTTTTCTCTTACAGCTAACTTCATTTTTTTTTTTACATTATGTGGTATTTACCACATCTAGTACTTTCTAATTCTCTACTTTAAGAGGAATTATTTTTACCTTTTGTTTTTTATATACCATTTATATATCATTATGCACTCCAATGTAATTCTCTTGTGTAATAAAAATAGACAATCTTTTGGGCAGAGTACCTGCAGGATCATCCAGAAAGATGAGTCAGCTATGGAGAAAGAGATGTCTGTACATCAAGGGAAGGACTTTGAGCTGTCTGATGTGTTCTATTTCTCCAAGAAGGGATTTGAAGCCATTGTAGAAAATGAAGTGACTCAGAGATTCTCCTCAGTGTCTTGGAATCTTCTCACAAGAACAAATATTAACTTCTAGTATATCAGCCACTGGTGTGGGTGCTGGGAGTTATAGGGTGATACTGTTTTCCCTCTTCTTCTCTTTACTTTGGCTTTCTTTGGAATTAGTTTGCTGGTTATAGAAACTACTGCAGTTGGGCAGCTTCCAAATAGCAGTATAAAGAACTAGCTGAGTGAACTGGTCCACCTGACTTGCTACAGGATCTGTGCCAGATCCCTGTCTGGTACCATTCATTACCATAGCAAGCAGTACCCACCACAGACAGAAGGCATTTGCGTTGCCAACCATACTTCCCCAATAGATGTTCTGATCTTGACCACTGATGGATGCTATGCCATGATTGGTCAGGTTCATGGTAGACTGATGGGAGTCATTCAGAGGGCCACAGTTAAGGCTTGTCCACATGTGTGGTTTGAATGTTCAGAAATGAATGACTGACATGCGGTGACCAAAAGACTGAGAGAACACATTGCTGATAAGAAGAAATTGCCCATTTTAATCTTTCCTGAAGGAACTTGTATAAACAACATCTCAGTCATGATGTTTAAAAAGGGAAGTTTTGAAATAGGAGGAACCACATATCCAGTTGCAATAAAGTATAACTTTCAGTTTGGTGATGCATTATAGAACAGTAGTAAGTACAGCATGGTGAAATACTTGCTTCAAATAATGATCATCTGGGCCATAGTCTGTGACGTGTGGTACCTGGCCCCAATGACCAGAGAGGTAAATGAAGATGCAGTACAGTTTGCAAATAGGATTAAGTCTGCTCTTGCCTTGCAAGGAGGATTGACTGAGCTTCCTTGGGATGGAGGTCTAAAGAAAGCTAAAGTCAAAGATATGTCCAAGGAGGAGTAGCAGAAGAACTACAGCAAGATGATGGTTGGATATGGGTCTACAAACACAGATTCTGATTAAGTACAAAAATGAAATCAGCCAGTTTTCTGTGCCAGCGGCAGAACGTAGAAATGGATTTTTCATTATAACCTAATTCCACTGAATTATATGGTAGTTTACTGGAATGAAATAGATTTCCACCATTTTAAAATGAAAAGGATTAAAATGGTCCCTCTTGAATAATTAATATTGGACTGAAATGCTTATGTAGTAAATCTTGAAAAGGATGCTTTCTAAGGTTTCTTGGAGCTCCTTATTTATAATAATTCCAGAAGGATAGCCAGACTTCACTTTCTGACTAGCTTTGCTTTTTCCCTGTCCTTGCCATCCCCAGAAATCAAAAACAAATAAAAATACTTATTAGGTACAGTTCCTCTGGTGTCCTGACAGACTTGAATTCTATCATCCCAAATTTGAAGATGGAATACTTGGGGGTTTTTAGGAAACAAGCTTTTGGCTGTACGATGCCATGAAAGTCCATATTTTGGGTTAGAAGCAGAAATGTTATTTGTGGACCTTCTCTCATGACATGTATCCAACATGGAAAAGTGAATTGAATCTAAGAGTGCATATTGAAATAAAGCACCTTACCAGTAATCTACTATCATCTTTCATACCTATACTGTCTTTTAGTGTTCTCAGACCTTCTTTTGTCTGCCATTAGTTTGACATATAGTTTTTTTCATAGACAAACCTTCACACACTAAAATCAGGAAAATTAAGTCACATTGCATATCTTTAACAGAAGCATGAATGTAGAAACATGTGGCACCATGCCATTGGGTGGGTATATTTTTCTTGCTCTTAGAGTTAAAAAAAGTAAAATAACTTCAAAAAGCTGAGCCTTAAAAAAGAGTAAAAGGGAAACACACAGCACATGCAATGTTTGTTAGCAACCTGATGCAATTCTTAAACACAATCAAAAGTATTATCTATTATTTTCTGATGTAAAGAATGTTAAAACTATCATATTGTAAACACCACAAAAATAAATTCTATATTTCTAAAAAAAAAGAAAAATAGATAAGCAAAACTAACAGACACATCGACTTCATCTGATATCATATACACTGTAGTTCCCTACCTCTTTCACTGAGAAAAATGAAATCTAACTCTTCTTGATGGAAGTATTCATAATGTATTGGCATATAGTAATCACTTAATGAATGATTTTCTTTCATTTTTCTCCTAACATGTTATTGCTTTTGACTCTTGACTACCATGAAATGATGTTATATTTTGCCTTTAGTTTCACAGAAACACAGAATCTCAGAAGCAGAAGGGGTTCAGAAGTGATCTTGCACAACCAATGTATAAGCAGGATTCCTTTCTCCAATATACTAGATACTCTCTGTTTAAAGATTCTTGCTCATTGGGAATCTACCACCTCCTTGGTCAGCTCATCTGCTTTGGGATAGTTTTCATTTTTAGGAAGATTTTCCTTATATCAAATCCAAACTTACCTCCACGCAACTTCCATAGATTGTTCCTCATTCTGAATTCTGGGGCATAACAGAACAAGTTTCATCTCTCTCCTACATGACTACTTTCGAACACCTATCATATGTCTCCTAAGTCTTCTCTTATTTACTTTAATATCCCCAGATCATCTCCTCAACAAATTCTGTTATTGTTCAGTCCTGAGTCTTCTTAGTACCCTGGTTGCCTTTCTCTGGATCCCTTCCAATTTGTCCAGGCATCCAGTGAAGATTTGGTGTTTGGTTTTAGTTCACTGGTATGGCCACCTGTGCTAAGATCCTGTTGCAGGGATGAATTAATTCAGAGTTTACATGACATCACTAATCACCAGGTAGTGTACTATTTGAACTTCAGCTTCCTGGCTGCACGTGTGCAGGGTGACTAACTTTTCATCAGGTCTCAATAGCCTTTTTCACCATTAGAGGGAGCACAAAGGCTGAAAAAGTTAGATTTCTTTGCCTTCCTCCACACTGGTATCTCAATATTTTTGCTCTTTCTATTTTGTCAAAATGGCATTAAACTCAAAACTTTCACCCCTTTTCAAGGTTATCATACCCCAAATTCCAGTCTAGGAGATGAAATATTAGTAAAATATTAAAATACAGAAATCATCTTGATTCTAGTCTCCACTCCTCCAAACATGAAGCAAATGGAGTACTGCAGTTTTAGAATACATAGAATTAAGGGGACCAGGGAAACAAAATTTTTTATACCTCTTCAGAAAGAGGTACCAATATCTATATCTACTTTATCTTCCTTTTTCCTCTCTGATCATTTATGCAGTTGGGAGTAGACTTCCTATACAACTTGAGGTTCATAGAGAATCATGGGAGAAGAAGGTTATTTACTCCCTCCCTTAAGAATGAAAGAATGTGCACAAAACAACTATCTCTGGCAGACTAATTCAAACAATAGCAGGATTCCTAGTTCCTTTAATTCTCTACAAACTCTGGATTGTATATGATTGCAGCATGATGTCTTACCATTACCAATGGTAACAAGTGCTAGCCCCTCACCTCTCCTTTCCTCCCCCCAGCTGCTGGTGGACATGGATACTCAACCACAAACCAGTGGAATGGGTCCATGTCATGGCAAACTTCTTCTATGAGAAAAGTAACCAATTATAATCCTTCCAAGAAGATGCATCTTGTGGGAGTAATCTGTCATCCTGCCCACTGATGGTAGGGAATGGCTACCGCACTATTTACAGGAGTGGGCCTGGGCCAGGCTTGAGTTACAGCAATGGCTCCATGTTTGCTTAGGGACATAGTAGTCATCTCAACCCCTTCCCTGACATTTCATCTTTCTGTTTGAACTCCTTCTTTGTAGCTGGTGGTATGGAAAGCTTGGCCATTGCAGCAGCTATAGATGGGTCATTTTTCTTTCCTCATACAGGGTATCAGCACCCCAGGGACAGACATGGCGATAAGGCTGGTGATGCACTATGACCCATCTGCAACATAACAGACAATGAAGAAGTACTTTGGTTTTTTCTTGACCAGGGGTGTGCTTTACAACATGCACTTTCTGGTGGGCAAAAGGATGAGCTTACAGTCTTGCCACAAGCCTTTCAAACCAACGGCACCATTGCCATTTGTCCTGCCACTGTGGCCTCAGGACCATTGAGCGTTTCCATTTACCCTGCAGCTGGCCCTCTTATATGAGTTGCCTTCTTCAATTAGAACATGATTTCTTTGAGAGGAAGGATTGTCTGAATTTTCTATTTGCATATCCAGGGCTTGGTACATAGTTAGCATATAAATGCTTCTTTATTCCTGCATTAATTCATTCTTCTTAACTGCTTCACTAAGCACTGCTTGTCTCTCAACCCAAGATTTTCCAATGCTAGAGTTTATAAAACACAGCCAGTGTCCCTTTTATTCTGTCCTCTCACTCACAGAGGTTAGTTCTACCTCAAGATAGCTCTATTTTTGGTAAGAAAAAAACAAAACAAAAAACCTCAGAATCTACCATGACTTGCTCCCCATTTTTATTTCCTGGAACTCAAGAGAAATTTTAAAGGCCGAGACAGTAAATAAAATTCTCTCACTTTTGCATTTCAATGTCCTTCCTAAAATGAAGTGTACAGATCTGAACACAAATACTCCAGATGTATTGAAGAGGACAGAATACAATTAGACTAACATTTCCTTTCTAAATATTATTGTCTTTCTTAATGCAGCCTAAGATGACATAAATTTACCTGGATATTGTAGCATACTGTTGCATATATATGTATACACACATACATGTATGTGTGTATGTTTCACATACATATATGTATGTGTGTACATGTGTGTATATACATATATGTACACACATATACATGTGTATGCATATATGTATATGTATGTATGTAATATATGTATATGAGTTTACCATCGGCAAATTGTTAAGTATATAAACCACCCATGCTTTCATCCAAGTCATTGAAAAAATTCTTGAACAGCACAGAACAAAAGACAGATCTCTCTTGTATTCCACAAGGAACCTGTGTCCATCAAGCCATTAATGATTGCTTTTTAGTCTAATTATTCAATTGGTTCTCACATGTCCTCAGATAGGCACATAATTCTATGTCAGACCAGTACTCCAAACTTGGGCATCTCATTTGAATTCCACTTGGTATAACCTTCAGAAACTCAGAGCTACCTTCATAATACAATAAGGCATCAGGGTAGGATTTCTGGGGAGGGTATACTTTTAGTTCATGCTTCATGATCCACTCAGACACACAGAGAAATGAGAAAAATTTCTTTTACCAGTAGATCAGAACCAGAGCCAAACATATGGCTTCATTACTCAATTCTAGCTCTTAACTTATTTAGTGAACTCAATTTGACTTTGGGTTCTCACTTTTTCATAGACTGGAAAAGATGACATAATAAAGTTGTAGTGAATTTCTAGAGAAAGAATATCTTTCTGTCCTCGGAACTCAGTGCAGTACCTGGAATATAGTAAGTATTTAATAAATGCTTGTTGAATTGAATTGAGTATAATTAACTAAGTGCTCATACTAATTAACAAGCTGGAGCAAATGGCTGAAAAAAAATGTCCCTATAACCAAAGATGATTATTTTTATAGCAAATTGTCATGTTGTATAAATGTATCATCATGACTATGAAAACATAGGCTTTTAGAATGAACTCCGAGGCTCAGGGAAACCATTTCCTACCTCCAATCAAAATTCAATTCACTTAATATTTATTATATGTCTACTATGTGCCAGACACTGTGCTAAGCACTGGGGACACAAATAAGCAAAAGAGACAGCTCCTGCCCTCAAGGGGAGAACTAATGGAGGAACTCAACACACAAAAGGAAGCTGACCCAATTAAATAGCAAATTAGAAATACTGAAAATCAAAGGAGAGATTAATAAAACTGAAATTTAGAAAACTTTTGAACTAATAAATAAAACTAAGAGCTGGTTTTATGAAAAAAAACAATAAAATTGATAAATCTTTGGTCAATTTGATTAAAAAAAGAAAGAAGAAAACCAAATTATCAGTACCAAAAATGAAAAGGGTGAATTCACCTCCAATGAAGAGAAAATTAAAACAATAATTAGGAATTATTTTGCCCAATTGGATGCCCATAAATTTGACAATCTTAGGGAAATGGATGAATATTTACAAAAATATAAACTGCCCAGATTAACAGAAGAGGAAGTAAAATACTTAAATAACCCCATCTCAGAAAAGGAAATTGAACAAGCCATCAATCAACTCCCTAGGAAAAAATCTCCAGGGTCAGATGGATTTACATGTGAATTCTATCAAACATTTAAAGAAAATTAATTCTAATACTTTATAGACTATTTGGGAAAATAGGAGAAGGAGTCCTACCAAATTCTTTTTATGACACAAATATAATACTAATACCTAAACCAAGAAGAGTAAAAACAGAGAAAGAAGATTATACACCAATTTTCCCAATGAATACAGATGCAAAATTTTTAAATAAAATATTACCAAAAAGGTTACAGCAAATCATGAAAATAATACACTATGACCAGGTAGGATTTATTCCAGGAATGCAAAGCTGGTTGAATATTAGGAAAACTATCAGCATGATTGATCACATCAACAGCAAAACTAGCAGAAATCATATGACCATCTCAAAAGATGAAGAAAAAGCTTTTTTTCTTCTTTTTTTATTATTTTTTATTTTTAGTTGATAACACTTGGTTCTACATAATTTTGAGTTCCAGATTTTCTTCCCTCCCTCCCCAAGATGGCATGAAATCCCATACAACTTCCATGTATAACTTTGCATTGAATTAATTTACACACTAGTCAAGTTCTGGAGAAGAATTATGACCAATGGAATGAATCATGAGAAAGATGAAACAGAACCAAAAAAAAAAAACAACCCAAAAACAAAAAGAGAGAAAAAAGGGGGTGGGGAAGGCAAGCATGAAGTGTGCCTCAATCTGCATTCATACTTCATAGTTCTTTCTCTGGATGTAGATAGTATTCTCCATCGTGAGTCCTTTGGAGTTGTCTTTGCACCCTGTGTTGCTGAGAAGAGCAAAGTCTGTCAGGGTTAGTCCTCACAGAACCCATATATCTGTGGTTATGTATAATGTTCTCCTGGCTCTGCTCCCCTCACTCAGCATTATGTCATGTAGGTTTTTCCAGGTTGTTATGAAGTCCATATCATCCCCATTTCTTATAGCACAATAGTATTCTGTTACCTTCATATACCACAATTTGTTCAGCCATTCCCCAATTGATGGGCATCCCTTTGATTTCCAATTCTTAGCTACCACAAAAAGAGCCACTATAAATACTTTTGTACATATGGGTCCTTTTCCCACTTGTGTGATCTCTTTGGGATACAACCCTAGAAGTGGTATTGCTGGGTCAAAGGATATGAACATTTTTATAGCCCTTTGGGCATAGTTCCAAATTGCTCTCCAAAATGGCTGGATCAGTTCACAACTCTACCAGCAATGTAACAATGTTCCAATTTTCCCACATCCTCTCCTGCATTTGTCATTTTCCTGTTTTGTTATTTTAGCCAATCTGACAGGAGAGATGTGGTATCTAAGAGTTGTTTTGATTTGCATTTCTCTAATCAGTAGTGATTTTGAGCATTTTTTCATATGCCTATAGATATCTTTAATTTCTTCCTCTGCAAACTGCCTGTTCATATCCTTTGACCATTTCTCAATTGGGGAATGACTTGTATACAACACCCATTCTTATTAAAAACACTAGAAAGCATAGGAATAAATGGAATCTTCCTTAAAATGATAAGCAGCATCTACCTAAAACCATCAGTAAGCGTTATATGTAATGGGGATAAGTTAGATGCGTTCCCGATAAGATCAGGGGCAAAACAAGGATGTCCATTATCACCCCATTATTCAATTTGGTACTGAATCGTTAGCTTTAGCAACAAGAGAACAAAAAGAAATTGAAGGAATTAGAATAGGTAAAGGAGAAACTAAGTTACCACTCTTTGCAGATGATATGATGATATATTTAGAGAATCTGAGAGAGTCAAGTAAAAAACTACTTGAAATAATAAATAACTTTTTTTTCCTTTTTTTTTTGGAAGGGGGAAGACAGGGCAATTGGGGTTAAGCGACTTGCCCAAAGTCACACAGCTAGTAAGTGTGTCAAGTGTCTGAGGCCAGATTTGAACTCAGGTTCTCCTGACTCCATGGCCAGTGCTCTACTCACAGTGCCATGTAGCTGCCCCAAATAATAAATAATATTAGCAAAGTTGCAAGATATAGAATAAACCCACATAAATCCTCGGCATTCCTACATATTTCTAACAAAGCCCAACAGCAAGAGATAGAAAGAGAAATTCCATTTAAAGTTACTGTAGACACTATGAAATATTTGCGAGTCTACCTGCCAAGACAATCCCAGGACCTATATCAACACAATTACAAAACACTTCGCACAAATAAAGTCAGATCTAAATAATTGGAAAAATAACAGTTGTTCATGGTTAGGCCAAGTTAATATAGTAAAAATGACAATTTTACCTAAATTAAATTACTTATGTAGTGCTATACCAATCAAACTACCAAAAAATTACTTTATAGAGCTAGAAAAAATAATAACAAAATTCATCTGGAAGAACAAAAGGTACAGAATAACTAGGGAATTAATGAAAAGAAATGCTAGGGAAGTGGCCTAGTCATACCAGATCTTAAACTGTATTATAAAGCAGCAATCATCAAAACTACTTGGTAGTGGCTAAGAAATAGAGTGGTGGATCAGTGGAATAGGTTAGGTACACGAGACATAGTAGTCAATGGCTATAGTAATCTACCATTTGATAAACCCAAAGAATCCAGCTTCTTGGATAAGAACTCACTATTTCACAAAAATTGCTGGGAAAACTGGAAAATAGTATGGCAGAAACTAGGCATAGACCAATATCTTACACCATATACCCAAATAAAGTCAAAATGAGGTCATAATTTAGATATAAAGTCTGATTGTATAATCTATTTGGGGGACCAAGGAATAGTTTACCTGTCAGATTTATGGAGAAAGGAAGAATTTATGACCAAACAAGAGATAGAGAGCACTACAAAGTGCAAAATGGATCATTTTGATCACATTAAATTTTAAAGGTTTTGTACAAACAAAGCCAATGTGGCCAAGGTTAGGAGGGAAGCAGAGAATTGGGAAAGAATTTTTACAACCAGTATCTCTGATAAAGGCTTCATTTCTAAAATATACAGGGAACTGAATCAAATTTATAAGAATACAAGTCATTCCCAAATTGATAAATGGTCAAAGGATATGAACAGGCAATTTTTAGAGGAAGAAATTAAAGATGTCTACAGTCATGTGAAAAAATGCTCTAAATCACTATTGATTAGAGGAATGAAAATCAAAATAACTCTTAAGCACCACATCTCACCTGTTAGATTGGCTAACATGACAAAACAGGAAAGTTATAAATGCTGGAGAAGATGTGTGAAAATTGGAACACTAATGCATTGTTGGTGGAATTGCTAGATCCAACCATTTTGGAGAGCAATTTGGAAATATGCTCACAGGGCTATGAAACTATGCATACCCTTTGCTCCAGCAATACAACTTCTGGGGCTGTATCCCAAAGGTATCATATAAATGGGAAAAGGACCCATATGTACAAAAATATTTATAGCAGCACTTTTTGTGGTGGCAAAGAATTGGAAATTGAGGGGATGCCTATGAATTGGGGAATGGCGGAATACGTTGTGATGTATGAATTTAATGGAATACTATTGTGCTATAAGAAATGAGGAGCAGACAGACTTCATAATAACCTGGAAAGACATATATGAACTTATGCTGAGTGAAGGGAGCAGAACCAGGAGAACATTGTACACAATTACAAACACATTGTACCTGTGATGACTAACTCTGATAGACTTAGCTCTTCTCAGCAATGCAAGGTTCTAAGACAACTCTACAACTCATGATGGAAAAAGTTATCCACATCCAGGAAAGAATTGTGGAGTCTGAATACAGATTGAAGCGAACTATTTGCTCTCTCTCTCTCTCTCTTTTTTCTTTCTTGTGGTTCATTCCATTGGTTATAATTCTTCTTTACAATTTGACTTTTGTGAAAACATGTTTAATGTGAAGGTATATGTGGAACCTGTATAGGATTACATGCTGTCTTGGGTGGGGAGGAGGGAGAAGAGGAGGAGAAATTTTGGAACTCAAAAACTTGTGGAACAGTATGTTGTAAACTGAAAATTAATAAATTTAAAAGGAAAAAATACTTTTTTAAAAAGGAAGCTGAGCATTTTGACTCCCCCTCTAAAGGAAAAGTTTGGTGCTTCACCCTCCAGCCCTCAACTCAGAGGGGAGAGGCAACTGAGGGTGAGTTGAGAAAGTGTAGAACACCCAAACCTGAGTCATTCGGAGATGATAAGATTTCAGATGATAAGCATATGGGGGCGAGGAGGAGGGCTTGTTGTTCCAGAGTCAAAGCCAAGCAGGACAAATGATAGAAAATGAAGATTAAGACCAACACTGAGTTAAACTGCATTTTAGAAGAAATTTTTGGATATTATAGAAACACAGGGTTGGAAGAAAACTCAGAGGTCATCTAGTTATCTAGCGTTGAAAGACCTCAAGTGAGAGGAAATCCACTACTTCCTGAGGCAACCCTTTTCACTTTTCAATAAGTCTAATTATTAGGAAGTTTGTCCTTATGTCCTTTATCTCTGGGCTGCTTCCACTCACTGCTCCTAGTTCTGTTCTCTGAAGCTAAGCAGAACAAATCTAATCTCTCTTCCACATGACAGCCATTCAAACACTTAAATATAGCAATCCTAGCCCCACTATGTCGTCTATTCCTCAAAATAACTACCCAAAGTTCTTTCAGCCAATCCTCACAAGGCATAATCTCAAGGGGCTTCACCGTTCTTTCAAACTCACTTATATGCTTTTCAGTTTATCAATGTCTTTCCTAAAATGTGGTGCCAAGAGTTGAACACAACACTCTAGAGTGCTTGAATGAGGATAGAGGGCAATCACTTCCCTATTTCTAGATATTATGCATGCCTTAATGTACTTTAAGATTACATGAGATTCCTGTTGTTGTAATTGCTGTATTATACCATTAACTCAACATAGGTTTGCCATACACTAAAACTCCCAAATCTTTTTCAGAAAAATTAGTTGTCTCACAAATAGGGGAACTGCGTCCCCCATTTTGTATTTGTGAAGTTGATTTTATCTATATTATCTTATATCAATCCTCATTAAATTTCCTATTATTAGATTTAGTCAATAATTCTAACCTGCCTTTTTGGAACCTGGCTCTGTTAGACATTTTGTTGGCTTTCTCCCCAGCTTTGTGTCACCTTTAAGTTTGATAATCATGCCATCTATGGCCTTTACTCAAGTTTTTGATAAAAATATAGCTATATTTCTTTAAGTATTACAGGGCCAAGCACAGATCCCTGGGGAACTCAAATAGAAATCTCTTTCCAAGTTGACGTGGAACCATAAATGGCTATTTTTTAGTTCCCTCCATACAACCAGTTCTCAATCAATCTAATTATACTACTCTTTAGCTCATATTTCTCCATCTTGTCCAAAAGAATAGAACAAGAGACATTGTCAAACTCTTTGGTTAAAAAAAAGTCTAAGAAAACTATATTCACAGCATTCCTGTTACCTATTGATCTAGTAGCCATGTCAAAAAAAAGAAAGGAAGGAAGGAAGAAGGAAAGAAAGAGAGAGTGAGAGAGAAGGAAAGGAGAAAGAAAGAAAGGAAGGAAGGAAGGAAGGAAGGAAGGAAGGAAGGAAGGAAGGAAGGAAGGAAGGAAGGAAGGAAGGAAAGAAGGAAGGGAGGAAGGGAAGGAGGGAAGGAGAGAGGGAGGAAGGAAGGAAGAAAGAAAGGAAGAAAGAAAGGAAGAAAGGGAATTTAGTTTGGTGTGTACTGTTCTTGATGAAACCATGCTAGCTTTTTATGATCATTGTTTCAATTGATAAACTAACTATACCTTTTAAAGTGCAATCTAGAATTTTGAAAATTCACTGGCCTATAGTATGAAGGCTCCATTCTCTTTTCCTTTTTAAAAAATATAACATTTTCCAATTTTGGGAAATGCTTCTCATTCTTCACAATCTTTCAAAGACTGATGACACTATCACCACTAAGGTCATCCACTTCATCCCAGGCCATTGTCTTGACTTATGTCTTGCCAGCAGACTTTGATAACTCTGGAGGAGAGAGTGAGGCTGATGACTTGGTGAAACTCTGCCTCATTTAAATCTGATTCATGCCCAAGTCAAGATATTACCTTAGTGATGTCACTGATCCTATTTGAGAATGAAAGACAAATAATAGTCTCTCGAAAAATGACTTTTCCCATCTTTCTTAGCTTAGTGGGTGTGATGCACCTTAAGGTGGCTTAAATTTGAGTTTCCCTGATTATTAGTGACTTTAAATATTTTTCAGATGATTGTTTTTTGAAGGGCAATATAATTTTAGATCCAGAGGTCCTGGGTTTGAATCCTGCCTCTATCACTATCTGCATTGTGTCTGTGGGCAAGTGACGAAACTTCTTTGGACCTCAATTTCTTCATCTGTAAAATAAGGTGAATGGATTAAATGACCTTTGATGTGCTTTCCAGTTCTAAATTTATGATTCTGTGATTGATGGTTTGTTATTTCTTTTGAAAGCTGTTCGTGTCTGTTAGCTATTTTTTCCATTAAGACTAGATAAGTGACACTTCTCCATAGATTTTAGAAATCATACTTTCATCACAAATAGTTAATGCAAAAGTGTTTTCCTAATCCAGGGCCGTCCAAAATACTACCCACCAGCCGTATGCAGCCTGCAGTGTGATTTTATGTGGCCCACCTGTGGGTTTTAATTTTCATGGGCGAAAAAAAATAATAATTTGCATGGAATATATATTAGATATTTAATTCCATCACTAATAAATAATCTCATTGGTGTTCATTTTCTCTGATGTTTTTAAGCAGTATTACGGATGGAACACATCCCTCGGAATTTTCAATCAATCTGTGGGATGTGTTCCATCTGTAAGATGCAGACTAGCCAGTGTGCACCTACCTTTATTCTGTTGTGTTGTCGCTTTGTTGTTTTGTGTTTGCTTTCATGCTTCGCGCCTTCACCTGTCGTATTGATGACGTGCGTTTCCCCACTTTCTATTGGTGTACTGTATTTTTTATTCTAGGTGCGGCCCTCGAATAATTATTTTATTTTAATGTGGCCCTAAGATAACCTAAGGTTGGACAGCCTTGTCCTAATCAATACCCTTTCTTCTGGTTTTAGCTGAATTTAGTATTTTATTTATGAAAAAGGTCTTCAATGTTACATGACTGAGATTGGTTATCCTGTCTCTTACGAACTCTTCTATCCTCAGTCTAGTTATGAATTCTTCTCTTTTTTACAACAATAACAATAGTGATCATTTATATAGCACCTTAAGGGTCGAAAAACACCTTATATGTGTGTGAACTGGTGAAAAATTGTTTGACTGATATAACCTCAGCCCCCCAGGATGCGGAACCTGGGCATTACCACCTCCCCTAACCTCTTACTGGATGGCACAGAGTTAAATTTCCTATATTTCTGTTCCTCATTCTTTGTTAGGCAATTTAGAAAATACCATGATTTCGCTGGTCCCAACTACACTATCTTCCCCTATTCATGTCAGTACAAACTCCGATTGTTGCTATGCTGGCTTTCTGTCTAAAACACTATATAAGTTTGAATTCTTAAGAGATGACCTTCAAAGGGAATGAAAGAACTATTACATAGCATCACATCTGGAATCTACCCTCAGCAATGGGGTCCACCCTCAAGACTTCCCTGTTAATATCTATTGTCCTCCCCTTGTGAAGAATGTGAAGAATAACAAAGTTTTGTTAATTGCTGTCCTTGTATGGTTCTGATGTTCATCACATGATCTCTTCTACACTACAATATGTTATCTCATTTGATCTTCAAAAATACTCAGAGAGGAAAATGCCATTTTATGAATGAAGAAATTGAGGCCAAGATAGGTTAGGTAACTTGTCCAGGTCACATAGGTAGTAAGTGTCTGAGGCAGAATTTGAACTCATCTTCCAGATATAACTTTGGAAGACATAATCTTCTATTCTCTTCTTTATAAAAATGATGTGATTTTTAAAAATACATTAATCATTTATCCATTTGAAGCTTAGTACAATAAATGGTATGAGGTACTGACCTAAACCTTATACATATATATATATACACATACATATATATGCATACATATAGTTTTGTTTTACAGCTTTCCCGGAAGTTCTTGTTTAAAAAAATAGTCCCTTTCTGAGTAGTTTATATTCTCTATCAATATGTCAACTAATAGTGACAATAGTGGGTAACTTTGCTTTACTCCAGATTTACTACAAAAGCATCCAGTATTTCTTACTAATAAAAAATGCCATCTCTTGGTTTTAGATAGATAGTTTGGATCATGTCAAGAATATGCCATTTATTCATATTATGTCCTTTTTGGTGTTTTTTAAAGCAAAAGAAGATTTTTTGGCAAATTTATTGATGAAAGATTTTATACATTGATATGATTATGTGATTATATACCTTTATAGTGTTCCTAATGTTGAACCAACCTTACGTTCTTGGTAGAAAAAACAACCTTGTCAATGTGAATAATCTTTTAAATGTATTGCTATAGTCATTTTGTCTATAATTTTACCTCTCTATTTATTAGCGTTATAGGTCTATGATTTACTTTTTTTCCTTCTGCTTGTTTCTTTTTTTTACATTTATGAACTCTTCTATCCTCAGTTGGTGATTTTACTGTATAATTTTCTCTCTCTTCTTTATCCCTTCTTGGGTTGGAAGTCAGGAATGTATTTGTATCATAGTAAACATAAGCTTTTTTCCCTCTATTTTGGACAGCATTTTATGTAACATAGTAGTAATTTGTTCTTTGAATGCTTCAGAGAATTCACAGAGTTTTTCATCAGTATTTCATAAATTATTTGCTTGATTTATCTTTCAGAGACTGGACTGTTTAGATCTCTTTTCTTTTTTTAAAGTTTGAGTATTTCATATTTTTGATAAATCTTCATCTACTCATTTGTTTTTATTTTGCTAGCATGTAATTGGCATTATTTTTGATAAGTCTTCATCTACTCATTTGTTTTTATTTTGCTAGCATATAATTGGTATTAGCATATGGTATTTTCTACATAGTATTTTCTGAGAATTTCATTTATTTCTTCTTTCACTGTTAATTTCTCTACCTCATTTTTGATCTTAGTATTCGGTTTTCCTTTCACTTTTAAAAATTAAATTACTCAATGGTTTATATATTTTATTGGCATTTTGGGAAAATCCAGATTTTTGTTTTACTGTCTTAATACTTCTTTTCAGTTTTGTATATCTCTTCTTATTTTCAAAATAACCATTTTTCTATTTGTTTCTGAATTATTAATTTTTGAAGTTTCTAGTTTTTTATATAATAAGCTCAACTTACTGGTATTTTCTACCTCTCTTTTGTTCAGTTGTACATTCTTTTCTTGACTTCCTAATAAAAAGTTTGTCTAGAAAAAAGCATAGGAGAAGGAAGAACACTTGACTGGATAAAGAGAAAAAACTTCGAAGGTGAATTGTAGAATTTTGTAATTGTAAAGAAGTACATAGATTAAACTTGAGAAAAAGAAATTCGTAAAGATTTATGGAGAAGCTGAAGGACAAGAACCAATAGAAACATAGTATTTTAGAGTTGGAAGGGAACTCAGCAATCACCTAGACCAATCCTTACTTAAAAGAAATACTTCTGATGATATACCTTACCCTTTGCTTGAAGACCTCCTAGGAAGGGGGAATCCATCATCTTTCAAGACATCCCATCCCACTTTTGGACTGCTGTCATTGTTAAGGACTTTCCTGTTATCAAATCTAAATTTAACTCTTTGCTCCATGTTCTGCCCGCTGAGAACAAATAGAGCATGTCTGATCTCTTTCCCATATCACAGCCCTTCAATATTTGGACAGCACATGCTCTGGAGCTACTCTTCTAAACTCCTCCAGAAGACTGGGTTTCCAGATGATGGCTGCTACTTTTCCCATTAGGGTTCTAATAGAATCTGAAGGGCTGGGGACATGTTTTCTAATGCTTTTGCTCATGAACCCCAGTAGTGTGTTTCCACATTGATGGTAGGTTGGTAGCAATTAATTGTTCAGACTTAATTAGCTTTTATAAAGGGGTTTTTATTATGATGGTATAGTAGCCCAAAACATCCCCCCAAAAGTCTGTGACAAACCCTCTCACCAATACATACAGAGTTCAGGGTAAAGTAGACACAAGCTCAGAGAATGAATGTTGTAAGATATCTTATAGTAAAAACAACTGATCTGGAAACAGATCAAGGAGGGATAATTTAAGTATCACTGGACTACCTGAAAGCTATAACCAAAAAAAAAAAGAGCCTAGACATCATATTTCAAGAAATATCTAGATCTCTTAGAACCAGAGGACAAAGTAGAAATATGAAGAATCTACTGACCCTCTCTCAAAATAAACCCCAAAATGAAAACTCCCAAGAACATTATAGCCAAAACCCAGAGTTTCCAGGTCAAAGAAAAAATACTGCAAGCAGCAGAAAGAAAGAATTCAAGTACTGAGAAGCCACAATCAGGATCACACATGATTTAGCAGTCATCATCATAAAGGAACAGATAATTTGGAATACTGTATTTCAGAAGGCAAAGGATATGGGCTTACAGCCATAATAACTTACCTAGCAAAACTAAGTATAATGCTACAGGAGGAAAATATGGATCTTTAAAGAAATAGACTTCCAAGTCTTCTGATGTAAAGGCAAGAGCTGCATAGAAATTTTGAAGTCCAAACACAGAAGTTAAGAGAAATATAAAAGATAAAGTATATAAACAATAACTATTGAGTAGATTGATACATCATTTCCAGGAATAATGGCAGAAGTGATTGGATCATGGTTTCCAGAACTGAAAGGGAAAGGGGTGGTACAGCAGGGCGGCTACACACTGGGATACTAGGCAGCAAGACTGCGGGTGAGGTTGTCAAGAAGGTTACTGAGGAGTTGGGAGTGAAATGAAGCTTGGACGGTCCCTTCCTGAATAATGAGTCAGATGAGTCAGACACCAATCAGGACAGGAGGACTCCAGAGTGGAAGCTCCAGAGAAAATACAAGAAAGGGAGACAATAGTAAAATCCTTGGCCTATAATTACTACACACAAATATACAAAGAATAGGTAATAAACAATATGGACTGGAAATCTTAATATAAGGAGACAGTTACAAGAAGGGTGTAAATGGCTTTTGAAGGAACACTGTAGGTGCTGGACAGCAGTTTTAAAAGTATTTCTTTCTGTATGCCATCAGCACAAATAAAATAGAATGTCACTGGTTTGCACTACAAGGATTAAAAAAATCTTCAGTTTTAATTTAAAATTACAGATTACTGTTTTCTTTTTCTTTTTAATGTTTCTTCTTGAGTCTTTTGTTTTATCAAATATTATATACTTTAATGTTTAAAGCAAAAAATACATTTTACAGACAGTAAAATTTTAAAAAGAAGTTTCCTACAGTGTCTTCTTGCTGCATATCACAGAAACCATGTGGAAGGAGAATCATGGCTAACCTCTAGTGAGTAGGCCTTATTTAAAAGAAACAGAATAGATTAAAAGGGTAGAATTTATATTATGAAGATATAGTCATATGAGGAAAATTTTGAACCAAGTTGAAGAAGGAATCTCTGTGGATGGTGAGATTCCCCAGGTGTTCTGATTTGTGGACAGCTTTGAAGTGGTTGTATCAAACCTTGGAATATTACAGAGCCTCCTAGAAGAGATCCATAACCATTCAAAAAGGAAAAGTGTTTGGCCTGACTGTTCATTTAGGAAAGTCCAAATGGGAGAAAATTGCTTTTATACAGATTATGACATGCTGTTGAATGGACAACCTATAGAGCTCATCCATCAACATATATCATGTGGGAACCAGCTTATACTGGTTTGTGAGAGCCGATTGTTAAATTATTAGCGTGCGCATTTTTACCTCAGAAATTGGCAAACATTACAGACCAGGGCTTCATGAATTATTGATTGCCTAGACTTAAGATGGAGAAAATGTTAATAATGTATATATGTCTACATGGATACATTTCAGCATAAGTAGACAAGAAGCTGGGCCCAGAACTAAAGAGAAAAATGGCCCAGATTGCCTTTAGGGAATTGCAAAGCTTCTTTAAAGATCCAAAGTTTCTCCTGCAAGCAAAGGTCCATTGCTTTAATAATAATATTTTACCAGAGTTGTTATAAGGTTATGAGACACGGAACACAACTGTCTCTGAAGAACTAAAAATTAATATAACACAAAGAGAAATAAAGAGGCACAATACTAGGTGTGAGAAGTCTGTTGCATATAAACTTTTGAAGAATAGCTGTAAAAGATATCATCAGGGAAAGGTATGATGTGAAGAAAAGATGGATTAGACACATTTGGAGGACAAGAGATGACAGGTAAACAGCCCAGGTACTCCACTGTTATCTTCACAATATCAGCAGTCGAAGAAGGACTTAAGCACATTGGATGGACCTCCTGTCATGAATTAATGAGAATACATGGCTAAGAGTCACAAAGGATGTATAGGCATGGATTGGGATCTTCACTGTTGAAGGGAACATTCAAATCTATGAGACAACAATTCAATTTTTAGAATTTTGAGTATTTGAATACAGATCACCTAGAGAGAGAGAGAAAATGGATGAGGTTTCATGAAATGAATCACAACAAATTAGGCAGAGAGCCACGATTTATTATTAATGGATGGCTCCAATTGTCTAGTCATCTACTTGAGTTTATTCTTTGCCAAGAGTATAGTAGTTAATAATTTTTTTACTTGCTTTAATGATTATTTTATCTCTAAAAATATAGAACAATCATGAGAATGAGAATGAGAAGGAATTCTACTTTGTATCTGATCCTTGCCAACAGGAAAAAAACTTCTTGCTAGGGTAGAAATGAGGGGAACCTTGAAGGAGATGAATATCCCATTTTAAAATCTATATAGGAATCGCTTCTTGGCCTTTTGACTAAAATCAAGTGTACGAGTACAGATTTTAAAAAGCTCAGATAAAAGATAGGTATGGTCACATGTGTAGTCAGTTCTGCTATAACTGGGTTTCGAAAACTTAAATTTGTTTCAACTTTGAGAATAATGCAAGTTTTGAATTTGCTTCTTCTTGATGTCTTCCTCAAGAAACAGCAAAAGAACTCAAAAAACTATGTCACTTCACAGTAACTCACGAGGTGCATTCTTTCCAATGCCCACTTCCACAAAACAAATTTCAGATCTCTGTCAAAGTAAAATCAAGGTAAAGGTAAATTTATTGTACATCTTCTGGTGCGGTAGAAGCTGTGAATGGAAAAAAAAACTAGTTAGCCCTCCCACCCCTTCACCCCATGGCCTCTGTCTAGAGGTCATGAGTTGCCTTCTGCCTAACTTGTTCCTATAGCCCAAAGAATAGGCAGTGTAGCAGCCAGAGGTTGTGGACATGGCCACTATTATGGTAGCATTTTATGTATTCATTTAACATGCATACAATTGTGTTATTTTTATTAGGTTCTTATATTTTTTTTTATATATCACTGATGAAATTTGTGCCCCTAACCCTATTTCTCCATCAGCTCTGTAGTTTTTATTGTGTAATTTTGCACAGCTGAGGGCTTTTTGGGAATGCATATGTCCATTATAGCAGAACTGCCTGTACCAAAATTCTCCAGGGAAACCTAACTCATGAGAGATGGAAAGCTCTCAAGAATGAAATTCTGAAGACACAGAGAAAAACAATTTTTACAGAGAAACAAAAAGAAAGTTGTTGGAAGAGAATGTACTAATGCAGATGCACAGGGAATTTGCCAAGCAACTAAGATTTTTTTTTTTGGAGGGGGGAAGGCAAGGCAATTGGGGTTAAGTGACTTGCCCAAGGTTACACAGCTGGTAAGTGTCAACTGTCTGAGGCTAGATTTGAACTGACTGCTCTATTTGCTGGCCACATAGCTGCCCCACAACTTAGATTTTTAAAAGACAATTAAGAAAGTGGAGCAAGATGGCAGCTGGAAAGCAGGAACTTGCTTCAGTTCTGCCCCCCAGGTCCCTCCAAAAACCTAGAAAAATGGCTCTGGACAACTTCTAGAGCTGCAGAACCCATGAAATAGCACAGGGAAGCAGGGCTCCAGCCCAGGACAGCCTGGATAGTCACTGGGTAAGGTCTATCCCATGGAGCTAGGAGCAGAGTCCAGCGTGGGCAGCAGCAGGACCAACCAGACCAGGAACCGGGCGGAACATGCCCTAGCGCCCTGAATCACTGAACTGTGGCAATTACCTGACTTCTCAACCCACAAACACCAAAGAAAACAGAGAAGGTTAGTGGGAAAAGCTGCTGGGGACAGAGTGATAGGAGTTCTGGGTTCGGCTGCCACCCACTGGGGGCAGCGGAGGTGGGGCAGCTACAGAACTACAGCTGCAGTTGCTTCTGGCCCCAAGCCCACCTGGTGGGAGGAATTAAGTGGCAGATCAGAGCAGCAGTGCAGAGCCTGCATAAGATCTGAGTCGTGGTCCAGGTTGGTGGTTCTTAGGGGAGGAGGAGCACTGCTGTGGCAGAGCTTGCTGTGTAGAAATAGCTCTGAAAACAACAGTGCAAGCCCTCAAGCTTGGGACAAAGTGGTTTCTACTCTACAAGCAGTCATACCCCGACAAAAAACTCAAGGATCAAGTAGTTGGCTGGGAACATAAACAGGCAGCAAAAATGGACTCAGATTCAGTTTCAGACTTTGGAATCTTTCTTTGGTGACAAAGAAGACCAAAACACACAGCCAGAAGAAGTCAACAAAGTCAAAGGGCCTACATTAAAAGCCTCCAAGAAAAACATGAACTGGTCTCAGGCCATGGAAGAGCTCAAAAAGGATTTGGAAAAGCAAGTTAGAGAAGTAGAGGAAAAATTGGGAAGAGAAATGAGAGTGATGCAAGAAAACCATGAAAAACAAGTCAATGACTTGCTAAAGCAGATTCAAAAAATGCTGAAGAAAATAACACCTTAAAAAATAGACTAACTCAAATGGCAAAAGAGCTCCAAAAAGCCAATGAGGAGAAGAATGCCTTGAAAGGCAGAATTAGCCAAATGGAAAAGGAGGTCCAAAAGACCACTGAAGAGAATACAACCTTAAAAATTAGACTGGAGCAAGTGGGAAAACTAGTGACTTGATGAGAAATCAAGATATTATAAAACAGAACAAAGGAATGAAAAAATGCAAGACAGGGCAGAGCCAAGATGGCGGCTGGAAAGCAGGGACTTGCTTGAGCTCCCTGCCAGGTCCCTCCAAAAACCTATAACAAATGGCTCTGAACAAATTCTAGAACTGCAGAACCCACAAAATAGCAGAGGGAAACAGGGCTCCAGCCCAGGACAGCCTGGATGGTCTCTGGGTAAGGTCTATTGTGCATGGAGCTGGGAGTGGAGCCGAGCAGAGAGGGAGGAATTAAGTGGCAGATCAGAGCAGGAGTGCAGAGCCTGCTTAAGATCTGAGTCCAATATGGGTTGGCGGTTCTTGAGGAAGGAGGAGTGCTGGTGTGGCAGAGCTGGCTGTACAGAAATAGATCTGAAAATGACAGCACATCCCCTCAAGCTTGGAACAAAGTACTCTTTACTCTACAAGCAGTCATACCCTGACAAAAAACTCAAGTCAAGTAAGTTGGCTGGGAACATGGCCAGGCAGCAAAAACAGACTGAGATTCAGTCTCAGACTTTGGAATCTTTCTTTGGTGACAAAGAAGACCAAAACATACAACCAGAAGAAGTCAACAAAGTACAAGAGCCTACATCAAAAGCCTCCAAGAAAAACATGAACTGGTCCCAGGCCATGGAAGAGCTCAAAAAGGATTTGGAAAAGCAAGTTAGAGAAGCAGAGGAAAAACTGGGAAGAGAAATGAGAATGATGCAAGAAAACCATGAAAAACAAGTCAATGACTTGCTAAAGGAGACCCAAAAAAATATGGAAAAAAATACTGAAGAAAACAACACCTTAAAAAATAAACTAACTCAAATAGCAAAAGAGCTCCAAAAAGCCAATGAGGAGAAGAAGGCCTTGAAAGGCAGAATTAGCCAAATGGAAAAGGAGGTCCAAAAGACCACTGAAGAAAATACTACCTTAAAAATTAGATTGCAGCAAGTGGAAGCTAGTGACTTTATGAGAAATCAGGATATTATAAAACAGAACCAAAGGAATGAAAAAATGGAAGACAATGTGAACTATCTCATTGGAAAAACCACTTATCTGGAAAATGGATCCAGGAGAGATAATTTAAAAATTGCTGGACTACCTGAAAGCCATGATCAAAAAAAGAGCCTAGATACCATCTTTCAAGAAATTATCAGAACTGCCATGATGTTCTAGAGCCAGAGGGTCAAATAGAAATTGAAAGAATCCACAGATGGCCTCCTCAAAAAGATCCCACGAAGAAAACTCCTAGGAATATTGTCACCAAATTGCAGAGCTCCCAGATCAAGGAGAAAATACTGCAAGCAGCCAGAAAGAAACAATTTGAGTATTGTGGAAACACAATCAGAATAACACAAGATCTAGCAGCTTCTACATTAAGGGATCGAAGGGCTTGGAATACGATATTCCAGAGGTCAGTGGAGTTAGGATTAAAACCAAGAATCATCTACCCAGCAATACTGAATATCATGCTCCAAGGCAAAATATGGATTTTCAATAAAATAGAGGACTTTCAAGCTTTCTCAGTGAAAACACCAGAGCTGAATAGAAAATTTGACTTTCAAACACAAGAATCAAGAGAAGCATGAAAAAGTAAACAAGAAAGAGAAATCATAAGGGACTTACTAAAGTTGAACTGTTTTGTTTAAATTCCTACATGGGAAGATGATGTGTATAATTTATGAGACCTCAATAGCATAGTAGCTGAAAGGAATATGCATATATATAGATATATACACATATGTGTGTATGTATATATATACATATGTATATGTGTGTGTATGTATATATGTATGTGTGTGTATGTGTATATATATATATATATATATATAGATAGATAGATAGATAGATAGAGGGCACAGGGTGAGTTGAATATGAAGGGAGGATATCTAAAAAAATAATACCAAATTAAGGGATGAGAGAGGAATATATTGAGAGAGGTAGAAAGGGAGAGATAGAATGGGGTAAATTATCTTGCATAAAAGTGGCGAGAAAAAGCAGTTCTGTAGGAAGGGAAGAGGGGGCAGCTGAGGGGGAATGAGTGAATCTTGCTCTCATTGGATTTGACCTAAGGAGGGAATACCATACACACTCAGTTGGGTATCTTACCCCACAGGAAAGAAGGAGGAAGAAGATAAGAAATGGGGGATGATAGAAGAGAGGGCAGACAGGAGGAGGAGGTAATCAAAAACAAACACTTTCAAAAAAGGACAGGGTCAAGGGAGAAAATTGGATAAAATGGAATAGGTTAGGAAGGAGCAAAATACAGTTAGTCTTTCACAACATGATTATTGTGGAAGGGTTTTACATAATGATATGCATGTGGATTATGTTGAATTGCTTGCCTTCTTAGGGAGGGTGGGTGGGGAGGGAAGAGGGGAGAGAATTTGGAACTCAAAGTTTTAAAAACAGTTGTTCAAAAACCAAAAATAAAAGTTTTTGCATGCAACTAGGAAATAAGACACATAGACAATGGGGCATAGAAATCTATCTTGCCCTACAAAAAAGTAAGGGAAAAGGGGATGGGGGGGAGTGAGGTGACAGAAGGGAGGGTTGACTGGGGAACGAGGCAGTCAGAATATATGCCATCTTGGGTGGGGGGAGGGTAGAAATGGGGAGAAAATTTTAATTCAAACTCTTGTGAAAATTAATGCTGAAAATTAAAAATATTAAATAAATAAATAATGATTAAAAAAAGAAAGCGGAGGTAAGGACAAAGGATGGCTCTCAAAGTGTGATGTAAAATAGGATTAGGGTTGCTAAAGCTTTGAAGGAACTGAGGTTGCTGAGGAAAACCAACAATGAAAAAAAGACTATGTTTTCATATTGGGGAAAAAAAGGATCTGAGAAGAGATCTTACTTTCTGGCTTGGATGAGTTGATGAATCCTGATGACAGAAAGAATACAGGACTGCTCAGTTTTTCTTTTGATTGTTTTCTCTGTCAAGGAGAACGATCTTTGTAATGGGAGGGACGGAATAGAAATGGCTTAGAAGAAGTTAATAACAGTATAAGTAAAGAAAGAGTATGAGAATGAGTCCTTGGCTATCTTTTATTTATTTTTTTCAAACTTTTTATTTTTATTGTATTTTATTTTGGAGGGGGGAAGGCAGGGCAATTGGGGTTAAGTGACTCGCCCAAGGTCACACAGCTAGTACATATGTCAAGTGTCCAGGGCCGGATTTGAACTCAGGTCCTCCTGACTCCAGGGCCGATGCTCTACTCACTGCGCCACCTAGCTGCCCCACCTGGTTATCTTTTAATGAGTTCAAATCACCTGGTCCAGAACTGGTAGATGTGACTGCTAATATTCTCTCTCCTTGCTTGGTAGCTTCTCCCTTTTCTGCAGCACTCTGTATGGAGCTTTCCAAGATAGAAATTTACAGCTTCTTGGCTAATTGGTGTCTCCTTAATCAGGGAAGGGAAACCATGATCTAGACCATGCTTCTTCCTATAAAATGGTGGAACCTCTTTTTCATGGATGAATGACCCTGTTATGAGTGACCAAACCCATTACTGTTCACACTAAATGAAGAAGAGTAGCAAGAGTCTGGCCTGACTAGGTTGTTGAGTCCTCTCTGGCTCACTGACCCTTTTCCTCCTCTGACTGTGGTCCAAATATCATCTCACCAGGGCTAGATACTTGTATTCTGGTTAAGTTGAAGATGTGTTCTGGCCCATTGGAATTCTGATTCTATTCCTGTCCCTCTCCCCTACTCTCTTGCCTGCATCCTCATGAGTATCTCAAGTTAAGTGCTTTGCTTGTATATTAGGTAAAATTTGCTTATAATAAATTGGTCAGCTCCCTCTTTTGTGGAAATCTCTAAGTTTCAAAAGAATAGCTGCAATAGACTTAGCTTCAATGGGTAAACACTGGATCATTACCTCACTTTTGTTTATCTTTCTTGAAATTCTTTTATGCTCTGCTTTTTCAGTTCAAAGACTAACTCTGGTTTCCTAAAAGGAAGGCTAGGAAGTCATGAATTCTTTTTTTTATTTAATATTTTTAGTTTTCAGCATTGATTTCCACAAGAGTTTGAATTACAAATTTTCTCCCCATTTCTACCCTCCCCCCACTCCAAGATGGCATATATTCTGACTGCCTCATTCCCCAGTCAACCCTCCCTTCTGTCACCCCACTCCCTTCCCCCATCCCCAGGAACTCCTTCCCTCTGTCCCCTCAGCTTTTCCCACTAACCTTCTGTGTTGTCTTTGGTGTTTGTGGGTTGAGAAGTCTGGTAACTGCCACAGCTCACTGATTCAGGGCACTAAGGCCTGTTCTGCCCAGCTCCCGGTCTGGTTGGTCCAGGCACAGCCCACGCTGGGCTCTGTTCCACTCTGCTCCCAGCACAGTGCGATAGAGCTTACCCAGCGACCATCCAGGCTGTCCTGGCTAGAGCCCTGCTTCCCTCTGCTATTCCGTGGGTTCTGCAGTTCTAGAATTTGTTCACAGCCATTTTTTATAGGTGTTTGGAGGGTCCTAGGGGAGAGCTTTAGGCAAGTCCCTGCTTTGCAGCTGCCATCTTGGCTCTGCCCCACCCCCCACTTAGAAGTCATGAATTCTGATAAAAGTTCACTTTTCCCTATGGAATTATGTTCAGTTTTGAAGAATAAGTTACCATTGAGTATAAGCCTTTTTCTTTTGCTAGTTGTTAATGCAATTTGGTGTCATTTTTCAATTTTTTTCCTTTCTTTTCTCACTGATGGTAAATAGTCCTAGATAAATCTACATGGAGCTCTTTGGTGTGTTTTCTGTATCTTCCTGATCACATTCAATATTTTCCCTTTGACTTAGAAGTTCTATTACATGGCAATAATATTTCTAGGTGAGTTAAATCTAAAGTTTCTCTCTGCTGGCAGATTTAATCAATCTTTACTTTATCCTTTATTTCCAATGTTTGGCCAATTTTCTTTCATGATTTCCTGCAATGTGGCACGCAAGTCTTTTGTTTTGTTGTGTTTTTCTGTGAAGTTAGTGATTAATAAACTGTGAGCTCTTTCTTCCAGGTAAATTTCTTTTTATTGTAGAAACCTTTTATGTTCTTATAATTTTGCTATCTTTCAACCTTGCTATAATAATTCTTGTTGCATAACTGCATTTTACTTCTCTCATCATTCTTTTTTTCCAACAATTTACTGCAGTATGTTTAAAATTCTAAGTTTTTCAACTTCTATTCTAAACCATCAATTATCCTTTTGAGTTTTTCCTTGAGAGCTTTAATTTTACTCCTCATCTTTTCTTAAAATTATTTTTATTAATCTTTCATCCCAATATAGAAGGTTTTATAGCCATTCTCTTCTCTATTCTTGTCAATCAACAACCAGTTGATTAATTAGAATTCTAGCAGTTATTAGAGAAATATTCTCTTATTTTTGGCATTCTTTTACTCCCTAGTATGTTTTCAATCTATTTTTATGAGCTTTTCTTTGTTTTCTACTTTATTCCATCTTTCTATAGGTTTTTCTATGGGGATTTCCCTACAAGGACTTCTTTCCTCTTTAGTAATATTTGGAGTATTTCTTGCTATTCTGAGGTGATAATGTTAACTAGGGTTAGACACAATATTTCATTCAATCATCTAATACTGAATTTGGGAATGACCAAATTAAAATACCATCTTTGAAGTCTATTAGCTGTGTAACCATGCCAAGCCACTTAATCTTTCTTGTTCTCATTTTTCTCATCTTTAAAATGAAAGTGTTACTGTTGGTAGAGTTGGGAATAGATTCAACTATTCTCTAGAGGAATTTGGAACTAGGCCCAAAAGGTTATAAAGCCCTGCATAACCTTTGACCTATCAATACCACTACTAGGCCTGTATCCCAAAAGAGATTAAAAAAAAAAACAAAAAAGAAAAGGACCTATGTGTACAAAAATATTTATAGCAGCTCTTTTCTGGGGGCAAAGAATTAGAAACTGAGGCAATGCCCATAAATTGGGGAAAGGTTGAACAAGTTGTGGTATGTGATTATGATGGAATACCATTTTACTAAAAGAAATGATGGGCAGGATGCTCCCAGGAAAACCTGGAAAGACTTGAATGGGCTGATGCAAAGTGACATGTATGGTGTACAAAGCAACAGCAATAACATATGGTGATCAGCTGTGAATGACAGCTATACTTGGCCATACAATAATCCAAGATAACTCTGAAGGACTTATGATGAAAAATGCTATTTATCCCCAGAAAAAGAACTGATGGTGTCTGAATATAGACTGAAGCATACTTTTTTAAACTTTATATATTTTTCTCGAGTTTTTGTCTATTTTTTTTACAACATGACTACTATTGATATGTTTTGCATGACTACACATGTATAACCTATATTGAATTGCTTGCCTTCTCAATGGGGAGGGGATGGTTTTAAAAAACAAATGTTAAAAATTGTTTTTACATGTAACTGGAAAAAATAAAATACAAAAAAAAAGAAAAGAAAAATGCTTGATAAAATAAAAGTGTTGGACCATCTAGATGGCTTCTAAGGACATTTCCAGACCTAAATATATTATGATATTTCTGTGTCTTTCTGTATATGACTGTTTAAAATCTACATTAGTGAGTGAACTTCCATATCTTCTTTTCCTTGTTGGAATTGCTTCTCTTTGTATCTTTAAGAACTGATTTTTGAAGACTCATGATGGAAAATGCTATCAATGTCCAGAGAAAGAACTATAGAGTTTGAATGCAGATGGAAGCATACTATTTTCTCTCTCTGTTTTTTCCTTGCTCATGGCTTTTCTTTTTTCTTTTATTGTACTTCTGCAGAATTCATCTCCAAAGTGAAATTAAAACCTAACCCTTTCTATATCTAGAAAACTGGCTCATTCCTAGGTCTCCAGTCAATCTGTGTTGCAGAGATTCACCCTAAACTAACATAAACCAGGCCCTCTACCAAGATTGAGCCTTTCTTTCCTTATCCTTTTCATTAGGTAGAGACAAAACTTTCTGATCTAGATAATTATCTCACTTAGGGTTGGTCATTCCCAAGACCTTGTTCTCTTGTTTAGCATGTAAACCAACTTGAACCAGAACAAAATGCAGGACAAGAGTTTCTACCTACATAGCCTTTATTAGACACATCTGTCAGCAGTAAAACCTCTTAGCTTTGGTGCTGTATTTTGGCCAGTGAAAAGGTTCACTGCCTGCTTGTACTCAAATCATGCTTCCATGCCAGGCTTGTTATTCGCGTCCTGAACTTCTCATTTATTTTCCTTTTTAATTCATGTAATGTGTAGTATTAAAGAAAAAAACCTGAGGAAAAGTTTACTGGAGACTTTCCTGGAGCAGGGATGATAAGGAAAAAGCAAACAAGTCCAGAACATTGTCCAAGGAAAGCTCTTATAATACACAAAAGTATTTAGGAGTTAACTGAAGGTTGGGGGTGGTGGTGAAGGGTCCTGAAGAAGATATAGTATAACAATGACAACAATACAAATAACTCACATTGCTGTATCACTTTAAGGTGTGCAAAGTGCTCACTTCACAATAATTTCATAGAGGTAGCTTGGTTCAGTGGAAAGAGAGATGGGTTTGGCATTAGAGGAAGGACCTTGGTGCAAATAATGGCTCTGGAACTATCTGTGTGACCTTGGGCAAGTCATTAACATCTTTGGGCTTTAGTTTCTCATCTGTAAATTGAAGGAGTTGAACTGGATTGAGGGTCCTAAGGTCTTTTCCAGCTCTAAATTTGTGCTCCTAAGGAAGAATAGGTTAGGTTTGTGCAGAAATGAATACTAGGGAAGTCACATACATTTGGTTAATATTTTGGTTCTTTTTTTAACTTATAGTAATTAAATATGTGTGTGCATATATAATGCCTTTAGTTGAATTCAAACAGTTAATTTGTTTTGATTTCAAGTCACCATCTCTTGTGGGCCTCAGTTTACCTCATCTGTCAAATGAGAGGTCGGACTAGATGATCTCTAAGGCTCTTGAGCTCTAAGACGTTTCTTTAGGCTTGAAGCAGATAACATGCATCTCCAATCACATACATAGCCACAGACCTAAAAAGTTATCTTCTGTTCAGCAGTTGGTGGCTAGAAGACAGTCTATTTCTGGAAAACTGACTAATGGAATATGATTTCTTAGGGAAATTATACACAATATTGACAAAAGCTATCCTTTCTTGAAAAACAGTGAATTTACCAAAATATACTTTCACTTATCTATGCCCCTTTCAACCAATAATTTCAGGGAGAGAGAGGAGATGGGACGAAGGGAGGGGAGGGGAGGAGAAGGGAGGGGAGGAGAAGAATGAGAAGGGGAGATAGGGAGAGAGAGAAAAAGGGGTGGGAGTTAAAAATTTGCTAAGTTCTCTTATTCTTTGAGTCTCTTGCTTAGTTCTGCTTCTCTGTGGTCACTACTTCAGCACAGGAAGCAATTTTGCAAGCATTTATATGGCTATGAGCCCTGTATGAGTCAATTGGATTGCTTTTTTTAATCATCTCTCCAACAGTTTATAGAGCAGCCTAACCCTTCTCGCATACTGCATCATGACAAAGGCTTAAATTCTGTCCTTTTGAGGAAGAGTGCATAAGAGAAAAATACCAAAGCATCTCTCTGCATGAGATCAGGGTAGAAAATTAGTACCAAACACTTTTTTTCCTCTTTTAAAATCGTCCTCTGTATGACTAAGGCAGACATGCAACTAGGCAGATTCGAACAATAGTAGTTCTTGAATATCTGGGGCTTTTCCCCCTGTATTGTGCTTTGTTCTTCTGGCTCTGTGTGTGTGTGTGTCTTAGATTGGCACTGCCATTTTTCTAATTAATTTAAATTGCAAATACCTTTTCTAAGTGGAAAACACTTTCTGTGAATATTTACCAGAAAGTCATTAGGCCATTTGAAACCTAGTCTATATCATATCAATCCAAGCTAGCACTTAACTATGCTAAATAGAAAGTATAAGTTAAATGAAACTAATGGCATGGATAAACCAAGACAATAGAAAGTTCAAAAATATTTATAATTGCCTTTAGGGGCAACAAATTTACTTTTCTAACTATGTATTGATTAACCACTATCAACATTCACTTGTATTCCTTGTATACCCACTAACATTGAGGGGGGTTAGGGGAGCATACAATTACATTCTCACTCAAACACCTTAAAATCTTAGAAAAAACCTTAACGCTCATATAGTCCAAACTCTTCATTTTTATATTTGAAACTGAGTCCTATTGAACTGAAATGACCTGTGTGATGTCATAAGGTAGTTAAATGGCAGGTTGGAATTTTCTCAAGTAGTAGTAGCAGTAGTAGTAGTAGTAGTAGTAGTAGTAGTCATAGTTGTAGTTGTAGTAGCATCAGCAGCTAGTGTTTATATAGTACTTACTATGTGCAAGGCTCTGGGCTAAGCACTTTATAAATATTATCTCAATTGAATCTCACAACAATTCTGGGAGGTAGGTGCTATTATTATCATCCCCATTTTACAGCTGAGGAAGCTGAGGTGGACAGAGGTTAAGTCACTTGCCCAGAGTCACACAGCTAAGTCTCTGAGACTAGATTTGAACTCAGGTCTTCTTGATGCCGGACACTCTGTATTAATGGCAACTGCTTTCTCCAAAGGAATATCTCTTCAACTAAATTGTGCGTGTGATAATCTCTATTGTTGTCTTTCTGAGGAATTACCTCCAAGGTGAAGTTAAAACCTAACCCCTTCTTTAACTAGAGAAATGACTCATTCGTAGGTTTTTGTCTCAGGTCAACTTCTGTCATAGAGCTCCACCCTAAAGATTACAAAATCCAGCACGTCATTCTAGCAGTCCACAAAAGTCTCCCTTAGGCTATCCTAGGGTAGAAGTCAGTCAGTTAACAAGCATTTACCAAGCACTTATTATACGCTAAGTACTACACCTATTATATGCTAAGGCTACAAAGAAAGGCAAAAAGAAGTTCCTACTCTAAAGCAGCCCATAGTCTAATGGGGGAGACAACATGCGAACCATTATGTACAAACAAGAAAAATGCAGAATAAACTAGAGATAATGCTGGAGAGAAGGCACGATTATTTATTTATTTTTATTTTTCAACATTAACTTCCGTAAGATTTTGAGTTGCAAATTTTCTCCTCACCCCAAGACAGGTTGTAATACACATTACATACACATTCACATTAAACATATTTTCACGTTAGTCATGTTGTAAAGAAGAATTAGCACCAATGGGAGAAACATGAGAAAGAAACAACAATAACAATGACAAAAGAGAGAGAGAGTGTGCAAATCTCCTTCTGCATTCAGACTCATAGTTCTTTCCCTGGGTGTGGCCAGCATTTTCCATCATGAGTCTTTTGGAGTTGTCTTAGATCCTTGCAATTCTGAGAAGAGCTAAGCCTATCAAAGTTAGTCATTGCACAGTGCTGCTGCTACTATATACAATATTCTCCTGGTTCTGCTCACTTCCCTCAGCATCAGTTCATGTAAGTCTTTCCAGGTTTTTCTGAAGTCCGCCTGCTCATCATTTCTTATTGAACAACAGTATTGCATCACATTTACATGCTACAACTTGTTTAGCCATTCCCCAATTGATGGGCATCCCCTCAACTTCCAATTCTCGGCTACCACAAAGAGAGCTGCTATAAATATTTTGTACATGTGGGTCTTTTTCCCATTTTCATAATATCTTTGAGATATAGCCCTAGAAGTGTTATTGTTGGGTCAAAGGGTATGCACAGTTTTATAGCCCTTTGGGCATAATTCCAAATTGCTCTCCAGAATGGTTGGATCACTTTCACAACTCCACCAACAGTGCATTAGTGTTCCAATTTTCTCACATCTTCTCCAACATTTATCATTTTCCTGTTTTGTCATGTTAGCCAATCTGATAGGTATGATGTGGTACCTCAGAGTCATTTTGATTTGTATTTCCCTACTCAATAGTGATTTAGAGCATTTTTTCATATTACTATAGATAGCTTTAATTTCTTCATCTGAAAACTGCCTGCTCATATCTTTTGGCCATTTATCAATTGGGGAATGACTTGTATTCTTATAAATTTGATTCACTTCTCTATATGTTTTAGAAATGTGGCCTTTATCAGGGACATTGGTTGTAAAAATTGTTTCCCAGCCTTCTGCTTCCAGAAGGCATGAATTTAAAGTGGGATTAGAAAAGGCTTCCTCTAGGGTGGGATATTAACTAGGAGTTGAAGGAAGTCAGGGAGGGCAAGAGATGGAGATGAGGAGAGGCATGGGTGACAGCCAGTGAAAACTGCCAGAGTCAGGAGGTAGAATGCCTTACTTAAGAAACAGCAAGGAGGCCAGTGTCAGTGGATTGCAGACTATGTGAGGGTGAGTAAGGTGTGAGAAAAATAGGAGAGGGCCAAGTTATAAAGTTCTTTGAATGCCAAATAAAGGATATTAGATTTGATCATGAAGATGATAGGGAGCCATTAGAATTTATCGAATAGGGAGGTGACATGGCCAAATTCACACCTTGGGAAGATCACTTTGACAGCTAAGTGGAGGATGGATTGGTATGAGGAGAGATTTGAGGCAAGAAGGCCTACCAGAAGGCCATCGTAATAGTCCTTGCAATAGGTGAGAGGTGATAAAGACCTGTATAAGGTAGTGGTAATGTCAGAAGAGATAGAAATGTGAGAGGTGTTAAAAAGGTAGAATTATAGGGCTTAGTAACAGATTGAATATATGAGATGAGAGAAAGGGGGGAATCAAGGATGAAATCTTGGTTGAAAGGCTGTAATATTTTTGACAGTAATCAGGAAATTAAGAAGAAAAGAGGGTTTGGGGGGGAACAATGAATTCATTCTTGGACATGTTGGGTGTATTAAAATTTTCTACTGGATGTCCAGTTTGAGATGTCCAATAGGCAATTGGAGATGTAATGCTGGACATGAGAAAAGAGAACAAATAGAACTGGGAATCATCTGCATAACAATGATAACTGAATTTATGGAAGCTGATGAAAACACCAAGTGAAATAATATGGAGGGAGAAGAGAAGAGGGCCCAGGACAGAGCCTTGGAGGGACACCCCAGTTAGTAGACATGGCTTAGATGAAAATGAAGCAAAGGAGACTGAGAAGGAGTAGGGAAGTAAGAAATAGTAGACAGGTGGGGGGAGAACCAGGAGATAGTAATATAATAAAAACCTAAAGAGAAGGGAGTATCAAGGAGGAGAGAGTCATTGACAGTCAAAGGCTGCAGAGAGGTGAAGAAAGATGAGGCTGGAGAAAAGCCCATTAATCAACAGATTATTGTTAGCTTTGGGAAGTACAGTTTCAGTTAAATGATGAGGTTAGAAGCCAGACTGCAGTGAGAGAAGAAGAGAATGAGGGGAGAAGAAGAGGCACTGATTATAGGTAGCCTTCTCAAGTTTAGCCACAAAAGGGAGGAGAGAGATAGTATGATAGCTTACAGAGAGATGGATCAAGTGACCAGTTGTTGTTTTTCTTTTTTTTTTTTTGAGTATGTGAGAAACACACCTATAGGAATTAAGAAAGCAACCAGTAGACAGGGAGAGATTGAAGATTACTGAGAAGCAGGGATGATAGAGAGGGAAATCTGTTGGAGAAGATGAGATCGAATAGGATCATTTGTGCATGTAGAGGGGTTAGCCTTGGCAGTAAGAAAGGCCACCTTTTCATGTGAGATAGGAGTAAAGGAGATAGTGATGGAAGTTAATATGATATGAGATGAGCAGGATGGGATAAGAAGGAGCCCTTAGAGAATGGACTCTTTTTTCAAGTGTAAACTGAGGAAAAGATATCAACCCAGAGGATGAGAGAAGCCATGGGAGGTCTGAAGAGGGATAAAATAAATTGGAAGAGGTGCTATGATGAGCAGGATAGTGAACTGTTTGGGAATGTGTAAAAATGATTGCCTCATTGCAGTGAGGGCCCAGCTGAGATCACGGCACATAAATCTGTAGTGGACTCAGTCAACATGGTTTCAGTATTTTATCCAGCTTCATACAGCAGTACTTGGGTAGGGGTAAAGGCAGTGGATACTGAAAGTTGAAGTTTAGCAGGACAAGACTGTCAATAAGATAAGGAGGAAAAGGATTTGGGAGAGGACGACAGTGTAGAGTTGAACTGGTTCACTAACGGGTCAAGATGAGGAAGAGAGGAATGCATAGTGAGTCCAGGGATGATGGCTTGTGAAAGAACTGAGGGATGGAGGAATTAGAGATCACAGTGAGGATAAGGAACATGGTTTGGGCAGATTATAGTTCTTCTATACACCTGTGTTTTATGGAGTTTTTAATGAAATATTTATTTGTGAATAGGCATTTTTTCACAATATTCATGTCAGAAGTTAAAACTACCCCAAGGATATGAGAATAACAACCATTGTTTATCTCTGTTTTATGTTCTTGACTTTTAAAAAATAAGTCTTATGTATTTATATAATTTCTCCTCCTTTTCCCAGACAACTTGCTGCTAAAGTGGGAATGATGAGACATAATTTTGATACTGCCCTTACACCTGAATCTGGTATCTAACTCGGCCAAAAAAATCACAGCTCTCTCTTTCTTTTATTTCTTCCCATCAGTACCAGCAAAGTCTTAAATAATCAGAATTTCAAAGAAATATTAAAATATATATTTTATTTATTTTGTTAGATATTTCCCAATTACATGTAATTTTTTAACATTCAGTTTTTTTCAATTTTGAGTTCCAAATTCTCTCCCTGCCTCCTTCCCATCCCATATCCCTTGAGAAAGCAAGCAATATGTTATCAGATAATCAGAATTTCAAAGGACACTGATTCCTACCTGCTGTTAAAGCCATACCTATCCCAATCATTTTGCATTTTTAAAAAAAGTACATATCTTCTCTGATAGAATGTAAGCTCTTAAGGGCAAGAATTGTCTCTTTTTTTAATTTCTGTATCTGCTGTACCTAGACCAGTGTCTGACTCATAACAGGTGCTTAATAAATTCTTGTGGATGGATAGATAACATTTTAAATATAATTGGATTATACTTTAAATTCCTAAGTTGAGACATGAGATATTTGGGTTGTTTAACTTCTTTAACAGTCCATAATTTAAATATATTAGAAAGAGCTGAAAGTTAAGATTTTGTTTTCATTTCTATAGAGAAGGTGAAAGTCATACTCCTTCTCAGTAGCAACAAAGAAATACTATTTAAATCCCCTGATCTCAGAAATTTTTTCTCTCCAATAAGGAGAATGACTTTCAGATTGGAAAAGAGATAACAAAAATAGTGAATAGGGAATTGAAATCGAAAGTGGGTGTGTGTGGGGTGGGGGAGTTAGAGAGTACCTATATGTTTTCTGTAAGCTCAAGTCACTTGGCTCAAAATTATATCCCAGGTTACTGAAAGAACCTGCAAATGTGATTACTAAACCACTATCACTGATCTTTCAGAATTGTGGTGAACTAGAGAAGTGCCTCAATACTGGAGCTGGGCAAATGTGCCAATTTTCTAAAAAGGGAAGAGATTAGATATATGACACATCAAATATTGGCCTACAAACCTGAAACTTATGGAGTTTGAGCAAATGTTCCAGTTTTTTTTAAAGAAAAAGAAGTTAGATTTCTTAAACAAATAGGCCTATGAGATTAAACTGAACTCCTGACAAAAAAATCTCTAACATTATTAAAAGGATAATTTGTAAGCCTGAAAAAAGGAAGAAGAGATGCAGTGGATGTATCGAGAAGTTATGAATAGACCTATACCTTGAAGAGATCAAAGAAAGAGGAAAAGGATACATACACATATATAGGCAAAGAACTGGGAACTGAGAGACAGAGAGAGAGAGAGAGAGAGAGAGAGAGAGAGATAATGTGTATTACACGTGTGTGTGTGTCTTTTCCCTAACTGGGGAATGGTTGAACAAATTATGTTGTACAAATGTAATGGAATATTATTGTTCTGTAAGAAACAATGAAAGGAATCCTTCCAATCAACCAATAAACATTTATTAAACACCTACTATGTGCCAGGCATTCTAGCAATATAAAAAGAGGCAAAAGGCAGTCCCTGATCACAAAGGGCTGACAATCTAATGGGAAGAAAACATGCAAACAGACATATACAAAGTAATCTATACACAGGATAAATGGGAAATAATCAACAGAGAAGGCACCAGAATTAAGAGGAGTTGGGGAAGGCTTCCTATAGAAGGTGGGATTTTAATTGGAACTTGAAGGAAGTCAGGGAGGTCAGTAGGCCTAGTGGAGAAGGGAAAGCATTTCAGGCATGGAGGATAGCTAGGGAGAATGTCCAGAATCAGAGATGGAGTGTCTTGTCCATGGAATAGCCAGAAGGCCACTATCACTGAATCAAAGCGTATGTGTCAGGGAGTAAGGTAGAAGAAGACTAGAAAGATAGGAGGGAGCTATATTATGAAGAGCTTTGAATATCAAACAGCATTTTATATTTGATCCTGGAGTCAATAGAAAGTCCCTGGAGTTTATCGAGTAGGGGAGTGATATGATCCAACCTACATTTTAGGAAAATCACGTTAGCGGCTGAATGGAAGATAGATTGGAATGGAGGGAAACTTGAGGTAGATAGACCCATGAGCAGGCTATTCCAATAATCCAGGTGTGAGGTGATGATGGCCTATACTAGAGTGGTGGCAATGTCAAAAAAGAAAAGGAAGCATATTCAAGAGGTCCTGAAAAAGTGAAATTGATAGGTCTTGGCAACAGGTTGGATATGGGGGGCAATAGATAGTAAAAAATCCAGAATAGCTCTTAGGTTATGAGCCTGAAGGATTGGGAGGATAGTGCTGCCTTCTACTGTAATAGGGAAGGTAGGAGGTGGGGAGGATTTAGGGAGAAAATAACAAGTTCCATTTTGGACATATTGAGTTATCCTCATGGAAAGACAGAGAAATTTGGACTGGATGACAGTAGACTTAAAGACTGAGTTGGAAAAGACCTTCATGATCAACTACAGTTAGGTAGATTGACTAAGCAGACCCAAAAAGTATTGACAAGTATCAATATGAAGGATTTCTAGAGAAGAGTCCCAGGGATCTATCTTTGGTTTTGTGTTGTTCAAAATAATTCTCTAACGATTTGGATGAAGATATAGATGACATGGTCATCATATTTGTAGATATGAAGCCAGAGGGAAAACTAATACATTAGATGTCAAATCCAGCTTCCAAAATTCTTTACAGATTGGAATTAGTTGTTAAAGGAAACAAAGTAAAATTGAAAAGGTATAAATGTAAAGCCTTAAGCTTGAAAAAATCAATTATATAACTTTAAGATTGGGGAGATGTGGCTAGGAAGCAGTTCATATTAAACATACCAGAGAACATTAGTGGATTTCAAGTTCAATATGAATTATTAGTGTGACATAATAACCAAAAAAGTTGATGCAGCATTAATAGAAGTATAGTGTTTAATGTGAAGGTGAATGTTCCACTACATTCCATTCTGATTAGACTACATCAAGTCCTGTGAAATTAAATGAGATAATGTATGCTTTATAAACCAAAATGGACCTAAGATGGAGTAAACTTCAAACTCTGAATTTCCCACTTGGCTCAACTCCTTCTGTCATCTTTCTCCTCGAAATTCCAGGTCCAAACAACCGAGCTGGTGGATTCTGGGGCTGTGTATCCATGGCAACAAGGACTACACTAACATCAAATATGTCTTGAGCCAAAACTCAAGATCTGTTCTACTGAATAAAGCACCAGAAATATTGAGTACACAATCAAACAGTTGTTTTACTTAAGCAGTGGCACAAAGAAACATACCAAGAGTTGCTCCCCAGGGCTTTCCATAGTTTATAAAAATGCATTCAGTGACCAACACAGAAGTAAAGGTTTGTTCCACCAGATTTGAAGAAATCTGGAGGGGCTGGAGAGACAATCCTGTATCCTAAGAGAGGCCTTTCTCTTCTAAACAGCTGCAGGATGAACAATAACAATTGAAGGCCTGTATCATGCCTGTCAAGTATTTGAAGACAGCTAATATGTACTACCTGAACCTTACCTTTGGTATCTTAAACAATCCCAGTTCTCTCAACTGATCCTCATATGGCATGGACTTGAGGCCCTTCACCATTCTGATTTCCCTCCTTGGGCTATGCTTCAAATGATTATGCTTCTTAAACTGTAAGTTCCCTGAGGGCTGGAACATTTTTCTGGTTTTGCTTTCTTTTTGTATTCACAACATATAGCACAGTGCCTTGAGCATAATGAGTGAACATAATGTGTGCTTAATAACTGCTTTTTTGATTGGTTTGAATTGAGAGGGGGACCAGGATGGGGAGAGGATATATAAGAATCAGAAATACAAATATTTAGCCTACATCAAGACAAGATTTAGGAGACATGATATCAGTTTTTAAATATTTTAAGGGCTGTGATATAGAAGAGGGATAAGATGTATCATGCTTCCTCCAGGAGGTCAGAAGTAGGACAAGCAAGTAGAAGCTAAAAGGAAATAGATTTTGGCTCAACATAAGGAAAAATTGTCTAGCAATTAGATTTCTCCACAAATCAAATGGGCTGTCTGAAGGGATACCACCGGAGATCTTCCAGCAATCCACAGGACATCCTCTAAGAGATGCTGTGGAAGGGACTAATGACTTAGGATTTAGGTGGGGCTTTGACTAGATAATCTTGGGCTGTGATTCTATAATTCCATAAAGGGAATAGTGGGAGAAATCCTTAAAACGTAGAAATAGTAGTAAACACAGAAGGCGATTTTTACAAGTCTTTAAAGACAGATATCATCAAAACTCATACCCATTTGTACCAGTAAAGGAAATAATTTTTCAACCCTATTTCCTAATCAGTCAACAAGCATTTATTAAGTACTCATTATGTTCCAGGCCCTGGAGAGCTTACATTCTATTTGGGGGGCAACAAGTTTATGTAGAACTTATCTTTTTCTATTAAAAACACCAACAGCAACCACTTAACTACCATTTAAACTATAGAATTTTCAATGTTTCTATAGTGAACACAAATGCCCTAAATGGGAAGCCAGAGCTCAGTGAGATGAGCTTTGGGTACAGACATTTTGGTGTACGAAGTATCTTTACTTTCAACAAGACGTGATAATAGAGCCTGATGTGAATAATTTTTTTTTAGAAATTATATTTAAAGTGAAGTATCTATATTTGTGGTACTAAGAAAAAAATAAATACACAGAAGCAAAACTAATGTTCTTAGGTAGAAAAACAAACTCACATTAGTGAATTGAACACTTTCTTATTTCTAAAATGTGGATATATTTCACTCAAAAAATACAGTAGAAAGTATTGTTTCCATTAAAAGTATCAAGTTGAGGAATTCACAGCAAGTAGAAAAGAATTTAAAAATCATTTGTTGACGTGTTGTACCTTTGCTTTTGTAGAACACACAAAGCACCCGATGTAAAGCAATCTAAAGAAAAGAATCAGTGTCTTGAAACCGCTAATGGGGCTACTAAGGTGACAATCAGATTGCTGCCTTTTTTAGGAGACAGGACCCCCGGCCCCATATTTACCTCTTGCCCTTTGTGCTTTTCTCACTCTGGCCAGTTTTCCCCTTCCATAGCAATGCCAGCTGTTTTTTAATCCTATGCTAGGGAGATGACAGTCAAGAATGGGTAGAGGGGGTGGTACATCCTCCACCCACCATGACAGCTACCCTGGCCGCTGCAGCCATGTTAGGATGAAGAATGCACAGCAAGGCCTCAGACTTCAGTTGGATCCATAAACAGGTGCACCAGGCCAAGCCCACTGGCCAAGTCAAAGAGGGAGGCTGGAATTTGGGGAGTGGGAGGACTGTAGTGCACATTAGGGGTCACTTTGATGTTGCTCTGCTCTGATGTTGTCTGGGAGAAACTTAGCCTTGGAGAAGCATAAGGCAAGGGGCTTGATTAAGGTCTGAATAGAGGATTTCATGTATGCTTTTAAATTAAGATAGGCACCTAGGTGGCAGAATAGATAGAGTGCTGGGCCTGAAGTTAGGAAGATTCATCTCTCTGAATTCAAATAGGGCCTCAAACACTCCCTAGCTGTGTGATCCTAAGCAAGCCACTCAACCTTGTTTGCCTCAGCTCCCTCAGCTAGAGAAGAAAGGGCAAACTAGTCCAGTACCTTTTCCAAGAAAACCTCAAATGGGCTCATCAACAGTAAGACAGGACTGAACAGCAATAACTTTTTCAATTTCTGTGCTTGGACTGATCCCTCTATTTGTTTTGTGTTAATCCTCAGCTGGGCTTGTAGTAGAAGGGCAGTATATATCTTGTGGGACAGTTACTATGTCCCAGCCACTAGCCAGTTCTTTGCTAGCTCCCTAAGACTCATGATTCTGTTTCCAGCAGAGTGTGTGTGTGTGTGTGTGTGTGTGTGTGTGTGTGTGTGTGTGTGCATTCTAATGTGACTATGTGAATAAATTGAAGAGATATAACATATGGTAGTGAACTGAAACTATTTTTTCCCCTTGCTTATAGGACTTTTATTGAAGGGCATCCGGAGAAAAGGTGATTGATTTCTCACTTCTCCCCACCTCCTTTGTTCTTTAACCCAATGTACCACAAGGGTACATTTATCTTCTATTGATCTATGTAAATTCTAAATTTTGTATAAAATAAGAAAAAAATTATATCTATTTGAAGTGTCACCCAATTTCCACAACATTGGTCTGGAGGTTGCTTTAGGGAAAAACAAAACTTATGCATATGATGACTACCTCTTTTTTTTTAAATTAACTTTCTGTGTTTTTTTCTCTTTTGTATTTTAATGTCTTAAAATTTTTTTCCTACTTAATTTATAAGCAACTTGAGGATAGGAACAGATGGTGTTTTATTTCATCTCTTTTTATTTCTCTCAATGTTTACCACAGGTCCTTTCCCATAGCAGGGGCTTAAGAAATGTTTGTTGAATTAAATTGTTGTATTTGGAATCTGTGACTACAGAGACTATATTGTAACTATAGGTTAAGTATTTGGATATACCTCATATCATTGAGTCATAGAATCTCAGTTGGAAGGAACCTCAGAGGTCATCTTGTCCAACCAGTACCTGAAAGGGAATCTGTCTCCACATCATTTTGGACAGCTCTGATTGCAGAAAAGATTTGCTTCAAATTTTCCCCAAATCTGTCTTTCAGTACTTTTTATATATTGATTTTAGTTCTGCCCACTAGAGTTATGCAAAACAAGCTTAATTTCACTCACTTTTGTATTATAGCCCTTCAAATGCTTGAAGACAACTTCCATGTCCCCCACTCTCTTCTCTTCACTAGATTACACATTCACAGTTCCTGTAAGTGACCTTCATATTGTATAGTTTCAACTCTCCATTTCCCTCTTCCTCACCACCTGGTCATCCACCAGAATTTCAATGTCCCTACTAAAATGGCATTCCCAGAATTAACTTGCTTATTATTCAGATGTATTCTGATCAGGACAGAGAATATATAAGGGAACAGCAGTACTATTATCTAATTCTGGTCTCAAAAGTGAGGTCCAGTGGAAAAAAGCAATGGATCTAGGGTGAAAGGACCAGGGTGGAAATCCCAGCTCAGTCATCAATTACTTATGCGACCTTGGACAGTCCTTTTACTTCTCGGGGCCTTATTTCCTCATCTATAAAATGAAGGAATTTGATGCCGTGACCATTGACTAAAGGCCTTTCTAGTTTTAAATCTATGATTCTGTAGCTATGAGGTTTAATTAATACAACTCAAGATTGTATGAGCTTTCGTGGCATACATGTTATACTGTGACTGCTACTGACCTTGAAGTTCATTGAAATTCCCAGGTCTTTTTCACACATAAACTGTTTTCTAGTCATATGACTTCTGATACCTGTACGGTTGATTTTTTAATTCGGATGTGAAACTTTACATTTATTCCTATTATATTTCATTTTATTTGTTTAAGCTAATCATCTGAGATATTTTTGGATCCTAATTCTGTCATATAACGTGTCTTTTGTCCCTTCCAGCTTGTGTCATCTATAAATATGCATTTCATTCACGCCTTCATTCAAGTCATTGATGGAAATGTTGAATAGAACAGGGCAGATCCCTGGAGTCCTTCACTATAGACCTTGCTCCAATCTGTTAATGACTATACTTTGGTGCCAGCCAGATAGATAATTCCTAAGACCCCTTTCAGTTCTAACAGTCTATGAATCTATTATCCAATCCATATTTCTTTATCATTCCACAAGAATATCGAGAGAGAATCTGTCAAACGCCTTGCTAAAATCTAGTTATATTATGCTGTGGCATTCCCCTAATACATTACTCTAACAACCCTGCTTTTAAAAAAGGAAATGAGGTCATTCGGGCATAAAGTTCTAATACTGGTTCTCAGTGATTACCACTTCCCTTTCTAAATGTTCACAAAGTAAGTCTCCTAAAATTTTGCCAGGAATAGAAACTAAGTTCACCGGCCTGCATCTTGAGTTCTCTCTGCTTTTAAAATTTCAAATAGATATTCAGGCACGATCAACTTTTTAGCTAGTTTAGTACTTCTCAAACCATTCAATTCATTAAATATTTATTGACTACTTCCTGTGGTCCAAGCACTGTGCGAGGCTTGTAGGTTTTGTCTGACTTTCAGACATGGGTTACCAGATAATCTTTAATTTTACTGATTACTACATGATTTTACTGATTTACTACTTGAAGCAGGCACTGTAGAATGCCTAGAGCTTGGTCAGATATCAAAGACACCAATGTCATCCGCTGCATCCCAAGCTAATCACAAGTCCTGACACTGGATCCCAGCTATCTTGACTTTTGTCTTGCTACTGGACTTCAATGACTCTGGATAAGAGTGTGAGGCTAATGACTTTGTGCAGCTCTGCCTCACTTAAATCTAATTCTTGCACAAGTCACCCTGTGATGTCATTGGTCCTCTTTGAAAAAGGACAAACAACAATCTTTTTCTAATTATTTTTCTTGCCTTTTTACTAATTCTCATCTTAGTTCTGATAAGTTGATGGTATGAATATGTACAAATAGCTGATTTAGGGGTATCTCCACCATCAATAACAAGTCTTTTCCTGTCTATTAAGATATATTTCATTTTTTGTAATATCATATGGCATTTCTCCGTCCAGCTCCTACCAATTACTTTTTCTCCCTCAAAGTATGTGTTCCTGTCATAAAAGCATGAGAGTTCTGTGTAATCTACAAGCCTTTGGTCATTCATTTCTTGCTATTGAACCATGCTTTCCCACATATTCTTCTCCTTCTCAATGTTTACTCACCTTTGCTCTAAAGCTACCAAATATCAGAATATATATTGGTTTAATGTACTCTGGGTCTTATCGGGTTTTTAATATAATTTCTCTGTCTCTTCATCTGCAGTAAACAGTATGGGTACAGAAGCTCCAATTATTTTTATGGTTGTCTTTTTGCAAATACTTATTATTAGCAACAAAATATGTGATAACCAAATATTCCATGCAAAAATGGCCCTTGTTATTTTTGGTTGTACAATAAAACTCACTCCACTAACTCCTTTCTTAATCTCTCCAAAGAGCACTTATGAATCATCCTTCCATTTAGCTGCAACTTACTTCTTTCTTCTGGTTTTGTTTATAGCAAGAATTCCAAGATTGCTATGATTCAACTTCTCCAGTGATATAATAAAAATAATAGTTAACCTTTATATGGTGCTTTACATGTGCTATCTCATTTGATACTCACAACAACTTTGTGAAGTAAGTACTATTATTATCCCCATTTTACAGATAAGGAAACTAGAACTAAGATAGGGTGAGTGACTTGAGCAGGGTCACACAGGTAACAGATGTTTGAGTCAGGATTCAAACTCAGAGCCTTCTAACTCCAAGTCTATCCCTCTATCCATTACACCATTCAGCGGCAATGCCCATTTGTTGGTCACTGGTCAGTGATCTCACATTTGGAGTACCAACAATCGAATTAAAACTTGTGGATGACCTAGACTGTGACTCTTAGTACCTTCTGTCTCCCTTCCCACCACTCTACCACTGTCACCATAGAGCCTACATTTCACTGGCATAGCTTTCAAGAGAACACAGGGTCAATCCCAAATCACTATGGAATATGTTGAGTAGGACTTTGTGAATAATAACCCACTCAAAGCTATCTCCTTGCCATGTGGCCTGCATTCTAGTTGCCACCTTTTGGACTCCTACCCATGGAACCTGAGGCTCTAATAGGCAAGCATTCACCTAATTTTGCTCAGTCCCAGGTCCACTATGCTACTCTGGGTATCTCCATGTCATGCCACTGAGTGTACACCACCTATCTTTCCACCTCTCCCTCTAAGAACTATAATAAAATCAACACTATCACTTCTGGAAAGAACATGTCAATAACCATCTTATAACTCTGACCACCACTCCCTTTAACTTCCCTCTCTAAAACTCTCCTCCCCAGTCCCCACTCTCTTATATGTGTTGCCTTCCCCTACTAGAATCTAAACTCCTTGAGAGTAGGGATTGTCTTGCTTATATTTTCATCCCTAGTACTTAGCATAGCAACTAGCTCATAAAAAAGCCTTAAAATGATTTTTATTCATTCATTCATTCAAAGTACAGCCTATTGTTAATGCCAGGAGGCATGTGACAAAAGCAGAGGCAAAGTAGGGGAATTTCTAGCCAAGAAGTTGTACGGCAGAAACTTCCCATGTGGAGCTAGAAAGGCCTGAAAGGAAACTTGAAATGGTGAACTTGACTCTAGTGATAACATTGATTGCATTAGCACTCCAGACAGTATGTTGCAACTTCTCCTAAAGTCAAAGAACTCAATACAGCAGCATGGGTTTACCAGCTGGTCCTATTCAAAGCTGTTGTGATGACTGGCCTGACATTGAGGACAATGGAGCCAAGAGCTCTACTTCATATTCTTGTACCACAAAAAGACAAGATACAATAGAACAAATGAGAAATACCAATATCCCAGTAACTGGAAATGCTTCAGTCAGTGGTCAGATAGTACTGACCGCTATAGCAGGCAAACCATGAATGTATATGAAATAGACCGAAGATATGAATTCCTTTCATTATGAGCCAGTTACTATATCATAAAATTAGAAACAGATTTTATGGTTATAAGCAAGAGCTTCATACTGCTTTTAGTCAATTGTACCCTCAGTTCTAAGTCACATAACAATGTACCACAGAACAATGCAGAGTAATCAAAAGAAATAACGTAATGACTAAGAACAGATTAGATGAAACAAGGGCTGGAGTTGAGGGTTGCTAAAATCTATAGAAGGAAAAGTTGAGGAATCTCTTAAGTTTGAAAGACACACTATATTTTATTTAGGAGAGATGATGATGGGTTTAAGGCTATACAAAACCATAATGTGCTTACACCATCCCTCTGAATGCTCTTCTACAGTATCTACTTGGAATACTCATTTCATCTTTTTTCTTTCTTTTTTTTTAGAGGGAGGAAGGCAAGGCAATTGGGGTTAAGTAACTTGCCCAAGGTCACATAGCTAGTAAGTATGTCAAGTGTACAAGGCCACATTTGAACTCAGGTCCTCCTGACTCCAGGGCCAGTACTCTACTCACTGTGCCACCTAGCTGCCCCTACCCAGTTCATCTTGTGTGAATATTCTTGAGTGGACATAGGCTAGGTACACTGTGGTACCTTCCTGATTTAGCTATACTACTAAGATCAAAGGCTTAGACATTCTATCCCTATACTTGACAGAGTTTTCAAAATAAATGGAAGCTTTATTTTCTTAATGACTTTTATTGCAGTTAATTACACAGTTATCTAATTATTATACTCTCTTTTTAAAATTAATCGTTTTAGTTGTCAAGCATCCATTTTGTCTCCTCACCTCTCAACCTTCCCCAACCCATGCTAGAAAAAAAAGATAAAGAAAAAAACCCTTTGCAACAAATAAGTACAGTCAAACATAATAAAATCCCACATTGGGCCATTTCGAAAATGCGTATTTCATTAGTCCATTAGTCAGGAGGTGTTTAGGATTCTTCGTTATTATGCCTCTGGAATCATGGTTGATCATTGCACTGGTGAGTTCTTATGCTACCCTATTTATTATCTTTCATAATAGTTTTCCAGAATTGCTGGACCAATTCACAGTTCTACCAACAGTACATTAATATGCTTATTTTCCTGCAGACCCTCCAAAATTTGTAATTTCTTTTTTTTGGACAATTGTTAATCTGAGGTGAAACTTCAGTTTCTTTAATTTGCATTTCTCTACTAGTAATTTGGAATATTTTTCCATATGATTATAGATAACATGTTATCCTTTTTTTCTGGTTGATACGATTTTTATTAGTGATTATTTTTCCAATTTGGAACTATATTTTTATTGTAATAAATAATTTGAAAATATACTGCTGTACACTGTCAATCTTTAATATATTTGTAGATATTCATTACTGATATTGGTATACAATTTTATTTTTCAGTCTTTTCTTTGCTATACTTGAAAATTAAAAGTGTATTTGCCTTAGTGGATAGAGTACTGAGTCAGGAGGACCTGAGTTCAAATCCAGCCTCAGACACTTACTGGCTGTGTGACCCTGGGCAAATCATTTAAACCCAGTTGCTTCCAAAAACAAAGTATATTTGACTTATAAAATGAATTATCAATCTTTATACTTTGATGCTTCAAAGTGTCTCATTGATGAGGCTACTCTCTGTTTTTAAGACTGAAAGCCATCTATACCTTTTTATTCTATTCAACACTTGTCTACTTCCTCCTATCAATGCTACACAATGAGTCCATCTAATGGCCTGGTGGTTCTTTCTATAAATTTCTTGAAATAGAACAAACACCAAAGGAGAAAACAGGTTATCTATTGTTTACAGATCACACTAATTACATTAGTGGAACTCCTCTTTTTCTATTCACAAGTGTACCTGATGTATCTTTCACACTACTATCAGTTTTCGCTGACACTTTTTTGTAACATACACACATCTTCCCTGGATCTTTCTATTTTCCTTTTGATGATCTACAACTTTAATTCTTCAAACACTGTTGTATTCCATGATTTGTGTCCATACAAAATTATTGGAAGAATATTGATGTTAAAAAAATGCACCTTTGTTTCAGGGAAAAGCTGAGGCTATCATAGTCTCACTGTCTCAGAATTGTAAGAGATCTCAGAGACCATATGGTCCAACCCCCTTATTTTATAAATGAAAAAATTGAATTTCAGGGAAATTAAGTGATTTGCTCAAGGTCACATAGGAAACAAGTATCAGAGGCACATATAAACCCAGATCTTCTGACTCTAGACCCAGTGGTCTTCCTACTGTACCACAATGTAAGAATATTGCATGATTTCTCAAAGGCACTACATCCATTTCTCCATCTGATCTCAAGTCATTGATCTTTGCAACATCTCGCTATTTTCAGAGCCATCTTCAAAATGAAAAGAAGTTGAGTGAAGTTGGGGTGAGGAAACTGCCTTCAACTTCTCCCCAGCATGCTCCTCTGTTCTTCGCAAATAAAAGAGAATAGACTAGTTATAGAAGATTTAAAAGGCTGCTTTGTGTCCCGTCATACATGTATCCTAGCTGCATGTGTCACTTATATTTGTTTCCTTCCATGAACATTTCTTAAGCCTGTTTACTTTTTCCACTGACAGTGGATGTAATTGCAGGGTTTCTTGAGGAAATGTTCTATTGCTACTTGTCTTACTACATTGTTACTTTATATGTCTATTTTTTGCAATAATTATATTTTTGATTGGTCCAAATTGGCTCTATTTTCTAATTTGGACAATTTCATTAATGGAAAGGGCAGCTAGGTGGTACAATGGATAGAGTGCCAGGCCTGGGGTCAGGAGCACTCATCTTCCTAAGTTCAAATCTGGCCTCAGACACTTACTGTGACCCGGGGCCAGTTATTTAACCCTGTTTGCCTCAGTTTCCTTATCTGTAAAATGAACTGGAGAAGGAAACGGCGAACCACTCTACTATTGTGGCCAAGAAAACCCCAAATGGGGTCACAAAGAATCATATGAAGCTGCAATGACTGAACGACAACAAAAACAACAGCATTAATAGAAAGGGGCAGAAACAAGAACAGGTGCTGGAGAAACACTGAGGAGGCAATCCCATAGAGAAAAGACATTCGTTCAGGGCACACATACATGTGTGTGTGTGTATGTGTGTATGTGTGTGTGTATATATATATGTACATGTACACACACACACACATACAGTCTACTTGTTGCTTAGATGGAAGAAAAATGGATTTTGGTTTTTCACCATGAAATAGAAATAGATCACATTATGCAAAAGATTGCTTTGGAGCAGTAGGATTAGACCTCTGAGTTGTAGAGACCTCAGAACTGGGTCTGAGTAACATCTTCAGGGTTGGGACCAGGAAAGACCTCCATTTGGGTTGAGGAACACACCTCTGGGGCTGCATTGTTCCCTAATGCTCTTGGAATAGCTGACAGGAGGAGCGGGGAAGGCTTTCCATTTGCTACTGGGAGCTGAATTGAGCTGAGGGCTCAGAGAAGAGCTGAGTTGGGAGCTGAGCCGAGCTGAGCTTAAAGCTCAAAGAAGAGTGGAGCTCAGAGTGGAGTTGAACTGAGAGCTTTTATCCTATTCACTATCAGTGGGAAAAATAAACAGGCTTAAGAAATGTTCATGGAAGGAAACAAATATAGGGAACACATGCAGCTAGGATTCATGTATGAAGGGACACAAAACAGCCTTTTAAATCTTTTATAAAGTAGCCTACTCTTTTTTATTTGCATAGAACAGAGGAGCATGCTGGGGAGAAATTGAAGGCAGTTTCACCCCAATTTCACTCTGATAAGGAATGGGAATAGATCTCAGAGCTTGCTACTTGGTTTGTGAGATGTCAAAACCCCTCAGATCCCAGCTGAGGCAGTAGACGTGGAAGATGTCTGCCGATCACAACCTTAGGGTTTCTGTTTTGCCCACATAGCTTAACATTGCCTCGGCCATCCAGATAGGGAGCTATCTGAGTGCTGCAGCCAGCAGCAAATCAGTCAAGTTCAACAGTGAATTGTTATGCAGACTGTCCCTGAAGGGTACAAAAGATATCAAAGTCCAAAATTCAGAATCATGAGATCTCCTGGGCACATGTGTGCCCAACACAAATATAAATTCTGTAAATTTGTGTCCACTCTCTACCCATGTATACAATATGCATCAGTGAAGGAGTGTAGCTTGTTATGCTATAATTATTTTTGCTTTGCCATTGTTTTGGTAAATGTTCTGATTAAGAGTTGTCTCATCTTGCCTGATTTGTTAAATGGGAAGCACACTGATGGAGGTTCAGGAACGATAGTTGTGAGTAGTAGAAGTGTAATCTCACTAGGGTTAACTTTAGGACTCTGAGACAGAGTGAGTTGCAACAGTATGGTCTCTCCCTCTGTGAACCACCAATGTGACAGTGTGAGTATAGATTGGGTGAATGAACCAGCCCAGACACTCCTCTGCAAAAAAGATAAGAGGGTAGTTGCTATGATATACAACATTATTAAAAAGAAACACATTGGTGGGGGCTCATGAGCTATAGTGTTGAATGAATATAAACCACAGAGTACCTTGAACTTGGGGTATCTTTTCTGGGAAGCCCATGTACTAGTGTGGATGTCCCTAGAATGTATTTATTTCAAGGGAAAGACCAGGACTGCTATAAATACGGCTAATTTTTTGATAGTAGCATAGAGTTGTAGTTTCTGGGGAGTGTGGGAAAAAATGGAAGACAGATGTCACAGGCAAGTACTCCAGGAATAAAGTGTGACTAGGGAGAAGTCTTTACGTTGGCTCTGGATCCAGGGCTCTTTATCTTCTTTCCCCTACCCCCTGTACCAGTACTGAAATGAGCTGTCCTTTCCAAAATCTTGAAGTTGTGGTTTCATTAAACCAGAGCTATGGCACCTATGTCTAAATCTCTAAAAGATTACTTCCTTCCATTCTGAATGTCTTCACAGGACGGAGACAAGAGGATTTAAAGTCAGAGAAGTGGGTTTGAATTCCAGCTCTGCTATTCACTACCTGGTGAAACTTTGGGCAAGTCATTTAATTTCCCTGTGTCTCAGTTTCATATGTTAGACTAGAAAATGATGTCTAAGGTACTAACTCTAAATCCTATGATTCTAAACATATAAGATTAGCTTGGCTGATTTCATATGGTTTACCCCTAGGCAAATGAACCTGTGATTTAAACAAAGTATTCCCATGCTTGGAAAAATTTATATGTCTCAGATATTTCCCAGGACACAGAAATAAAAGTGTTAGAAAAAAAGAACGATACTGCAAAAAAAAAAAAAAGAGTAATCTATGTTTTAGTTTCAGGGACTAATTATCTGTTCTCTATAGTTACTTGAAATCAAAAGTAGTTAATTCTAGTAAATGTATATGTGTATATATGTGTGTGTGTGTATTTTTCCTTAAGTGCACTTTTGCAAAGTTACATTAAGCCTATTACTTTCTTGGAACTGCCTACAAAGCTATGGTTTCTATAGCAACTCAGCCACATCACATTCTTTACACATTTGTGGCATGCATTTTTGAAATAACATGCAATTTACTGTACTGAATTACAATTGATATACAATTTATGGTGTGCACCTGCATTTTATGGTATGTTCTTAAGATAGAATAGGCAATAAAATGCAAGAAATTGGCAAAATACAAACATAGGTACAATATGGTGCCTCTGAGAATATGGTAACTTTATAACTTGGTAATTTTTCTGACATGTGAGAGCTTCCTTTAATCTTAGTGTTGTAAAGGTTTTGTACATGCCTTCTTAGTAGTAAGGTTTGGCGGGAATATACATAAAGATGGAATGATTCACTGTTTTTCCATAAGCCTCCCCTGTGGGCAGTTTTCCTAGGAGAATAAATGCTACCAACATACAATGGTTTAAAAACTTGTTGCAATAAAATGCATTTGCACATTGCACATATTTACATAAATATTAAAATGATTTCTTTTCAGACTAATGTGAAAATAGGTTTAATATGAATGTATATGTAGAGCCTATATCAAATTACACAGTCTTGGGGTAGGGGAGGGGAGAGATGGGGAGAAAATTTGGAACTCAAAATCTTATGGAAGTGAATGTTGAAAACTAAAAGTAAACAAATTTAATAAAAAAAATTTTAAATGCTTGCTTTTTAGCTTCTTAGAAACACATGAAGAACAACATCCTACATGCAGAGGAATGTTAAAGTCTCTTTTGCTTTGCACAAGTCTCCTGCCAAAGCTTTCTTTTTCTTCCTTAATGGTATTTTTCAATTATACCTATTCCCTTCTAAGAAGTGCCTCATGCCTTTGGATCAATTCAGCCTCCTTTTAAGTCTCTGCACCTCCAACACTACCTACCTCATCTTTAGTGATGTTACCAAAGTTCACCCCCCCAACACACACACACACACACACACACACACACACACACACACACACACACACAATTTGGTGCTTTGATTACCCGATTTCCTCCCTAGGAATTTACAATGGACCTTTGTCACACCGCAGATTACTAACTTTTTTCTATGAATAATTTATGCATGTTAATGTACCTGATGTAAAAGCATGGTTAATTTACACATTTGTGTAACAGAAATCCACTTCTCAGAATGTTCATTTTGCCTCATTTACTATCTGTGCCATTGTTTTTTCATCAGCACTCAAACCCTTAATGCACATAGGACTTTTAGACTCACCAAATTGGAGGTCTGGAAGGAACTTTAGAGATCATTTATCCTTCACATATGGAGCAACTGAGGTTTAGAGAGGTTAGATCAGAGGTGGGGAACCTGAAGCCTCGAGGCTGTAGGTTTCCTACCCCTGGGTTAGATGGCTGCCATACTACTGATAGTTGGCAGTAAAACTCCAGGCCACTGCTTTTTTCTTTTATTTCATGCTGAATGAAAAATTAAACTTGGATCCTATATGATATAATTTTGGTAATAGAGTGGGCAGAGGTCTGGGCCTGGAGTTAAGAAGACCTGAGCTCAAATCTGGCCTTAGACACTTACTAGATGTGTCACCCTTAATTTCTGTTTGCCTCAGTTTCCTCATCTGTAAAATGGAGATAATAATAGCACCTACCTCCTGGGGTTGCTGGATCGAATGAGATAATTGTAAAGCACTTAGCACAGTGCCTGGCACACAGTAAGCACTATATATGTTAGCTACTACTACTTCTACTATTTTATATGATAAAAACAAAAAAAAATATTGACTGGAAGCTATTGGTCATAGGATTCTAGGAATTATCACTGAAAGGGACTCAGAGCTCATCTTGCCCAGAAAGATTAAATGACTCGCCCCAAGTTCACACAGCTAGAAAACAGTAGAGCTGAGATTCAAAACCAAGGCCTTCAACTCCAAATCTCATGGGAAAATACTTAGAAAAGCCTTGCAGCTGCTTAGATTTTTAAAGTTCCCCCCAAAAACAGACAAACAAATGACTCATCTAGCTTTATAAAACTTGACTGAGAATCAAGGTGTAGTATGGTGTCATGGAAAGATTACTGGAACAGAATAGAGTTGAAGTTGGACTCTGCTCTGACATATAATGGATATGCCAATTTTGGGTAAGTCACTATTTCTTTAATTCTATTAAGTGATGGGATTAAACTACAACATCTAAGGTCTCTTCCAGTTTTAAATTTTATGATTCACCAATAATTACTCTTGCCATCCATTCACCTCAAGCTCTATTTTGTATTGTGGGCCCTAATAGTTAGCAACAGAAAGTCAAAATGTTCCAAAATCTTTGAGAAACAACGAATTCCTAAGAACACCTAAAAGTGATAATCAAAAGGAGAGGCAGAGTTTGGTAAGTTTATTTTAGGTCTCTTGCTGGATTTACTTTAAACCTTGGGTTCAGTGCTAATTCATATGGTTTTAAATTCATATGGTTTAAAAAATTCAAGTACTGTACTTTAAACACTTGAGTCAAAAAAGTGCATTTAAAAAACATCTAAGTTTTATAAAGGGACAATGTTATTAACATTAAGTTCTAGGTACTGGGAACACAACACAATGAATGAAACAATCCCTATTCACAAGGAGAATTCCTATTCTAATAAGGGAGACAGGTATATATACGTATATACATATACACACGTGTATATATAGATATATATATCTATATATACATGTATGTATGTGTCCGCACACACAATTACATACAAATCTAAATAAGCAAAAATAAATAAAAAGTAGTTTGAGAATCTTTTATAGTGTACTAGACGTTTATGAAATACGATAAAACACAAGGGGCAGCTAGGTGTCAAAATGGATAGAGTGCCAGTCCTGAAGTCAGGAAGACTCATTTTCCCGAGTTCAAATCTGGCCTCAGACACTTATTGGCTATGTGACCCTGGGCAAGTCACTTTACCTGTTTGCCTCAGTTTCTTCATCTGTCAAATGTGCTGCAGAGAAATGGCAAACCATTCCAGTATCTTTGCCAAGAAAACCCCAAATGGGGTCACAAAGAGTTTGAAACGACTGAACAACAATGAAATATAAAGTAATTTAATGATCTTTTGTAGTGTATTATATGCGAATGAAATGAAGTGAAATTAAATGCTCTATTCCTATCTAAATAAAGGCAGTTAAACCAACCCTAGGAAAAAAATGGCCATACAAATTACAAAGTTTCTAATCACACTGGTGATTGACTTTAGTTCAGGAGTATACTCAGTACTCTGGTTACAGGAAAATTGCTAGTCCCTTTGTAGTGAAATGCTCATAGTTCCCTTCTGATGAATCTAAAACTTGAAATAAAAAAAAGTGAATAAAAAGAAAACAGAAATAGAATAATAAAAATTTAATATTTATTTCTAATAAATATTTTAATAAACATAATATAGTATTTATAATAATAAATATTTAGCAAAAATAAAACAAGACTGATATCCTTCTATAGGCAACGTTATTTTATCAGGACATCTGCAGATTGAGTAACATTTCTTTCACTCCCTCAGCACAGCCAATGAAGCAACCTGTGAACAAGGAGGAAATGACTAGTTGGTTCTGCCTGCATAATTTCGGGTAAAATCACATCTCTAAATGTCACTATGTGGTGTCAGTCTGACTGTCCTTTGCTGTCCTTTGGGTGTACCAATTAAAGAGAACCCCATGAGCTGTTTGTTAATGACGAGAGCAAACTTTCAAGTCTCTTACTCCTCTTCGGGGCTTCTGTCAAAATCATCTCCACTTGTTAATGGTTTGACTCAGGTCCTTTCCAGCTTTTAGGTATGGGAAGAGCCGAGTAACTGCTTTTTTTTCCCTTCTCCCTTCTCCCCAGGGAAATCTTAACCAGTATTTGAAAGGCGGCAGATGCCTTTTAAATTTTATTGTTTTTTTTTTGTTTTTTTTTTTTACTAATGCCGGGAAACATCTTGCCTTCGTTACAAAAGGACGAGATTCAAGTGCCTGGTTCTCTTCTTGGTAAGAATCTTCCAAGGCCCCCAAGGGACCCGAGCCAGAACTCGATGCAGGGCGATGGAAAAAACAACCCCGAGAGCCCCACGGCCACTGCAGCAACTCCGAGAAGCAAAGCAACCCCGCCTCCGCCCCACCCCTCCGAGGGCTGCGGGGGAGAAGCAGCTCCGGACCGAGCCACGGAGCCAGCTCCGGGGGAGGTGCCTCCTCCCCGTACCGCCTCCTCCTCTTCCCCACCCGAAAGATTCTGCGCGATAGTGGCAAGCGTGCGCGCGCACGTCTGCCGTCCCATTCGGTCTCCGGTCCCAGAGAACGCGGGGCTCACCAGGGCTGGTTCCCCTTCCGATCCTCCGCGCTCCGCATGCGCAGTACGCGCGGGCGGTCTCCGTTTGTTTGAACAGGAAGGCGGACATATTAGTCCCTCTAGCCCCCCCGAGGCATTTGCTGCCGCAACTCACTCTTCCCTTTCCCACCCCCTCCCACCACCCCCTCCCCGCCCCAACCCGGACTTCGGCTGACCGGCCCCTCCCAGGCGTTCTCCCCAGTCAGTCGTCGTCCTGAGCGGACTCGTCGGCCTGTCTGCTCTAACCCTGTTTCCTTTCTTCCTTCCTTCCGTCCTTCCTTCCCTCCAGCCTTTTCGGACGGGCACCGGCCTCGCCCTGCCCCGCCGGACCCCTCAGCGGCAGCTGCAGCAGCAGGAGCAACACCAGCGGCGGCAGCAACAACGGCGGCGGCGAGTGGACAAAATGGGCGAGTGAGGCAGCCCGGTGGGGAGCTGCTATCGACCGAGGCGGAGCCGCACGTCGGACCCGGCCGAGCAGAGCCGGGCATGAGGGATTAGCCTGCCTGCAGCGCCTGGGACAGGAGCGGAGCGGGCCCCGCCGGCGGGCCGGGCAGCATCAGCTGGGAGCGCAACCTCTGCCCCCCCTTGACTCGTCTGGGGAAGCTCTTACCTGCCCCTCCCGCCTCCTGTTTCCTCTCTTGCCCTTCTCAGAGGGGGGGCCGGCCCTTCATGGAGGCAGCTGCGGCGGCCGGGACCCGGGCCCGCTAGGCGCGAGCACCTTCCCCCGGGGCGCCGAGGCCGGTGGCGACAGCGGCGGGGCGGGCTGTCGGGTGGGATGCGCCTGTGGGCTTCGGCGCGGTTACGGGTCGCCATCGCCCCCAGAGCCCGGCCGGGAGAGCGGAGAGCCACTCAGTGAAGGGGCAGCGCGGAGCCCCGGGCGACCCCGAGGTTCCGGCCCCTCGGGCCGGACGCTGCAGCCCAGGAGGCGAGCCCCCGGCCTGCGGAGGAAGTGAGTTCCGAGCGTTTTCCCGTCGCTAGTGCTGCCGGTAGAAGGGGATTGTCACCGCAGCAGCAGCACCATGTCGACTGGGGACAGTTTTGAGACTCGGTTTGAGAAAATCGACAACCTGCTGCGGGACCCGAAGTCGGAAGTGAATTCGGATTGTTTGCTGGTAAGTGGGGGCAGCCCGGCCGCGCCGCGCCTTGTTTTGCTCTGCTCGGCCCGGGATTAAGTTTATTTCCTCTTGGGGGCCTTGACTGCAGTGCATTACCAAGGAAAGTTGCTTCTGTGCCTGAGACTCAACGGAAAGCATCTCGACCGCGATTAAAAAAAATTCCCTGGGGAGTCTTGGTGTACCATTCCAGTCTTGTGGTTCATCCGGAGGGAGTGTGGGAAGCTCCCTCCCCGGCTGATCAGCTCTGTACAGCCTCAAGTCCCACTTATTTATTAGGACTCTCATGAACTGTTATTGCAAGGATCATAGAAGAAGGCATTCTCTTGTCAAAGTTGTCATTAGACGCATGGACCGGTAGTTAGGAAATAGAGGTTCTATTAGGAAGTCGTCTTCCTGATGAGTGTCAGACAGTTATGTACGAAAGAACACACTTCTCCTTTCAACAGACGTAGCAGAGTGCTTAGAAAGTGGCTATGGAGATTAATTAGTTTTGGAAAAGTGACTTTTAGGCTGTCTTTTTGCTGATCTAGTTAAGTGTAAAAAACCAAGACTTTCATTCTATGAAACTGAGGAGTGTCAGTGTTTCTCGGCTTTCCCCTTCCCCTTCCGATTGACTTAATTGGTTGTTATTTCAGCACATTGTTAACATCTTCTAATAATTTTGTGCATTACAAAAAACAGCAGTCATGGTATTACTTTTTGTTATACTTTAGCTTTTAAATCACTTTATGGTTTTTTTTATTGTTTTGTATGGTGAAAACTGAAGTCCAATTTCAAAAATCAGTGATGGGCTCTGATAGTGTAATTTTAGACTTTTGTCACTTTTTTACAAAATGACTATTTGTATACTTTATTGAAATAGACCCTTATGTCAAGTCAGTTTCTAATGATGCTTTTCCAAGTTGTGAAAGTATCTTAATTTGGTGGACTAAAATAAATTCTTCTTTAAAATGAAGTCACAGGGAGCATGTGTACTGATAAGATTTCACAGCATCTCCAGGGAATTAGTGTTAAGAATGCAAGGGTCAGTTTATAACTTACCATTTGGGGCTAAGTGAATGTGAGGCAGTTAAAAAATAGTAGTCATTGAGTCATTCAGAGAAATGTGCTATTTTTAAATGTTATGCTTACATGAAAGACAAAAATTATGTTGAATAGTTTTTAAATTAGCATGGATTTTGGTTTCATCTAACTATTATGATTTTAAAATGAACGTAACATTGTTGAGATTTGAATATAGGTTACCGGGAAGCTGAAAACCCCTTTATCAGTAAGAAACTTAAGCCTTCATTGTTTCTTAATTTGGGATCTCTATGCAGTGCTGAATCTGTTTGGAGTAGTGTTTTAGACATAAGAGAAATGTCTTGCCCATATGTACAGATGTAACATTTTAAAATATGTAGTTGGTTGCTTTGCTTTATGATTCTTTTAGGAGTTTTGCTTAGGAGTGTTGAAAGGGAATAGAAAGATGTTTCCTCTTGATTGAGATTTCTTTGTAATTTAATCAGACATTTATTGAGCACTTAAACTATGCCTGGCCTTGCATGTGTAAAGTTTAAGAAATTTTATTGTTTAATATTTGTTGCTTCCACTTTTTCCGTCTATTTTTTAAACTCTTGAACTCATCTATGAAACAGTATTTGTAGACAGGTTACAGTTATCTTTTGGCCTAATCTATAGACCTTTTTCCATTCTATACTTGTGACTACTGTGTTCTTGAAACTCATTCTAAGTCAAGTTTTTTTTTCTTCTATACTTTATTTGTTGTGTATTTGTGTGTTTCTTTCTCAAGTATAGCTCTTAGAATTGGAAGAGCCCTTAAGATGAAAAATGATCCCTCTGCAGTATTCCTTTATATGGGTGAATTCAATCAATCAAAAATTATTTGTTGAATTTTGATTCCCCAGGGGGAAACAAAGAATGATAAGACAGTTTTCTCTCTTTAAAGAGCTTGTGACCTAATAGGGAAGACAATATAAATGAAAAACTGACTAGCAAATGTGCCAAAGGAGGGGCACATAATTAATACATTTTTAAGGCCTGTTTTTTGAAAGCTGATGCACAAAGGGATGCACAAAGAGCATAGGATTATGGAGTTAGAGTTGGAAGGGGCCTCTGACCCTGTCCTTTAGGTTTACCATGTAGCAGGGAAGATAAGACACTCACACTGATACAGGATAGGGCATAAAGTGTAGAAGCAGTGCCATCAAAGTACTGTGAGGGTTGTCATCATTTTTGACCAAGGAAATTTGGGGAGACTTCATGGATAATAAGTGCTGTTTTAGTTCTGGGGAGAGTGAAATCACTGTAGGTTGGAGTGGTCAAAGAAAACTTAATAAAGGAAGTTGGACTTAGACACTTTTGGATGGAGAGAAAGGGGGAATGTAATGAGCAAAGGAATAGGGGCAGGGTATAGTTTCTGTGTTTCAGGGATATTCAGATTAGGAGAGGAGTAAGAGATCGTAGGATCATAGATCCAGAGCTGGGAGGGACCTGAAAGATCACATAGGAACAGGATCCCACATGGGTGTTCATGGAGGACTAGCAACTCTGGTGTGAGGGCTTGCTAAAACCTTTTCAGGGCTGTTCATCCTCCATTGTTGTCCACTTGGCACTTAACTCTCACCTGTGGCTCTAAGAAGCTGTAGCATGGGAAGGGGTAACACACCAGTAATGCACTCTTGGTAAACTGGCTAAACCAGGTTGAGGGTAACTGACAGACCTCAAACCCATCAGTGAGTTAGGAGGATGTCTACCCCAGGCTTGTGAAGACTTCCCTGGCAGAATGGGTGAATGAGGAGTGTTCCAGCGTCCATGAAAGCAGTTGAAGCTGGTGCTATGGAGCACTTAGAGCTCTGTCAGACATAGAAGAAGCCAAGGTCATCCATTGCATGCCAGTTGTCCTGCCACTGGATTTTAATGACTCTAGAAGAGAGAGTGAGGCTGCCAACTTTGTGCAACTCTTTAAATCCAATTTGTGCACTAGTTAAGACATCATCTTTGATGTCATTGGTCCTCTTCCCTGAAAATGAAGGACAAACTACCACAGGTGGTTTGAAGAAACTGAAGAATTTAAGTGACTTGCCTAGGGCCACACAGATAGTAAGCTTCAGAGACCTAAGTCCTCTGAGTCCAAGGCCAGATTTTTCCTGTAAATAGGTAAAATCTCCCAAATAGATTAGTAAGCATTTTATTGAGCTTCCTTTTGTCTTTAGGACAAAATGCAAGCTGCTTGCTAATTGAAGCCCTTTAATATCTAACCCCACCCTGCATCTTTCCAGATTTACTTTGTATTATACTTCATATCTTCTGTTTCAACTAAATTGCCCTACTATCTTTCTATTTCCCAAAACTTGACATTCTACCTCCTGTTTCTTTGCCTTTGCACAGGTCTAAAATATATTCATTTCTTCCCTTTGCCTCTAGAAGTCTTAGATTTCTTCTAGGTTTAGCTCAGATGCTCCTCCTAATTTTGTGCCTCCTCCAGTGGTTAGTATGTTTCCTCTTGAAATTCATGGTATTGTCTTTGTGCATTGTGTATTCCTCAGTAAAATGCAAGTACCTTGTAAGAAGGGACTGCTTGATTCTTGTCTTTGCATCTTTAGTATTTAGAATCGGACCTTTTACATAGTAGGTACTTAATAAATATTTCAGGTGAATTGAACTACTACTACTCTGTGCACTATAGGGGCTACAAAGACTGAAACAGGCCCTGATCATAAGGATCTTATAGATTTGCAGAGGTGGCATAAGGGTGGTATACCTGGCAATTGGAATGGCATAAGCATGAGGTTAGGAAAAGATAGTGGTATGTTCAGGAATAATACATTGGTTTCCATTAGAAAATACAGTATAAGGGCAGCTAGGTGGCACAGTGAATAGAGCACTGGCCCTGGAGTCAGGAGGACCTGAGTTCAAATTTGGCCTCAGACACTTGACATACTTACTGGCTGTGTGATCTTGGGCAAATCACTTAACCCCAATTGCTCTGCCTTCCCCCCCTTCCAAAAAAAATACAATACAGAACTGGTTGAAAACGACACTAGAAAGGTGGGTTGCTACCAAATTAGGAAGGGTCCTCAGTAAAGACTTGTTTAGGACTTATTGGTCAGTGGGGAGCCATGATTAGGGGAATGACATCAGAGTTGCTCTTTCATTAGGATGATTTCTGTGGTTACACTAGAGGCAAAGAAACTGGTTAGGCTATTGTAACAATCCAGGCAGGAGCTAATGAAGACTGAGACTAGCATGCTGATGATAGTAATGAATAGAAAACTAACACAGACTGGGACAGTCTAAATTTGATAGTGCTGTTCACCAGCCTTGAGAAGTGGAAGGAGCTTCAGATGTCAAAAATGGCTCATAGATTTCAGGTTTGGGTGACCGAGAAAAAATAGTTTTGTCGTTAACAGTAATTGGGAAGTTCAGAAAAAGAGAAGGACATTTTTTTTTCTGGAAAGATGAGTATGAGTTGCTGGACTGGGTCCACTACACAACTGTTACTTAATCTCAGCTAGGCCCTCAAAGCTACTAGGCAATCCTTCCTTACCTCCCTTACCAGCTCACTATTCCACTTTCCACAGAAGCTCTTCTAAGCCATTTCATCCTTCCTCTAACCTCCCATGGCTTTTCCTCCCCCCACCTTCTCAGCTGTGAACCTTGCCTCATATTTATTGAAAAATTAAGGCCATTTGTTGAGAGCTCCTTCTTCTTTCCTGTTCCTCATCTCATCACTCAAATGCTTTCTACTGATACTTCCTCCTTTACCCCATCCCACATGAAGAGGTGACCCTGTTCCTTGCCAAAGCAAACCTCTCTCCCTGCACAACCATTCTCATTTCATCCCATCCCTTCCACCAGAATGCCTCCTCTATTATCCTTAATCGCTCACTTATTTTCAAATTGTCTCTCTGTCTCCTAGCTTCCCTACTGCTTACAAATAAGCTCATATCTCCCCTGTCTTCAAAAAACTCTTATTTGAGCCTTCCATCCCCAGTAAACTAACATTTTGCCGTTTGTGTCTAAACTCTGTGAAAAAGCCTTCTTCAGTAGGTGCCTCCTGTTTCTCTCCTTACTTAACTCTCTATAATCTGGCTGCCAACCTCATCAGTCAACCAAATTGACTCTCTCCAAGTTATCAGTGATCTCTTACTTGCCAAATCCAGTGACCCTTTCTCAGTTCTCATTCTTCTGGACCTTTGACACTATTGATCACTTTTTTCTCCCTGGTAATATCTTCTCTTTAGGCTTTTGGGGTACCACTGTCTTCTAATTCTCTTCCTCCTTATCTTACTGCTCTTTAGTCTCCTTTGCAGGCTGTTCATCCAGGTCACAACCCCTAACTATGAGTGTCTCACGGGCCCTCTTCTTTTCCTTTATACTACTTCACTTGGTGATCTCACTAGCTCCCACAGGTGTAATTATCATCTCTGTGCTGATAATTCTCAAATCTACTCATCCAGTCCTAGCCCCTTTGCTGATCAAGCAGTTTTGCATCTCAACTGCCTTTCAGACATCTCAAACTGGATGTCCAGTAGACTTCTTAAACTGAACATGTCTGATACTGAATTCATTGTTTTCCCCCTTAAACCTTCCCCCTTTCCATACTTCCTGCTTAAGACCCAAGTCCCTTACGTCTCAGTCTGGATGTTATCTTCTACACCTCACTGTCTCTCACTTCCCATAGTCCAGGGGTGGAGAATCTGCAGCCTTGTAGACACGTGTGGCCTTCTAGGTCTTTGGGTTCGGCATTTTGACTGAGTCCAAGTTTTAGAGAACAAACCCTTTTATTAAGGGGATTTGTTCTGTGAAGTTTGGATTCAGTCAGAGGGCTGCACTTGAAGACCTAGGGGGCCACATGTGGTGCTTAAGGCTGAAGGTTCCCCACCACTGCCATCATCAATCTGTCTCCAAGACCTGTTTAATTTTACTTTTGCAGTGGCTTTTGAATATGCCCCCTTCTCTCCTATGACACTACTGCTCATCACCTCACACCTAAAATACTACTATTGTAATACAACAGTAATTACAATAGCCTGCTGGTTGGTCTGCTTACCACAAGTGTCTCCTCACTCTAGTCTAGCCTCCATTTAGCTGTCACAGTGATTTTCCTAAAGCACAGGTCCAACACCCTACTCAATTAAACTTCATTGATTCCCTTTTACTTTCAGGATCAAATACAAAATCCTCTGTTAGGCATTCAGAGTCCTTCATAATCTCCTCCTCTTTCCCACCCTTTCTAGTCTTACACTTTACCCCTCCCCCCCTCCCCCACTATGCTTTGATCTAGTGACAGTTCCCTCCTTGTTTTAAGCTTGTCTGTACATATTTGCATGTTGTTTCTCCCATTAGATTTTGAGCTCCTCCAGGATAGTAACTGCCATTTGTCCTTCTTTGTATCACCAGGACTTAGCACAGGGCCTGGCACAGTAGTAAGAACTAGTAGGTTCTTAGTAGATGCTTAATTCTTGACTGACTGATGAGCTATATCTTGTAGACAGTTGGAAATTCTAGATTACTGTGTAACTGGATGAGGCTAGAGATGACTGTTTATGTGTCGTGTGTGTAGAGGTGAAAGCTGGAGCACTGTGTGGATAAGATCTTCAGGGAAAAGGGGTGGAGAGGAAAATGTCTGAGAACAGAACATGTCTGCATTTGGCAGGAATTAGAAGAGACAGAATGATTAGAGAAGTAGGAAGGCCAGGAGAGGATAGCCTCACCAAAAGGACAAAGAAGATGAGAACTGTGAAAAAGCCATCTCATTATCAAGAAGTCATTACCAATCTTGTGGCAAATGCCAGATTTTAAGAAGGTGAGAAGTGATGAGAAAATGGAGGCAAGAAGTGTAGCTAATAAGTTTGAAAGGTGTAATGGTGAAAGGAAGGTAAGAGATGGAACAGGTTCCAGGGTCGTTGGAGAGCTTTGGGGAGCAAAGTGTGATTTGAGGATATTTGTAGATGGGGGGTGGGGTAAAGAGATAATGAAGAAGGAGGAACTAAAGATATGGCAGTCACATTAAGTCAATAAACATTTATTAAGTGCCTACTATGTTCCACACACTGGCCATACAAATAAGAAAAAAAAAGTCCCAGCCCTCAAGGAACTTACAATCTAAGGGAGGAAGACAAAACAAAAAGGAAGCTGAAAAGGAGAGATGAGAGAGATAGCTGATTCAGGTTAGAGAAATCAGAGAAGTCCCAAGGTGGTGCAGCCAGGTGAGAAATGAGATGTCTGACCTGAGGTCTCCACTTAAGTATGTGTGAGAGATTATTGTAGGAGCAAGAAGAGCTTGAAAGAATTGGTGGGAAATGGTTACCCTTGGAAAGAGGAAAAGACATTTTTAACTAGATGAGGTATGGAACACACATTACAAACTGAGAAGCATCTGTGTCAGATACTATTATTATTTTTTCTTGAAGCAGGATGAGTGCAGATAGAGAGAAATTTCAAGATTTGGAGGAGGCAGAAGCAGAGCCAAGATGGCCGCAGGAAAGTAGGGACTTGCTTAAGCTCTCCCCCAAATCCCTCCAAACACCTGTAAAAAATGGCTCTGAACAAATTCTAGAGCTGCAGAACCCATGAAATAGCAGAGGGAAACAGGTATCCAGCCCAGGAGAGCCTGGATGGTCACTGGGAAGGGTCTATTGCATGGTGCTGAGAGCTGAGGGCAGCCCAGCATGGGCTGCGCAATCAGCCAGCTGGAAGAGGCTTCGGGACCATGAAACAGTGAGCTGTGGCAGTTACCAGACTTCTCAACACACAAACGCTAAAGACCAGGTTAGGGGGAAACTGCGGGATAGAGTTCAGAGTGGTCCGGCCGCCAGCTCTGGGGGTGGAGGGAGTCATGCAGCGGTGGTGGTAGCAGCAGCAGGAAGGTCCTGAGGCTGCCTCTAGAGTGCCAGCGTCACCGGCTTCTCAAATCCCTGGCCCACAAGGTGGGAGGAATCTAGCAGCAGATCAGAGTAGGAATGCAAGGAGTGCTTTGTGGGCATAAAGGCAGATTCTCTTGCTGTGCCCTGCTTGGATCTGAATTGTGGTCCTGGTTGGCGGTTCTTGGGGGGGAGGAATGCTGCTGTGACAGAGTCTGAGGTGATGGTGGAGTAGAAGTAGCTCTGAAAACAGCAGTGTTTGGACCCTAAAGCTTGGGACATAGTACTCTCTAGTCCACAAGCAGTCATATCCTGACAAAAAGCTCAAGGGTCAAGTAGTTGACTGGGAACATGAACAGGCAGCGAAAACGGACTCAGGTTCAGACTCAAACTCTAGACTCCTTTTTTGGTGACAAAGAAGATCAAATCATACAGCCAGAAGAAGCCAACAAAGTCAAAGAGCCTACATCAAAAGCCTCCAAGAAAGATATGAATTGGGCTCAGGCAATGGAAGAGCTCAAAAAGCATTTGGAAAAGCAAGTAAGAGAAGTAGAGGAAAAATTGGGAAGAGAAATGAGAGTGATGCAAGAAAATCATGAAAAATAAGTCAATGACTTGCTAAAGGAGACCCAAAAAAATACTGAAGAAAATAGCACCTTAAAGAATAGACTAACCCAAATGTCAAAAGAGCTCCAAAAAGCCAATGAGGAGAAGAAGGCCTTGAAAGGTAGAATTAGCCAAATGGAAAAGGAGGTCCAAAAGACCACTGAAGAAAATACCACCTTAAAAATTAGATTGAATTAAGTGGAAGCTTTATGAGAAATCAAGATATAAAACAGAACCAAAGGAATGAAAAAGTGGAAGACAATATGAAATAACTCATTGGAAAAGCCACTGACCACGAAAATAGATCGAGGAGAGATAATTTAAAAATTATTGGACTAAGGGAAAGCCATGATCAAAAAAAGAGCCTAAACATCATCTTTCAAGAAATCATCAAGGAGAACTGCCTTCATATTCTAGAGCCAGAGGGTGAAATAGAAATTGAAAGAATCCAATGATCACCTCCTGAAAAAGATCCCAAAAAGAAAACTCCTAGGAATATTGTCACCAGATTCCAGAGCTCCCAGATCAAGGAGAAAATACTGCAAGGAGCCAGAAGGAATCAATTTGAGTATTGTGGAAACACAATCAGAATAATACAAGATCTAGCAGCTTCCACATTAAATTTAAATTTAAATTTATTTATTTAACATATTTGGTTTTCAGCATTGATTTTCACAACAGGTTGAATTACAAATTTTCTCCCCATTTCTACCCTCCCCCCCACTCCAAGATGGCTTATATTCTGGTTGCCCTGTTCCCCAGTCAGCCCTCCCCTCTATCACCCCCCTCCCCTCTCATCCCATTTTCCCTTCCTTTCTTGTAGGGCAAGATAAATTTCTATGCCCCATTGCCTGTGTATCTTATTTTTTAGTTGCATGCAAAAACTTTTTTTGTTTTTGAACATCTGATTTTAAAACTTTGAGTTCCAAATTCTCTCTCCTCTTCCCTTCCCACCCACCCTCCCTACGAAGTCAAGCAATTCAACCTAGGCCACACATGTATCATTATGTATAACCCTTCCACAATACTCATGTTGTGAAAGGCTAACTACATTTTGCTCCTTCCCAACCCATCCCGCTTTATTGAATTTTCTCCCTTGACCCTGTCCCCTTTCCAAAGTGTTTGTTTTGATTACCTCCACCCCCATCTGCCCTCCCCTCCATCATCCCCACCCCCCCTTTTATTTTTTTTTTTTATCTTCCTCCCTCTTCTTTCCTGTGGGGTAAGATACCCAACTGAGTATGTATGGTATTCCCCCTCAGGCCAAATCTGATGAGAGCAAGGTTCACTCATTCCCCCCTCACCTGCCCTCTCCCCTCCTCCCACAGAACTGCTTCCTCTTGCCACCTTTATGCGAGATAATCCACCCCATTCTATCTCTCCCTATCTCCCTCTCTCAGTATGTTGCTCTCTCATCCCTTAATTTCATTTTATTTCTTTTAGATATCTTCCCTTCATCTTCAACTAACCCTGTGTCTGCTCTCTCTCTTTTACATATATATACATATATACATACATATAAACACACATATATATACATATACACATATATACACATACATACATATACACATAGATATATACATACATATACATTCACTTATATATATACATAAACATATATATATATATATATATATATATATATATATATATATATGCATATTCCCTTCAACTACCCTAATACTGAGGTCTCATGAATCATACACATCATCTTTCCATGTAGGAATGTAAACAAAACAGTTCAACTTTAGTAAGTCCCTTGTGATTTCTCTTTCTTGTTTACCTTCTCATGCTTCTCTTGATTCTTGCGGTTGAAAAGCAAACTTTCTGTTCAGCTCTGGTCTTTTCACTGAGAAAGCTTGAAAGTCCTCTATTTTATTGAAAATCCATATTTTTCCTTGGAGCATGATACTCAGTTTTGCTGGGTAGGTGATTCTAGGTTTTAATCCTAGCTCCATTGACCTCCGGAATATCGCATTCCAAGCCCTTCAATCTCTTAATGTAGGAGCTGCCAGATCTTGGGTTATTCTGATTGGATTTCCACAATACTCCAATTGTTTCTTTCTGGCTGCTTGCAGTATTTTCTCCTTGATCTGGGAGCTCTGGAATTTGGCAACAATATTCCTAGTAGATTTCTTTTTGGGATCTATTTGAGGAGGCGATCGATGGATTATTTCAATTTCTATTTTGCCCTGTGGCTCTAGAATATCAGGGCAGTTCTCCTTGATAATTTCTTGCAAGATGATATCTAGGCTCTTTTTTTGATCATGGCTTTCAGGTAGTCCAATAATTTTTAAATTATCTTTCCTGGATCTATTTTCCAGGTCAGTGGTTTTTCCAAGGAGATATTTCACATTGTCTTCCATTTTTTCATTCCTTTGTTTCTGTTTTATAATATCCTGATTTCTCATAAAGTCACTAGCTTCTACTTGCTCCAATCTAATTTTTAAAGTAGTATTTTCTTCAGTGATCTTTTGGACCTCCTTTTCCATTTGGCTAATTCTGCCTTTCAAGGCATTCTTCTCCTCATTGGCTTTTTGGAGCTCTTTTGCCATTTGAGTTAGTCTGTTTTTTAAGGTGTTGTTTTCTTCAGTGTATTTTTCAGTATTTTTCTGGGTCTCCTTTAGCAAGTCATTGACTTGTTTTTCATGGTTTTCTTGATTCCTTCTCATTTCTCTTCCCAATTTTTCCTCTACTTCTCTAACTTGCTTTTCCAACTCCTTTTTGAGTTCTTCTGTGGCCTGGGGCCAGTTCATGTTTTTCTTGGAGGCTTTTGTTGTAGGCTCTATGACTTTGTTGTCTTCTTTAGGCTGTATGTTTTGGTCTTCTTTGTCACCAAAGAAAGAATCCAAAGTCTGAGACTGAATCTGGGCGCGTTTTCACTGCCTGGCCATATTCCCAACCAACTAACTTGACCCTTGAGTTTTTCAGTGGGGTATGACTGCTTGTAGTCCACGTTTGAGGGGGAGGTGCCAGCTCTGTCAGACCCGCACTACTCCTTCCCCAAGAACCCCCAGTCCAGATTGGGCTTAGATCTTCAGCAGGCTGTTGCACTCCTGCTCTGACCCACCACTTAATTCCTCCCACCAGGTGGGCCTGGAGCTGGGAAGCAGCAACTGCCGTAGCTGCCCCACCTCCGCTGCCCCCGGGGCTGGAAGCCGAACCGTGAACTCCTTCCACTCCCGCAGCTTTTCCCACTAACCTTCTCCATAGTCTTTGGTGTTTGTGGGTCGAGGGGTCTGGTAACTGCCGCAGCTCACATATTCAGGGCGCTAGGGCCCCCTCCGCCCGGCTTCTGGTCTGGATGGTCCACGCCGCTCAGTCTGGGCTCTGCTCCACTCCGTTCCCAGCTTCCAGCTTCCAGCTCCTAGCTCCGTGTGGAATAGACCTCACCCAGAGACCATCCGGGCTGTCCTGGGCTGGAGCCCTGCTTCCCTCTGCTGTTCTGTGGGTTCTGCCGTTCTAGAATTGGTTCAGAGCCATTTTTTATAGGTTTTTGGAGGGACTCGGGTACGGAGCTCACTCTAGTTCTTGCTTACCCGCTGCCATCTTGGCTCCGCCCCCCCCAGCTTCCACATTAAAGGATCAAAGGGCTTGGAATATGATATTCCAGAGGTCAATGGAGCTAGGATTAAATCACTAGGATTAAATCAAGAATCACTTACCCAGCAAAACTGAGTATCATGCTCCAAGGCAAAATATGGATTTTCAATAAAATAGAGGACTTTCAAGGTTTCTCAGTGAAAAGACCAGAGCTGAATAGAAAATTTGACTTTTACATACAAGAATCAAGAGAAGCATGAAAAGGTAAACAAGAAAGAGAATTCATAAGGGACTTACTAAAGTTGAACTGTTAGGTTTACATTCCTGCATGGAAAGATGATGTGTGTAATTCATGAGACCTTTCTCAGTATTAGGGGAGTTGAAGGGAATATAGGCAGAGGGCACAGGATGAGTTGAATATGAAGGGATGATATCTAAAAAAATGAAATAAATTTAAGGGGTGAGAGAGGATTATATTGAGAGAGGGAGAAAGGGAGAGATAGAATGGGATAAATTATCTCACATAAAAGTGGCAAGAAAAAGCAGTTCTGTTGGAAGGGAAGAGAGGGCAGGTGAGGGGGAATGAGCAAAACTTACTCTCATTGGATTCAACTTGAGGAGGGAATAACATACACACTCAGTTGGGTATCTTACTCCACAGGAAAGTAAGGGGAAGGGGATAAAAGGGGGGGGATGGTAAAAGGGAGGGCAGACAGGGGAAGGAGATAATCAAAAGCAAACACTTTTGAAAAGGGACAGGGTCAAGGGAGAAAGTTGAATAAAGGGGGACAGGATAGGATGGAAGGAAATATAGTTAGTCTTTCACAACATAAGCATTGTGGAAGTGTTTTACATAATGATACGCATGTGGCCTATGTTGAATTGCTTGCCTTTCTAGGGTGGGTGGGTGGGAAGGGAGGAGGGGAGAGAATTTGGAACTCAAAGTTTTAAAAGGAGATGCTTAAAAAAAAATTAAAAAAAAATTTTTTTTTGCATGCAGCTGGGAAACAAGATATGTAGGGAATGGGGCATAGAAATCTATCCTGCCCTACAAGAAAGTAAGGGGAAAGGAGATTGGGGGGGGTGGTGAAAGAGGGGAGGGCTGACTGGGGAACGAGGCAATCAGAATATATGCCATGTTGGAATGGGGGGGAGGGTAGAAATGGGGAGAAAATTTGTAACTCAGAATCTTGTGGAAATCAATGTTGAAAACTAAAATATTAAATAAAATATATACAGAAAAAAGAAAAAAAAATTTGGAGGAGGAAAATTGAGGTAACTCAGGTTAGATAGACTTAACTTCCTCTGTAGAAGTAGTAATTCTTAAAGTGTGGTCCAGGGACCCAAAGACCTTTTCAGGGAATCTGTGAGTTGAAACTTTTTGTAATAATTCTAAGGTATTTTAAGTTCTAATATGATAAATATTGATAGCTATAACCCACATAAACAAAAGCACTTGTGGGTCATTGATAATTTTTAAGAATGGTATGAGAATTGCTACTGTAAAGTAGCTGTGAATGGGATGGAGTAAAGTGAGGTAAAGTGAGTTTGTAGACCTAAAAGAATGTAAGAAATTGTGGAGAAATGAATAGCTAATCAACAAGATAGGGCATCTAGGCTAAGCAGTGGGTAGAGGGCCAGGCCTGAACTCAAGACTCAGCTTCCTAAGTTCAGATACGGCCTCAGTCACTTACTAGCTGTGTGACTGTGGTTGAGTCACTTTGCCCTGTTTGTCTCTGTTCCTCATCTATAAAAAAAAGAGCTGGAGAAGGAGATGGCAAACCACTCCACCATCTTTGCCAAGAAAACCCCAAGTGGGGTCATGAAGAGCCAGACATGACTGAAAACAACTGAATGGAACTAAACCACAACAATCAACAGGAGAATAAAATGTTTGAAGATTTTCTGTACAAGGCTGGTCATGGTGAAATGTCCCTGCCTTTTGAAGGCAGTAGAGAGTGTTAAAGAGATGGGTAAATGAGGGTGAACATATAGTTGATTTGCTGTAAGTCCTCATCAACATTTTTGTTTGTAATTATGGCAAAAAAAAAAAATTGGGGTCCAAGGATTCAATATTTTATTTTCTTCCAGTCCCTCTTTTCTGAAAGAATTTTTGAATGTGTCATGATTGAAGCTAAGAGCTGAGAATAAGGAAAGGTATTTAGTATAATTGACCCTAGAACATATCAGTTTGGCTGCTAAGTGGCAGGGCCACATGTGTACATAGTTCACAACAACAGAGCAGTTAAGGTTAGGAAGGAGGTTATATTGTGAACAAGGTAGAGGCCAGGACCAGAGAGCCCTGCGTGGCATATAGGGGAAGCAACCTTTATATAATTCTCTTCAGTTAAATCAAGGGAGACTAGGGAAGACAGACTGAGGAGAGGGAGTGAAGGAATGTGAACAAGCACATTCAGATTGCTTTTGGGGGCAAGGGGGGCAGGAGGGGGGCAAGTGGGAGATCCTTAGATAAGGAGTGAGAGGGTTGAGAATTCCTGAAGCCTGAGAGGAGAGACAGTTTTAGGACCCAGGTTGGGAAGAGTCTTAATCATTTATAGATTGAGAGGATCTAGGTTCCCTCTTGCTTACGTCAATACTTTACAGATTAGACTCTAGGTCTAGTCTTAACTGTGAACTTTTAAAAAAATGTTTTGATAGCTATTTCAATATAATTGGTTTCCTTTACAATCTTATGCATTTATTTTATGCATTTAAAAACATTATTTTGAGAAGGAGTCCATAGACTTCACCAGACTGCCCATCAGGAGTGGGGAACCCGAAGCTTCGAGGGTACGTGTGGCCTTCTAGGTCCTTGGGTGCTGCCTTTTGACTAAGTCTAAATTTTACAGAACAAATTTTTTTATTAAGGGGATTTTTTCTGTGAAGTTTGGATTTAGTCAAAGGGCCACAGTTGAGGATCTAGAGGTTCCCCACCCCTGTGACCAAGACAAAAGACAAGGTTAAGAACCCCTCCATAGGTTGAGATACCTGTGAATGACCAAATTAGAGAAATTGTAGCTAGCATGCTTATAGGTGCTTAAATGTTGTGGAATTAACTTCTTCAGAGAGGTGCTGTCTTAAAGCCCTAAAATGTCCATGTAGGAGAGTAGATTTAAGAAGCCTTAAGAAATAGCCTTGCCAGCTAAATCCACAGCAAAGTAGCTAGAATTGAACTAACATCAAGGATTTGTCAGCAGGAGAGGAGCAGCTAATAAAGTGTCTAGGCCATGTAGTTGCTGCTTAGAAATTGGATTGAACCATAAAAACCTTGAAGAATGAGTGAACCTTTTTAATCTCTTTTATTTGACACTGTATTCAGTGCTCCCTCCATCTTTCTATCTGTTGAGCTTTGTATTAATCTCCTTTAAAAACACCAACATTGCATGATGCTTTGGGAAACTGGGGGCAAAGGAGAGAAGATGAAGAAATGGATGATTGGAAGATCCACACCCCCAGGAATCCTGGGAGGGTGACGAAGGAGAATGAATAGAAGTTGTAGAAGCTAAAATTTAGCATATGGTCCTAGCTATGGAAATGAAAGAGAGAAAAAAATCTCCTAGTGACAAGTAGATACTAGAGGGTGGGTGGCCCTATCACAGATAGGTCTGGTTTTTATGACACTGTCATTGGACATGAGAAAATGTCTTTGAAAGTTGAATCTGATTGCATTTGTATCGTGGAACAGGATGGAAAAAGGCTAAAGGTCAGAAAATGAGTTAAGTTATTGCAATAAGTCTAAATGTAACAGCAGTAGGATTATGGGAATGTGAAGGAAGGAACAAATAGTAGAGACACTATGAAGGAAATCTTTGTTACTGTTCTTTGCAGCAGCACAATCCCTTTTACTGCTGCATCTTTTACACTGGTTGCCTTTTCCTCTCTATGCATTTAGTTGTGCAAAAGAGTTTGTTAAAAGTGTCATACACTTACTGCTTTGATGAACAACATTTTTCAAAATGATTTTCTGAATGTTTCTGAATTTTTTTCCATCTTCAGGCTTCTTTGGTGGGGCAAAAGGTCATGTAATCTGCTCAAAAATCTTCATTGGCTCCCTAATGCCTACTGAATCAAGGCATTTTACTCATGCCAGGCATTCAAAACCTTTTACAATCTGGTGCCACCCTCCTTTTCAACCTAATTTCATAGTGCTGTCTATATTTCAGCAAAATAATATTTTCTTACTGCGTACATGCTCCATGTCATCTCACCTCCAGGCCTTTTGTTTATGCTGTTCTTTGTATGTGGAACAACGTCACCCATTGAATTACTACTCATTTTCTGAAGTCCAATTCAAATGACTTCTCCTCCATGAGGCTTTCTTTGATTTTTTTTTTTCTCCCTCACCTCTAGTTGTTAATGAGCTTTTGGTCCTCAGGCTTCATGTAGCACATTGCACTTATCTCATGCTCTTAAGTATTATTTTGCAGTGTTATTATTATTTCTTCACATGTTGTAGCCCCCACTACACTATAGGCTTTTTGAGAATAGGGATAGTCCTACCTAAATTTCATACCTTGTTTAATTTATATCTTGTCCAAATTTTGTATCTTGTTTAATTTCATGTTCTGTATACAGGTCTTGCTTAACAAATGTTACTTGAACAATAACTCAGAATCCATTACTGATATACTGACATGCAGCCTATCAAATGTAGATTAATCATTCTTGGCCTTGTATTTGTCTGATTCCTGCTGTGTCCTTTCCTTGGCTCAGACTCTTCACTCTTAGTTTCTGTGAATTCACTGGGCAGGCAGTAGTGGTGTAGTGGAAGGAGTGTCAGACTTGGAGTTAGGAAAGATCTGGACTTGGGTGTGATAACAGCGCTGGCTATGTGACTCTAGGCAAATTGGTTTCCTTATTTGTTAAATGGAAATAACAATACCTGTATGGAATATTAAGGTACCATAAGAACCAAATGTAAATATTTGAAACAATATGGAAAAGTTCTATGAAGTGATATAGAACAGTGATAAACAGAACTAAAAGAACAACATACATGATGGATTCATCCATGTCAGTTAAGTCATGTAATCTGCTCAGAAATCTTCATTGACTCCCTAAAGCCTATTGAATCAAGGCATTTTACTTATACCAGGGATTCAAAACCTTTTGCAATCTGGTGCCACCCTTCTTTTCAACCTAATTTCATAATGCTGTCTATATTTCATCAAATTAATATTCTTACTCCCCACATGTTCCATGCCATCTCACCTCATGTCACTTAAGTCAGCTTGAATTTATTAAGTGCTTACTATGTGCCAGTCACTGTGCTCAGAGCTGGGGATACAACAAAAGGCAAAAAATCGTTTCGCCTCTTAAGGATTTTGTTGTTTTTCAGATGTGTCCAACTCTTCATGACCCAATTTGGGGTTTTCTTGGCAGAGATAGTGCAATGTTTTGTCATTTCCTTCTCCAGCTTATTTGACAGGTGAGGAAACTGAGGCAGAGTTAAGGGACTTACCCAAGGTCATATAGCTAGTAAGTATCTAAGGCCAAATTTGAACTCTCTACTTGACTCTGGGCCCAACACTTTCTATCCACTGCAGCATTTAACTGCCCCATGGAGCTCACAGTCTGACAGGGAAACAACACGTTAGCAACTATGTATAAACAAAAGATATATTCAGGATAAATTAGGGGTGGACCCAGAGGGAATGTGCTAAGATTAAGGTGGAACTTTATAACTGAGACTTGAAGGAAGCCAGGAGGGAGAGGTTGAGGAGGGAAAGCCATTAAGTCATGGAAGTCAGCCCGTCAGAAAGCACAGAGATAGGTGATGGAGTGTGTTGTATAAGGGATAGCAAGGAAGCCAGGGTCACTGTCTGCAGAGTACATGAAGTGGAGTAAGAAGACTGGAAGGGTAGGAAGGGGCCAAGTTATAAGGGTTTTGATGGTCAAATAAAGGATTTTATAGTTGATCCTGTAGGTGATAGGAGGCTGCTAAAATTTAATGAGTGAGGAGGGGGAGGTGATAATAATAGCAATAAATTCATATTACTTATGCACATAATGAAGGGTAGAAAGGATTAGGAAAACAACTTTAATATGTATAATACCTTATTAAAATCAATATATACTTTTTGACATGGCATTAATTGATAATTAATAAAAATTACAGACACAGTCATTTGCAGTTTTTTTAAGCTTGCAGTTTAATTTTCCTCTATGACTTTACATATTTTGAATTCCTGAGCTTTTTAATAGAAATACAAATACATTTTACATAAAAACTGAAAGACAGCATATTGTAGTGGATCAGACATTGAACTTGGAGTCTAGAAAATCTGGGTTCAAATGTCATCTCAGACTCTTGGGCTATGTGACCTTGAACAAGTTGCTTAAGCACTCTGGACCTCAGTTTCTTAAACTGTAAAAAATGATCTTACATAATCTCTAAGGTTTTTCCAGTTCTAGACTTGATCACATAGAACAGAGCAGTAACCATGCTACTTCTATATCTCATAGTGCCTAATGTAGTGTTAAACGCATAGTAAGAATTCAGCAGATATTTGATTTACATACCTTATTTTGCCAGAGAAATTATATATATATATCTATATCTATATATGTACATACATATTTGTATATGCATATATATATATAAAACCTCAAATATTTATTGACCGTCTTGTGTTTCTTTTTTGGTGTAGTAAAGATTCATTCCTTTTGAATAATCTATGTCCAGATAGCGTGAAGACTAAGGATCTCAAACTTCTTACATCTAAATTGAAGATGTTTACCATTTAACTGTTGGAAATGTTGAATAATATATTAAATAGAAATTTGCAAAATATTATGTTACAGTTTACAAGGCCACATAGAATGAATAAATGATTGCAGCTGAAGGCAGCTGGCTTGTCCATTTTTCCTTCTTCAGTGGGGGTTCCTGTCACTCCTTTGCGGGAATAATATTCAGATAAAAGGAAAATTTTGGAATATTGTCTTTAATGTTAATGAATAATAATGCTTTCCATTTATATACTTTGTGCTTTTGTGGATATGTGACCAAATCAATGTGGGTACTTCTTATGTTGTTTGACTGCAGTCTATGTTTTTCCCATGAGTCTATCATAGAAAGCCCACCCAGTGTGCTAGAAGACTTCTAGATCAAGGATTCTTTTTTTTTTCTCCCACTTATCAGTATTTTATTTTTTCCAATTACGTGTAAAGATAGTTTCCAACATTCACTTTTATAAGATTTTGAATTCCAAATTTTTTTCTTCCTCCCTCTCCTCCCCCCACCAAGACGACATGTGATCAGATATAAGCTATACACGTTCAGTCCTATTAGAGGTATTTCCACATTAGTCATGTTGTGAAGGAAGAATCAGAACATAAAGGAAAAACCATGAGAAAAAAAAAAGAGAAAATAGATGCTTCAATTTGCATTCAGATTCCATAGTTCTTTCTCTGGGTGTCGATAGCATTTTCCATCGTGAGTTTTTTGGAATTGTCTTAGATCAGAACTGTCCAAAATGTAGCCCCTACAAGCACAGAAATTTACATAAATGCTTTAGTAAACAAAGTAGAGCTACCCCAGAGCTCTCACTAAAATGGCAAATCAAAATATATTGTCTATTGTTTCAATAAAAACCTAAGGTTGGACAGCCCTGTCTCAGATCTTTATATTACTTTGAAGAGTAACAGTGTAGTGTTGCTGTTACTATGTACAGTGTTTTCTTGGTTCTGCTCACTTCACTCAGCATCAGTTCCTGTTAAGTCTTTCCAGGTTTTTCTGAAATTTGCCTGCTTATCTTTTCTCATAGAGCAATAGTATTCCATTACATTCATATACCATAGCTTATTCAGCCATTCCCCGATTGATGGATTGATGGATCCCCACAATTTCCAGTTCTTTGCCACCACAAAAAGAGCTGCTGTAAATATTTTTGTATGTGTAGATCCTTTCCATTTTTTTTATGATTTCTTTGGGATACAGACGTAGAAGTGGTATTGCTGGCTCAAAGGGTATGCATAGTTTTGTAGCACTTTGGGCATAGTTCCAAATTGCTCTCCAGAATGGTTGGCTCAGTTCACAACTCAACCAACAATGCATTAGTATTCCAGTTTTCCTTCATCTTTTCCAACATTTATCATTTTCCTTTTTTGTCATATTAGTCAATCTGATAAGTGTGAGGTGGTACCTCAGAGTTGTTTTAATTTACATTTCTCTAATAAGTAGCGGTTTAGAGCATTTTTTAATATGACTACAGATAGCTTAAATTCCTTCATCTGAAAATTGCCTGTTCATATCCTTTGACCATTTATCAATTGAGGAATTAGATCAGGGATTCTTTACCTGTGGTTTGTGAGTTTGTTTTAAAAAATATATATTAACTATATTTTGATGTAATTAGTTTCCTTTATATTTTTTATGGATTCCATGTGTTTTATTTTGAGTATTTAAAAACAATCTGAGAAGGGCTTCTTAGGTTTTACCAAACTGCCAAAGGGGTCCATGACACAAAAAAGTTTAAGAAGTCTTGTTCTATATTATTTAATGTTCCGTGGGTACCAATGTAGTTGTCTAGCTATTATCGTTTATTCTCACATGACTGGCCCACCTCCTAAATGTCTCCTGATCTACATGTTTAACAGTTTTCAGAGCACTTTCACTTCGCTCTTTGGATATGCATAACGTTCCCGTGAAGTATGCAGGGCAGATAGTATGCTCATTCTAACACACACACACACACACACACACACACCCTCACACCCTCAAAAAAGCTGAGAGACAGATTGTAACCAGTAGCTCTTTCACCCTGAAGCTTACTATTTTGGATTAGTTCTTCTCAGAACTTCCAATTTAAGGAAAAGGCCTTGGCCAGCCATGTCTTCATTCCTCTCTGGGCTTCACTTTTGACTCTCTTCTTCATCGAATCCTTTGTATACTCAGTATTGCCTAGCAAAACTTAACGCTTATCAGGTGCCAGGTATTTGTTGGTTTTTCTATCCTCTTCTTTCATTGGCATCCCACCCTCCCCTGCCTGTTCAGTTACCAAATCCTAACTGTTCTCCCTTGATTATATCTCTCCCATTTTACTTCTCTTTTCCACTCATACCATTGTGGTTTAGCTCCTCTGTCGCTCCCATCAGTAATAATGCCGTCTCATTTGGTATCCCTGCTTCTGGTCTTTCTGATATTCATGCTTCACGCATCTACTAAAACCATTTTTCTATTGTCCTAGTTGATGATGGCACTTTACTGCTGAAACATGATTTGTGATTTTCCATTGTTTCTGTTGAATAAAATACAAGTTGCTTAAGCCAAGACTTCAGGACTCATATCATCTGCAGCTAGGTTCCAATCTGCCTTTCCAGGTTTCCTCCCAATTCTTTACCTGTTGTCATTTCCCCTCCTTCCAAGGGCCAGGTCAGATGCAACTTTTGCAATAGTCTTCCATTATTCCACTAAATGGAAGGCACTCCTTTAAGGTTATTTGTGTACATGCTTATATTTGTACATTTTCTGACTTGTATTACAGTTAGTCATGTACAAATATCTTTCTTTCCTATATAATAAACTCTTTGAGAGCAGTGATCATGTAATTTTTTTTATCTCTGTGTCTGTTGCCTGTCATGGTGTTTCACATACAGTAGTCCATTTGATAAATGTATTGAATTGATTCTTGTAACTGAAGTGGCTCCCATTTGGATGACTCTCAGTATTACTTGTAGTCTTGTTCTTTTTCCCCTTTATCCAGTCCTTATTTCTGACTGCTTAGTAGATATTTCTTTTTGGATAGTCTGCTGTTACTTCAAATTAATTATATATGAAATGGAATTCAGTTGGATTCAACAAATATAAAATTCTTAGACATAAGGGAAGATACAAAGATAAATAACACATTCTACCTTCAAAGAACTTACTATGTAATTGGAAAGCTAAGAAAGGTAGGTAGATAGTTGTAAAATAGAAATAAATGCATGAGTCCGAATTACCAAGAGTTCTGCATTTAGAAGTAATGTCTAACCTGAAGGAAAGTGAGAATAAGGACACTTTATTAAGAGTATTGTAATCTTTCCTGTTAATTAACTATGAAACTATACTTCTGTTATTTTTTTTTTAATAAAAGGGTACTTTAAATTTTAACAAGGTAGTGACAAAATTTCCCTGTTTGTAGTCACTTTTGAACTTGGTGTTTTTTTCTATATATCTTTTAAAAATTTTAATGTCCTTTTCTTTTTTCAGTATCACTACCAGTACCCTCTAATTGCCCTTGTCCGTCAAGCAAAATAAATTAGCACACTGGCCACTTTCACATATATTCTCACAACTTACCTGTGATGTAGCTAAGGACAGTTATTCTTTTCTGTGTAGGGTTTGTGATTTTGTTCCTAACTTGCATTTGGAAAGTTTTCTATTTTCTTGCTAGGCGAAATATTAATAACTATTTGTAAACCTTTTGTCAATACCAAGCCTTTCTCATGCGGGCCAGCGTTTCTTAGCCACAATTTTGGGAACCACACATTTTTAGTCTTCCTCTTATCATCTTTCTCCTTGATTTGACTGGAGTTAGCGTCTTACAGAGTTGTTTCTTTTTTGAAAAGGGTTTTTTTTTTTTTAACAGGGTTTGTGGGACTCCTCAGGATTGTTGAATTGTGGACAATTTTTAGAACCACTGAACCAGAGATGTGGCCAGTAGTCATGTGGTTTGATTTCTTTGGCATGTATTTGAAGTTAGCAGCAAACCTATTTTTCCCTTTTTGATATCAATTTGGATATGATAGTTACAACTCTTGTGCCAGAAAATACTTCTAAATTTGTAAGCACTGTTTTTAGGTTGGTGATCCTCTGTAATAACTTATATGAAATTGTTTCCTGTATGCTGTCATTTTTTAGTGAGGAAATGAGAAATGCAGATGCTTGTTAGTTATCTTTCTAGTCATTGTCTCAGTGTCTACTAAGTATTTGAAACTTCATTGTGGCAAGTAGTTCTAATTTCCTCCACAAAATCGTTTGCACAGCCTCAAGTATCATCTTTTCTTGTAGAAGTCATTCCTCTTTCATCTGATTATACTATAAAAATAAAGTTTGTTTGGGCAAGAAGTCATGAAAAAAAATTGTATAGTTGCTGTGTAGAGCATTTTAATAGGCACTTCAAAAAGCTCCATCCTCAGATATGGAGATAATTGGGAGATCTTGTATGAGCTGATGAAGAATGAAGTTAGCAGAACTAGGAGAATAAGCTATAAAGAAAAACAGCTTTGAAGACTTAAGAACTTTGATCATGGGAGTGATCAACCAAGACTCCAGAAGACCAGCATGCTTCCCCATCTCTTGACAAAAAGATGGTGGACTGGAGGTGCAGAATGAGACAAAAGTTTTTAGATGTGCCCAGTGCCATCACTTCCAGGCACTGGAGTCAGGAGGACCTAAGTTCAAAACCACACTCATACACTTACATTCACCCTGTTTGCATCAGTTTCCTATCTTTAAAATGAGCTGGAGAAGGAAATGGCAAACCGCTCCAGTATCTTTGCTGAGGAAACCCCTAATGGGGTCATGAAGAGTCAGGCGTAACTGAACAGCAGCAACAAAGTACCTGCTATGTGACAGGCACTTAAGCACTGGGGATACAAAGAAAGTCAAAGGCAGAAGATGGTTCCTGCTCTCAAGAAACTCAAAGTTTAATGAAGACAACATGTAAACAACCATGTACAAATAAGATATCTGCAGAATAAATTCCAAATAATAAATGGTGAGAAGGCCTTTGTATGAAGAAAGATTGGGGAAAGCTTCTTGTAGGAGGTGGAATTTTAGCTGATAACTTGAAGGAAGCTAGAAATCCAGGAAGAAGAGATGATGGTGGAAGGGGGAGGGAAGGGAATAAAGATTTATATAGAAGTTACTATCTGCAAAGCACTCTACAAATATTTTCTCATTTGATCCTCATGAAAAGCCTATGAGTTAGGTGCTGTTATTATCCCCATTTTATAGTTGAGGAAACTGAGGCAGATGAACTCAGGTGACTTGTCCAGAGTCACACAGCTAGTAAGTGTTGGAGGTGAGATTTTAATTCAGGTCTTCCTGATTCCAGACCCATCACTCTATGCACTGTACCAACTAGTTGGGAGAAAAAGTATTCCTGGTATGGAGGGATAGCCAGTGAAAATTCCTGGAACCAAGAGATGTAATGTCTTGTTTGAGGAATAGAAAGGAGGCTAGTATTGTTGAAATCACAGAATACTTGGTCTGGGGGAGGATGGTGTAAGCTATAAAAAGACTAAAAGGGGTTGGGGGGAGGTTACAAAGGTCTTTGAATGCCAAACAGAATTTTCTATTTAGTCCTAGAATTGATAGGAAGCCACTGAAGTGAGAGTTTGAGAGAGAGAGAGAGAGAGTGAGTAGGTGACATGATTAGACACAAAACTGTAGGAAAATCACTTTGGTGGCTAGAGGTTGGACTGGAGTGGGGAGGAACTTGTGGCAAGGAAATCAGCCAGCAGGCTATATTGCAGTAGTCTAGTGGTGGCAGTGTCAGAGGAGAGAAGGGGGCGGTATTAGAGAGATGTTACTACAGGTAAAAATTAAAATGCATAGGCCTTGTAGAGAGAGTGAGGAGTTGAAGATAATACCTAGGTGGTGAATCTGGGTGACTGGGAGAGTGATAATACCTTGGATAGTAATAGAGAAGTCAGGAAGAGTGGAGGATTTGGGGGGAAAAGATAATGAGTTCAGGTCTGGAGGTGTTGGATGTATTATGGGACATCCAGTTTGAGATGTCCAACAATTAATAGACAGTGAGAGATGTGAGACCTGAAGTCAGCAGATAGGTTAGAGCTGGATGAGTTTTGCTTGACTTTTTTCATTACAAGGGATGCCAAGAAATAGCAAAGACAAGAGTGTCACTGAAACTTTTTCAATGCCCAGAAGAGAACAGAGAGAAGTTTAGAGGAAAACCAGAAAAGCAGTAGTACAACTTTGGAACCAACATGTTGAATTTTTTCTGTATTAAAAAAAAGAAGCTATCTATCTAATCTATATATAATAGAAATTCACTGTGCAATCCTTTTTTTCTTTTTCTTTTTTTCTTTTTGTATATGGAAATGTTGATGGATGTCATGTGCAGATAGCAAGAAACCTACATCTTAAGGGAGGTGATGGTATGTGCGGAAAACTGTCCTTAAGAAGCACATATCCCAGGTCTATTTATGTAGCTGAAAATCAGAGTGCATTTAAACAGGACAAATTGGAGTGGGAGTGACAGTTGAAGAATTTTGAGTTTCATTTTAATTTGGGAAGGATTTCTTGAATACCTGCTCTGTGTTGGGAGTTTGGGTTTAATGAGAAATAATGCAGCCTGTTAGTTGTATACAGCTTTATAGTATATAAAATGTCGTCGTATATCATCGCCTTTGATGATGATATCTCCCCATTGAAGGGGCTAATACTTCTTACTACTCGATAACATTTACTTATTTGAGGTTTATGAAGAACTTTTTTTTATCATGTTGCTATGAGGTATATTGTGCAAGTAGTATTATATTCATTTTGCAGATGAGGAAACTTGAGACTTGTGGAGGTTAAGTGACTTGTCCAAAGTTATACAGCCAGTAAATCTCAGAGCCAGTACTTAACCCTAGGCCTTCTGATTCCCAATCCACCATTCTTCCCACTGTATCGTTCTGCCACCCCTGGGAACGCAGAAGTGTTTCTATCTTTTTTTGTAGATGAGAAAACTGAAGTCAGAGATGGAGCCTGGGCTTAGAACCTAGGACTTTTGACTCTTTTGTGGTGTTTCTACTGTATAATATTATTGGGGGCCTCAGTGTTACTGGTGGGGAGCAGGGTAGGTCTAAACTGTTGAAGTTCAGAAAATCATAGGGATTCATTTAATGTGTCACTCCCTCTCTTCACTCTGATAACAATTCAAATTCAACAAATAGGCACTCTTGCACTATAAACAACTCCGTGGGTGTATGGAGGAACAGTTTAGAGGAATAGACAAAACATGAATCAGGCCATTCATTAATCTCTCGAGTCACATTTATCCAGAAATATTTTAAATCTGAGGAACCACGTATAGAAATCTTTAATAAACAAAGGGAATTGTTCAGGGTTTTTTTTTTTCCTTTTTGATAAGTTCACTATCTCATTGGTGTCATATGCATCCAGTGTGAGAAAAGTTTTACTTAATGGCAAATGAGTAGGTTTTCTTCACATAAGGAAATGTTAAGTGGGGTGTTCATATTACTGAAGATTGTACAGTAGCCTTTAAAAAAAAAGAAATTGCTGAACATCCCGCATTCCACAGTAGTGTGTTTTTAAATAAGTGCTATTATTAATTGTTTGAGAGGAAATAAAGATTAAGAAAAGTAAACTATACAAGAGAAAAAATATGAAAGCACAAATATTATCTAGGTCTGTAAATATTATTTTAATTGTTGACTAGTAAATTCTTTTTAGAAGTTTGTATTGAACTTCTTTTTAATTCTTGTAACATTTTAATGGTCAAGTGTATGTGGACTAGGATGTTTATTCTTCTCTTCATTTATGAGTTTCTTTTTCTCATAACTTCAGGGGTTTACATTTTATTACAGACCAAGGTCATATTTAGTGTACTTCCTTCCATATTCATTTTTTCCCCTAAAATGTTTACAGGTGGTTATTTACTTGCCATTCTAATTTGTAATGTGGCAGGCATTTCTATTATAGTATTTTAACATTGAATAGGAAAGTTCATAGGTCCAAAGGCCATCTAATGACTGAAAAAAGTCAAGGAGAAATCCTATATGCTTTTCTGTTTTATAAGATAGGCATATGTGTATCCCTACCTTACTGACAGATGCAGTTCCCACTCTTGGCTTTTGGCAAATAGTGGTAGTTGTATATCTTTATGTCTGACTTGGGAGAAACCGAGTGTGAAACAGCAAGTCAGGCACACAATTGACTGGATTTAATTTTTTCTGTTGATCATAAGTCATGAGAAGAAAAAGACAGGCTATCACTCCATACTTTGTCCTGACTAACAGAGGACGGAGGATAGATACAGTGAGGTCTGATTAATAAGGTTTGGCACTCATGTGCAGGGGATAGAACTGGCTTGAGTCAGGAGGACCTGAGTTCAAGTTCTACTTCTGACATGCACTAGCTACAATCCAAGTTAAGTGAATGAGAAGCCAAGTTATATACCAGTTCTTGATTTGAAGGACCACTTTACACTTCACACCTGAAGTTATGCTATAATTAATAATTATCAAAGCTATTTGATACTGGTTAAAAAATTGAAAAGCACAAATCCGGCCTCAGACACTTGACGCACTTACTAGCTGTGTGACCTTGGGCAAGTCACTTAACCTCAATTGCCCTGCCTTCTCCCCTGCACAAAAAAAAAAAAAAGAAAAAAATTGAAAAGTAGCCTAATAGAAGAGACTAGAAAAGGAAGTACAGACAATTGAACTCAATGCATCATAAATCTGAGAACAAACATTGCTTGGGGATGGGGCAGGGAAGATCTCTGTTGACAGGAATTAATTGCTGGAAAACCTGGAAACAGTTTGGCAGAAAAGAAGCTTATGCCATTTGCTACAATAAGTTCAAAAGGGATGCTTGCCCTAAATAGTAAAGGTCACAAAATAAAGAATTAGAAGAGAATCAGATCAAGTTCCTTTTGAGGCGGTGACCAGGGGGGATATAGTTCTTGGGGGGAAACCCACTTTATTGATATCTACTGTTTTTATGTCACCTATATTTCCCATTGAATATCTCCTCCATTCCTTCCCAAATAGCTACTCCTTATAATAAAGAGTAAAAAAGAAAGAGTAGAGAAGAAAAGTTTGGCAAAACTAATCAACATGTCGAAAAATCTTACATGTTACATGTAATGTTTGACACCCATAGTCACCCACCTATGCAAAGAAAGCACAGATTAGGTTATGTTAACCCTAACTCTAACCTCTAATTCTAACCAGAAAAGTTTCTAATACAGAATGAATGAGAACTAGAACAATTCATACAATGGCTACATTAATGGAAAGCAGGGGGTTCAAATAGAAACAGATCCCTGTGGTCTGCATATTGACTTAGAAAACTTCAAATTAATATTATTTATGTTATATCTTTATTTTAACACTTCCCAATTATATTTTAATATGGTTCAGGCTACAGTTGGGAATTTGTAGGCCACCAGTTTGATACCTCTGATGTAAAGGAAAACAGCTTTGAAAGACTTAAGAACTCTGATGCAGTGACCAACTGAAGTATGCCAACGAGCCCATGAGAAACATGTGATAGACTAGACGTACAGATAGTAGCGTTTCAGACATGGCCAATGTATTGAAGTGTTTTGCTTGACTATACTTGTTATGAAGGAAGATGGCTCTCAGTGATACTTAAGGAAAAAATGAACATCAGTGTATGAGAGATGTTGAAAATAAAATGCTTTGTAAGAAGGTTTCTTGGACAAAAATGGTGTTTGAATTCTTTAAAGGATTCATAGGAATTCAGTAGGTTAAGAGGTGGAGTAGAAGGTATAAACCAAGTATATAGAACACCCTGAGCAAGAGAACAGTAAATGTGGTCTAGTTTGGCTGAAATATGGTTTGTGCCTGAGTTCATTAACTCTTATTTATGTTTCTGATATCTAAGGTAAAGAGCAGCTGTGAGACAGGTATATTTGCAGTAAAGGCGGCAGGGGGGAAAATAATATCAGGAAATTACTGTGGTATACAAAATATATAAATATTATATATAAATAAATAATAAAATTTCTGAAAGTAAATAGCTGGAACTCTCTTTAAAATTCCAAAGTCATTTATTAGATGCTCAAAAGAACCCATATCAATGCCAATCAGAAAACATTTATTTATTTAAATTAACTAATTAATTTTTAGTTTTCAGCATTCAGTTCCACAAGCTTTTGAGTTTTAAATTTTTCTCTGCTTCCCTCCCTTTCCCCCTTCCCCAAGATGGCATGCAGTCTGATATAGGCTCTACTTATACATTCATATTAAACATATTTTCACATTAGTCATGTTGTGAAGGAGAATTAGAGTCAATGGGATGAACCACGAGAAAGAAGAAACAAAACCAAGAAGAGAGAGAGAGAGAACAAATAGTATGGTTTAATCTACATTCAGACTCTGTAGTTCTTTCTCTGGATGTGGATAGCATTTTCCATCATGAACTTTTTGGAGCTGTCTTAGAACCTTGCATTGCTGAGAAGAGTTAAGTCTATCAAAGTTAGTCATTGCGCAGTATGGCTATAACTGTGTATAGTGTTCTGGTTCTGCTCACCTCAGTCAGCATCAGTTGATATAAGTCTTTCCAGGTTTTTCTGAAGTCTGCCTGCCCTTCATTTCTTACGGCACAATAGTATTCCATTACATTCATATACCTCAACTTGTTTAGCCATTCCCCAATTGATGGCCACCACAAAAAGAGCTGCTATAAATACTTTTGTACATGTAGCTCCTTTTCCCATTTTTATGGTCTCTTTGGGATACAGCCCTAGAAGTCGTATTGCTAGGTCAAAGGGTATTATGCACATTTTTATAGCCCTTTGGGCATAGTTCCAAATTGCTCTCCAGAATGTTTGAATCAGTTCACTACTCCACCAACAATGCATTAGTGTTCCAATTTTCACACTTCTTCTCCAGCATTTATAATTTTCCTGTTTTGTCATGTTAGCCAATCTGATAGATGTGATGTGGTATCTCAGTGTTGTTTTGATGTGCATTTCTCTAATCAATAGTGATTTTTTCATATAACTATAGGTAGCTTTAATTTCTTCATCTGAAAACTGCCTGTTCATATCCTTTGACCATTTATCAATTGGGGAATGACTTATATACTTATAAATTCAATTCAGTTCTCTATATATTTTAGAAATGAGGCTTTTATCAGAAACACTGGTTGTAAAAATTCTTTTCCAGCTTTCTGCTTCCCTCCTAATTTTGGTTGCATTGGCTTTGTTTGTGCAGAAAATTTTCTATTTAATGGAATCAGAATTATCCATTTTGCATTTCATAATGTTCTCTGTCTCTTGTTTGGTCATAAATTCTTCCCTTCTCCATAAATCTGACAGGTAAACCATTCCTTGCTCCCCCAAATAGCTTATAGTATCAGCCTTTATATCTAATTTGTGTACCCATATGGACTTTATTTTGGTATATGGGGTAACATATTGGTCTGTGTCCTGTTTCTGCCATACTATTCCTCAGTTTTCCCATCAGTTTTTGTCAAATATTGAGTTCTCATCCCAGAAGCTGGGGTCTTTGGATTTATCAAACAGTAGATTATTATAGTCATTGAGTTTTGTGTACCTAATCTATTCCACTGATCTACCACTCTGTTTCTTAGCCAGTACCAAGTGGTTTTGATGTCAATCAGTAAACATTTATTAAGTACCTATAGCATGCCAGGCACTGTGCTAAACTTGGGATACAGAAAGAGGCAAAAGACAGTCCCTGCCCTCAAGGAGCACATAATCTAATGAGGGAGACATCAAATAAACAAACATATACAGACAAGCTATATACAGGATAAATAGGAAATCATTGAGAGGGAAGGTGCTAGATTTAAAAGGGGTTGGGAAAGATTTCTTATATAGAAGATGGGATTTTAGTTGAGACGTAAAGGAAGCCAGTGAAGCCAATAGGCAGAGATAAAGAAGAGAGAGCAAACCAGACATCGGGGCAGCCAGAAAAAATTCCCAGAGCTTAGAGATGAAGGCAGGACACCAAAAGTTGTTGCTTTGTTCAGCAGCAAGGAGGCCAGTGAATCTAAATTGAAGAGTACATGGTGGGAGAAAGGTATAAGATGACTAGAGAGGTAGCAGTGGGGACTAGGCTATGAAGGGATTTGAATGCCAAGCAGAGGATGTTGTTATTGACCCTGGATGCAATAGGGAGTCACTGGAGTTTTTTGAATAGGGGAGTGATGTGGTCACCCTTTAGGAAAATAGTGACTGAAGCAGTCCAGGCATGAGATGATGAAGCCTTGCACCAGAGCTTAGAGGAGAGAAGAGAGTGTATTCAAGAGATGTTCCAGAGGTGAAATCAACAAGCCTTGGCAACAGATTAGATGGGGGGTGGGGGTAGGGTGAGAGATGGTGAAGAGCCCAAGAAAACTCATAGGTTGTGAGCCTGAGGGAACTGGGAGGAGGGTGATGCCCTCTACAGTAAGAGGGAAAGTAGGAAGTGAAGGTTTGGGGCAAAAGATAATGAGTTCGGTTTTGGATATGTTGAATTTAAGATGTCTACTGAGCATCCAGTTTGAATTGTCTGAAAGGCAGTTAGAGATGTGAGATTGGAGGTCAGCCGAGAGTTTGGGGCAGGATAAGTAGATTTGAGAATTGTTAGTATAGAGATGACAAAGCCATAGGAGCTGATGAGATCACCTAGTGAATTAGTATAGAGGGAGAAGAGGAGAGGAGAGGAGAGCAGAGGAGAGGGTCCTGGGCATACCCGTCAGGACACCTATGGTTAGAGGGCATGATTTAGATGAAGATTGAGCAAAGGAAGCTTTGAAGGAGTCAATAGGAGATGCAGGAAAAAGTGGGTGTCCTGAAAACCTAGAGAAAAGAGGAACTGGTGGTCAGTAGTGTCAAGGGCTGTAGAGAGGTTGAAGAGAATGAGGATAGATAAAAGGCTATTGGATTTGGCAACTAAGAGATCATTAGAAATTTTTAGAAAGAGCAGTTTGTATGGAATGGTAAGGTTGGAAGCCATATTGTAAGGCGCTAAGAGAGTGAGAGGAGAGAAACTGGAGGCACTTATTCTAGATGGACTATCCAAGGTGTTTTGCCATAAAGGGCAGAAGAGATTAGGTCAATAGGTAGCAGGGATGGAAAGATCAAGTAAAAGGTTTTTGAAGATGGAGGAGACATGGCATGTTTTTGTAGGCAATAAGGAAGCAGTTGATAGATGGAAAGTTTGGAGATAAGTGAGAGATTAGGTATGATAAAGAGTGCAGTTTACGGAAGGGAAGGGATGGGATCACTTGAAGAGGGATTAGCCTTGGTAAAGAATAAGACTGCTTCGTCATCTCAGACAGAAGTGAAGGAGGTAATAGTGGTAGAAAAATAAGAAATAGTGGTAGAAAACCTGAGTGATATGAGATAAGGAAATGGGAAGAAGAGGAAGCTCACTGCAAACATCTTCAATTTTTTTTCTGTAAAATATGAGGCAAGGTTATCAGCTGAGAGGGTGTGAAGATTGGGAGTCATGGGACTTTTGAAGAGGCATGAAAAGGTTTGGAAGAGCTACTGTGGAGAATGGAATGATGAGTTGATGAGGCAATTATAGAAGGATTGCTTACTAGCAGCAGTGAGGGCCCAGATGAGGTTGCGTAACATAAGTTTGTAGTGGACCTATTTAAAATGGTTGTGTGATTTTTCTCCACCTTTGCATGTGTTTAGGAGCAAAGGCAGTGTGATGGGATTGATCCAAGGCTGAAGCTTGGCATAGTGTAATTGGCAAAATGATAATAGGACTGGGAATTTAGGGAGAGGAGGAAAATGTAGAGTTGGATTGGTTCACCATGGGGTCAAGATGGGGAAAAGAATGAAGGAGGCTATGACCTGGGAGAGAATCAGTATGTATGTTGAAGTCTCCTGGTATGAGGGCAGGAGTTGGGGAAAAGAGAAAATTTGTGAGTCATGTACTAAACTCATTAAGAAGAGGAGTGACCTGGAAGCCTGTAGGCAACAACTACCAGAATTTTGATTGGCTGGTAGATATAAATAACAACCTCAGAGGAGGAGAGGTTACTGAGTGATGGTGGTAGGAAGAGAACCTGGGAGTGGCAACAGGGAGCAAGGAGTATTTCAGCTCCCTGACTTGAACAGTGACCTGAGGGGAATGAGTGAAGGTGTAACTAGTACTTGAAAGGGAAGCCAAAGAGGCTGTGTCATCAGAGGGAAAGCAGGTTTCGGTAAAAGCTAGTTGGTAGAAGGAGTGGAAGAGGAAAAGATTTAGAATGAAGGGAAGATTGTTGTCTATGAAATGGGCATTCCTCAGGGTACAGTGAAAGGGTAGTATTTGGTTGAAAGTAGTATTTGGGTGGTATTTGGTTGAAATTTTGGGATGAAACCTTCAGAGTGGTATTTGGTTGAAACTTGGGGTGGCAGGGTTAAGGGGGATTGCAATAAGAAATTGGAAGGTGGGGTGGAGAAATAATGTGTAGATGATGACCTCCAGGGGTTCAGAATTGTCAGAATGTGAAGGGTCCAATCGAATGTGGGAATGTTCATCATTGCTTCTGAGGCACCACTGTACTTCCTTAAGGGAATCTGGACATTGAGCTGGAGGCAAGTGCAGTCTAGAATGGGAGGCATATGGTCAGATGATCCAATAAAAGGTCCTGCTTAACTATTCTTCCCTCTGAAGGATGAAGATTAGGCAGGAAAGAGGCACAGCAGGAGATGAAAATCAAACCTGCATGGTAGAGAAAAAAGTCCCATTCCGAACAATTTTCCTTTTCCTCTTCCCTCAGTGGATAGACTCTGCAGGAGATGGAGGGCCTGAGGTCAAAGGGAGGTTGCTTCTCTTTGCACCAGAGGTGTTCTACATCATGACTGGGAGATTGAGCAGGCAGCAGAATGTGTAAGTTGCCTCGTGCAAGCACAAAGCACAAGCTTTACCCCTTTGGGGCAAGAGGAATATGCTTAACTTGGCCTTATGTAGCCCTTCTTCTCACCTGAGGAGATTGGAAATCAGGTGGCAGCAGGAAGTGGTAGACTCCCTCTGCTGGGGTAAGCCTCTTTAGGGCAGATGGAAAACTCTCAGCCAAGCCCCTTGCTGCTTTCCCTCAGGGGGCATACTATACCCAGCAGGAAATGGAAGACTTAAGGCTGTGGTCAGAGGAAAGTTTGGCTTCTCTTCTCATCTGAGGAGACTGAAAGTCAGGCAGCAACAGGAGGTGACTGGCTCAGTGTATTACAGATACTACTGATTAGAAACATTTATCTCTGAAGCCGGGCTGAAAAATGCCAGCACTATTAGAAAGTAGAGTGGCTCCAGATTGAAATATGGAAGATTATTATGACATCATTTAGTAGGATAGAATGGAGGGGGGCAAGGGCAGATGTGGAATATTGGCCATTGTAGTAAATAGTATGAGGTAGCAGATAGCAGTGGGGAAAGAAATGAATTAGATATAGGTGATATGGAGAGGGAATAGATGGAATTGGTAATTTAATTAATATTTTTCCAATTACATGTTAAAAACAATTTTTAACATTTTGTTTTTACAAATTTTTGAGTTCCAGATTCTCTCCCTCTTTCCCTCCCCTCCCCACTCTCTGAGAAGGCAAGCAATTTGATATGTTATACATTTGCCGTTATGCAAAACATTTCCATATTAGTCATGTTGCAAAAGAAAACAAAGACCAAAAAAAACTCAAGAAAAAAAAATAAAAAATAGCATGCTTCAATCTGCATTCAGACTCTCCATCAATTCTTTCTCTGGAAGTGGATAGCATTTTTCATTATAAGTCCTTCGGAATTGTCTTGGATCTTTATATTGCTAAGAATAGCTAAGGCATTCACAGTTGATCATCATACAGTATTGTTATTGTATACAGTGTTCTACTGGTTTTGCTCACTTCACTTTGCATCAGTTCATGTAAGTCTTTCCTGGTTTTCCTGAGAGCATTGTGCTTACCATTTCTTTTAGCACAGTTTATTCCATCATAATCACATATCCCAACTTGTTCAGCCATAGCATTGTAATGTGAAAGTCCTTTTCAATAGCAGCCTTGCTGAATAGCTTTCCTTTCTCTCCCTCTATCCGTTTTGTTTTTGCCGTTCCCTTTCCTGTTTCTCAGCTCATACGAGGGTCAGGTCCAAGGTGTGGTATCTAAAATTGCAAAAATAGCAGTGATGAGGTTAAGGGAGGTAAACCCCCAAAGCTGTTCCACTTTCTCTTCCTGCATTGTTGTTTTTGAAATATTTTTTGTAACATTACTGTCTAGAGGCCCTGTCCCAACTCCTTTGATAAAATGCTTTAGATACCTTTTCTTTGAAAAGAAGGAAGAATCTTAAATAATAGCATAGATTTTCCTCTAAAATGGTTAAGAACCTTGTATTAGCCATTGTATAATTAAAGGCCTGCCATCATCTCTTTCTTGTCCTCCTAGGGAAGAGAGTGTGTGTGAGTCAGTTGAGGGAGACAAAGAAGGAAGCATTTATGGAATGGACAAGCACCAGCTCCAAATTAAGATTTGTAAAGGGAAGCAATTTTCCAGAGCCCTTAAGAGCACAGGAAGTTCAGGCCTAACTTTTTTTACATTTTAAATGCTACAGTGCATTTGATTTTGAGTTTTCTTGAAACTAACTTTTTCCATGTTTGATCTATTCTTCTTGTTGATGATCCTTAGGAAAATCCTTAAGAAACCTAAAGGTATTCTTGTTTAAGGGATGGTAGAGTCTGTGGGAGAGGCTATATGTTATTGGTATCTCAGGTTGGAACTTTAAATGCATTTTTCAATAGAAACATTTAACGCTCTTTAGGGTTAATAATAGTATTATGTTGTCATTCATTCATTTGATTATTCTTTTATTTATTTGTTTGTATGTGAAATGGCCCAGGAACCTAACCACCATGTTTAATACTTTTTTGTTTTGGAAAGTATATGCACGTGAGAAACTATTGATATATGGGAACACAGCTCATTCATAAATTGGAGGTTACTTTTTCTTATATTGTTTGGTATATTTTACACATTTAAGAGTATTGTTTTCTATCAGTGTAGATAATGGATTCATAGAGATGTTTAAATAGTTTTACCTTCCAACCAAAATTATTAATTTCTTGAGGATAGGAACTATATCTTAACAGAATGACCTTGCTATTAGAGAATAGTATTCTAGACTGTAAAGTTAGGGAATGCCATGCTAATGTTAATACTAATGGACTTCTGAAGCTCCTTGAAGGCAGGAAGTTTTTTTTTCCATTTCTTTGTATCCATAACTCTTAGCATAATACATTGCACGGGAGGAGGGAGGGCTTAATCAATGTTTATTGGTCTGACTTAACTTAAAGGAATAAAAGAAGTATTTAGAATGAGATTTGGAGGGAACGGAATGGTACTAGCCCTTTTCTAGGACTTAGCAGGAAGCCAAGGAGACATGGGAGTTAGGAGAAAAGCCTGCCTTTGGGAAAGATTTTTTTTTAAACACCTAGAGACTTTTTGAGTTGGACTGAGGGGTAGGAATGGGGGCAGACCTAAACAGTAGAGAACAGAAACAGCTACATTTTCAGTATTGGCACAAAATCAATGTAATAATGAAACCAGTAGAACTGAGATGAATGTAAAAGTATCATGAATACAGTAACAAAGTGTCATGTACTTTTTGGTAACAGAGTGCTCCACTGGAAATATTCAAAACAAGACCCCAATAGATGGGTTATGTTTTTCTGTCTACCCCCAACCCTAGCACCTTATTGTATGCCAAGGATATTGAAGTCAATAATTACTTATTGATTTATCAATTGTGTAAAATGAAGTGGGAAGCAGGAGTACTTTTCTGGATCCATGTCCCCTAGAAAAGGAATTATCTCTGTGGATAAGGGTGAAGATAGGGGAAGAAGTGTGTGTGTGCGCGTGTGTGTATGTTTTCGAGTGTGCATGTGCGTGCTTGTAAGGATTTTGAGAGGAGAAAGACCTCTAGGTTTAAAGTTCTGTTGTCACTTTAGTATTCTTTGAAACAGGGTAGGAATGAAATTTTGTGAATTTAGTAATTCATGCCCTATAGGGTTATAAAAGTCAAAGTAATTATATTCATTAGTGTATAACCAATTAAAAATTGTGACTACAAGAATGGTAGTACCATTTCAATGCTATCACTGATTGTTTACCTAGCTTTCCATCCCCTGGTGAACTATGAAAACAAAGAAATCATTACTTAGTTTTAATTTTTAAAACTTTAAGGAAACTTTTCACAAAGATTTACCAATTATTTGTCAATAGATCCTTTACTAAATTGCCATTGTATTAATTTATATGGCACTAATACTTCAGTGGATCTGTGATTGAACAGATTTATAGACCTTCGATGTCACAGCCCATCCCCACGCTATCTAGTTTCATTCAATACTTTTTGGTATCGTCTCACATACAAACAGTATCCACACAATATGCTGGGGGCTTTTCTTTAGTGTTCTTGACATTTTCTATATGCCAGTACAACTTTCCAAATGTCCATCTTTTATCCCTTGCTCTTGATTCATGACTGACCCATCTCTTTTGATTGTATACTCTTTTTTATTTCAGGCTATTTAGTCTATGCAGTTCCTCATTGGTTAGTCATATGCCACAGCTTCTTTATGCTTACCAGGCATTTATTCATTGCCCTTTGGCTACCATTACCTGCAATTTTAATTCTTGGGAAATTTTGTTTTCCCTGCTTACTAGAAAAATGTTGGTGTTGAGTCATGAGATTTTATTTGAGAGAAATATACAATTCAGTGAAATTTCCCAGGTGGAATCTAGCCCCTCTCTTTTTCACCTATTGACTTTCTGGTTCCAGTTTACATTCCACCTCCAGTGTCCATTCAAGTTACTATGTACTGATGGATCAGTACTATAGGTTGGCCATGTGATTGTGTACCAGAAGCTGAACAATTATAATTCTCCATTCACTTACTTTTTCCTGTGAAGATAATCATGCTGAATTCTGAGTTACTAAAAATCTCATTTCGGAGGCTCTGCAGTGTTTCAGGCTTGGAATAATCAGCATGATGTCATCCACAAAAGAATATTTGAGATCTCACTACTTATATGGAATACCTTTTTAAGTTTGAACTCTTGTATTGGATAACCTTTGTGATGGTGGCAAACTCCTTTGGCAAGGATGCTGTTCCTTATTTTTTGCCTTGCTTAAGAGTAATAATCAGGATAATAAAAATTATTTCTCTGTGTTAAGAACCTTATATGTGCTTGATATGCACAAGAGAAACCTCATTGGAAGGAAGCCTTTATGGCAGTCTTTTTTAATTAAAAAAAATATTCATCAAACAAAATTCTGTGGATTTTCCAATTGTGTGACAGTATAAAGGTGTCATCTATTGTATAATGTTTGCAAGAGCTGACCTGTTCTTTTTCATGTTTTCATCAAGGATGCCCACCATATGATGGTAGATTGTTCTCATATAGACCTTCTTCTAAAACTTATTCTGTCTCTTTGCGTTTGAGGAAACCTGGCTTTCCCCAGAAGACAAAGCATTTCTGGGTACTCTTCTTCAGTATCAAGTGTTCTTTTTTTCAATCCACTACAGGGAGGTGGAGACTTAGCCCTTGCTTTTTACTGCTACTTAGAAATTCTCTCCTTTGTGCCATCATCACTTAGCAACCTTTCCTCCTACCAGCCCCCAGGCCATTGTCCCTCCTTTCCCTCAGAGTTCCTACCTGACACAGCCATTTTTTCTAGCCATCTCCTGCCCCTATCCTTGGAAACTCCAGTTAAACATTTTGACATCCCTTTAAGCACTCTGGCTTCCCAGTTCTTCATCTTCCTCAACTCTCATGACCTGTACCTTTACAGGTACAAGGTCACTTAACCAGGGTGACCTTAGCCCCTTACAAGGTTGATTATATATCCTGGATCTTATCTTAGCCTTACCAACAAGTGTTCCACCTCTACAATTCAAAACTGAAATTCCTTTATCTGACCATAACCTCCTGCCATTCATAGACCTGAGAATCATTTGTATAGAGATGATAGTTCAACCCATGGATGCTATTGAGTTCACCAAATTGAGATAATATAAAATGAAAAGAAAAGAGGGCCCATCCAAGACAGAGCCTTTGTGTGGACACTCAAGGATGTACCTAATATAGTCTTCTTTGTATAATATGGGAGTTTACTAATTCATAGTTGAAATAGGTTGGTGTTTTTTGTTTCTTTGTTTCTGGACTAGACCTATGATATTAAGCCAGGAAGCTTCTAGTGAGAAGCAGCTTCTAGTGGCAAATGGGTAACTAACTCTTTAGTCTGTAAACTTAGAATGTTGTGTGGGCACTGAGAATTTTAAGTCACTTTACCAGGGTCATAGTGATAGATGACTGTCCTATATACCATTTTGATAGAGCTGATAATCACCAAAGAGGAAAATGGGTATAAAAAAAAGGAGGGCAAGGTAGAGAGAAATATCTCAGCTGTGTGTAGCATCAGCCTTGTTTATACTTCCCTGAATATGGACAAAGAGAAGGTATGTAAGGAAATATATTTTGTCATATGACTTTGCAAATTGTAGCTATGTTTCCACTGATTTTATGAAAGATTGTATTTATTTAAAAACTGCCTTTGTAATAAAGAACTTCATTCCCAGAGAATTCAATTTTAGAAAGTATGTAACTGCAAGTTTTTTTTTTCTGTTGAATTAACTAGAAAATTAAGTTCATCAGTATGTCCCTATTCACTTAGCAATCCAGATGATCAAAGTTTGGTTGTGTAAAGAGAGGCTCATTAAGGCATAAAGGTAGAAACTCAGTCTATGGTTTTGCTTTTTATTGACTCATTATGGAAAGAATGTTTTATATTTCGGTGATATTTTCCTTTCAAGTTGTATTCCTTGGTCTACTTACCGTTTTAACAGTGCCAGACTTTGCCTTGATGGAAGTGTATGAATCTCTTTTTTTCCCCTTGCCCTTGAAAGAGGTCCTGCAGCTGCAAAGAAGTGAGCTATTATTTTAATTCTTGGCAGCAAAAATGAAAACTTTCAAATTTAGAAGGAAAAGCAATCAGGGAAAACAAGTTGCAAAGTCTATTAAATTAAAGGGAAAATGTCTGGAATGTAACTCAGTTGAGATTCAGATGACATTTGGATTAATGTAGTACTTAGTGTATTTTGACTGTTCTACTCTGAATGTGAAATCCTTGTCCACTGGGCAGGGCTTGGATATAAGCTCACAAAAAGTATTTGCCACTGTAATGGAGGAGATTCTGGCCAAAGTCCAAGTTGAGGAGTGAATCCCCTTGGTTAGTGAGACACTTCATATAGATGGTCCTGTGTGAAAATGTTTTTGTGTGTATTTCATCAAGCCCTGACATTACTCAAAGGGCGTTTGGTCTGTCTGTCTATAAATGAATGATCAAGTGGTTGGCTAATGTTTCTTGTGTGGATTTCCACCAGTATTTGAATGGATATGATATCCTATATCCTATAGATAATCCTGTAGAACTTGTTGAATTGTACTTGTATCTGTCAGTGATAATAGAAATGGACAATGAGCTGGACTCAGGAGTTGAAAAGGAAGAAGAAAGCAGTCTAGATTGTTTTGAGGGAATGATCCTAAACTCCATCTTTTCAATATGAATATTTTACCAGTGTTGCTATATAGCAGTGAGACCTGGAATATTACTGCCTCTGAAGAGCTAAAATGAGTATTACATGGGTTCTCGGGAAGGGCTCAAGCATTTATTGCGCACCTGCTATGTTAGGCAGTGTGCTAAATGCTTTACAAATATTTTCTGATTTGATCCTCACTGCAGGCTTGTCAGATAAGCACTTTTATTATCCCCATTTTACAGTTGAGGAAACTGAGGCGAGATAAGTCACTTGCCCAGGGTCAAACAGCTAGTAAGTGTCTGAAGCCAGATTTGAACTCAGGTCTTCTTGACTCCAGGCTAGGCACTCTATCTATTGCACCACCTATTAAGTACCTTCTACGCGGCAGGCACTAAGCTAATTCTAGGGGTACAAAAAGAGGCAAAAGAGAGTTCCTGTACTCAAGAAGCTTACAATCTAGTGGGGAAGACAACATGCAAACACATTTATGCAAATCAAACTATACATACATACATACATACACATGTATGTATGAGTAGGAAATAATAGAGGGAAGGCACTAGAAATAAGGTATATTTGTAGCAGCATTTTATGTAATAGAAAAGAATTCAAAACAAAGTAGATGCCCATCATTTGAAGAATGGCTAAAAAATATTGTGGTACAGTAATATTTTGGGATGTGCTATAAGAAATAATATAATGAATATAGAGAAGCATGGAAAGTTCTACATGAAGCATAGAAAGTGTGGAAGCAGAGTCAAGAAAACAATTTATACCGTGGTTGCAACAATGTAAATGGAAAGATCAACCTCACACAGAGACACATAGAAATCACAAGTGAACGTTACAGGATTATAAAGAGACATGAGAAGATGCCCTCACCTCGTCCTTTTGCAGAAGTAGGAGGTGTACACATGTACATGGCACTTATTTTCAGACTTTTCACTGGTTTCCTCCCTCATTTTCTTTGTTTTTTTTTTTTTTAATCTTTAAAAAAAAATTATTACTACATGAGGTAGTTCTCTGGGAGGGGAAAAGAGATCAAGGGATATTGGAGTAAATGACGTAGGCTTGAGACCCTCTGGTTCTTAGAACTTGGCATCAGAGGGGCAGTGCCAAAGTAATGACAACGAATGAGAATGGAGATTTTTCCTCAAAGGACAACTGTGATGGTGTCATTTCTAGTACTGGACACACTAACAGCAAAACATAATCTGAGAGTTGGAGTGGCTCTTTGGCCATCTTTTCCCACCCATACTTGAACATAAATCTTTTTTTTATAGTAGTCCCGAGAAGTAATTATCTAACCTGTGCAACAAGACCGCCAGTGAGGGGGAACCTATTACCACCTGATGTTACTCATTCTATTCTCTTCTTTTGATAGCTCTAATTGATAGAAAGTTTTCCTTATATCCAATCTCAATTTGCCTTTTCATAGCTTCTACCCACTGGTTCTAGTTCTGCTTTCTGGGGCCAAGAAGAAGTCTGATCCTTCTGAGGCAGCCAGGTGGCCCAATGTATAGAGTGCTGAGCCTAAATTCCACAAGACTTGACTTCAAATCAAGTCTCAGACATTTAATAACTATGTTCCTGGGTAAGTCAGCTGTAAAATGAGGGGTCACACTAACAGCTATTGCACAGGATTGTTGTGAGGATCAAGTGAAATAATATTTGTAAAGTGCTTACTACAGTGCCTGGCACGTATTAGGTGTTTAATAACTGTTTTGATCCCTTCTTCTTTTACTTGTCAACCCTTCAGATGGTAAGAGACAGCTATCATGTGTCTCATTTCCTCCCTTATTCTCACCCCAAGTCTGCTTTTTTCCATTTCCTAAGAAATCCTCATATGGCAATAATTTGAGACCTTTCACCATTGCTAGTTGCCCTCTTCTGAACACTCTTCACTTTATCAGTGTCTATCTTAAAATGTGGTGCTTCGAACACTAAGCACAATAATCCAGACGTGCTCTGATAAGGGTAGAGGACAATGGAATTATGACCCCCCCCCCCATAGCCCTGTTACTCTTAATATAGCTCAAGACTGCATACATTTTTTGGTTACCATATTACACTGTTAACTTGCTGAATTTGCAATCTTCTAAAATTCCTAGAATGTTGTCAGAGAAGTACCTATCTAACCATGTCTTCTTCATGTTATATTTGAGTATCTTTTGAACCCAACTGTAAAACTTTATGCTTTTCCTTTTGAAATTTCATTTGATTAGATTCTGCCCAGAGTTTGAGGCTAGTTTCTTGGATCTTTCTGGATCATTTGATGGAGTGATATAGAGGAAGTTCTTGTTGAGTTGCTTGTTGAACTCTTACACAAAATATTGGCTATCCCAGCATTGTATATCAGCTGATTTGATAAGCACACCATTGATGCCTCCATCCGAGTCATAATAAAAATGTTGAACAGCACAAAGCCAATCACAGATCTCTGGGGCACTTCACTAGAGACTCCCTTCCAAGTTGACACTGAATTATTAAATGACTACCTTTTGGGGTTGGCTATTCAACTAGCTTGAAATCCATCTAGTTGTATTATTACTTAGTCTACCTCGCTCCATCTTTTTCACAAAGAATAGTTTGAGGGACTTTATCAGTTGTTTTATTGAAATTGAATGTATTTTTTCTCACATATTGGGTTTAATTCTCATAATTTTCATTAAGGAAAATTGTTTTTATATCTGTATCTCTTTCGAAAATACACGTGACCCTTTTTTCTTTAGAATTTATTTAAAAACATTAATTCTCCTTTTCCAAAGGCTAACACTACTAAGATGGCAAAACTTATAAAAATAGTTGGTACCCTTATTGACAGCCTCAGCTTTAATTCAGGCCCCTGTCAACTGTCACCTGACCTGTTGAAACTGGTCATCTAATTGGTCTCTCTGCATCCAGTTTCTCTCCTTTCTAGTTCATCCTCCATAGCTGACAGAGGGATATTCCTAAAGGACAGGTATGACCATGCCACTCTCGTATTCAGTAAACTCCAGTGGTTACCTATTACGTCTAGGATGAAATACAAATTTGTCTCCATTTGGCAATTGAAGCCCTTCACAACCTACCTTTCCACATTTATCACACATTGCCCTCCTTTACACATTCAGCTGGCTTTCTTGCTGCTCATCACTTGACATTCTGTGTCTTTTCTTTGTGCCTTTGCTGTCCAAAGCTATCTCCCATTCCTGGAAATTACACTTTCTTTACTTTTGTCTCTTAAAATCCATCTCTTCCTTCAAGGCTTAGCTCAAATATTTCCTATATGAGGTCTTTCCAGATTTCCCCTCCCTCTCTAGTTGCTGGCATTTTGTATATACTTTATGTGTACATGTTGTCTTCCCCTATAGAACCTGCGTTTCTTGAGGGCAAGGGCTATTTCAATAATGTCTTTGCATTCCCAGCACAGGACCTGCCATATGTCTGTCATACACAGACACACACTTACATACATGCCACTTAATAAATTCTAATATGTTTTATTAGTGAGTGTTTCATTTCTCTTGGTTAACTAAACTTTTCTGATTTGTTTTACTCATTCCACTCTATGCTAATTTTTAAAATTTATTTCATCTTAGCATTACTTTGTGCCCTGAACACTTGAATTTCAGAGCTAGAGGGAATTTTAGGATTTTTTTTTCTTGCCTTTGATTTTACAGGTGAGAAAACCGAGGACCATACTTGGAGATAGCAAAGTAGACTAGGAGTTTGACAGTATTGGGAAGATAGCCCAAGTTTGTCATTCTTCCTTTATGACAGGGAAGATGAGCATAGTTCTAGGTTGGGACATGGAAGATGTGCAGGAGAGGGAATAATTCATGGACAAGGTCACGATAGGATAAAAAGATGAAAAGTCAAGGATAAATTTAGGTAAAAATATTTTTCTTTGAGGGTACAATGGCCTATTGCCAGAGTAATCTTTTTAATTTACAGACCCAAGCATATTGCTCCTCAGGAAAAAAGATGTCTACTAAGTCCTCATTGCTTACAGTGTAAGTCATTTGTACTTAAGTGCAAGTCACTTTGTTTGTCTCAGTTTCCTCATCTGTAAATGGGGATAATAATAGCACCCACCTCCCAGAGTTGTGAGGATAAAATGAGATAATTGTAAAGTGCTTACTATACCTCATGTATAGTTGTAATGGCAAGCAAAGGGAAGCTTTGTTTTGCTCTTTTTTCTTTTGGAGTTTGAGTTCTTCTCAGCACTAAGGTAATCAAGTGCCTTTGATTGAGTCTTTGATGACCTGCTTAAGTCACAAGAAAGCCTAAGTCACATGAGTTTGAGTTGCATGGCTGTGATGCCCTCTGTGGGCTGACCGTGAAGAAGTGTATATATGTTGTGAGGTTAGCATTTTGCTTTGGGGGCTCACTCACTGGAAGAATGTTCCTGTGATTTCACCAGACGAGACTCATGTTGGTGCTATGGACAGATGGTTAGAAGCCCTGTCTGTGTTATTCTCTCTATTTATGTAATTTCTGCTTGTAATTTCTGTTTATGTTTTTTATGAAGTTCAGGGTGCTGACTTTTTCCCCTGAACTAAGTGAATGATATATGTATGTTTAATTAACGTGAGATTGTAAACCCCTTAAAGTTGCTTTCCTTAGAAAAGCAGATCAAAGAACCCGTGCTAGCAGCCCTTCTGTGTGCTGGCCTTACACCTCCACAGCAGCTGCAGGCAGTATTCTTGTTACAATAGTAAACACTGTGTAAATGTTAGCTATTATTATTATTACAGAATAAAATTCAAGATGACCTCTGAGATTCCTTCTTGCTCTCAATCGATGTGATCCCTAGACTAGTCTTCAAGGCTGGTCTTATTTCACTCCGCTACTTTTCTCTTTACTTAGTGTACTTTCCAGCCAAACCAGACACCTAATCATCCCTTGATCTTATTTTGTCCTTTCTTGCTTCTTTTAATCACTCAGATTATTCTCCCTTCATCATCATATTGAAAGTGTTCAGTGACCTAATCACTCTCTTCAACAGTGTAGCTTGCAAACCAGGCATGCTTCCATACTATGTGACTCTTGTTCATGTCCTTCCATAAATTTGCCTCAAGGTTTCCACTCATGCTTGCAGACTTCTTTTGTTTCTTTTGGTATTGAGAAATTACAGATGGGTTATATGGACTGTCCATTATTATCTCTTCCTCATACCACCTGACCAGCCCTTAATTTTTTGGTTGTACTTTTCTTTTGCATTTCATCTAAGGTAAATTTCTATATAAAATCATTATATGTGTTAATATTATTTCCTCAGTCTGTCTATAAGCACCTACTATGTTCTAGGCACTGACTGGGGTTACAAAAAGGGGCAAAAGACAATCCCTGATCCCAAGGAGGTCATAGTACAATAGGAGAGATAATATGAAAACAACTATGCACAAATAAGATATGTATAGGATAAACTAGAGATAATCAACAGAGAAATGGCACTAGCCTTAAGGGAGATTAGGAAAGTCTTCTTGTAGAAGATGAGATTTTATCTGGGACTTGAAGGAAGCCTGGTAGTCCAGGAGACAGAGATGAGGAGGGAGAGCATTCCAGGCATGGGAATAGCCAGTGAAAATGCCTGGAGTTTAGTGATGCAGTGTCTTGTGTGAGGAACAGCAAGGATATTTCCATTCATTTCCTATTTTCTGACATGAAAATTTTTCTGGAAGAAAGTATTCATGATAAATGGATGTGAGGCTTCTGTGTAGTTTACAAATCTTTGGACTCTCATGTCTTACATTAGAACCATTTCTCACTTAGTCTTACCTTTGTATTGAAGTCCCTTAGAATCCAAAATATATATTGATTTAATTTTAGAGTCATATTGAGTTCAGAGAATTTCTCTGCCTCATCTTTTGCAACAGATGGTATGTAAAATGCAATTGTTTTTGTGAGTTTCATTACATCTTCATTGCTACTGATAGTATCTTACAGATCCTGAAGGCATTTTGGTATTAGGGATCCTTAACTTGCATGAGGCAAATTTAATTTTGCTGCTAATTACTTTTTTGAATTTTTTTTCAGATACCATATTAAAGAATAAATAACTTATTATATGCTAAGCCATAGTGATACAAATACAAGTAAGCAAAGGAGTTTGGGCCCACAAGGAGCTTGTGTTCTAGTTGGGAAAAGACGACACACAGATAAAGAGTACCTGAAAAAGTAGGAGAAAGCTATCTAGCATGGTTTGTTGGTGGTGGCTGGAAAGTGAGATGGAGACTTGGTTCTAGGGAAAGTGAAACAAACTCCTGCATCAAGGTCCAGGGAGAGCGGTTACAATAAGCTTCAAGTGATAATCTTCCCCTACAAGAAATGAGAATCATTTTTTGTGGACTTTGTGTTTCCTCTGTAAAATTGTTAAGATATTCTGGAAGTAGAACTTGGTTTGAAAAAAATTACAGGGGCAGCTAGGTGGCTCAGTGAAATAGAACACTGGCCCTGAAGTCAGGAGGACCTGAGTTCAGATGCAGCCTCAGACACTTGACTGACACACTTACTAGCTGTATGACCTTGGGCAAGTCACTTAATCCCAATTGCCCTGCCTTCCCCCCTCCAAAAAAAAAGAAAGAAAAAAATTAGTTGTACTGCATATTTATAAAATGATTTTATGTGCTTCAGTTTCCCAATTTTGTACTTATTAAAAAGCTATTCATTTAAAAAACCATTCATCACAGCCTTTATGAACAAGTTGTTACTTGACAGTGGGTCCTGTGGGATTATTTAATACTTGAAGGAAATAGTTATGCATGAGAGGTTCTTGTCCTGCCATGGTATTCAAAGGCTATTATTTCATCATTCAGAAATGTCTCTTTTCACTGCAGTACTAAACATTTAGATGCTAGAGATCTGTCTACAAAACTTTCCAATTCTGTTTCAACAGAAAAATACTTTTCTAGAGGAACTCATGGTGATACTAGCTCTTGCTCTCTATTTGCTATGTGACCTTGGGCAAATCATTTTACTCTTAGAGACCTCAATTTCTTTCTCTGTAAATGAAGAGTTTGACTAGATCTCTGAGGTCCTTTCCAGCTTTAAAGCTTGTGAAAAATGTGACCATTTTAGTGAAATCCTGTTATGAGATTTTAGATAGGACCTCTGGTTTTCATTATTCAGAGCTGCTAGCATTACTTAGCTGTATGTTTTATCCTGCTTCTCCTTTTTGCTTTTGACTGTCATGTGAGCACACAGCTAAAGCTGTTGTGCTTTCAGCAGTATTCTCTGTGAAAGGTTACAAGATGCTTTCTACATTAATGTTCTTCCACTTACAGTTCAAGTTATAACTTTTTGAAAAAATATGTATCTTAATATTTGATGTAAATTGATTTTTTCCAGATTATAATAACTGGAACTTCAAATTTATTATTAAGTTAATAGCAATGACTCAGTTTGCTGTTATCCAGTGGCATGTTGTATTACTTAATGGCTGTTCCCTGCTCTGGAGGACTGGAGTTGATTAAGTCCTGAGATAATGACATTAGATTTGGAGTCAAAGTCAAAAGATTTGGGCTCAAGTTCTGACTGCCTTTTTACTAGCTGTTTGACCAGGAGAAAATCATTTAACCTCTTTGAGCCTTAATTTCTTCATAATAATGCACATTTTTTATAGTGTTTACAAGATACTTTCCCAATAACTCTTTGAGGGCTATAACTATCTCTATTTTACAGATATGCAAATTAAGCCTCTGTCCAAAGTCATACAAGATTAGTGGTACCTATTAGTATGTTAATATAAGTTTCTTGACTTCAAATTTAGCATTCCTTCCACTATTCTATGCTGCATTTCCATTTGTAAAATTAAGATAATAATGCTGATACTCTCTACTTCATAATGTTGTTATGAAGTAAGTACTTGGCTTCCATCAGAGAGAGAGACAGAGACAGAGAGTAAACACTAAAAAATAATTACACAGTGGCAGCTAGGTGGCACAGTGGGTAGAGTACCGGCCCTGGAGTCAGGAAGACCTGAGTTCAGATATGACCTCGGACACTTGACACACTTACTAGCTGCGTGACCTTGGGCAAGTCACTTAACCCCCCTTTAAAAAAGGCTATATATATATGTATGTATATATGTATGTATGTATATATATGTGTGTGTGTGTGTGTGTATAAATAAATAATTATGTAGTGTTACTGTATAAACATTTTACCAAGTTATTTGAGAGGGGTTTGGTGTTTTTTTCCTCTTAAAAGTATATTGGCTTTTGTTGCACAAAAATTTAAAACTTAGTGTTTTAAAGAGAATCAATCTGTCCAGTAAAGAGAAAATTTGGAATGGCAAATGAAGTAGGAGATTGAACTCTTATGTTTTGCTAGTTGAGAAGGCTAATAACACAGATGGGTCATTCTCATTTTACTTTTCTTCTCTTCCCCCAATATTCTCCCCTCCCCTCCCCATTCCTCCCTCCATACCAGTCAGCCATCCCCCTTTATAATTTACAAAACCTATCAACTATGCTACCCCCATGTGGACAAAGATAGGAGGTATATGAGTGGCTAAGGAGAAACTGAGACTGAGAGAAGTTAAGTGATTTGTCCAGGATCACACAGCTAGGACCTGAGACTGGAATTGAACTCATGTCTTCCTAACTTCTAAGTCTAGAACTCCACCTCACTGCCAAGTGCTTATTGGCTAGTAACATCTTCAGGCTTATTCATCCACAAATGCACAGTGGTGTAGAAGAGCAAAGTGTAAACTCTGGGGATGGAGGCTTTAGGGGATCTCCTCCCACCACTCACCCCAGCAAATCTATTTTTAGTAATGAAGAGGAGAGAGGGAGAAATGAGGTGGTGGGACAAAAGGAGAGACCTTGAATTTAAATCCTAGCTTCATTGTTTACTGTGTCACTTAACCCTTCTCAGTTTCTTCACTTGTAAAATAGGGATGATAATGCCTGAAATATTTACTTTGCAGGCTTGTTGTGTGGAACTCACTTTGTAAAACCATAAAACAATATGTTAATGTGAGCTGCTATGATTGCTGTTGTTATTATGTCTTAAGAGACTTGGGCAAGGATTCAGGCCAGTAGAAGGTGTGCCTCCCTTACCCTACAGTATAAGCAACAGGGGCACATGGCTCCTTCAGCATATATGTGAAATGGTGAAGTTGTTCTGGTCCAAATTCTGCCGCTGACATGTAATGGCTGGGTGTGCATGGACAAGTTACTTAATTTCCTTGAGCTTCAGTTTTGTCGCCTATCATAAAGTTGTTGTGAAGAAAGTGTTGTTATACCTTAAAGCACTATATTAGATTGAGTTGTTATATGTAGATAGTCATAATAATATTAACAGTAGGCTGGGATTCATATAGCACTTTAAGGTTTGCAAAACACTTTACAGATATTATCTGCTTTTATAAAGCTGGTGGGGTATTGCCTACTATTTGGTGTCTGCTTTAAGTCTTGACTCACACCTATCTCCTACACAGTGGCCAAAGTAATTTTCATAAAGCAAAGATATTTTGCCCCACCTCCCCCCCCCCACTTTGTTAATTCCAATAGCCTCCTGTTGTCTCTGGATTCAAACATAAACTGCTCTGTCTGGAATTTAAAGCTTTTTACAATCTGACCCTTTTCTACTTTTCTGGTGGTCTTACATATTATTCCCCTCTAATGTACTTTTAGGTTTGCTTGCTATTCCTCAGCAAGCATTTATTAAGTACCTAATGTGTACCATATCTTTCATTTGCATGCTTTTACACTAGCAGTCCTTCATGACTAAAGTGCTCTCCCTTAGAAACTCTTGCTTCCTTCAAGACTCAGCAGGAGGCCTTTCCAGGTACTTCCTCTCTAAGGTTACCTTGTATATACTTTGTATTTTGTGTACAAGTATCTCCTGATCTGAGATTCCCCCGAAACCCCACAAAAAAAATCTTTGTCTTATTTTCATTTTTTAAGATACCTTCAAATTCAATCTCTGGTGGAATCAATCTCATGGCATTTCTCTATATATGCTTTGTGTCATCTAGTTTATCTTTTCTACCTGTTTTCTTTAGTGTAATTTCTACTTCATGGAGCACCTTGAATACTATAATGTTGGAATTCAGTCATGGTGGCCCTATTGTCCTTGATGGTGAAAAGCTTATTATAAATTTTTTATAGATTTCCATTTTTATCTTCTCTATTCTACTTTCTTTTCATCCCTTAAACTTGTTTTTCCTTCCACTGCATTTTTGTTACTGTTGATAATCTTCTACTATCCTACTTTGTAAGCTCTTATAAATGAGTTGATAATTTCAACTACTTCTGTTCATGTCTTGTTGAAGTGATTTCTAGACTCTTCTAGTCTTGATTAGATTGTGGAACATTGATTCCTTAGAAATTCCAGTGCAATACAACCAGGTTGCTGACTGCTCATAATAATGAGGGTATTCTTAAACTGTATGCAAAAAAAAAAATTCAAAGCATTTGTCTTATGTTGTGAATGTGAATGAGGAAAAAGTTTTATTCAGATAGTCAAGAAAACTAATTTTTTTTTTGCTTGTTTTTTAGGATGGATTGGATGCTTTGGTATATGATCTGGATTTTCCTGCACTAAGAAAAAACAAAAATATTGATAACTTTTTAAGCAAATGTAAGTAATCATCTGTAATAATTAATTATATATATATATATATATATATATATATATGTGTATCACCAAATATTACTTATTTTAAAATTTATCCATTTTGTGTAATTTATATTCTTTCCATTCTGTGGTTAAAAAGCACTTGTTCATTAAAGCTTCCAACATAGGATTAGTTAGGGTCAGAGAGGAGGAGGATCATCATTTTTATTGCTCCTTAATAACACTTGTAAAAGATTGTGTGCGCAAAAAGATAGCATATAATGGCTAAAATGGAAAGGGTTTCAAAAGTTTTAAACTGTGTTTATCTTATCTTACCCCTCTTTTATATGATTCTATGCTTGTCTTCTATTACAATAGATAATTGGATTGCATCAATATTACTTAGTAATTTGGCAGATTTTTGAAAAGATTCCTTTGTCTAGAAAGTTGTAACATAGTCTTTTTTTTGATATGGCTGAAAAACTTGTCCAAAAAATTGTGTCAAACTAAGTGGAAAACTGATCATCTATAAAATTCTGTTGAGACAGATTGACTTGATATTTACTTACAGGGGTTTTTTTGGGGGGTGGGGGGATTTTTTTTTGTACTGAGACATAAATGCTACTTTCAGAATTGACATTGTGGAGTTTAATAGCTGTACACCATAGTCTCTTGGAACCATTGAGACAGCGAGGGAGCATAGTGGATAGAGAGCTCTGTATTTGGAGTCAGGAAGCAGGAGTGAAAATCCTCCAGTACTTTCTAGTTGTGGGACCCTGGGCAACTTTCCTCTGCCTCAGGTTTCTCATCTGTAAAATGGGGGTAATAACACTTACTTTACAAGATTATTTTGAGGCTCAATGTATTATTATTACTATTGATTTCACTTTCAATTTATATTTAAGGTGTTATCTTTGATCTACAAAGACCTATACAATTCCATATACCTATTGGACAAATGCTTATTGAATTAATTGTAGTTTATTGAATTAAATACAATATACTCATTTTTAAATTAGAGGAGTGTCTAAACTGATTATACAGAAGATCATTATTCATGCTTCAGTAAGGCTAATTCTGCCCTCTGTTTTAGATCCCATCCCTTCTTGCTTCTTCCTAGATCCTCCTGTCAGAATTACTCCCTGATTGAGTTTAGAACTCCTCACCATGTATGTTGCAAATAATCAAAAACAATTAAGTTCTTAACATGTACTAAGCTTTGTACTTTGTCCTGAGAATACAGAATCAAAACTGAAACAGTCTTTGTCTTCAAGAAGCTTATGTTCTTTCAGGAGAGAGAGCATATACATATAAGTCTTCTGTCCTCAAGCCTCCTATGCCACCTACTGTCCTGTCTCAGTACAGGACCACAACTCTTCTTATGACTTACTTGACTTAGAAAATAGACATTATACATTGTAAGCTCCCCCTTCTCTCTGCTCTGTAGTTCAGAACTCCTGTGCGGTCATCACCTTCTTTCTTCTAGTTGTTCTCTCTGAAAGAGAGGTGATCCTTCTCCTTTATACGGCTAACTCCTCTATTTGTGCCCTTTATTCTATCCCTGGGAATTTGTCTTTTTGACTCTCTAGTATTGCAGTAGCTTCCCAATTATCTTCCCTGCTATCATTCATTCCTCTTTTTAAGCCATCCTCTCCAAAGCTGTATATTAGGAAGGCAGAATTTATGATTTCAAAGAGAATCTCATATGTGCCTAAAAGGTCCGGAACCGCAGGATATAAGGAATTCTCTAGGCAGAAGGCAGGAGAACTAAAGCATGTATTTACACTCCACAGTAACAATCCCACAAACCAGCGTCCCCATTTTGATATTTTCATCAAAAGCTTCCAGGCCCAATAGGTCCGCCTCACAAGGGTAACTAGGAGGCCACAGAGAAGCGAGATGGTATAAAGCAAAATCATATACATGCTTCCCCTCTACGGTAAGAAGATTACCCACTAGCCTCTAGTCAGCTCTGCTACCGGCAGCTCAGCTTTGGCTGTAGGCGTCTCTGGCTCCAACCGGAGAAGGAAAGGAGGATCTTCAAGCTGTCCTTTCCCCTCTTATAGAGTTTTTGACATCATCAAGCGCCGCCTGAACGACCAGGGCCGATTGGTTCTTGACTTGGCCCCTCCCCCAGCGTAGACCACGTTAACACACCTCCCCTCAGCCAGGGCCACGACTCATCACACAGGAAGCTCTGGTCCTGCCCCGGAAGAGCAAGCCCCAGCGTCCAGGGAAGCTCAACGAGGCGAGCTGAGTCATTCAAAGAAAACAAAGTCCATTCTGGCTACAAGCTGCTAGAAGATCCTTTCTAAAATCAGAAGTCTGACTGTGCCACTCCTCTGTTTAAGAATTCTCTGTTACTTCTAGATTAAAGTAAGATCTCCTCAGCTTAGGATTTTTGTTTGGTCACACTCTCCTTTTTTACATTTATTTCACCTTATCCCCCTTCATTCACTCTTTGTTCCATCCAGCAAGATTGGCTTGCTTGTTCTTAGAACTCAGTATTTCATTTTCCATTTCCATGCTTTTGTAAAGGCTCTTCTGCATGCTTGGAAGTTACTCATCCCTTACCATGAATACTTAACATTAAGGCTCACCTCAGATACTGCCTCCTCCACGAAGCCTTTCCTGATTCCCCCAAGTAGTTAGTTTCTCTCACTTGTTAGATCATTGTATCTTTGTCTTTTTACTTTCTTTATCCCTCTGTAGAATGTATGTTCCTTAAGAACAGGGAATGTTTTTCATTTGAAAATCCAGGTTGGCTTAGCCCTAGGAAGTGGAGGTCAGCACAGGAACCTAGCTAATCCAGGGTGAAACCAAACAAGGCCAGACACCTCACTTACAGGCACATTAAGAAGCCCAAGGGAAACCCAAGAAGACACCTGCCAGTATAAAAAATTGTTGTAAATCTAGATGTCCCTCCAAAGAAGGAGAGAGTAACTGTAATAACTTTAAGCAGAGACTCAGATTTAAAAAAAAAATAGATTTTCTACAAGGATAGTATTCAAGGATAGTGAAGTAAGACCTAAAAAATAAAATAGAAGTTCTAGAGCAAAGAATTAGGAGAATAGAAGAGAAGGTTGTAACCCTTACCTAAGTGATGGATTCCTTAAAAACTAGGAAAGACCAAACAGAAATCAGAAACAACAGGAACAAACTTCCTGATAATTACGGGGAGATTAAAAGATTTGGGATGGGGGGAGAAAAGAAAAGAATTAGAATCTAAGATGGTGTCCATCAGTTAGGGAATGGCTGAACAAATTGTACTATATGAATATAATGTAATATTATGCTGGAAGAAATGGTGAAAAAGATATTTCAGAGAGTCCTAATAAGAACATCTCCTTGTTGAGTGAAGTGAGCAAAACCAGGAGAACAGTTTGTACAAGAATAAATAACACTGTAAAACAAAACAACTTTGAAAGACTTAAGAACTCTCATTAATGCAATGACAAATGAGCCAAGTCTCCAGAGGATCTATAATGAAAGAGAGATGATGGACTCAGTACAGAAAGAAACAGTTTTGTTTTTTGACATGGCCGCTGTGTGTTTTTTTTAACTCGATTATGCCTCTTTGTTACAAGGATATATATAGTGTGTTGTGGTTTGATTTTTTTTTAACCCTCCTTGGTATGGGGGCGGGGTCCACTGGGAAGCAGGTGGGAATAGTGATACAAAAGAAAGATAGCTGTCAAAATTTTTTTCAAAATGTACAGTAGAAAACAGAAGGAAGTTAGAAAGTACAAACAAACAGGACAATTTTGAAAGTAACGTGGCATATTCTGTATATGGCATGAAATGAATATTCAAATAATCCTCTTCTGTGTTCTTCTGTGGCCTGGAGTTAGAAATTTCTAAGTTCAAATTCTCCTCAGACCCTGGCAAGTCATTTACCCTTCTCTCTGCTTCAGTTTTCCTCACCTACAAAATGGGAATAATAGTACCTACCTAACTGGGTTAAGTTAAGAATCAAATAAGATAACACATGTAAAGCCCTTTGTGCATCTTAAAGCATTATATTATTGTTATACAGAAGTGCTTTTTTATGTCATGTTTAAGTTCAGAATAAAAGTATCTAGTTTTTTAAAAGTTAGGTAAAATCCTCTTAGGGTCCAGTAGGGGAAATTGTGTGTGTGTGTGTGTGTGTGTGTGTGTGTGTGTGTGTGTATGTGTGTGTGTTTGTGCTCGCTCACTAGCTCGTGCATGTGAGAGATGAATAGTATTGTGTGAAGATGTAATAGGAATTAAAAAGTATAATGCTCAGAGGAATATGACGTTATTTCAGGCAAGACCATAGAAGACAGGGACTTGAATTCACTTACTCCTCCTTTTCCTCTAGTCTGGTTTCCATCCCTAACACTCCACTGAAATTTCACTCAAAGATTACTAGTATTTTTCTTGCCAAATTCAATGATTTTTTTTAAGTTGTCCTTGTCCTTTTTGACCTCAACTTAACATTTAACATTAACAACTCACTCCTTGAAACTTACTGTTCCTTCGGTTACATTGTACTTCCCTCACTTTCTTCTTCGGTCTTTGATTTGTCTTTTCTGACTTCTCTTCCTTTTTGTCCTTCCTCTGGTAATTGTGGATGATCCCTTTATGTAGCTTTGTCTTCAGGTGGACTTTAAGCATTCTCTTCCCTTTAAAAGTCTTTTGCTACTCTGACTAAAACTATCACTTCTCTGAGGTTGATGCTCAAATCCTGATTCTTAACTCTAGTTCTATATTTCCACTTAACTCTAGTTCTATATTTCCACTTACCTACAGGGTATCCCTTCATATTTAATAACATTAAAATGCAGTGTTTTAGGCTTCCCCTGTCTTCTTGTACCCTTTTATCCAGCTTTCCTCCCAAAATAAACTCTACTTGTTCACCTAAAGAACAATTTCTAGTGAACAAAAAATTGTTAAATTGAATAGAATCAGTACTATCACTTTCACTATTTTTTCAAGATTCTTATCTGGAAACGTTTATCACCTTTAACTTGTTTCCCCTATGTATCAGTTAGGCAAGCCAACATCAATGGTGACCATGAATGTGCCTGCATAGTTCTGTATCGCAGAATAGAAGAGACTCTCCGTAAAGAAGGCAGAAGAAGTAAAACATTTATTCAGACACCAGAGGATCAAATCCCAAAACCAATAACTTCAGTTCAATATAGCAGCAATTATATCCCAAAACCAGTAAGTCTACTTCATCATAACAGCAAAGAACTTAAAACACAATATCACAGCAGGGAGCCAAGCCATCCCATAACTTTTCGCCTCTGCTGGGGCCTTCCCATAAATACTCACTCACAAATCCTAGCTGTTTGCTTGCCTGTGTCCTCTCCTCCCAGAGTTCTGAGAGAGAGCTTAACAGCTACTGTCAGGTTATATATACCCTTTTTTGGAGCCCTAGGGCTTCACAACCCTTGTGCCTAATTAGCAAAAGGGTGTAGGCCTTCCTACAAACCAGCCTTCCCTAATCAAGCTTCCCTTAACTAACCCCACTTGAGATCTATTAATGGGAAGATCTTTAATCACATTAACACCACACTGTACCCTCTGTATCCAGTGCAGTTCAACAAACATTAAGTACCATGTATATGTAAATTACTTTTCTAGGCAACCATGAAACAAAGATCAAAAAATTTATAATCTACTGAGATTAGGAGTTGAGGGAAAAGAGTATAATCTACATACTAGTTAAGTATAAAGTAGGAAGTCATGGGTGGAAAGAGAGCAGAGAACGTGCTCTAGGAATATTTGGGAAGAAAGAGAAGGGTCAGGAGAGGTAAGGGAGGGTTAGGTAAGACTGCATGAAGAACTTGGTACCTGACCTAAGCCTTGAAGGAGGGTAAAGATTCTGGGAGGTGGAGATGAGGAGAGGAATTCTAGGCATAGGAGTCAGCCTTTCCAAAACATGGAGTCAGGGATAGAATGCCAGGTTATAAAGAGAAGTAAATAAAAACAAATTATTGTGTCTTAGGAAGGGCCTCAGGTCACCTAGTTCAGCCTGTACCTGAGCAAGTATATCCTTTTAAGTATTGGTGCCAAGATCAACTTCTAGATTTTACTTGGAAGTTATCCCCACCCAATAATGGGGAACTCACTACCTCACTAAACTGCTTCACAGTGTATTTCATTTTTAGACAGGTCTAATTGTTAGGAAGTGCTTCCTTGTGATGAGTTGAAGTCTCACTCTCTAATTTTTACCCATTGGTATTAATTGTGCTTCTTGTAGCCAACTAAAACAAGTTGTTCTTGAAGGTTGCCAGTGATCTTTAGTTGTAAAATATGAGGGTCTTTTTTCAGTTCTCAGAACTTCCTTTTGGATTTTCTTCTTTGCTTTGATGTCTGTGATATTACTGTCTCCTAAAATTGTCCTTGTCTGGCTACTACTTCTCAACCTCCATTTCTGGATTGTTATTCATCTCGCATTCCAGCCTTTTCCCACTCTGACTATCTCCAGACTCTGTTATAAATCCTCTTCTCTTCTCTCCCTGTATCATTTCCCTTGGTGATTTTATCAGCTCCCCATAGGTTCAATTATCATGTATATGCAGATAATTCCATAATCTATATACTATTTTTCTATACTCCAGTCTTGGACCTCTACTTAACTGTTGGAAATCTCTACCTGTATGCTTGTATCTCAAACTCAGCGTATCTAGAATTAAACTGATTTCCTTAAATTAACTGCTTTTCCAGACCTTGGTGAGGGCCTCCAGCATCCTCCAATCACCTATGTTTGTAACCTTTGCCACTTTATACCCTTTCAAGTTTTATATCCAATCACCAATTCTGTTGAATTTACCTCCATAGGATCAATTATTGTCCTTCCCTTTTGTTTCACACATTAACTTCTTTAAGGTTTTTATCGCTTCTTAGATTCCTTAATGATTTCCCTCTCTCTCTGATTTGTCCTTGTCCACACACCAAGATAATCTTCCTTAGGCAAAGATCTCTGTCATTTTTTGAAGTTTTTAGAGCGATATTCACTTCCCAATAAATAATTCTCCCTCCAATACATTCTGATAAAAAAAGTTAAAGAAAAAAATCTAATGTCATAATTATACGTGAGAATATTTATAACCTTCCATTTTTGTGGTTTGATATTTAAATTTTGGTTATCTGGAACTAACACCATCCATTGTTTTTGACTTGAGTATTACCTTTTAGTGTCGTCTTTATGTTGTAGTAGTCATTGCAGATTTATTCTCTTGGTTCTGTTTACTTTATTCTGCATCACTTATAAGTCTTACCATGTTTCTCAGAATACTTTTTGCTCACTTTACCTCTTGGTTCAATAATATTCCATTACATTAATGTATTTTATTTTTTAAATCATTAATTGTTGAGCACAGCACTTCAGAACACTGCCTTTTGCAGTGACAAAAAGTAGGAAATAAAGTAGTTACCCATTGATAGGGGAATGGCTGATCAAATTGTATGTTAATGTTATGATAGCCATAAGAAGTGAAATGATAAATGTGAGGAATTCAGAGAAACATCAGACAACTCATATAACTTTTGAAGAGTGAAAGAAACAGAGTATACAGGATGACCAATAACATAAACAAAAGCACCACTAATAGGCAGCTCTGATTAATTATAATGACTAATCTCCATCCTAGAAAAAAAATTTGATGAGACATTTCCTTCCCATTTGTAGAGAATTGGGGAAACAGCTAGGTGGAGCTGCTGAGCTTGGAGTTAGGAAGACCTGAGTGCAAATCCATCCCAGACACTTACTAGCTATGTGACCTTGGCCAAGTTACTTAACCTCTGTTTGCCACTGGTGAAGGTAATGGCAAACCACTCCAGTATCTTTTCCAAGAAAACCCCATAGACAGAGGTCCACAGGGTCACCAGTCAGACAGGACTGAAATGACTGAACAACAACATAGCATACAAGGTACTAAGGCTAGTCCAATGACAAAATTTTTGTAAAATTAATAATCCTATTTTATCATATATAGACTTTGTTATTAAGGAGAGCATACCTGACACAAACCTATTATCAAGTTGTTGGTGGTAACTTAGTTAAGCTCCTGAAAATTATGAGATGAATAGGAAAAACATGTTCTGATTGCATTTGGTTATGCAAATAGAGCTTGAGATTGAGTGGGGAGGACAAGGGAACAAGGAATAAGAATAGTACCACTTTGTTTTTCCTTTCCCCTTAAGGCCAATGTATCACTATCAGAATGGTCTCTCTCCTATCCCTTATGAGAGGAGACCAGAAAAAGAAAAGAGGGTGTTCCAGATCGATGTCAGCTGTTCTTTCTACTAAGGTCTTTTGCTTTGCTTAATTGTTTTTCTTTGCTGCAAAGGGAAGATTCAATGTGAGTGTCATCATCAGAATCGACCAGTGAGTTCACTGGCAAAAAAGACTTCAAGGGAAAAAATCCCCTCTACCAATTTGAATCAGTAACAGTTCTCCCTCTTTGTAGTCTTAGAGAGTTTCCTGGGCTCAGGTCACACAGCTATTTGTCAGAGGATGACCTTAAACTGAAATCTTGCTTACTCTTAAGGCCCGTTCTGTTGACTATGCCTTGCTACCTTTCATGTAAAAAAATATTCATCATAACATTACTTCCTCACTCCACCCCTCACCTATTGTTGTTTTTCATTGGTTTCAGTAGTGGCCCACTCTTTGTGACCCCATTTTTCTTGGTAAAGGTACTGGAGCAATTTGCCATTTCCTTCCCCAGCCCATTTTACAGATGAGGAAACTGAGGCAAACAGGGTTCAGTGACATGCGCAGGGTCACACAGCTAGTAAGTGTCTGAAGCCAGATTTAAACTCAGGTCTTTCTGATTCCAGTCCTGGTGCTCTGTTCCCTGTGCCATCTAGCTGACAACAGACATCCACATAGACATACACACACTCACACACCAAAAAAAAAAAAAAAGTAACTTTGTATGTTTTCATCGTATGTAATTTTTCTTTTTATCCTTTACATTTGGGGGCTATAGATCTAGTAGTAGGGTTGCTGGATGGAAGTCAACTATTTTCTTATATAATTCCAAATTATTTTTTCTACTCCATGCTTAGTTATGAATTCTTCTGTCCTCAGATGTAGAAGATAAAACCTGCCATTCTTCTGATATTTTCAATGGCACTACTTTTACATTTGGATCATATACATTAGAGTTTATTGCGATATAGGGTATACTGTAAGATGCTGATCTAAACCTTCCACCAAACATCTTTCTAGTGTGGTTTTGTCCCAACTGTTAAAAAGTATGTTCTAGAAGTTGAAGATTGATAAATTATTCATTGATCCAAATCAATTCAGGAAGCTTTCATGAAGCATCTACTATATACAAAGGATATACATACAAAATGAAAAGTCATCTTTGTTTTTGAGGAGCTCTTGTTTTACACGGAGGAATATTTGTAAACAGATAAAAATATGCTACTCGTGATAATTTGAGGAACTAGAGCTAAAGATTCCCCTTAGGAGGTGACATTTGAGACAGTGACTGAAGGGAGCTCGCAATTCTAAGATGTGGAGGTGAGGGGAAAGTGAGGTGCAGAGGTAGTACTTGGGACAGACTGTGTTTATACGTATATGTTAGGGAGACAACAGGTGGAATCCAACATTTTGGGAGCAAGTAGGACAATTTGATTGGATTATAGGGTGTGTGAAGGGAAATCATATTTGGTAAGCCTGGAAAGGTAGGCTGGGGACAGTTTGTATAGGGCCTTCAAGTGCCAAGCTGAGGAGTTTGTATGAAGGTTCCTTGGTAGAAGGATAACGTGGTCAGACTTAGGCTTTAAGAAGGTCAGAGTTAGAGAGGTAGATTTGAGGATCATCTGTATTTAAAACTGGGAGTGAATCTGATTTTTCAAGGAAGACTGTACAAAAAGAGAAGGGGAACAGGACAAGTTTAGGGAACACCTACATTAAATATATTTTTGGGGGGAAATAAGGGCAGCCTGAATGAATATTTACTTGTTTGTAACTAGTAAAGAAGACATTAAATATTTTAAAAGAAGAGTAGGAACCACCAACAAAAACATAAGCAGAGATAGAGAACCAGGAGTGTGGAGCTTTTCTGAAATCAAGGGAGAGGAGACTGTATTTAATTGGAGGTGATGGTCAACAGCATCAGCTATAGGTAATGTAAAAACAAAAGATGCCAATAAAAATGACATACTTTCTTATATCTGAGAAGAAAAAAAGAGTTAACCAAAACTAGTACAGTGGAATAGTCTATCATTTTAATGTTTTTAAACACAAAATTCCAATCATAATGGTTATTTTTATGTAGTTCTTTGGTTCACTAACTTGAATGTTCTTTGTAGAAATAATAGCTTACATCTATATCACACTTTATAGCTTACAAAGAGCTTTCCTAATTTCATATGAGACAGGGTAAATGTTATTATCCTCAGTTTACATATGAGGAAACAGAGTCTCAGAGAGGTTGAGTGATTGAATTGAAGTTCCATAGCTAATAGTAAAGGGCAAAGCCTGGATTTAAAACCAGAGCTTTTGCCTTCATGTTCAGTGCTGTTTCCTCTACCCCAGGCAGATGATGTGTCACAATTCTGGACAGTTAGAAAATGACATGGCAACTTTTTTCAATGACCATGCTGCCTATCGACATTTCATTGAGGTATATTTTTTATATACTTACTCTTCTCTGGTTAGTTTGTTTAGATTATTCTTTTTCACTTTATACAAATTTTACAAGGGCTTTGTGCTATACTTTATCATAAATAAATATGATAAACTTGTCTGCAAGTAGGCATGTATAGAAGCTGCAGTATATTTATATGTATACGGGGCAGCTAGGTGGCACAGTGAATAGAGTGGTGGGTCTGGCTTCAGGAAGACTCATCTTCCTGAGTTCAAAACTGGTTTCAGATACTTACTAGTTGTGTGACCCTGGGCAAGTCACTTAACTTTGCCTCAGTTTCCAGATCTGTAAAATGAACTGGAGAAGGAAATGGCAAACCACTCTAGTATCTCTGCCAAGAAAACCCCAAATGGGGTCATGAAGAGTAGGACACATCTGAAAAATGCTTGAACTGAATATGTATGTATATGTGTGTGTGCATATGTTTGATTTTTTTAAAAAAAACAACAACCTTTCTTTTTGAAGCAAAACAATCATAGTACCATGCAACTTTTATTAGAATCTGGAACTTAAGTTTAATAGTTGTTCTGTGTTTTGTACAACTCTGAAATATGAAGCTTTTCCATGTAATTTCATGCCAGTGTTGACCCATGTGGATTAAAATAGCCTTATTTTAACCCATGACCAAATTTGGAATTAGAATATCTATCCACTGGGAATTTGTAAATTATTGTAGCTTATAGCACGACAGGTTTATATAAATAATTACAGTAATTCCCACTGCTGTTTTAAATTAAAGTTGACTTTCAAATAGAGAAACATAATGAAACAAGTGCTGAAGGTGCCAGATTAGGTTAGTGTTTCTTGTACCTGTTTGTAACATCTCACTCATTTATTTGTACCATTTAAAAAGAAAAAAAGGGTTTAAAATTCTGATTAGGAAGATAAAAATTTTATCCCATTGACTTAGAACAGAGTATATTACTTCTTTGCTTTATTGATTTAAAGCATTTTTATTTTAATTTCTATTCATATCTCATGGTAAATTAACTATCCAAGCCTGTTTTATCTTTTATTTTCGTTACTTGTATTTCTTGTGGCTAAGATTTTATTTTATTGTGTTACTATTAAGTAAAGAGAGGAGTTATAGGCTTTAAAATTTAAAAAAATAATCTTTTTGCCTAATTACTTTTTATATAGTATATATCATAATTTATATTTTGTTTAACAAAGAAGTTTATTAGTCATTTTGGATTTTTTTTGTTTTGTTTTTACTTTTTCTGAAAACTTGAATATGGAATAAGTGAAACTAAAAATAGTAATTGTTTAATACTTATTTCTAATCTTTTCTCTTTACACAGATAAAGACACAATGAATAAAATTAGAGATTTGCGCATGAAAGCTGAAGATTATGAAGTAGTGAAAGTGATTGGTAGAGGTGCGTTTGGAGAAGTGCAATTGGTAGGTTACTTCAGTGAACTTAATGGTGATTATTTTGGTAAGGGTGCCTATATTGGTTCAACAATTTTTAGTTTGAGACTGTTGGATTTTTAAAAAAAACTGATCACTTTGAATTTTGGTTGCCCAATTCCTGAAAAAGTGTGCAAATTATGGGGTAAAATTCGACCTGCAATGTTGTATTTTCCATAGAGAACTCTTAGGACCCATGTATAGGGAAAGAAGGAATTGAAGCTTCAGAAGTAGAGTCTTCCAATTAGTAAGAATTGAGTATCTGATAAAGTTTTAGACAGTCTGTTTAATTAAGTAGCAGGGTTGGGAGTGAGGGATATAATTTTCTTCCTCCTTCTTTCTGTTTACCTAGCCTTGTAACATACCTCATGTGTCCCATCCCATCCTTCATTTCTCTGTTCTGGATCTAAGTTGCCTGGCATTTGCCTGGTATTTGCCTGGCATGGCAGTCTTAATGGTTTGCTAGGTTATTTGCTTTCACAGCCAGTTGGCTTTCAAACTGACAGACAAATGATCTGTTTATTATTCATATTTAGTGTGCATCGTGTACCAGGGTCTTTCTCATGTTATTATTGGATTTCTTTTGGATAAACAGTTATGCCAGATCCCTTTAATTACTAAAGATCTAATCCAAGGTAGATAAAGCATTTTTTACTAGCTTATGTGCTAGGCACTGTGCTAAGTTCTGGGGTTACAATTACAAACTGGTGTTCTAATGATTAAAGAGAATGCATAAAGGGGAGCTGGAAAAGGTGGGGCAGGAGTTTATGTGGCGGACGGTAAAGAGCAATGTACGTGAAATCCTTTATCCAAAAGGGGCTAATCGTCTTCATTTTCTTCCAGTTAGAGATCAAGTACTTATTCCTTTTTTTCCTCTTACAGAAGAAGTAATTTTATGAAATAGGGAATGTGGGTAGGCTTCACAGATTGGACCTTTTGGGGACAGTGCTAAAGATAGCACCGTAAAATAAGGAAACTAGTGAAACTTAATGATCTCTGATAAGTATAATTTTTAGAAGAGTAAAAGTCTGGATGTTCAGACAACTGTTGTGCATAGATTTCCCCCTCTCCCTCATTTCCCCTCACTTTCTCCTTTTTACTTAATTTATCTCTGTTATCTATCTCTTTCTCCCAAAACTTCTTAAGATGCTGCTGCCAAACATGTTAAGAAAAAAACTTTTACTTCCTGAGGCTGTCCATTCCATTTTTTAATAACTCTGTTAGGAAGTTTTTCTTTTATCAAACTGAAATTTACCTCTTTGCAACTTTTACCCATTGCTTCCAGTTCTTACCTTTTGATTAAAACAGAATTAATTTAATTAACTCTCTTTCACATGACAGCCTTCTTAGTACTTGAATATAGCTATCACATCCCCCCATCTTTTCTTGTGTAAGCTAAAAATCCCTAGTACCTTCAACCAAACTTCATGTGATAGAGAAGCGTTTAAAAATGCTGGTTAATTGATTAAGGTCCTTGACCATTCTTGTTGCCCTGCTGAACATTCTCCTCTTTATCAATTTTCTTTGTAAAATGTGGTGTCCAAAACTCAATATAATACTTCAAATGTTATCTGACCTAAAATATCACTCCCTAGATACTATTACTTCCCTAAAACAGCCATTAAATCTATTGACTGCCGTATCCTACTGTAGATTCATTGAGTGTGCAGTTCAGGAAAACCCTCAGCTCTTCTTCAAACTGCTTTGTAGCCATGCTTTTCACGTTTTGTACTTAGGAAAATGATTTTTAGAAACCAAGTAAAAGATTTTATATTTATCCTGACTTAATTTCATCTTATTAGATTCAATCAAATGTTCTAGGCTGTCAAGATCTTTTTGGATCCTGACCTCATCATCCAGTGTTGGCTGTTTCTCTTAGCTTTGGGTCATCTGCAAATTGAGTAGAGATCTTGTATATCTTTATCCAAGTCATTGATAAAGATGTTAAATAATATACAGCTACTAAGCACTGCTAGAGTCTTCCTTCTAAGCTAACATCAGACTATTAATGGCTGTTCTACGAGTTCAGCCGGGAGTTAGAATGGCAGTTCTAGTTAAAAATAAATAATCTGAATTGGAAGCTAGCCTGTCTGGTTTCTTTAATACAGAAATGGTGTTCATCACTGAAACAGATGGTATTTTTCTTCCATGTAATCTCATTGTAGAAACAAAATGATAAGGGCTAGGCATCAAAAGTGGTTGGAGGAAAGTGAGTATTGGTTTATCAGTTTGATCAATTTTGACTTACACTAATAATTAACATGCATGTTACTTTTTGTTTTATGTAATTACATAGCACAGTAGTCAAAGATTTTCAGAAATCAATGTAGACAATACAATGCTGTCTTTTATTAAAGTGAGTTAAAGTCTAATTTGTTAAATATGTATATATGTATTTCAGCTAAAGAAGGGATAATTGAGGTGACTGGGCTGTTAAAGTAACTTTTTTTCAAGTTGAAGTATTTATCAGATCTCATGAAGCTGTTATACTCATTTAGTGAATTGGTGCACTTTATTGTGATTTCTTGAAAATAAGAAATGCTTTCTTATCTAAGATAGCATAATTATTTAAAACAAAACCTTTGTTTTAAAGGTAAGGCATAAATCCACCAGGAAGGTGTATGCTATGAAGCTGCTGAGCAAATTTGAGATGATTAAGAGATCAGATTCTGCTTTCTTCTGGGAAGAACGGGACATTATGGCTTTTGCTAACAGCCCCTGGGTGGTTCAGGTATAGTTATGCCACTGTTTTATTTTATTAGAGCATAAATGTCTTAATAGGAATGAGAGAAGAATATGGAAGGAAGGAAAGAATGAAGGAAGAACTTATAAAACACTTTGTATAGGCCAACCACTGTGTTAAGGGCTTTACAAATATTATCTTATTTTATTCTCACAACAATCCTGGGAGGTAGGTGCAATCATTTTCCTATCTTACAGTTGAGGAAGCTGAAACAGATAAGAGACTTCCTCAGGATCATACAACTATTACATGTTTGAGGCTGGTTTTGAATTCAGGTTCCAATGACTCTGAGCCAGCACTCTGTCCACTGTGCCAACTAGCTGCCCATTGATATATCATGTAACTAGTACTATAAATGGAACTAGAACTGAGTCTCCCCAACATTAAGCAGGTAGTTTTTCTCTGTAGTACTTTTCCTGAAATGAGAATTTTCATGAGGTAAATGGTATTACCTTGATTTTTGTGATCTGATATGTACGTAACTTTAATTTGAGATTCAAATCAAAATAATGGAAATTGCCATTGGTGTCTTTTGGACAGTTTTTTTTTAAATGGAGTACTTTTTTTCCTTCAAGGAGAATCACGTACCTGTACTGTTGATACTGTTGTTTTCAGTGGTATCCAACTCTTAGTGACCCCATTTGGGATTTTCTTAGGAAAGATACTGGAGTGGTTTGCCATTTCCTTCCTCAGCTCATTTTACAGATGAGGAAACTGAGGCAAACAGGGTTAAGTGACTTGCTCAGGGTCACAAGTGTCTAAGGTTGCATTTGAACTCAGGTCTTCCTGACCCCGGGACCAGTACTCTGTCCACTGAGCTGGCCCTCAACCTGTACTAACAGGTTATATATGCTAGTGATTTAAATATAGTAATATAGATAGCCCCTTGTTACAGCTGTATTCTAGTTTCAGAGATATCCTTCCATCTTTGAAAGTAGTGGGCTTCCTTCTAAGTTTCAAATTCAGAAAACAAACAAACAAAAACAACCCAAAACAAAAACCATTTAAACCAGAAACTTAACAAAAGTAAATGGCTTAACTATGGAAGTTAAAGACCAAGCAGGGACCTTGGACCTTGGACAAATCACTTAACATCTCTGGACCTTAGTACATGTATAAAATGGGTCTTGGACTACTTGACCTCTGAAGTCCCTTCTAGCTCTAAATCCATAATGCTTTATTTGCTATAGTATTTAGGGGCAGACAGTATGTAGAATGTGATTATCCTGAATTAATGTTTATATTTATAAGTAAAAAATTTATATTGATTAACTATTTTTGTTGGTCCTCTTTTGATAAGATGACTATTTTGTATTCATATCTTAAATAGCTTTATTATGCATTCCAAGATGATCGATATCTCTACATGGTAATGGAATATATGCCTGGTGGGGATCTTGTAAATTTAATGAGCAACTATGATGTACCTGAAAAGTGGGCCCGCTTCTATACTGCAGAAGTAGTTCTTGCTTTGGATGCAATCCATTCAATGGGCTTTATTCATAGGTAAGAATTTAAATCATTAAAAATCATTTTCTTGGTTTGTTAAAATAAAAAGCAAAACTTTTGTAAGTTTATTCTGGCATTGAGGTTCCTTTTCAGCTAATATAACTCAAGAAGATAAATCTTTTAAAATTCATAGGCTTATCTTTCCTTTTCGAAATAGGTATCAATACATTGTTTCACAATTTTCATCACAATCTTTTTAATGTGGAGGTCATTCATGTAATCAGTTATACATAACATTCCTTCTAACTGCTTAACTTTAAAACAGTATATAATAGGAAGACATTGTCAGAAATGTTTTGTAGTACTTTAGTAGTTAGCCTACTTTTTTTTCCCTAGAGATGTGAAGCCTGACAACATGCTGCTGGATAAATCTGGTCACTTGAAGCTAGCTGATTTTGGTACTTGTATGAAGATGAATAAGGTTAGTATATTTAGTTATGAACATGGTTTAGCCAAATGAAGAAAATTACATTGTTAGGAAATGTTACTAACCTTATGTGGGCTTTTAGAGTATTGACGTGGACTGTCTTTATTTGTTGAACTGGATACCATGGTAGCAATGCTGTATAAAGAACTTGTTCATGATTTATTTTTTCCTCTCTATTTAGGGTAAGTGTAGATTGCCAGATTTACTAAATCCTTCATAACAACTTTATAACATGTACTTATTGGTAACTGAAAATGGAATTAGTTTTAATATTACCAAATAGTTGTATCAGTGTTGTGAGTGGGCTCCAACAAATTCTGTCAGTGTGTTTATACTTTTACATTTTATTGTGCTTTTGGATTTTTGAATTACATTTTATTGTTCATAGTTCTAAAAAAGCAAAGATTCTTCTCCTTCCCATTAAAATCAGAGTTTATTTTAATATTTAAGATTCATCAGAAAATAGTAACCAAATAGTGAAAAATTACCTTTTTCTAAGAAAATAACATTTATTAGTTTATTATGTATTAGGAGGAAATCTTTGGCAATTTTTACACTAAAGGTTTTATTGCAGTTTTTAAAATTGATAAATGGGAAGGTTTTGTGCAAATTATATAGAATTTGTTAATTAATTCAGTAAACCTTTATTAAGCTCTTATTTACATAGCACATTCCAGTAGGTACATGATAAGCCATGTACACAGATACACACAATGTATAAGAAGAGAAAAATTTATAAAAAGAGTTATAAAGTTCCATGAGTTCAGATGAGAAACTATAGCTTTGAGGTAGGTGTTGGAGAAGGAAAGAAAGAATCTGGTAAAACTTCATAGAATTGAGGGTAGTTGATCTTATCTTTTAAGATGGTGACAGATAATTTTATTTTTCTATTTGCTCTTTGCATTTTCAAGCATTATTTGTTAGATCTTTTAGCAGTGCATAACTAAGGCCTTTATTTATTAAGGATCTATATGGTTCTTCAAAAATATTTTATGCCTTAAAAATGTAAAATTCTGCTTGTGAGGTTTCTCAGATATTTAGCATATACTGTGCAAGGTACTGTGTCAGGTGCTAGAGATACAAAGATGAAAAATGACAGTGCTTCCCTTCAAGAAGTTTATAGTCTAATGGGATATGTGTATGAGGGATAAGACAAGCACACCGAAATAAGTATGATACAAGGTGATAAAACTACCGCAACCTGTCAGACAAAAAATAAGAAATTTGAAATGAGAGAAATCATTTTTAGCAACAGAGATCAGGTTTTCTCTTCAGAGAAAAAATGCTACATAAGGCAGGGCCTTAAATGAAATGAAGGAATTTTTATATGTCAAAATGTGGAAGAAGTGTGTTTTGGCATGGGAATGGGCTATGCAGATAAACCACATTTGGAGTGAGAAGTATTAATTAAGGATCAACTAGTATCCTAGTTTGACTAGAGGTCACAAGGAATGCCATGTGAAATCAATTTGGGAAGGTAAGCTGAAGCCAAATTGTTGGAGGCTTTAAATGCCATGCCTCAGTGGTTTGTATTTCATCTTAAAGGCTTGGAGAAGACACTTTTTTTTAACAGGAGTGACATAGTCAGATTTGTGCTTTAGGAAGGTGATGTTGGCAGTAGTATGAATATATGTATTGGAAAGGAAAGAGACTGGAGATAGGAATACTAGGTGATAAGTTGTTAAAATAACATGGTCCAGGAGTAATGAGATATTGACCTTAGAAGGTAGCTGTCTAATAGTTCAGGATAGATGTGAAAGAGATTATTGAGGAATAATTAATGAAATGGTGAGGAAATGGGAAGATTCGAAACTGAACAGGATTTCAAAGCTGGGTGGTCAGCAAGATGCCGGTGCCATCAACAGAAATAGGGAAGTTTTGGGGAAGAGGAGCAGGTAAGATCTTGGGATTTTAAAGGTCATCTTGTCCAACTCCATTACAGATGAGGAGATCGAGTCTCTGAGGTCAAGTGAATTGCCCAGGGTTACACAGGTAGTAAATGGAAGACCTGAGATTTGAAACTAAGTCCTCCGACTGCAAACCCAGTACTCGTTCCTCTTTACCACACTGATTTCACTTTTGGACATGTAGCATTTGAGTGGCAAAAGGTTTCTAACAAGTAATTAAAAATGATCTCAGAGGGGAGATTAGAGAGAGGAAAAGAATGGATGAAGATTGAGAGGTGTAAAAGAAAAATGAAGGTGAAAGTTCATCTACTGAGAAGGGTTAATAGTAGAAATGGGAGGATGGATGCTTGAGGAGAGTGGAAAAGGTTTGAAACATCTACTTTATGGCATGTGGTAGAGAGTTAGATGAGTGAGATTGCCATGCAACAGTGAAGGTCCTGCTAAAGTTAGCCAGCATGAATTCGTTGTTTCATTATGCAGTTTTGTGATGTTTTCCAGCAGCATTCTAGTAGCACAGAAGGTGATGATGATGAGAGGAGAGGGATTCTAAGATTGAGGATTAATAGGATTGGAACCGTAGAAAGAGAAGGGATGGGAATGCCAAATTTTAGGGATACAGATAGTGTGTTTTTAAAGATTGTTTTACTGTGTGTTCTGTTTTTATCAAACTTTGCTCCCACCCAATATACTCTCCCTTAAAACAGAAACAGCAAAACAGCTCTGAACAAGACCCCTTAATACAGGAGCCATGACTAAGAGAGTAGACAGTATTCCTCATTGGTAGTCTATCATTTCTCTTCTGAAAAGAAGGAAGTGTCCTCTGACATCATTCACCTGGAATCAGTATTGAGTGTTATACTTGATTTGATTTTCTTTTGTCCTCTAGTGTTGTCTGCAACATTATTATACATGTATTATACATTATAGTATGAGTTCACATGAGACTTTTCTTGTTTTTTTGAATTCCTTATGTTCATCTTTCCTTGTTAATACTCCACTGTATTCACTACCAAGATTTATTCAGTCATTCCCCAATTAATGGGCACCACCTTTTTCATTTTCTAACTTTTGTAAAAGTGATGCTAAAAATAGTTTCTGTTACTGAACTCAATGGGGATCATAAACCCAGTAGTAGGCTTTCTGGGTCAAAGGGTATGAAGAGTTTAGTAAGTTTTTTCTTTTTCCACATAATTCCAAATTGCTTCCCAGAATGACTGGATCAATACATGCTTCCACCAGCAATGTACCAGTGTGCCTACCTTCTCATAAGCCTTTTAACATTGACCGTCTTAAGCTTTTTTCATCTTAGGACAGTGTATTATTAAAGTGACTGGCTTTGGATTCAAGACCACTAAAGGAGGAAAAAGGAAGCCAGAACAGGGATAATGGAGAAGGAGATGAGAGAAGGAATATATACTATAAGTACATAAAGTTGCTTTAAATGAACTAAAGTCATAATGTAGACAGTGATAAGTCCAGCAGGATAGGAGATTATGTTCAGAAAAAGGAATTTCAGGGTTAAGGGTATTAGAAGTAGAGAAGTTTTAGGTAACAGAGAAGTCTAAAATGTGGTCACTTCTTTGGCTGGCTTGAGAGCCAGTGGAGCCAAAGGACCAAAGCAGAGAAGATTGATGAACTTGAAAGACCAGTATATTAGTCATCAGTATCAATTTTTTTCCATTGTCAGGGATGATACGGTTGGAGTGAAAAGGAAGAGTGTTAGTTCTAAGTGTTTTTCAAATGAGGAAGTAAGAGGTCAGTACATGGCAGGGATAAGGATCCAAATAAGATGAAATAATCCATTTGTTTTATGAATTTGAAAGGAGAGAGAGATGGAGTTGTTGCATGATGGAAGTGGACAGTAAGGAATTAGTGGAGTCATTCTGGCCCTGTATGTTCTTATATTTTCTCAGTATGATGCTGAAGGATGTCCTATTTAATTAAGTGCCAGAAAATAGAAAGTCTGTAAAAGAGGAAGAAATTGGAGGCAGCCAAGGTAGTTTTTAAACAATAGAATGAATATCTAGACAATACAGTGGGTGTCCAAAAAAAGTAGAAAGAGAAGGATAAGTACTGGAGAAAGAGTGTGACTAGGTTGAATAAGTATGACAGTACTTACTGGGCAAAGTAGCAAGAGAAAGAGCTTTTCACCTAATTAGGTGGTGTTATTGTACAGCAGGGTTTAAGAGGGTGTGAAGTTTGGAGTGTAGTTGTGGAAATGCCAGGTTTGTAGAAATATACAGCGTAAATCGACCTCAAGATTCTAAGTAGATTATTGATGTGAGAGAAACTTGCAGATAGATAGCTTTTTCTGGATAATTTGGAAGGCTAGGAAGGCTGGATGTTTACAGTGTGTGAAGGAGGAAGGCCTTCACTGATTTCTCTATGGTAATTCTAAAAAGGTTTTATTGAGGAAAAAATTTCCTTTGTGTGAGTTTATGTCTATATTTGGATTCATACTCTGATTTACCACTTTTTATAGGAAGGTATGGTACGATGTGATACAGCAGTTGGAACACCTGACTATATTTCTCCTGAAGTATTAAAATCTCAAGGTGGTGATGGCTATTATGGGCGAGAATGTGATTGGTGGTCAGTTGGAGTATTTTTATATGAAATGCTTGTAGGTGAGTAAAATAGAACTTAACATATTTATAGCATAGTATATTTGTCCTAAAAACTCATCATTGAACTGTTACCTTTAGCTTTTATTTAGTTGATCTCTTTATTTTGGTTTATGTGGAACGAAAAGCTTAGTCAATCATTTAGCTATCAGGTACATTTTCCTGATGTATCAGTCTTTTTGAGGTACCAAATATGCATATCTTTTATCTTTAACTCGTGTATAATGCATATAAATTTGGATGCTTTTTAAACTTGATCTTGATGGCTTAAATGTAGAAAATTTTGTTTTATTTCTCATATTACTTTTTCAGGTGATACACCATTTTATGCAGATTCTCTGGTTGGGACATATAGCAAAATTATGAACCATAAGAATTCTCTTACCTTCCCTGATGATAATGATATATCAAAAGAAGCAAAAAATCTTATTTGTGCCTTCCTTACAGACAGGTAAAATATCTTACAAGCAGGCAAAATATTTTAAAACTAGAATGCTAAGGGGATTTTGATTTTCCATAATGAGGACCTATAGTTTAGCTATTAGGTGCTTATAATATCAAATGTTTTATTTTTAAATTAACAGGTGCCTCATTTGTGAACACAGTAAGAGTTGTATAACTGTCTATCTTGTTTTAATCTGAAACAGGGTGTATGGTAGGGAGAAGGGATATTATCCTAGTATTTGAACTTTGTTTTGTAGCTGTAACTCTTGTCACCCTTCATTAATTGTTGAGCTTCTGTCCCCTATGGACTAAAGCACATAAATAAATAAGCTATGATCATAGATCCATAGAATTTTAGCTGTAGAAAGGATTTTGAAGATCATGGAATCAAGTGATCTTAAATTTACATTGCATATTTTAAGTTTATAGTATTATTCCAATTGTACTACATAAAGTTTTGTTTCTCTTCACAAGGACAAAAGAGCTGCATAGTATTCCTTGTAGGTGGGGCTGTATCTTTGGGGTTTGAGATTCCTGATCTGCTCTAATGCTTTCTCTTTTACCAGTGAAAAAGCTGACAGCTCCCTGATTGCCTGGGGTCACATAACTAGCTAGGAACAGAACTTTATGAGTAGCACCTAAGTTTCTTGAGGTGTAGTGTTCTAAAGTTGAGGCAAAGGTAAATTAACTCTTAATCTGAAATTCCCAAGTCTCATCTTCTTCCTTATTGGGTTTGGTTTTAGTGACAAAGACCTAGCTCCTTTTCCTTTTCTGCAACAGTTATCTTTGGCCATGGGGAATTGTTGTCCTCTCTTGGCAGAAAAACTTATTTGCCATGCTAAGTTTTCTGAAGGTACCATATTCTAACACTGCTATAATTCCCTAAGACTTATTTCCTGTCCATTCACTGGAGAGGGATCAGTTAATTGTAATTTAATTCTAAAATACCTTCCATCTTTTAGAATTTCCTTGATATGTTTAGACTGAGACTGTTTATGTGAAGCTACTTCTGCATGCATATTTTCAAAAGCTAGCTTAGAAGAGGAAGAAGCTTTTAAAATTATTGAAAGACTTAGTATTTGTTTAGACTTACCTTTCAAGTTCCACATTTCATTCTTGAGCCTTTGTCCTATTTTTCTAACAGTGAAATGACCTTTTTGGGGTTACAGTTGCGACTCATTGCTAGCATCTTCCAACAACATGGAAGGAAAATTTAAGAAACGGATAGCTTTTGTATATCTAGTTCATTTTCAAGGAAGAGGGAGATGGAAATGATGAAAATGGTAGAATGTCAAGCAGCCAGATGAGAGGAGTGAGTGCTGCCACTTTTTTTCCAGTGCAGCCAAAGGCAAGCTAGTTTAAGGAAAGTATATTTCTACTTAGAGGAACTTCCAGTAGTGCAATTGATTATTTCTAAGCAGGGGAGACATTTTATGGAGGTAATTTTTAAGGGAAGACATTTGCTTGATTTTCTTTTCACAGCATCTTAGATAAGATTTGGGAGAAATATCAGATCTCATCTAGTACAATCTGTATCTTAAAGGGGATTCTCTCTCAACCATTTCACAAGGCAGCTGTACAGCTTTTGTTTGATGACCTCCAGATAAAGAGTTCTATTTTGGACATGTGTAATTCAAAATACTACATATGAATATTCGGGTGGAAATGCCCAGCAGTCGATGGATGATATAGAAGTGGAGTTCAGGAAAGACATGAGGGTTAGATATAAAGATTTAGGAGTCATCCACATTAAAAATGATTATTAGAATGAGTGGTTGAAAGGTAGTGAGGTTGAAGGGGAACTGATAAGGTCACAAAGAGAAAGAAGGCCCAGAGAAGAATCATTTGATACACCTAGGATTGGGGATAACATCTGGATAGTGACCTTGCAAAAGAAACTAAGGAAGAATGGTCAAAGAGATAATAGGAGAACCAGTAAAGACAATTGTCTTGAGGGAAGAGTGCAGCAAGAATTGTTCATAGTATTAAAAGCAGCACATAATTCAAGAAAGTTAAGGACTGAGAACAGCTCCATCAGATTTAGCTATTTGGAGAGAGCCAATTCAGCAGAATGCTAGGAGGGGGAAGTTACATTGTAGGAGATTGACAAGTAAATGGGATGCAACCAATAAGAATGGCTTTTTCTTAGAATTCGTCTATGAAAAGGTGAAGAAGTATGGGACAATCACTTTTAAAATGGCAGGGGGAGTAGACAGGTCAAGTGAAGTGTCTGGGGTTTTTTCTGGGGGGTAATTGTTTTTGAGAACAGAGGAGATGTGGGCATGTTTTTAGGCAGTAGAGAAGGAACTAGTGGATAAAGAGAGACTACAGATGAGTAAATCAAAAATAATCAGAGAGGCAGAGATGGAATCAGAGGTATAAGTAGAGGAGTTGGTTTTAGAAAGGAGAAGATCCAAGTCCTAGAAACAAGAGAAAAAGAGGAAAGAATGTAGGATGATATAGATATTTTGATGTATAGAATAGTCAAGAAGAGGGAATTCATTTTTTTTTCTCAGAATAAAGTATAAAGTGGCTTTCCTCTTGAGAGGGAAGGAGGTGGGTGGACTGGGTGGTATAGAAAGCTTGAAAGGAAATGAGAAGGTTTGAAATAGCTGCTGTGGGATAGAAAATCAACCAGGGAAATATGATTGCCTTGCAGTAGTGAGATCCCAGCCAAGATTGGATACCATATTATTAACACAGCAGAGTTGTGAGACTTTATTTAGTGTGATGTTCAGCAGCCCTTGTGAGTAACAATGGAGAAGGTGGGAGGACAACACAGGATTGAGGTCTGTCAGAGCACTAGTGGCACTAAGACAAAGTGGGAAGATTTTTATTTGAAGTGATTAGTTATAAGGGCAGGACTACAAAGGGAGAAAAGGGAGGCCAGAGCAAAGTGCTAGACCTGGAAAGTAGGGGGAGGTAGAGTCAGTGGAGGTCCTGGTGAGGATACAGGATAGATTTAGGAGGAGTGAGGTTGAAGGACAGATAGAATTTTAGGAGCTTGTGGTTTGCCTCCTCTTTCTGTCTTCCCATCTAGTTAAGTTCCAGCTCATTTTTCATTAGAGAATAGATAGTATATAGTGCTGGAGGGCTCAGGTAAGTGCGCATCCTTAAAGAAGAACTTAGAACTGTGATTCATAGGGCTTATTCCACTGTCCTGTAGGTAAAGAAATTAGGCAGTCTGGAAGTAATTGTGACATCTAGTTAAAAATAAATGCCAAAGATGATTTTTTAAAAATGGAGATTGTAGTTTGGAGTGACTGTTGATGTGGCTGTGGATTGGTCCTTTTCAACTATCTGGAAATTAATTTGGAAAAGTGACCTGAACTGTTGATATCCTTTGATCTAGTAATGACTATACCCAAAGGACGCCAAAGATAGAAACGAAAGTCCAGTACTTACCAAATAGTGATAGAAGTGATAGAAGTTCTGGGAACCACAGAAAATCTTCATAGCAATTACTCCCTCTCCTACTCAAAACAGATAGTCTTTATCTCAATTTATTGGAATTTTTCCTATTTAACAGACATTTCTTGCATAAATTAGAGGGCTTTTGGAGTTTAAAATATTCTTCTCACCTCCTGAAAAACTTTAATTTAGATTTAGCAATTTCAAAATTGGAAGAATGAACTTAGGTGCTACTTCAATTGTCCTTCTAGGACCAACATTAGGCATTATAGTGCAGAAATTTTGCCAGGGAGATTAATAGTGCTTTGGTGGTTAGAAAGTTAATATGCTTCCCTGAAGAATCTAACTTAGATAATTTGATGGAACAGATCACTGGCCTTTTCCTTTGTATCTAAATGTCATTGCATCTGTCTTTGTAGAAAAGCAGATAAATTTCCTGTTGTTTGTGGGATTACAGTTGAACTTCAGATTTTCAGATGTGTTTTGCTTACATGTGACATTAGGCCCGCAGATAACTGTGTTTAGTGCCACTGCTTCTCCATTTTGATGAACATTTTCCTATCTTGTTAGAGAGGTCAGGAGGCAGCATGATACAGTGAAAAGAATATGGGAATAGGTAAAGATAAGATGGTGCATTCTAGTCTTGACTTTCCCATTTCACTGGCTCTATTCCTTGGGCAACTCACCCTCTGAGCCTCCATTTCCTCATTTCTGAATTATATCTAAAACCCTTTTCCCTGCATATCTCAGGATTGTTTTGAGAGAAGCACTTTATTTTTAAAGTGCTGTGTACTATAAATGAGAACTATGACTTAGATGGTTTTGTTGTCTCTTTATTCTGGCCTTTCTTTCTAATTATACAGATCCCAACTACTTCACTTTTGAATAATTATGTTATGAAAAATAGCATTCATGCACCAGCTGGTAGAAGACAGCAAGGCTGTTATTTGAACAAAATCAAAATTTCTTACTGCTTAAAAAATAAGAACTCAAAAGTCAGCTAATAGGCACATATTTGTATCTAGTGTATTAAGAGAGTTTTTAAAAAAGTTATCAAAGAAAGTGAACTTGTTTTATTATGGAACTACATAAAGACACTTGATCTGTGAATTCTAATTGTTAATTAAAAAACCGAATTGAATATTAACAAATTTCTTTTCTTAAAATTTCTCTTGACATTCCTTTTTAATGTCCCTTTCCCTTCTTTCTCCAGTTATCACCTCGGCTGGGGTATGATTAAAATGAATCATGCAGAATTATATAAATAGGCTTTTCAAGTTTATATGAATCAATATTTAGGATATTGTAGCCTTTTGTTTTTAAATACAGTGTATTTGATAGCAAATAAGCTCCCTTACTACCTACTATATGGGTGTATTTTTTTTGTGAGAAGCTCTTTTATATACTACAAAATGCTATATAATTGTGAACTATTTTGGTATCTTAACAATGTCTTGTGTCATTAACTTTTTAAAACAGGGAAGTGAGATTAGGACGAAATGGTGTGGAAGAAATCAAACGACATCTCTTCTTCAAAAATGATCAGTGGGCATGGGAAACTCTTCGAGATAGTAAGTTGTTGTCACACCCTATCCTCCTACCCTAACATGCATGTGTGTGCACGCACAGATAATTCTTTATTCAAAAAGATTACTTTCCAATTGATGTACACATTTTTGTCTGCTTAAAAATAAATAACTCAAATGTTATGTACATCAGTACTATTTCATATTTTGAGAGAGATAATTAAAAGAGCTCCTGGGAGAGGATACTGCCTTTCTTAATGCAAGTCATTATTTTCTCTGAAACTTAAGCCTTAGAGAGTTGCCTAGAGGAATGTGAAATCATATGATATCTCTAGGGTCATGCAGCCAGTATATGTCAGAGGCAGAATTTGAACCCACATCTCTTTGGCCTTGAGGCCAGCTATCTTTCTATTATACTATGACTGCCTCTTTTACCAATATGAACAAAATAGGGTTTATAGAGTATTTCTTAAAAAGTGGAGTTTTATTGCCTTCAGTTAATACATTTTATGAACTAAGCAACAAATGGAGCTCCAGTAACAAAAAAATTATAGTAAATATTGAGAAGACAAAAGGGATTGGTTTTAGAGTAAAGTAATAATACTCTAGCTAGAGAGTTAAGTATAGGGAGATTTGTGCATGTGAGGGTTTCCTGTTTAGGAATGTGAAGAGCAGTAAGATTTTCGTATCGTCTACCCTATTCCCCTCCCCCAAGGGGTAAAAGTATTTTTTGGACATGTTGTCTTGATGCTGCAGCAGAAATAGATGCATCAATGAAACGGTGAATTTTAAAGGAAGGAACTGGTGAATGGTTAAATTGATTTGGTGCTGTAGTTTGAGCTTTGCAGCATTCTTCATAAAGCCCTTGGATAACAGAAAGTACAAACACAATGGTTAATGGAGAAATAAATACAATGCAAAATCAGCATGCCATCACCCCCAGATGTAGCCCAATAGTGAGGAGAGTACCCTGTGTGTGATTGATCGCTGATGTTATCTGAAGTGGGCAATGCTTCCTGATGAAATTTAACTGGGCTCTGACCAAACGCTTTAGCTGCATAGAGTCTGAGTAGGTTTAATAGGTAATCATAAAAAATTTGGGAAAGAAAAGGAAAAGTTTGAATTTCGAATTGAAGCCTAAATTAATTGTTTCATTATATCATCTTGTACATTAGTTGTAGTCTTGAAAAATTTAAAACGAGTTTATTCAAGTATTGTTTTTGGTGTACTAAATGAACCTTTGTGTTTAAAAGACTACTACTATGCAGGGCATTTTTTGTGAAGTTAATAAACATTTCCTAATTTAGCTTTTGAAAGATACTTTTAATCTGTGAGATTTGCTCAAAAAGTAGCTCTCTAGCAGTTGCATTTTGCCTTTTAATGGACCTTTTGGTCGTTTTTTAGTCTTTGCTCTGTGGTTGAGGAAATAAAGAGTTGAATCTTATTCTTGTTCTCTCCTTCCTTTCATTTCCGGCCAATGCCAAGAGTTTTTTCATTCTGCTTTGGTGACCTCTTCTACTCATGATGACTTTGGGTATAATGTGGCCTTCTGATTTTTTCAGAGTTGAGTTATGATAACTTTTACCATTCCCAGTTCTTCTATCAAATACGAATTGAGATTAGAAAAAGTTTTTCCCACATTTGTAATGTTGTATAGTGAAAACGAAGAAGCTTACTACCTAGTGAAAGCTGCAAGAGAAGCATTGTGGCCAGAAGGGCAGCTCTTAACTTTTCTGTTTTACTTAGAGCCCATCTGCACCAGAGCAGACTAGGAAAAGCAATAATGCATCTACTATCAAATCTTTAAAACTGTTGTATAGAAATCCTCAATGGAAACTGTCAACATCAAACAGACAGAGTTTTGGATTTTAGTCTGAAAAAGAATTTGGGGCTTAGAAGGTTTAAAAAAATAAATACTCAGAATTTATGATTGAAGTGATTTTATTTAGCAGATCTAAATTTTAAATCATGTTACTTAAAATCCTAATTTAACACAGAATCCCCTAAACATTAGGGGGTAATGACATAATACATTTATCCTTGGGTGCATTGAATTTTATTTATATATGTCAATCATTGCATTAAAGAGATTACTTGTATATGCTAGGGATCTGTGATTTCATTGGTATGGCTACTACGTCTGGTACAGGTAGGTTAGCTTCTGTTCCTATTATCATGATTTCTGTGGCTTTCTGGCCCTAGTGAACGTTCTTCTGGTGATGAGGTGGCTTTCTGATAGGTGGCATAGAGCCAGTACTTGTACAGCCACACTGGAAAATGTTCCATTTGGAGACAACATTCAGAAACCTAGAGCCACTTGCATATCATGAGATACTAATGTTACTTTAGTGGTGAGTTCGTAGGATTATGTATTATTATTTTAGTTTTTCTGCTTCAACATTTTATAGTCAAAAATGATTTCCCCTTCATATGATCTGAAAGGATTTTGTGTATTTCCTATGTACTTATCACATTTGTATTTGTATTTGTATCTCTCTTTTCTCACCTATACTAGATGGGTGATGCAAGCTCCTGGAAGGAAGGAGGGAGTGTCAAATTTTGTATGTTCCTTAGATGCTAATAGTGCATTGCACATAAGAAATGCTTAATATATGTTTGAATGTTGAATGGATAAGAAACGCTAAAACAGATTTTTAAAAAATGTATGTATTTATTCATTTTGGACATGGCCACTGAGTGGATTTGTTTTGCTTGAGTATGCTTATTTATTACAAGGGTTGTTTTTTTTTTGTTTTTTTTTTTTGTTTTTTTTTTTTACTCTGCTTTTAATTGGAATGGGTTTAGCATAAAGGGGGCCATTGAAACATTTTTAAAAATTAAAAGAAGAGAACATAAGGAAATTCAGAAGCAAGCACAGACAAGCAAGAGAGTTCTGAAAGCAACTTGTGTTATTATATGCTTTAAAAAGTGGTATAGAATGAAGATTCATGATTTTACATATTTTCTTTTTTGAATTCTATTATGTATATGAAAATTGTATGGGTTTTTTGATGTTTTAAGTTCAGAACAAAAACATTTTAAATGCTCGTTTTATTATATAGATACATTTATTTTTCGCTTTTAAGTTCCATAGTTGCCTATAAGGCTTCTAGGAGTTGTAGAATGGCCAAAGTCTAGAAAACCTTTTGCAGCTTTGACAAAATCGATTACAAATGAAGCCAACAAAAACAAGACAAAACTTTTAAAATGTGTGTGTATGTGTGAAAGAAGAATAAGCAATAGATTAATTCAGAAACAATTTTAAAGAATGTGTTATGTGGGAAAGAATATTGGAAAGGAAGAAATATTGACATGTGTATCATACGCTTTTTCTCTTGAATAAGCTGTTTCAAAAAGTTGCTTTTATTTACAGTTTGTTACACTATTCTTGTTGTTATTCAGTCGTTTCAGTCTTGTCCAATGTTTTGTGACCCCATTTGAAGTTTTCTTGGCGAAGATACTAGAGTGGTGTGTCATTTCCTTCTCCAACTCATTTATAGATGAGGAAACTGAGGCAGACAGGGTTAAGTGATTTGCTGAGGGTCCCACAGCTGGTTAGCGTCTGAGGTTAGATTTGAACTAGGGTCTTCTTGATTCCAAGCCCAGTGCTCTATCTGCTGGATCATTTCACTGCCTATTATACCATAAGGAAATGTAACAACACCACATTTAAATATAGTCAATTCTTTTTGAGTATAAAGTAGTAGTAGGCCAGATCTGACCAGACTGATATGGTGGTTCAAGTTTGAGACTGGAACACAATGAAATGTTAGTAGTTCATCTAGACAGTTAGCAAAAGAAAATTTACTTAACTATAACCAAAGGAGGTTTGCTTAGCCATGGTAGGGGAAGGACTTTTAGAGTAGGGGAAGGAAGGCTATTAGTCAAGGATACAGTCAATTGAGTTGAGCATAGCTTCTTGGTGTTAGTTATGTTGCTGGTCTGCTGTTTGAAGCCACAGAGACAGCTGGACTACTTTATGGATTTGTTTTGCTAAGGTGACCAGGAAGCTGTGTTAATAGTTTGAGCCTTAATCCACTGATTAAGTTAACCAATTAACTCTTGAATACAGTGTCAGTGTCTTTTAAGGAAAAGAACTAGTCAGTCCCACAATGTTGGGGAACTCTGATATATATCACTGCTACCATACAGGAAATCCACTTAGTTTTCTGAAAACCATTTTTTACTATGGTTCTTAAGAACATCAAACATTTTATGTCTTATAAAATCACAAGACTTCCCAAAGCAGAAGTATCTTTCTGAATGTTTAAATTAAGCTTGAGGAAGAACTCACAATTGTGATTGTACTTGAAGAACAATGAAGTTCATCATGATGTCATTTGATCTGTACCAAGAAGAATATGTACTAATAACATCATGAATATTCTAGCAATCTCTCATAATTTCATGTAATGAGAATGGAATAATTAATTATAAAATATTAAGTAACAGCAAGATTAACTTTGTAATGTAATGGTTAGGTGGCATTTTGTTGCGCTAGATGGTACACTGGAAAGAGTGCCAGGCCTGGAGTCAGGAAGACCTGTATTCAAATGTCCCCAGGCACTTACTAGATGTTACTTAACATCTGTTTGCCTCAGTTTCCTCACATGTAAAATGAGGATAATAATAGCACCTACCTTCTAGGGTAGTTGTAAGCATCAAATGAGATAACTGTAACATGCTCAACACAATGGTTGGCTAAGTGCTTTATAAATGTTAGCTATTATTATTAGCTATCAGATGTAAGAAATGGAAGCTATTAATAGCATGATGTTTATTATTGAAACAAAGACTGATTCTGAGTGCCATTTTCAATCTAGTTCAGAAAATTATGGGCGATAATGGTTATTAAAGATAAAATCTTTATAATGATGATCATTGCAATGAAGTATTTTGTACAAAAAAATCTATTATAACCACAAGCTGGTAGGTGAATGATATTATTGGTATTTTACTGACTTGGTTACATTTAATCCTCTACATTAGTTCATCCATATAATAAAAATCTTTTCTGTGATACCTGCTGTATAATTCTCGCACCATAGCTTGATTGTATGCTAAATGTGATTCTAGAGGTGTTGTAGAGAGAAGCATGTAATTTTTTTTTTTTTACTCACTACAGAATGACTAGAGGAACTGGATTCAGTCTTATTCCATCTCTAATTTCTGTAGATTGGGAATATGTATACATGTATTATTTATACACACACACACACACACACACACACACACATATATCTTTTTGATAATGATTTTAGATTTGTCACATGAGACTCAAACAACCTCAAGTTACTTAGAAAGAAGTGAAACTGTCAGTAGTTTGGATTGATGCTTTGTTGATATTTATTTTACTTTCTTAGCTAAATAACCAATTTTCTTTTATCCTTAGCTGTTGCACCTGTTGTACCTGATCTCAGTAGTGACATCGATACTAGTAATTTTGATGACTTAGAAGAAGACAAGGGAGATGAAGAAACATTCCCTATTCCAAAAGCTTTTGTTGGCAATCAACTACCTTTTGTAGGATTTACATATTATAGCAATCGTAGGTAAGCATTCTGAAAAATGTTTTTATTAGCAGCAGTAGGCACAGCAAAATCATTATTTGATAATATTAATACTACTTCATGGAAGCTGTTTTAATAACATTAAATCTACCTTCTGTCTTTTCAAGAAAAGCTACAGGATTTTCCATTTAATTTCTTTTATATTACTCCATGTTTAGTGAAAATCTCATTGCCTTTCAGAAATTCTTTTATGAGTTACGCAGTACATTTGTTTTCTCTCAAATTTGGGCGTTACATATGTATTATAGCTAAAATTCAGAGATATGGTTAATTTTAACATTCAAAGAGTTTGGGTAAAAATCAAATCTTAAAATAACAGAAACCTGAAGTTCTACTATCATTAAATTAGTACTATTAAAAAATCAGTTATTAGCACTTTGGGATGCATCTTTAACTTTAGTTAAAGAGCAAGCCTTCTTTATTCTTTTAGAATATGTGTCATTGACTTGATTGCTTAATTGTTATAATGCTAGGATCAGCTTACTAATAGTTTGAGCAGATTTAAACTTTGGTTAATTAAATATTTGTAACTTAAATCAATCAGTTACATTTGATGCTTGTTTCAAAACACCAGGGTGACTTACTGTAACTACTGAAGAAGTACTAGAATTGTATTAAACAAGGGGAAATGTGAAACATATTTCCCTTACTATTTCTTTGTTTAAGGCTTTGTTTTTCTTTCTCATACATAGCATTAAAAGGTATACCCAAGAATGTGGCTAGAAGGTGAGGTGTTCTAGTGGAAGTAGCACTGAATTGTGTCATTAAAAAGGCTGGGTTATGATTTTGGCTGACTGACCTGAAGCTAAATCAATTTCCCTCTCTAGGTTTCAGTTATCTCATATAAAATGAATTTAGTTTGACTAAATAGGCTTTAAAATCCTTTGCAGTTCTCACATTTTATAATTGAAAAGTCAGAAAGTTTAGGCCTTCTGAGAAGTAAATAATTAGCACAATACCAAGAAATTTCACTGAATTGGACATTTACTGAAACGTAAGTCTGCTTATCTTAAAAACTTTTTTTTTCTGATCGGAGCACCTATCTAACTCAGTACTGCATGTCCATTTCAACAGAGCAGGTTAAAAAAAATTAACTTTATTACTTTAGAAACTTCTAAATTCCATATTTATAGCCTTAATATGAAATTTTTCAGTTTTTGACCTACATCTTTTTATAAAAGATGCCAAATCCTCTTCATGTCTGTCTCAGAAAAATAAGAAAATAAACGAACACCACTTTATATATCTTCTAACAATGAAATCCACAAGATTAATATTGGCTTTCCTTGTTATAGTACCAAATAAATGGCTAAACCTCATTTTGGTAGTTCATGAGAAAAATATCCCACATCAAAATATATACAACAGAACTTTTAAAAAGTGATTTTTTCTAACATTCCCAGCATTCTTTTGATAAATGCTGTCTTCTGGTTTCAGTGAATTTACCATTGGTGATGGAGAGTAGCTTTGATCCAAAATCACATAGTCCTTTATCTCTTTGCAAATATCCTACCCAGTTCTCTCCCCTCTCCCTCCCTCAAAAAAGGGCCTCCTTTAGCTTTTGTAATTTCTTAGCAGTTATGCCTTATCCTTGAGTTTTCCAGGAGCTACTAACAAGAATAACAATGGACTAAGAGTCTCATTTTCAAAAAAGTATGGAAAGCAGGGCAAATTTTGTATCGACCTATATGGGGTATACAATGTTTCGTATTTCTGCCTCAGCTAGCTGTTATCTTTGCTTAAAATGAAAGCTAGTCTCTCTCATTGAAAAGAAGGTAAAAGACTCAGGTGCTTTCCCACTTTCCAGATTATCAGGAGGGATACAGTGCTCTTAAAAATATGGAAATGCTTCAGTGTAAAAACAAGAAGAGTATGAACATTCTGATGAGAATCCTGATCTGTCTCAGAATAGAAAGGAAAAGAAATCAATGAACATTTGAAGCTAAGTAACAGATATGAGACTTACAGAGGAGAGGAAAGACCCTATGCTTTGGTGTCCGCTTGAGGTCTTTAATGTAGTGTCCCAGAGATCTGTACTTTGGCCCTATACTGTTAAGTATTTTTATCAGTGATTTGGATGAGTATAGATCACATACATACACACACACACACACACACACACACACACACACACACACAGAGACACACACGACAGATACACCCTCCCCCACACACCCTATGTATATGTATAAGATACATATACATATTTTAACAGGCTAGAGTTTTTGGACCAGTTTTAATAAGATGAAATCAAATACATTTGGGCTTCAAATTTCAACTTCACAATTAAAAGATGAGGGATGTATGGCCACAGAGAAGGTCCCAAACTGCATTGGTAGAGGGAATTTTCTCACCTAGCAGTTTTCCTGTAACAAGAAAACTACAAGCCCAGTCTCTATTCCTAGTATATACAAATATCCCTGGTATATAAAAATCTTTACAAAAATGTACATTCAGTGCTGATAGCATTTTCTTCTTACTTGTTCTGTCATATTTTGTATTTGTTCTATCGAGCAACATTGTAGATGTTCACTAAGTAAAGTCTGCCTATGTTGATTAGACCTATTAGTATCATGAATTTATTTTTTAAATCTCCTTCTCTCTGAAGTGAAAAAGAAGATTGTAAAAGCCAGATATACTGTAATCAAGTTTAAAAAAGCTTTTACTACTGAATTGTGGCTTAGCCTTTACAGTGACAGCTGTGAATGGCACTCAGGCAGAAAGTTTGATTGTTTCACACTTCCCTTTATCTTCTGGAATTCCTAACTATTCTATTCTCCTCCAGAAAAATCACTAAATATACAAAACAACACAGGGAGGAAAAGAGAGCCAAAATGGAAAAGGAGGAGGAGGAAACTTAGTGCTTGTAACTTCTTGGCATTTTCTGTACTGTATTTAAAACTTTTTCCCACTTGTTAAGTAATTCACTAGAGAGACTGAGGTAAAACTATTTCATAGAATTTTAGAGTTGGAGGAGACTATAGTTAGAAAATATACAATAAGCATCCCATTGCATATTGGAATCCTGTCTGAATGATCCCTGAAAGATTCTACTTTAACATTTCTTGTGTCATTTCTCAAAGCAGCTCCATTGCCTTTTTGTGTATCTCTGTGCACTTGAAGTGACATTGTATCACATCAACATTTGAGGGTTTCAAGGTCTTTGCCCTCTGCTTGATACTTTCAGAGTCACCTAGAAACTTTTGTTGTATTATTTTTTCCAGAATATTTGATATTCTGACAGGCTTGAAGTTATCATTTAAAGTTCCGTACCCCCTTCACTGCCAAAGTTACAAGAATAAGTAATAACTGAAAAATTTGTTTTAGTCCTAAGGGGTTAAGCTGGAAGTAGAAGTTTGGATTGTCTTATTTTACTCAATGATAATAGATTGATAAAATATTTATTAAGGGGTTACTATGTGCCTGGCACTGTGCTAAGCTTTGGGAATAGAAATCCAAGCATATGAGACAATCCCTGCTCTCAAGGAGTTCATATTCCAAAAGGAAAATAGCATTTAAGGGGGAGCTGGAATCTGGATGCAACACATGACCGCATGGTGTGGAAATGGCTGAGAATTGGTGTGAAAGCCCCTTTTTGGGCAAGATAAGGGTAAAAGTCCACCAGTCGGAGCTGGGAGAATCAGAGATAGTGTTCAAAATTGGGGTCTGAAAGAGAAAGATTTAGAATGATAGCAAGAAACATGGTGAGGAGATGATCAGGAAGTGAGGAAAGGTATCTTAATGCCTATTATCGAATGCCTAATATCTTAATGCCTATGATATTGATTTCAGATAAGACTATTAACTTTGGGGACCCCAATATATAAGGTATTATTGTGTTATGTTTTAATTTTCATTTCTGTATCCTTACATTTGTTTTTATATAATACCTTGATCATTGATATTGGCTTTTAAAATAACGTTTAAAGCCTTTCTTACACCCTTCTCTCCTAGATATTTATCTGTATCTTCAGCAAATCCTAATGATAATAGAACCACCTCCAATGTGGATAAAAGCTTGGTATGTATTTCCTTGTGATTATTAGTTGGCTTTGGTTTGGAGTGGAAGTGGGAAGTACTATTTATATGGTTTAAACGTGATTAAATGTGAACTAAAGTTATTGTTTCATGGTTAGGCAATTATTCAGTAAAACTATGCTGTGAAACTTCTTTCCAAGGCATCCTTTTAATTCTAGGAGTTTAGAATCTGACAAGTCTAGTTCATTTACTTCGTTCATTGAAACATAAATACTGCCTTGGAAAGGTAATGTTAGCGAAAATAGTTTTTTCTATTGGATATCCTAGACAGTACAGAGTAGCAAAGAAAGGAACTAACTTTTTAGTATGCATGAGTGCAAATAGGAATTCTTTTTGTTAACTGGTATTTTTCAAAGGAATCTGAGGTGTGAATTACACTTACTTAGTGGAACAGTTCTCCAGTAGCCTTTTGTTCCTATTCCTGCTACATTGGGAGCCTACAACTCATCAAACTCTTTGTCAATAATAATGTGTATTAGCTGGGGAGAAGCAGCACATTTTTTCTCAACCATGTTTAATTGTGTAATTCTTCCCTTTTCCCTGATATTTTTCATCCAAAAATGAATTGAAGCATTTGGCAGGGGAGATGGAACAAAAGAAAAGCATAAAAGGTCTAGATCTTGATTTACTGTCCTTAGAGATCAACATGTCCAGCCCCTTTTTCAGGTGAGCAAACTGAGAGGTCCAGAGAAGTTAAGTGACTTGCACAAGGGTACTCAAATAATATTGGCAGAATTAGAATTAGAACCTGTGTCTTTTTACTTTTTCTAGTCCATATTTCATTGTAGTGTACCATTTTTACTTTCACATACAATGGAACATTTAGTTACATAGTAACTAGTGACAAAGTAAATTAGAATCTCTCTTTAGGAGAGTTAGAATTTATAATACCTTGAGTCTACAGAAGGTAGGATTAGATAACTGCTGTCTCTTTATAAAGGTAAGGTATACTGAAATTTTAAATGCGTAACGGAGCTAATTTGTACTTGGCCAGTCCACTGCAGTGGTATATTTCAAAGCTTATACTTCTTACCTTGAGCAAGTCAATTCAACTCTCTCAGCCTCAGTTTACTCATCTATGAGATGAGGATGATAATAGCACCTGGCTCTTAAGAGTTGTTGTAATTATCAAAGGAGATTTAAAACGTGTGTTTGTGTGTGTATATTATATATGCATGTATTGTATATATACATATTATATGTATATATATATTAATGTTTTGCAAGCCTTAAAGCAGTGCTTAATGCTATCTATAGCCTCTCCCTCCCGTCTCCCTCTCCCCTAATTTCTAATGACTTCCCTTTCTCCAAGTTACCATGTATGCACTTAACTGATTTTTGTGTTGTGTCTGACTGATAAGGTGTAAGCTCCTTGAAGGCATAGATGGTGCTGCAACTTAATTTAGAAATAAGATTTTTTGAAAGTCGGTTTCAGTTTTTCATTCTTGGGAGGATAGTGAAGTTTTCAAGTATTATGATTGGTTTTAGTTGAAGTTGCAAAAGGCATTGTGGTCTTAATGCAGAGCTTGACCAGTCCTGGGTACCAGATTGCCAAAGTGCCTAGTAGCTTTCAGTGTAATCTCACCTAAAACTAGAGAAGAGTATTTTTAACTGTTACTATTGATACTTGTTTTTACAATTCAGTTATTTCAAAATATATCCCTTTTTCTTCTCCTACCCAGTGAACCATCTTTTGTAGCAGTGAATAAAGAAGAAAAAGAAAAAAGTTCAGAAAAATTCACCAAAATATCATTACCTGAGTCTGACATAGCATATGCAATATTTAACACACATAGTTCTGTCCCTCTGCAAAAAAGGAGAGAAATGCATTTTCTCAAGTCTTTAGAGAATTTTATTTTATGCTTCCTGTTTGTGCATCTTTTCCTTATGGTATCTGAAAAGATGACTGTGCCACTAGGTTATACCTCTTGGTAGGGGCACAGGATTACCTACCAAAGGAGATCTTGAGTTTCTTAGCTGTCAGCACACTTGCTGCAGCTTGCGCTCTGCTCCTTGGATCCAGCTAAGGGGAAGGAACAGGTAGAGAGCGAAGATAAAAAGGGACTGCCTGAGCTTTTTTGTCTGCTTATTATATAGCCCAGGAAGTACCCTCATGACATATATAGTGATCTATTCTCTAATTGAACCTTTCCATAGGTTCCTTGAATACCAATCTATAGACTATAGATGATCATAATTTGTGTCATTTAAGTATCCCTTGGCAGTGACTTTTTTTCCTTACTCTCATTGAAAGATACAAATTCATCTAAATAGGGATTCTTAACCTTTTTAGCGTTGTAAACTCCTTTGGAAGCCTGGAGAAGCCTATATGGACCCCTTCTCAGAATTTGAAAAATATTTTTAATTGAACAAAATAAAATATGTAGATTACAAAGGAAATTGATTATGTTGAAATACAATCGTCAGAATCTTCTTTTCTTGAAATCAAGTTTGCCAGTGGATGCAAGGTTAACAACCCCTTATCTAATGCATAGATTGAAAGTATTTTGGTAGAGCTTTGTTAAAGATGATTAAGGGTTATATTCCCATACTAGCATGTTTAGATCTGAAGCATTATAGTAAGCCAAATGAAATACTTTGGAACTCATTACATATGGTTGATATAATTGTTTATATATGTAATCTTTAGCTGTTCTAACTTACCTTTTTAATGTAATAATATTCTATGTAAATGAACATGAACTCATTTTTTTCTCTCTCAGACAGGAACAAATTTGGTTCCCAGTTTAGGCTAACTTGATCTCTTTATATGATAAATGTGTATTTCACTACAAATTACAAATAAACATAACTACATTTATTTAAATATCAGGTTTTTAGAGGTCTTATTTGTCCATTAGTTTCAGTATGCCTTTAACCTCAACCAAAACCTCTATAAATTTTTTTATGAAGGCAGAAAAGTTGGAAAATTTATTGATTTGAATTTTAGCTCTTTTCCTTATCTAAATAACCTTCCAACAGAACTGCAAACAGTGAAATCTAAAAAGTAACAAGCAAAAAAAAGAAGCAGAAAAATCTACAGTGGAATAATTAGCCTCTAAATAGTAGAGCTTTACTTTTATAAATTTGGTTCATTACTCTTAGAATGCTCTGTTTTTTGTAAAAAAAAAAAATGACTGTTATGTTATTCTTTAAAGCAGGAAAGTTTGCAAAACACAATCTATAAGCTGGAAGAACAACTGCATAATGAAATACAGTTAAAAGATGAAATGGAGCAGAAGTGCAGGTGAGACTAAACTTGAATAGCATATCTTACAGAGTTTAAATTGTATAGGAGATGCTTATTTCAAAGCCTGTACTATGTAAATACAATAAAAGTCATGGAAGGTATTTATAATCAATTTAAAGTTATGAAGTGAATATTTAAAAGTTGCTACTGTGAATATATGCTCCTAAAGTATGTCTACTCAGGAAGTGGAAATGAATATTTGCTTATGTTCAGATTATGATGGACATTTTCTCCCAAAGATTTGAAATGCAGTTTCTTTTCCATAGCACGACTCTTTAAAATGATCCATATGATCTACACTGCCCTGATCTACATGACATTTAGTACAGTACTGCAGTTTATTGTTCAGTGTTGGTTGGCAGACTGAAGGAGCAAATTCAAAGAAACAGTGTTTTTGTAAAATGAACAGTATCATTATAAGATTGGATTTAAATATATTTCTCATGTCTCTATGCTATTGAAACACCCTATTTTCTATTGTGAACTTCAATAGCATTAACACCATTTTTTCTAATGGCTTAAGTCTAGTATAATTTAACAAAAACATGCATACTTAAGACAGAAAATTTGAGGATTTTTTTTTTTTTAGTAACTACATAGTACGGAGCTCAGAGATGACCTATAAATGTTTCTTGATTGAATTAACCATAGATTAAAATGATATCCTCGTCATTGCAGAGCAGGATATTATTGGATAAATGAAATACAAAGATAATCCCAAAACCTTGCTTTTGCCAATATTTATTTGAAGTTTATGGTTGGTTTTTTTCTTTTGCCTAATCCTCCATTAAAGTGACAATGATCAATGAAATAGCCAAAATACAAATAGCAAGAGGGAGAGAGATGTTGATAATCAGTTTCCAAATAATCAAGAAGGGATTATATTTTTATTATGCCGAATTTTGTTTTGTAGAACTTCAAACATAAAGCTAGACAAGATAATGAAAGAACTGGATGAAGAGGTAGGTTTTGGTTTCTGATCTTTAAAAATTTTTGAATGTGAAAATTTGTTTTGGTATCTCAGCAATATTTAACTTAAAGTCTACATACTGAAATACTAAATAGAAGAGTAGCTTATGGGGAAGGCTTAATCTTTTGATTCAAAGTCACACTATGAAATAAAAGGCTGGATTTTAAAGCCTGTACTATGTAATTACACAATGATACATAGAATGTATTTGTAATCAATAATTAATTCAAAGATATGAAGTAAATATTTTGTATAATTTTAGTTCCCTGACCACTTCATTTCCTTAAAAAAAAAATTTATTTTATTAAGATCATTTATTTTCTCTCTTCCTCCCCTTCTGGAAATAAACAAAAAACAGAAACAACAATCTTATAACAAATTTGTAACAAAGTAAGGAAAATAAATTCTTGTATAGGCTGTGTCCAAAAGGAAGTTGTTTTTTGATTTTCTTTCTGTTTTGACTCTGATTTGATTGTCAAGACCATATTTGTGTCGTGATAGACATTTAGTAGGATCTCATCTTTTCCTATTTTTGTGATTTTTAAATATGATATAATATGATATGATAATACTAGAATCAATTGTTTGGTGAACGTTTGATAGTTTACTTATAAATCCTTCTGATCCCTTTTTTTTTGAGAGTTCAGATAATGACTTGTTCAGTTTATTCTTGGAGATAAACTATTTAGGCTATTTATGTCTTGTTTTTTAGTCTCCAATTGTGTTTTTGTAAATATCCATCTATTTCATTTAAATTTTATTGTTGTTCAGTTGTATTTCAATTGCGTCTAACTCTCCATGCTCTCATTTGGGGTTTTCTTGGCAAAGATACTGGAGTGGTTTGCCATTTCCTTCTCCATATCATTTTACACATGAGGAAACTGAGGCGGACAGTGTTAAGTGACTCTTCCAGGGTCACATAGCTAATAAGTGTCTGAGAATGGATTTGAAGTTGAATCTTCCTGATTCCAGGTCCAGTGCTCTAACTGCTGTATCACCTAGCTGCCCCTTCATCTAAATTACTGTTTTTTATTGAAATAGCTAACAAAAATAGTTCCTGATAAATTCATATATTGCTTCTTTAGAAAAAAAATTATAAGTAACCTGAAGGACAGTGGAGAGGCACATGGTTGACATGAGGAGAGTGTAGTGTCTTAACAGCAAAAAGTCACACAAGAAAAGTAGTATAAAGGGTACCATAGTACATCTGTATGACTGGAAAAAGAAAGAAGCTGATCTTGTAGTGAGAGCAAGGGATAACCAACAGGATAGCCTACGTACTCCATTTGTATATATGCAGTGTCAGGAAATCTTGAGAAAGATTCTTCCAACTCATAGGATCAGACTTCCTATGAAGGATTTATGGGAGAGCATGGACAAGAGTTTCATGGATGTGAAGGCATGAGTGTGTTGTGTTCTCCAAGTTTGGATGGAGTACCTACAGTGATGAGATCACAGATGAGAAAATTGAAGTAAACAGGGTTAAGTGACTTGCCCAGGGTCCCAGTTAGTAAGTATCTGAGGACAGATTTAAATTCAGGTCTTCTTGACTACAGGCTTGGCGCTCTATCCACTGCACCATCTAGCTGCCCATAGTGACTTTGCATAGTGACCTTCTATCTACTTGCTTCCCTTTTGAAATATTTCCTTGTCTATTTTGGCTTCATTCCTACCACTTATTCCGGTGCTAAAAGGTTTTTCTCCTACATGTCTGTTTGCCAAATGGATATTTTGAATTGGGTGTGCCATAGATATCTTAGGCTTAACATGTCCAAACTTACTTCCCTTTCAAACTTCCCTATCTTATACCACCTAAGTTTGAAATGCCAGACATTTATCCTCACTTTCTCATTCTACATTTCATATCACTTGGCAAATTTATTCATTCTACCTCTACATCATTTTCTCATCAGTTTCCTCTTCCTTCCATTCGTACTACCACCAATATAGTTCAGGCCTTTATCACCTCACTCCAGAGTGAATGGTTATGAGGCATGGGGAGGAAGTGGCAAAGTCTAGATCCATTATTTGATAAGTATTAGGAGCTCTCTGGGAGGAAGCTTCATCTTTCAATGCAGATCAATGAATCTTAAAAGCTTAGAGTTGTCTGGAGGCACTAAGAGTTTCCCTTACTTGCCCCAAGGTCACATATCTAATATCTATTATGTCTGAGCATCTGATTTTGATCAGAGGTAGTCTTGAACCAAGTCTTCTTCACTCCAGGCTAGGCCATCGCCCTGTTCACTACACTATGCTGCCTTTATCCAGCCTTTTTTATGTCATGGAAAATCTGAGTGTTCTAATTTTAAAAAGATTTTTACAATGCTGAAGAAGTTGTAGTTCTTGTAGTATAACTGTCAAATACAAGAGTGAAATACATTTCTACCTCTAAAGGCAAATTATCATTTTTCATAGAAGAAAAAAGGTTTCAGTGCCATTTTTTCTTGTAGGCTGCTTCTTGTTGACTTTTGTTCAATAATTTGGTAGATGTTTTCCTGTTCTCCTTACTAGGTCTCAAGGGAGTGGGGTAAACACTGCCAGTAACATTCATTTTCTTTCCTGGTAGAGATTAGAATCAAAGAGCTTTTCCTGATTACTCAGAACAGAGGGAAAAGGAGAATCTCTTTAAAAAAAAATGGAGTGGGAAAGAGGTTGTAACTTAATTCCTAGGATTTCTGACCTGAAGCATAAAGTCAACGAGAGAACTCATTCTGGACAACTGTCCAAGTGTTATTGCAAAAAGACATGTATCATAGGGCCTTCCTCTTGCCTCTTAATAGCATAAAGTTGGACCTGCTTCCAAAAATCTTTAGAAGAATGAAAGAAATTATATAATATTTTCCCTCTTAGAAACAACAAAATTAAGAGGATGCAAAAGAATAAAATTGTGATATGGAAATTCTAAAGTAGTGTGCTTTGAAAAGCAGTAATATTGTTCTTTAAGCTTATTAAAAATAAGATAAGCTCTTTGAGGAAAAATAATAATTGAATATCTTAAGAATTCTAATGGTAGTGCATTAATGCTTCTAATCTATATAATTTAAGATGTGCAAAGACATGATATGGGAATGATGATAACAGCTACTTTATCCAGCTGAGCCACAGAACAAGCCAGTGCACTTTGCATTTGATGTTAGAAAGCTGTTTTTGGGAGTTGCAAAGTACTGTACAAATTAGACAAAATGAATTGGTTCAACTTTCATCTCCCATCCACTTTAACTCTGCAATATCTATTAGTCTGCCTAGTATAACTACTATGAAATGGTGGCAGAACCTTTGTATGGCATAGCCTCTTCTTTTTTTGATGAGAGAACTATTTATTTATGTTTAACAAATACATGGACAACAGGGAGGCATTTAATAACTGCTTTCTTTTTTTTTCTTTTTTTTAAAATTTATTTAATATATTAAGTTTTCAGCATTGATTTTCAGAAGAGTTTGAATTACAAATTTTCTCCCCATTTCTACCCTCCCCCCAACTCCATGATGGCATATATTCTGGTTGCCCCGTTCCCCAGTCAGCCATCCCTTCTGTCACCCCACTCCCCTCCCATCCCCTTTTCCCTTACTTTCTTGTAGGGCAAGATAAATTTCTATGCCCCATTGCCTGTGTATCTTATTTCCTAGTTGTGTGCAAAAACTTTTTCTTTTTGAACATCTGTTTTTAAAACTTTGGGTTCCAAATTCTCTCCCCTCTTCCCTCCCCACCCACCCTCCCTAAGAAGGCAAGCAATTCAACATAGGCCACATGTGTATCATTATGTAAAACCCTTCCACAGTACTCATGTTGTGAAAGACTAACTATATTTTGCTCCTTCCTAACCTATCCCCCATTTTTGAATTTTCTCCCTTGACCCTGTCCCTTTTCGAAAGTGTTTGTTTTTGATGACCTCCTCCCCCATCTGCCCTCCCTTCTATCATCCCCCCTTTTTTATCTTCTTCCTTCTTTCCTGTGGGGTAAGAAACCCAATTGAATGTGTATATTATTCCCTCTTCAGGTCAAATCTGATGAGAGCAAGATTCACTCATTCCCCCTCACCTGCCGCCTCTTCCCTTCTCACAGAACTGCTTTTTCTTGCCACTTTTATGCAAGATAATTTACCCCATTCTATCTCTCCCTTTCTCCCTCTCTCAATATATTCCTCTCTCATCCCTTAATTTGATTTTTTTAGATATCATCCCTTCATATTCAACTCACCTGTGCCCTCTGAATATATATACACACACACATATACACATATACATACATACACATATACACATATACATATATATATACATACACATATATGTATATTCCCTTCAGCTACCCTAATACTGAGGTCTCATGAATCATACACATCATCTTTCCATGTAGGAATGTAAACAAAACAGTTGATCTTTAGTAAGTCCCTCGTGGTTTCTCTTTCTTGTTTACCTTCTCATGCTTCTCTTGATTCTTATGTTTGAAAGTCAAATTTTCTATTCAGCTCTGGTCTTTTCACTGAGGAAGCTTGAAAGTCCTCTATTTTATTGAAAGTCCATATTTTGCCTTGGAGCATGATACTTAGTTTTGCTGGGTAGGTGATTCTAGGTTTTAATCCTAGCTCCATTGACCTCCAGAATATTGTATTCCAAGCCCTTCAATCCCTTAATGTAGAAGCTGCTAGATCTTGTGTTATTCTGAATGTGTTTCCACAATACTCAAATTGTTTCTTTCTGGCTGCTTGCAATATTTTCTCCTTGATCTGGAAACTTTGTAATTTGGCGACAATATTCCTAGTTTTCTTTTTGGGATCTTTTTGAGGAGGCGATCTGTGGATTCTTTCAATTTCTATTTGACCCTCTAGCTCTAGAATATCGGGGCAGTTCTCCTTGATAATTTCTTGAAAGGTGATGTCTAGGCTCTTTTTTTGATCATGGCTTTCAGGTAGTCCAATAATTTTTAAATTATCTCTCCTGGATCTATTTTCCAGGTCAGTGGTTTTTCCAATGAGATATTTCACATTGTCTTCCATTTTTTCATTCCTTTGTTTCTATTTTATAATATCTTGATTTCTCATAAAGTCACTAGCTTCTGCTTGCTCCAATCTAATTTTTAAAGTAGTATTTTCTTCAGTGGTCTTTTGGACCTCTTTTCCATTTGGCTAATTCTGCCTTTCAAGGCATTCTTCTCCTCATTGGCTTTTTGGAGCTCTTTTGCCATTTGAGTTAGTCTATTTTTTAAGGTATTACTTTCTTCAGTATTTTTTTGGGTCTCCTTTAGCAAGTCCTTGACTTGTTTTTCATGGTTTTCTCGCATCATTCTCATTTCTCTTCCCAGTTTTTCCTCTACTTCTCTAACTTGCTTTTCCAACTCCTTTTTGAGCTCTTCCATGGCCTGAGACCAGTTCATGTTTTTCTTGGAGGCTTTTGATGTAGGCTCTTTGACTTTGTTGACTTCTTCTGGCTGTATGTTTTGGTCTTCTTTGTCACCAAAGAAAGATTCCAAAGTCTGAGACTGAATCTGAGTGTGTTTTCGCTTCCTGGCCATGTTCCCTGCCAACTTACTTGACCCTTGAGTTTTTTGTTGGGGTATGACTGCTTGTAGAGTAGAGAGTACTTTGTTCCAAGCTTGAGGGGCTGCGCTGTTGTTTTCAGAGCTATTTCTATACAGCCAGCTCTGCCACAACAGCACTCCTTCTCCCCCAAGAGCTGCCAACTCGGATTGGTCTCAGATCTTAGGCAGGCTCTGCACTCCTGCTCTGATCCACCTCTTAAGTTCCTCCCACCAGATGGGCCTGGGGCCAGAAGCAACTGCAGCTGTAGTTCTGTAGCTGCACCTCCCCTGCTGCCCCCAGGGCAGTGGCCTAACCAGGAACTCCTTCCCTCTGTCCCCTCAGCTTTTCCCACTAACCTTCTCTGTTGTCTTTGGTGTTTGTGGGTCGAGAAGTCTGGTAACTGCCACAGCTCACTGATTCAGGGCGATAGGGCCTGTTACCCTGGGCTCCTGGTCTGGTTGGTCCAGGTGCAGCTCACACTGGGCTCTGCTCCCCTCCGCTCCCAGCTCTGCGGGCGATAGACCTTACCCAGCGACCATCCAAGCTGTCCTGGGCTGGAGCCCTCCTTCCTTCTGCTATTTTGTGGGTTCTACAGTTCTAGAATTTTTCACAGCCATTTTTATAGGTTTTTGGAGGGACATGGGGTGGGGGAGCTCACGCAAATCCCTGCTTTCCAGCCACCATCTTGGCTCTGCCCCTAATAACTGATTTCTTTAATAACTTAGCAGATTCTTTTTATTTTATATTTCATTCAAAGTTTATTTTTTTAATCAGCAAAAACCAGACTTTTCTCCCTCCTGTCCCAGCACCACCCCCACCTCCAAACCCCCACCCTCAAACCCCCACCCCTAAATCAGAACAAAAGAAAAACAAAACCATTGTTACAAATACTTGGTAAAACAAAACAGATTTCTTCTTGTATCATGTCCAAAAATATATCTCATTCTGCACTCTGAGTCCTTCACTTCTCTTTCATAAAGTAGGTAGTGTGTCTCATCATGATTCGAGTTCCTAATTCTTTCAAAGTTATTTGTCTTTACCTTATTATTGTATAAATTGTTTTCCTGGTTCTGTTCACTTCTCTCTGTTAGGACATACAGGTCTTCCCAGGTTTCTCTGAAAACATCCCCTTCATCATTTCTTACAGCACAAAAGTATTCCATCACATTTATATAGTATAACTTGTTTATTTATGCCCCAGTTTTGGGGCATCCTCCGAGGTTCCATTTATTGCTACATCAAAAAAGAGCTATAAATGTTTTTATTGTTTTGCTTAGGATTAACCTCTCTCTTAACTTATCCTCCCTCTAAGTCCCTCTCCTCCTTTTCTTTCCCATTTCCCTAATGAGTGAGAGAGACAGAGAGAGTCTGTGTGTGTGTGTGTGTGTGTGTGTGTGTGTGTGTGTGTGTTTAAGTGTGTATATATGTGTGTATATATTCCCTCCTCTGGCCAGGTCAGAGGAGAATGAGGTTCAAGTGTCAGCTGCTCCCCCTCCCCTCTCATAGTTTCTATGTAGTTCTGGTCTTTTCTTCAGGAATGCTTGCAGATTCTCTATTTCATTTAAGTTTTATTTTTCCCCCCGTAGGATTATGCTCAATTTTGCTGGATAAGTTATAGTCTTGGCTACAAGTCTATGTCATTTGCCTTCTGGAGTAACATTCCAAGCTCTTCATTCCATCAGAGAGCTGATTGCTAAATCATGTATTCTGACTGTGACTTCTTGGTAATTCTTGGTATTCTTATAGCTTCATTTTTTTCTGGCTACTTGCGGTTTTTTTTCCTTTGACTTAGAAGCTCTAGATTTTGACTATAATGTTCCTTTGAGTTCCCATTAAGGTTTCATGAAATAACCCTGATCATAGTGTTCAGGTAGTCCAGTGATTTTTTTTTCAGTCTTTTGACTTTGTTTTAATTTTTCTTGTCACTTTGTGAAGTCATTGACTTCTGCTTGGTCCATTCTAATTTTCAATGGCAGCTAGGTGGCACAGTGAATAGAGTGCCAAGCCTGGAGTCAAGAAGACCCATTTTAATGAGTTCAAATCTGGCTTTAGACACTTAGTAGCTGTGTGACCCTGGGCAAGTCATTTAACCCTGTTTGCCTTGGCTCCTCATCTGTAAAATGAGCTGGAGAAGGAAATGGCAAAGCACTCCAGTATCTCTGCCAAGAAAACCCCAAATGGAGTCACCAAGAGTTGGATACAACTGAAATGACTGAACAACAGCAGTTTTCATCAAATTCGTTACTTGGGCGAGATTTTGTGCCTCTTGTTTGAAGTTTTTAATTCCCTTTATAATTCTTTCTTCTGTGGCTCTCATTTATTTTCTAATTTTTTTCCTGTGGTGCTCTTTTTTCATTGATAAAAACATTTTAAAACCTTTTTTTATACTCTTGCTTTATCTCTTCCAGGAATTCTAATTGAATTTGTGCCCAAGCTGTTTTTCTTTGAGGCTTTCATTTGCTTCTTCTAGATTTGTGTCTTAAGCATCCCTGTCATTACAATAGTTTTTTATGATGAGACTCTTATTTTTGTTTGCTCAATCTTCCAGCCTGCTTCCTGACTTTGGATCTGGGCTGATTCTGTTATTGCTTTCCTGAGATATTAAGTTTTTTATTATTCTAGGTTCTGAGGAACAACTCATGCCAGAGACCTGTAAACTTTCAGTGCTCGCTGAGTGTTCTGATCCAGAGCAAAATCTGATTGCTGCCCCCTTGGTCTGAACTCTGCAAATTCCTGACTTGGGTTTGGATTTAAGTAGCAGCAGACTGCAGCTAGTAGGCTCAGCCCCTATCAGCCATCTGGGAAGCTCTGCTGTTTCAGAGTGACAGCACTACAAGCTTCTTTTTCGTCTGGGATTCCTGCCTTGATTATTCTTCTGTAAGCTTCTAGACTGGGCTAGAAGCTAGAACTGAAACTCCACTCTCTTTCTGGGGGGTCTGAGCTACACAGCTGCTGCTTGCTTCTGAACTTGTTCCTTCTCAATATACTCTTCGGTGCTTTTCTACTATTTCTTGTCAAAATGCTACCTCCCTGGATCTGTGACCTAGAACTAGGTAGTAGGCAACAACATTGTCAGTTGGTATCTGTCTTCATTGCTGTCTTGGAACAGGTCTGGGGGTGCCTGGGTATGAGTCTGAGACTTCCTCTTGCCCCAGTACACAGTCCTCCTTGGGTACTTTGCTCCTGGCTACCCCATCCCCATCTAAGTGTCTTTAGATCTTTCTGATTCCTGTACCTACTTTGGCTGAAAAACATGACTCACTGTGACTTTTTCTTGGATTCCCCCATCAGGATTCAGCCTGGTGTACTTCCTAGATATGTATGGAGGAGTTGAGGCAGGTATAGGAGGCTGAGAGGAGATGAGTATGTTGTACTGCTTCCTGCTACTTGGACTTCTTGGTTTCAGCCTCTCACCCTTTATGCTTCTTAAACTTGCTTTAGGTTCCTTAAGTTTCTGTTGCTTGTGAAAGGAATTGGTCTGTTTAAAATGATACCACATCAAGAAATAAACCTATAAAGAGGTAGAATGTCTCAATCTAGGCACACTTTCAAATGTCAGAAGTCCATTATGAGACTATTCATTAGAACAGGTTACAACTAGTGATGGCTCAGAACATGAAACTTATGAGATAAAATTTGATGTGGCAAAAATTATACTTATTTAATTATTTTTTCTCCTGGGTTCCTTTGTTTTTTGCATCTGAGTGATGGGACATTGAGTACAGAAAATATAGTAACTTCATTTTGCTGTAATTGATTTCTACTCCAATTATCAAGTTTTTGTCTGCTTCTTAGAAACTGGCAAAGAAAACTAAGATGCTCTATTGATTAAAATTTAGTAATTTTTAGCTTATTTCATAACAAATTTGAGGAATAATTACTAATTTGGAATTATTGTCTTGATTGAAATTATCTTTTTAAATTTAATATGCCAAATAATAATTTTGTGAGCAGAAAAAGATAATATGTTTTTCATGTTTTTATATTAACACCGTAGGTCTGTAGAGATCACTGAAAGTAATAAACATTTCATATATTTCCATTTTCTCCTAAATTCAAGAAAAAATGGAAAAACAGTTAAAGTTTTCCCCTATAACTACAGAATTTCTAGGAGGTTTTACCTCTAATGGTGAAATTCTCTGCATCATGAGGCAGATCAGCAGCTCGGTGTTACAGAGTTCCAGTTGTTCTAAAGTTCTTTCTCATATTTTTAAAAAAATAACAAAACAAAACCTTTCTCTTTGGCTTCTTAGTGTCTTATAATCCTTGATAGATTTTTTTAAGGTGACCTTCAAAATAATTTAAAGAGATTAGAATGGCAATAAAATAAGAAATTTATTAATATTTCTTATTTCAGGGAAATCAAAGAAAAAATTTAGAATCCACAGTGTCTCAGATTGAGAAAGAGAAAATGTTGCTACAGCACAGAGTTAATGAATACCAAAGAAAAATAGAACAGGAGAATGAGAAGAGACGGAATGTTGAAAATGAAGGTAAGTGGCAGTTTTGGAATTCACTGTGGTTGAAGATCTGTGCCATGAGACTATGTTTTAGACGAAGATGTTCATTGTGGTAATAAGGTCCTGGCTCCTTAAAGTAATTCAAAAGATGCCCAGTATGAATTAAGTTTATATAGATGTCTTCTCTTTTAGCAAGGAGTGCTTTAGCACATTATAGGTGCTTAACAAATGCTCATTGATAGATTTAACAAAGTTATGGTATATTTTGGTTCTAATTTTAAAAATTGAGACAACTATAAAAGTTTAGGAAGATTTGTGAGTATTGATGGTTAAAAATTTAAAAGTGATAAAATGTATACTGTAGCTGCATAATTAGGAATCAGTTTTTAGTTTTGCATTGTGAAATCAGGATCCTTTGGCTTGCTAGAGGAAGACTAATATAGATAAATTTATCACCTATGACTATATTTGCTACTTTTTAAAAGAATTTAGCATTATTTTTCTGAGAGAAATTTTAAAATATTATGTTCATTTTTTCTAGTTTCTACATTAAAAGATCAATTGGATGACCTGAAGAAAATTAGTCAGAATTCTCAACTTACAAATGAGAAAATGGCACAGTTACAGAAGCAAGTAAGACTTCTTTTTACAATCAACTTTTGTTTTGGTGTTGTGGTTTTTATTTTTAATTAGTTTAATACATTTTTAATTAAACCACAGTTTTGTGATTCTGATTGTACTTTAGCCAAAGACCCATTTGTCTCTCTCCTAATAGCTAAAAGAAGCCAATGACTTACTGAGGACAGAATCAGACACAGCAGCAAGATTAAGAAAGAGCCACACAGAATTGAGCAAATCAGTAAGTCAGTTAGAGTCCCTGAACAGAGAATTGCAAGAGCGAAACAGAATTTTAGAGACAACCAAATCACAAGTGGACAAGGATTATTACCAGCTTCAGGCTGCATTAGAAGCTGAACGAAGAGACCGAAGTCACGGATCTGAGATGATTGGAGATCTCCAAGGTAAAGTGTTCAATAAAAGTACAGACCCAAATACTTTGGTGAAAACAGAAGTGGGTGCAGTTTAATTTCTTTAAAAGTAATTAATTCCTGGGGCAGCTAGGTGGCACAGTGAATAGAGGACCAGCCCTGGAGTCAGGAGGACCTGAGTTCAAATTTGGCCTCAGACACTTGACACACTTACTAGCTGTGTGATCTTGGGCAAGTCAGTTAACCCCAATTGCCCTGCCTTCCCCCCTCCAAAAAAAAAGGAAAAAAAGTTATTAATTCCTTAGTTATACTTCTTAAATATACAAAGAGTCTTTGATCTTTATCAGCTTGGAGGAATTCTTGGTATTGTAACTCCCTCCACCAATGCAGATTGTGGTTCTTAGATATATTTTAAAGAGTTACCTGAAGCACAGGAAGTAATCTACCCCTAGGATCACAGTTAATGAATATCAAGGCAGTATTTAAGTCTAAGTTTTTCTGACTCCAAGCCCAGTGCTCAAGTATACTCAAGCCGTAATGCCACCACCACTTCTTAAAATATTTTAATTTTTTTTACTTCGCTTTACCCTCATTAGGGTAAGTAAAACCCAGAAGGTAGACAAATGGAAAAATACATGGCTTTACAGAGGCTTTATTAGAGGAAACTACAGAACAAAAATTATATGACTTCCTTAGAATCACATAAGATTTATACTCAATGAGATTAGAATCGGGAACTGTAGTGTATCACCAAGGAGTGTTACCCATCTAGGGAACAAGGACTGAGAATGGCTTTATGCCCTATATTATATCTGCAGGAATGAGAACGTGTATGTTGAAGTATATATAGCCTTTGTTCACAGAGACTAATACTTGGGAAGGGCTGTGCTAAAGGCATTAATGAAGTTCTGTGTGAGTTTGCAAGGATGAAGGAGTGTAAGACCTAGACATACTAGTTTAGGAAACAAAACGTCATCTGCCCCAGACATATCTGAGTTTGTTTGCGCAGCTCTTCCCAACTGCTTCTCTGTTCTTTTAAGGCAACTGCGACATGGAAGAATAGGTAACTAAGGCAGTAGCAAAACAACACATAGCAAAAAAGGGATGTTTGATACTTAATCATGGTATGGAAGCACAGATAAGGTTTCACAGTTAGGTTTGGTATTAAACTCTAGTTCCATGGAGAAAATCACTGGGGTAAATTGTAAGTTCTTTGAGAACAGAAAATATGTCTTGCTTATCATTTTATCTGCCTAACAGGTATTTAATAAGTAATAGTTATTTAATAAGTAATAAATTTAATTTCTTTGGTTTTGGAAGCAGAAAAAGTAGGGCTTTCCATTGGTTCTGAAGTTATCACAGCAAACTGGATCATTTTCAGGGCTACAGGTTTAAAATATCCCAGAGTGTATGTAGCAAGAGAAAATCAATTCTATTATACTATCACAATATGATGGTTGACCCCTTTAAATTATCACAATAATCATCTGCTAGGTACATTTTGTGTTACGTTTGAATGAGAAGTATTAACTTTATGCATCAAAAAACCAAGAGGATTTTTTACCACCTACTCGATTCACCTCTGATTAGAGGCTGAATTTTAGATAACAGAGAAGAATATTGGGTATTTATTTACATTTATTTACATAGTTTTATAATGAATCAGTTCCCTAAATATCGACATAATTTTACTTTGTTATGTCTGATATGTATACAACTTAGATATGGCCCCTGTCCTGATGGAGAGCATAGTTTGGTTTGTAGGAAATAGTAGTGTGGTAGAAAGAGAACTGCTTTTGGAGTCAGAAAAACCTGAGTTCAAGGCCCATTTCTAACATTTACTAGTAATGAGTTGCTTAACCTTTCTGAGTCTCATTTTTCCCCCTCTAAAATGGAGAAGTATCTCTTGCACAAAGTTTTAAGGAAATTGTAGGCCATAAAATATTATATGTCAATGCAAACATGTTACTAGCTAAAATGTGGCAGGAAACATTCCAAAATTGGGAAATAATAAGTTGGATGGGCTTTAAACTAGACAAAGACACAAATTAAACTGCTAGCTACAGAAAATAAAACAAAAATCATTCACAACATTAATACTTATTTTCCCAGAAGTTTCCTAGAAGGTTTCATAATATAGGCCTTAATGCTTATGTAAAGAATGTCCATGAGATAGATGACCCTGTTAGCATGCTTTAATCATTTTAGTTCTAGTTTAAAACTTTTTAAATGGCAGTCTTTTAAAAAAGAACATAAAAATTAATAAGATCACAGATCTATTAAGGTATTTTGAGTAATAACTGTATATTTCAGATGAAGAAGTATATGTGGAAATTCTTTGAAAACCATAAAAGTCTACACAAACAGGAGATAATATCATTATAACTAGTACATATAATATCAAACTTTAGTTGCCACCTAACATCCTCATGGGTAGGAGACCTAATTTATAACTTTGCCAAAATCTGACCTCACAAAGATACTAAGGCACTTGTCCAATATAATACATTGAGTTCCTGGTGCAGGAAAATCTACATTATGATCCACGTCTCTTGCACTTCAACCCAATGCTCTTTACACTCAACAGTGGAAGCCAAGTAGAAGGCAAATAGAAGGTTCTCATGTAGTCTTTCATGTGTGAAGGTGGTGTAGCTATTCTGCTATCAGAAGGGTGTGTGAGTTGTGCCTTGTTTTTATCAGTAATGGGGATGGGTTTATTCTGAGTCAACACTCACCCATTTTACTGGATATATACTTGCAAACTGACTGAGACTAGCATGAGAAAGATTTTTTTTTCCTTCTTTATTCAACTATGTGATGAGATTCATGACCTTATACTCATAGATGTACTGTGCCCTACCCAATTGTTCCCACACACTTTTATTTTACAAACAGAAAAACATCAAGTTGTGGCTTGGCTCAAGTGTTACCTCCTGCAAGAGGCCTTTCCTGGTCGTCCTAGCTGCTGGTGCTTTCCTCATCAAGGCTACCTTCCGTCCATTCTATGTATATCTTATATGTATCAACTTATGTATATATGGGTTCTCCCATTAGAATATAAGCCCCTTGAGGGCAGGGACTGTTTTTCCTTTCTTTGTATACTAATTGCTTAGCATGGTGCCTGACGTATAATAAGCACTTAATCAATGCTTGTTGATTGCTTGGTGTCAGCACTCCATTAGTTCTTACTTATACATTGCATATATCAATGTAACTCATTCTACTAGCAAGAATCCAGTTATGAGCATAGGCTTGCCTAGTAGAGTATGTCTGGTGTCCTGGCACACCCTGCAAGACATTTCTCTTGGTTCTCCTTTTCCTGTTCTCTCTCCTCTTCCCTCAGGGGAAGTAGGCAAAGTACCTGGAACACCCTTCTGCGCTTCTGGGCATGTGATTCTGAAGAAGGGCACTGCTGGAGGACCCAGACATGTGAAACTGGTGATTTAAGGGAAGAGGAAAGTGACCTCTTTACATTCTTGCAGGAGACTTTGTTGAAGTCCGATTCTCACCTTTCTCTCTACCCTAGCTTATCCAGCTGGTTTCAGTTCCTGCCTTGCGCACACGTGTGTGTGTGTGTGTGTGTGTGTGTGTGTGTGTGTGTGTGTCGCGCTCTCTCTCGCTCTCGCCCTCTCTCTCTCTCTCCTAAAATGGCAGTCTTTTAAAAAAGAACTTGATTTTATAATTGATCATGATTTCTTTTAATAAATGCTTACTGATTAATTACAAATCTCTCCTAAATATATCTACCCTTTTCAGCCAGTACACACATTGTCCTAATCTTGGCTTTATCTTTGTGTAGTCTAATCTTTAGTTTCTGATTGTAATTTGTTGTTTTCATGATATCACGAAATAGAAACTTCTATTTTTAGAACCAAGAGTTAGACTGAAAACAAAAATAATGTAGCCATCCTTTTTTGTGTGTATGGAATAGCCCAGAGCAAGGTCACTACATGAAAAGAGATTCTTAAAGAAAGGGGTCATTTGTCATTTATATCACAAAAAATGTAAAATCTAGGAAGAAATGGAAAAGACAGAATTTAAGTCCCTACCACTTGTTAGAGGATATAAAGAGGAGGCAAGAGGGAGGAAGTGTGACATTAACATACACAGACACACACACACACGCTTGTTTATATATATGTTGTCTTCTCCTACTAGACTATAAAATCCTGGAGGTCAAGAACTGTTACTTTTCTCTGTGTCCCCAGGGTCTAACACAATGCCTGGCACATTGTAGATGCTTAATAATTGCTTGCCAATTGATTACTATATACAAAGCACTTCATATCCATTAAAGCCCTATATAAATGTGACTTACTGTTTTTATGTGGTTTGTACCTATAACCTGTGGGTAACCTCAGATTAATAGATTCAGAAAAGCTATGAGAGAAATTTGCCTGTAGACAAGCTGATACTAGGTGATACAATGTTCCAGTAATTTGGGGTTTTTTTTGTTTTGTTTTACATTTATAGCACCTAAACTGCATTTGTCTATGCATAAATGTACTTAATAACTTTTACCTGATTAGGGATATTTTCTGCTTCAAATTAATCTGGATGAGGAACAAACAAAGCAAAATTTATACTATCCAGAGTGTTTATGGTTTTTTTTTCCTTTTTTTTTCTTGTTAGCTCGAATTACATCTTTACAAGAGGAAGTGAAACACCTTAAACATAATCTTGAAAGAGTGGAAGGGGAAAGAAAAGAGGCTCAGGACATGCTTAATCATTCAGAAAAGGTATGGGAAGAAGTACTTCAATTTGTTTTTGGAGATAACATTAATAGATTAAGAACATATTTTTGATATTGCTATTTTAACAATAGTAAGAGAGGAATTAAATAATGTGTTCTGTATTTTAAATTTAAAATGTTTTTGTATCATATGGAGATATTTTATTAGTCAAGCTTTTTAAATGTGAGTGGGAGGAAAAAGTGCTTCAAGTAAAGAATTATGTCGTGTCTCAAAGGGGTGTGTGTGAGAGACAGAGAAGCAGAAGTAAAAATGCCTAGTAATTGAAAATGTTTAGACTTTCCTTATCTTGCATATTTCATGTTTTTTGGTTGTTGTTTCCTGGTTTTCTAGCAAAAAAGAACAACCAGCTGCTGCATATCCACCTCAGCGCAATGTGTGTTATCCCTATGACATCCCTACCCCCTGCCCACTTCCCACTGGGATTGTGGGTTCACTAGAGCCTGAAGTGTCCAGATGATTTTGCCTAGTAATGGAAGAGAGAAGGAATAGCGGGTATATCTGGTAAAAGTTAGAGGTGCCAGAAATTAGGGTTAGGTTAGATTGAGACAATATTTCTTAATGGGTATAAATGATTTTCTTGTCCAAAGAAGAATGGTAAGTTTTTGGTAGATACTATTTGCTTCTCATCTATCAAAACATGTTCAACCACAATCTATAAGGAAAGAAGCAACAAATTAGAAATAAAGAATTATTTCACTCATTTCCAGCTGTGAATCTACTTGATGTTCTTTAAGCCCCTAAGAACATTCCTCTACACATAGGTGACTGTTTCAAAGGACAAAAAAAATGTTTATTCAAAGGGAAAACAATTTCCTTGTTTTTTGTTATTGATATTGTTATTTGGGATCTGTTTTAAGGAAGGAAAAATATCTAATTAAACATGCTGTCATTATTTCATGTCATTAATAATGAAAATAATGGATATTTGAGGTCTCTGGCAGTTTTTATTTTATAACTATATATGACTTACTCCTATATTGCAGGAAAAGAATAATTTGGAAATAGATTTAAACTACAAGCTAAAATCATTACAACAAAGATTAGAACAGGAAGTAAATGAGCATAAAGTGACTAAAGCTCGTTTAACTGACAAGCATCAATCTATTGAAGAGGCAAAATCAGTTGCAATGTGTGGTAAGTGTTAATTTTTATATTTCCCTGTAAAATTAGCAGAAAGCTAATAGCTTTAAATAATTTTTGTAAACTTTGCATTTTGACTAATCATAGTTTCAACCAGACATCAGTATTTTAATTCTCAAAAGAAAACCCAACACTTTTAAAAAATTTTTTTATTTTAATTAATATCTTTTGTTTTTCAGTCACCCTTTTCCTGATTATATTCCTTAGCTATCTCCTACCCAGCCATCTCTTCTAACAAAGAATAAAAAAAAAAATTGGTTCAGCTAAATTAACCAGTACATTAGTTGATTCTGACAGGTTATGTAAAACTCCAAATCTAGTCCCCAATCCCTTCAAAAAAAGGAGGGACATACTTTTTTCTTGTCTTCCTCTGGGGCCAAAATTGTTCATTGTAATTATATAGTTTTCAGTTTGGGCCTTGGGGTGGAGAGGGAGAGGTCTTTTCATTTATGTTGTTGTCCTCATTTTGTGTATTGTTTTCCTGGTAATTTGTTCTTGGCTCTGCATCAGTTCATGTAAATATTGCATGTGCTTTTCTGAATTCCACTTTTTTATCTTAAAGCACAGTGATATTCTGTCATAGCTGTATACCACAATTTCTTTGGCCATTACCTAACACAGCAAACACACACACACACACACACACACACACACACACACACACACACACACACAATGTATATGTGATATGTTTTTGTTTGTTTCATTAAATATTTCCCATGTGCATGTAAAAAAAATTTAATACTCTTTTTTAAAAATTTTGAGTTCCAAATTCCCTTCCTTCTTCTCCACCCCCCTTTTTGAGAAGGCAAGCAGTTTTGGTATCGATTATACATGTAAAGTCATGCAAAACATATTTCCATATTAGCCATGTTGCAAAAGAAAACACAGTATTGTGTAAATGGATGTGTATACATGTATATATATTTTTGCTAATTTGGGGAGAAAATTCTTAGCAAAACAAGGGATAGAAGAGAAAACAAAAGGTAAAATAGATCATACATTGGTTACCTGAAATTGCAAAGCTTTTTTTACAAGAGCAAAATTGATTCAGCTAGGATAAAATAAGAAGCACGTGATTGAAGAAAAAAACTGATGCATCATGTATCTCTGATATGGATCTGATATCTAAGATAAAAGGGGATTAACACCAATATAGAAGACCAAGATCTATTCCCCATTGGGTAAGCTGTTAAAAGGATATGAAGAAACAGTTCTTAAGAAAACAATTACAAACTGTTAACAACCACATAAATGTTTACATCAATATCCCTAGTAATAAGAAATGCAAAGTAAAACAATTTTGAGATTTCCCCTTCTCTTGGTACAGTCCTTCATCATTTCATATCTGTGCCATTGCAGTAGCTTTCTGGTTCATCTCCCCACCTCACATCTCTTTCCATTGTAGCCCATCTTTCGTTTGACTGCCAAACCGTACTTTCTAAAGTACAAGTCTGACCTTGTCACACCCCTACTTAGTAAACGCCAGCAACTCCTTTCTCCAGGATGAACTATAAAATAATATTTTGGCATTTTAAAGCCATTCACAACCTGCTTCCTACATTTATAGTAGTCTTAATTTACTCTCCAACATCAGCTCTACAATCCAGTAATACTGCCCAACTTACTGTTTCTTGCACGCTACAACTCACCTTCTGAATTCATACCTTTTCACTGACATGGGCCCCCATGCCCGAAGTGTTTATCTTCCTGACCCGTACCTCTTGGCTTCCCAGACCTCCTTCAAAACTAACCTCAAATACAACCATTTACAAAAGACCTTTCCCTGTCTTCTCTACTGCTAGTGCTTTCCTTCCTTCTGAGATTACTACCCATTTACACTGAATAGATCTTGTGTGTGTGTGTATGACACATACATACATATATGCACATGTGACATGGAGAAGGATATATTCAGGAATGAGTGTGATATAAAAACAAAAGGCATTAGTTTTTAAAAGAAAATGTAAAGGAGGAGTCAGTTCCGTGTGTGGAAGTGCAGTACCTAGAAATGGTCATGTAACAACAAAAGACATCAATAAAGTTTACTTGTAAATGTTCTTAAGTGCTTACAATTTGGAAAACAAAATCTGCCATGAGAAAAGACATTTATTTTTATTATATGTTAAGTATTTGTTGGTCATCTGTTATGTACAGGGCAATGTGGAAAGTACAAAAGAGGACTGGTCCTTGCTTAATCTTCATTTTTAGCTGCTACTGCATTTCTAATTTTCATCATCTTTTTCCCGTCTTCTGTTGGCTTGGAATGAAGACTGTTTCAATATATGTTCCAGACTTGCTCTTTGCCTCCAGATAACCAAAAGGTTACTGATAAATGACAGATAACCTTTGGCCCAGTCTGTCTACTACATTGGAAGAGTCTACTACATTATTCAGTTTTTTTATATACTTCCTGTAATGATTTGCTTATAAAAACACCCAACTATACAAAAACTTGTTAGTGATACTTCATATTATCATACATGTTACAAACACTTGGCATGCATTTTGTTGATTGAACCATTTTGAATGAATAACAAAATTGTCTCATTAAAAGCCAATGTAATTGTTAAGAACTAATTTAATTCCATCATTTTGTAGAAATGGAGAAGAAACTGAAAGAAGAGAGAGCAGCACGAGAGAAAGCTGAAAATAGAGTTGTTCACATTGAAAAGCAGTGTTCCATGTTAGATGTTGACTTGAAACAGTCTCAGCAGAAACTGGAGCATTTGGTGGAACACAAAGAAAGGATGGAGGATGAAGTAAGAAAAAAGGATACTGTTGTTGTTCTTAGTGTGAAAGAGAAACAGCTGTATGTTAAAGAAAGTGTGCGAAAGAGGAAGATAACTATGTTATCAATTAAAATAGTATAGATGATTTGTATTAAGGACATAGCTTGATATTAAGCTATGCCTATGTTATAAATGAATGATGAACGGAAAAGGATTTATTGAGTGTTTGCTATGTTTCAAAGGCTGTGCTAAGTGCTGGGTTAGCAAACATAAAAGACAAGCCTTGCTTTCAAGAAGCTAACATTCTAATTAGAGGGAGACAACATATATAGGAGGGTTCAGCTGCTGGAAGAATGGCAAGGCCCAGTGACCCTAAGGGTGCATCCAGCAGGTAAGATAGCAGTGGTGGAGGTCCAAAAGGCAGTCAGTCATATGATAAGGCCCAGTGGTCTTCACTCTTACTGGAATGATTGTAGTTGGTTCCTCCCTGCTCATGTAAACAGTGTGAATGGCCATGTCTGCTCCTGAGTGTGGGAAAGCTAGCGTAATCTAGCCCATGATTGTTAGAAAGAGGAGAACAGAGAGAGAGCCCAAGGTTTTGAGTAGAGAGAAAATTTGTATTCCTTCCTTTAGGGATGTAAGTGGTATGGGGAAAGGGGGTTTGGGGGAAGTAGCAGTAGCCAACCAAGGAGTTGGGAAAGAGGAGAAAGGGTATTGATTGACAGAAAAATTGGAATGTAGGGCTCCCAATGGTATCTGTTCTACTGGTGCTTTTATTGTCTGGTGAGATCGAGGTGGTTGGTATGCTGAGGGAAAGAAAAGGACCTATGATACCTATTATTTGTTTTCAATAAGTATTTTGATAGGGGAGACCTGTGATTTTATTGGTTTGAATACTTCCTACAAAATTTGGCGTCAGTAAATACTTATAAACTGCCCATTCCCTTAAGCATTGTGAATATAAAACAAAATGACAGAAATTCACCTCCAACTTTAGAGGAACTTACTGTCTGATAAAATAATCTTTGATTATAAGACATGCTCTAAGACATGCTGTAACTCGAAGTAAAACCTAAAACATAGTTTTAACTAAAAAATCATATGAAGAAGAGCAAGTATACATGTCAGAAGAGATTTAACTTAAGAGTACATGGATTGATTTAATTTGACTTAAAATATTTTATTTTATAGCTAATATGTGTTAGATAAGTGACAGAATCACAAACTCAGAATTGGAAAGGATTTCAGAGGAAGTCAAGTTCAACTTGTACATGAAAAATGATCTCCTGTACAATACCAGTATAGCTTTAGAAAAAACTTTTTTATCTTTCCTTTTTTTCATCAGTTTTAATACTACTTATGTTGTTGTTGAAAGGCTTTGTCACACTTTTGTGTTTACTACCTGCCCTAGCTTTGAACAGTGAACCTTTGAGTCAGGAATCAGTTGGTCATCAGACATTTATTAGGCAGTTACTGTATTCCAGGCACTGTCCTAAAGTCTTAGAATAAAAAGAAAAAAACAAAAACTAGTCTCTGCCATCAAGGAGCTTACGTTACATTACAAACAACATATACATTAAACACACAGGATAAATACAAAGCAAATGGAAAAACAATGGCAGCTGGGGGACTGATGGGGAACCTCCTATAGGAAGTGGTAACTGAGCCAAAGCTTAAAGGAAGGTCATGGACTCTTAAAAAGCAGAGGGCAGGAGGGAGAGCATCTTGAATCAGGATTGGCAAGTAGGTTAAGTATGGCTAGACCACAGAGTACATGGAGGAAAATACTATGTAAAAAAAACCTGGAAAGATAGACCAGGTTGTGAAGAGCTTTAGATGCCAAACAAAACAGCATATATTTGATCCTAGAGGTATTAAAGGACCATTGGAGTTTATTGAGTGGGGGGTCAGCATGGTTAGTCCTATGCTTTAGGAAAAATCACTTTGGTACCTGTGTAGAAGATGGATTAGAGTGGGAGAGATCTATGTCCTGCTCACTAATTGTGAGTTCTGCATTGGGCCCTCTTCTCTTTTTTTCTCTTTCTTTCTCTATATGTGTTTTTTCGCTGATGTAGTACTGTCATCAGCTTCCACAGGTTCATTGATCATCTCTACACACGATGATTCCTAGATCTGTTTATCTAACCCTAGTTTCTCTTCAGAGCTCAAGTCTTGCATCACCACCTGCCATTGGATACTTTGAACTGAATATCTCTGAACCATCTCAAAATTCAAGGCTCTAAAGTAGAACTTATTATTTTCCTTTGCTTTCCCCCTAACCCCCCAACCCAACCCTCCTCCAAATTTCTCACTTACCGCTGAAGGTACCACTTTACTTCGGCTCACCCAGTGTCATCCCAGATTTCTCACCGTACCTATCCATTCATTTGTCAAATCCTACATTTTATTTTTCTACAGTATCTCCTACACATCCCCTTCTCCCTATTCACAGAGCTACCATCCTAGTTTAAGTTCAGTCACCTCTCACCTGGACTATTACAGCAATAACTTTCTATAGTAATTACATTTCCCTGCCTCAACTCTTTCACTGCTTCAAACCATCTGCCATGTTTTTAAGAAAGTGAGTCCTATGCTCTTGCTCAGCATGTTTTCAGGATATGACCCTTCCACATATTTTCAAACCATATTTTCACTACTTTTTAAAAAATTTTACATGGTCATGAATAATACTCTTAGAAGAAATCTGGAAAGCATCACTAAAGATGATTGGGTCTTGGGAAAGGAACTGAAGACCTTAGGAGTTAGTGGTTTTCTCACTGCTGCTTATCAAATGCAAGGACTTCCGAAGAGAAAGGCACATTTGGAAATAAATAATCTTGTTTTAAAAATGGTTTCCTGAGAATGGGATTCAGATTTTTTTATTTAAAATAAGTGAAGGACTCTTGTTTAGAGATAGAATATACCTAACAAAGACTAATAAAACTATATTTTGTTGGAATCTTGAAAATCTAAACAGAAGGGTGTTAAAATAAAAGGAAGGGGAAGGGGGAAAACTGCTCATATATATCCATAAGCCTAGATACAATAGATGCTATCTGTAATGGAGTAAGAAGAATAACTTCTTAGGTAGAGCTACCAAAAAATCTATGAATTAAGCCAAGAATAAGTGCATGACTTAGTGTAGCTATATCTGAAGCATGGATGATAAGCCTAGTGAACTGGTATTCCTAACTAAGGAAAACGATTTAAACTCAAGCCTTGGGATGATGAAACCTATGATCGAAATACAAGTCTCAAAGAACATATTTGATTTAGAAGGAATTGAATAGTTATAAGACTGGGTGTGAATAAATTCAGGAACAAGGCAGAGGGAGGTTTGGAGAACTGCATGCTATAAAGCATTTAGGTCAAAAAAAGTGGAGGCAAAAACAGAAATAGTATTATCATTGATATATACTATAGATACCTGGACAAAAAGAGGAAATAGATGAATTCAGAAAAATCATAAGACTGACAATAGAGGCAATGATGAAGGCTATTAATATCTGGACAACTACTCAATTTTTCTTTCTGCTAAAAGCAGATGATGAGAGGGATAGGAGGTTAATTTTCATCCCTTAAAAGGTAGAGCAAGAAATTAGAGGAACTTCTCTTCTATACCAACAAAGAAAAACTAAATGATGAGAATGTGGGGCGGGGAGGGGGCAGGGAGAGGAAGGAGAGGAAAAAGTGCCTGCTCCACCTTAGAATTTGTGATAGAGGAAAGGAAAACTAAGCAAAATTTAACATAGACACTAGCTTTGGGGAAATTAGATTTCAGATGTTTCATGGAGAGGGATACATGGCATCCCATGGATTAAAATTCTCCAAAGGAAGTCAGCCTCAAAGATTCTAAATATATAAAAAGAAACAATTCTTATGAGAAAGAAAAGGGAGAAACGAGTTAGATATTATAAAGGAACTAATGTGGATACACATGGAACTAAATAACCAATATTTATTTTTTTAAACATACAGAAGATAGAAGCAAACAAGTCAGTAGGATAGATACAAAAACATGGCATAGTGCTGAAGTAATTGTCAGACTCAGAACTGTGACTGGTGAGGAAATCTAAGGATAATATAAAAGGTCGGGCCCCAAAGGGAGCTTATAGGGAATTGAAATCCAAGGTAAATAGGAAAATTAAGGGTAACTAGCTTCCTTTGTGTCAGGCGTGTGTGTTTCTCACCTATTCAAGAACTTAACTATGTATATTGATGCATGATTTGGAAACTTAGTGGATCAAAATGAGAACACTACAGATAGTTTTTACTCTAGCAGTCAAGAAGGAGTAACTTAAATATCTGTAGTTCTGTAACCATTTTCCTCTTTGATCTAAACACATCTGTCAACTTTAGACTTAAACTGTCTAAATAAATGTTCTTAGACCATTTATATGATCACTCTGATGTATGGGACCTCATTTTTCTGCATGGGCAGCATAGCTTATATAGAGCAAACAAGGTTGTGCAGCTCTTGCTGCTCATCAAACAAAAGTTTTCTTTAGTCTTTTAAGGTATAGAATGGGTTAAAAGAGAAGGTAGTGTTTGGAGAGATTTGATCTCCATCTTCCCAATAGGAAATTGTTCTTTTTCTAAATCTCCTGCTTCTCCCAATAATGATTCATTCAGCTTGATATTAGAACTTTGGTTCATGATGAGACTGGGTGATGCTTGGACTCCAGGACCCTCCCTGGAAAGGAAATTTCTGCTTGGAGATTGCATTAGGAAAAGCCCTTTTGCCTCTCTAGTTTGGTAGGAGGCTAGCACTTGGAAAACAGAGTGGTATGTATAATGCTGGACCCGGTCTTAGGAAGACCTATGTTCAAATTCTGCCTCTAAAACTTACTGGTTGTGTGAACATGGGTGAGTGACTTTATCACTTTGAGCCTCAGTTTTTCCTTCATCTGTAAAATGAGGATAAAGAGTACCTAGAGGACCTATGTTACCGGGTTGTGAGACTCAAATGAGATAATCTATATGAAACATTTTGATGGTAGTGTTACTATTTTTTTTTGGAAGGGGGGGGCAGGGCAATTGGGGTTAAGTGACTTGCCCAAGGTCACACAGCTAGTAAGTGTGTCAAGTGTCTGAGGCCAGATTTGAACTCAGGTCCTCCTGACTCCAGCACCGGTGCTCTATTCACTATGCCACCTAAGTGCCCCAGTGTTACTATTTTTAATGAGTTGACATCACCAAGCCCAGGAAACTGCATTCCAAGGTGCTAAAAGAACAGTGATATTTAAAAGATTGTGGCGAATGGGAGACACATCATAGAACTGGAAAAGAATATTTGAGTTTTCAAAAAGTTGGAAGAAAATAAGAGACTCAAAACTATAGACAATGGACTTGGTTTCATTTTCTAGCAAAATTCTAGAATGTATTCCCATACACACAGAGGTGTCAGAAGTTAGGTTTTTGAAGCTAAGTTTGTAACTCCCCACTAATAGCTAGATTTCAAAGTTAATAGGGCTTATCAAAAATTCTTTTTAATAGGTTCATTTAAGAGTGCTTAGATGCTCTCAAATAAGTTAGGGAACTATAATGGGCATTAAGGGTTATTAAATATACTTTCAAATAAAAACTAAGCTAATTGCAAAAGTATGTATGTTCCAAAGTATTTTTTTATTCATAGGTTAAGAATCTAACACTGCAGCTGGAGCAAGAATCAAATAAGCGGTTACTGATTCAGAATGAATTGAAAACTCAAGCTTTTGAGAAGGACAATTTGAAAGGGTTAGAAAAGCAAATGAAACAAGAAATCAATACATTGTTAGAAGCAAAGAGATTATTGGAATTTGAACTAGCTCAGCTCACGAGGTAAGTTTTGATAAAATGAATATTTTAAGTGAATTTTCCTATCATTGGTCCAGATTTAGTCCAAATACCTGTTTAAAGCTTCACAACAATAAGAAAAATAGCCAGTTCTATCATTGGTTAGATTACTTTCACCTTAAAAGCTTGTCTATTCTTAAGATGGTATGCTGTCTATTTTTCTCCTGCAAATAATTTTTGTTTAAAAATGTTATCGTAAACTTACTGTCAACAAAATTTCATGTTCATAATAAGAAATAAAATTTTATGTCACACCTTTCCCATTTAACAGGTAGAATCAAGCAAATTGACACATGAGGACTTTTAAAATGTTTTTGTTCTGTTATCCTTTCCAGTTCTTCCTGAAGCTCTGCTACTTGTGTTGTGGTGTTTTGTTTTTTTTTCTTTTTTGCACTATGGTTTTCAGTGTGTATACAGTGATAGTTCTGCTGATTTTTATTCGCATAACTGTGTGTAGGTCTTTCCCATTTTTTTCTTTGTATTGCTCCAGTAGGATTATATTTCCATGCCATAGTTAGCTCAACTATCTTCCAGTTGTTGTACTATAGTGAGCTGTTTCCTTTCTTTAGGAGGTGGTGGACATTTCAAATAGAGTAGCTATGAATACTTTTGTAAACTTTAGCCTTTTTCCTCTTTTTATGATGTTTTTGAGATGAAGTCCTAGCCTTTCAACTGCTGGGTCAAGAGGTATGATTATTTTAATGGCTCTTCAACTACTTTTGCTGGGCAGCTAGGTGGCACAGTGGATAGAGCACCAGGCCTGGAGTCAGGAAAACCTGAGTTCAAATGTGGCCTCAGATGTTTACTCGCTGTGTGACCCTGGGCAAGGCACTTAACAATGTTAAGCTGAAGAAGGAAATGGCTCCAGTATCTTTGCCAAGAAAACTCCAGATAGGGTCCCAAAGAGTTGGACATAACTGAAATGACTGAACAAACTACTCTTGCTATGTTATAAATATTTCAACCAGTCTGCAGTCCTCCCCAAGGAGTATATTAAAATGCCTACTTCCCCACTACCACCAGCATTTAATTTTTGCTGGGTTTTTTTAAAGTGGATGTAAAGTAGTATCTTTTTTTTTCTCAACACATTAACTGGATTTTTATTTTTATTTTTCAAAATAAGAAACTGAAATTCATTTACTGAGTGAAGTGAACATAATGTCCATTCCAAACTCAATTTTTACTTTAGTCACTTATCAACTGCGTGACCCTGGGCAAGTCACTCAACTTTTCCTTTTTTTTTTTAATTAAGATTTTTTATTTTTAGTTTACAACACTCAGTTCCACATAACTTTGAGTTCCAGATTTTCTTCCTCCCCGCCTCCCCCCGTCCCTCCCCAAGATGGCATGGAATCTGATATGTCTTCTACGTATAACTTCACATTGAACTTATTTACACAATAGTCAAGTTGTAAATAACAATTATGACCAATGGAGTGAATCATAAGAAAGAAGAAACAAAACCAAAAAAAAAAACAGACAAAAACAAAAGAGAAAAAAAGGGGAAAAAAAAGTTGAGCATAAAGTATGCCTCAATCTGCATTCAAACTCCATAGTTCTTTCTCTGGATGTAGATAGCTCTCTCCATCATGAGTCCTTTGGAATTGTCTTTGCACCTTGTGTTGCTGAGAGGAGCCCAGTCTATCAGGGTTAGTCATCACAGAATACATATATCTGTGGTTGTGTATAATGTTCTCCTGGTTCTGCTCCCCTCGCTCAGCATTATATCATGTAGGTTTTTCCAGTTTATTATGAAGTCTGTATCATCCCCATTTCTTATAGCACAGTAGTATTCCATTACCTTCATATACCACAGCTTGTTCAGCCATTCCACAATTGATGGGCATCTCCTTGATTTCCAGTTCTTTGCTGCTACAAAAAGAGCCGCTATTTTTGTATATATGGGTCCTTTTCCCACTTGTGTGATCTCTTTGGGATACAACCCTAGAAGTGGTATTGCTGGGTCAAAGGGTGTGAACGGTTTTATAGTCTTTTGGACATAGTTCCAAATTGTTCTCCAGAATGGCTGGATCAGTTCACAACTCCACCAGCAATATAACAATGTTCCAGTTTTCCCACATCTTCTCCAGCATTTGTCATTTTCCTGTTTTGTCATTTTATCCAATCTGACAGGAGAGATGTGGTAACTAAGAGTTGTTTTGATTTGCATTTCTCTAATCAGTAGTGATTTCAAGCATTTTTCATATGCCTATAGATATCTTTAATTTCTTCCTCTGAAAACTGTTCATATCCTTTGACCATTTCTCAATTGGGGAATGACTTGTATTCCTATAAATATGGCTCAGTTCCCTGTGTATTTTAGAGATGAGGCCTTTGTCAGAGACACTGGTTGTAAATATTTTCTCCCAGTTTTCTGTTTCCCTCCTAATCTTTGTTGCGTTGGCTTTTTTTACACAAAAACATTTCAATTTAACATAAAAGTAGTATCTTAAAGTTATCTTGATTTGCATTTTTCTGATTATTAGGAAAATTTTATTATCTTTTTTTGTTGGTTTGGTTTTGTTGTTGGAAGGCAGGGCAATTGGGGTTAAGTGACTTGCCCAAGGTCACACCGCTAGTAAGTATGTCTGAGGCTAGATTTGACCTCAGGTCCTCCTGACTCCAGAGCCAGTGATCTACTCACTGCACCACCTAGCTGCTCTGAAAATTTTATTATCTTATTATGGAGTTACTAATAGTTAAAGTAATTTGTATTTTAAAGGACTGTTGGCACCACAGGATCACTGATTTCCTCCGTGATATTTTCTCTGACCTTCATCTTTTAGCAAGCTCCAGTATTGAGTTTACTCTTGACTCCTGTTTTCTAAGCTCCTTCTGTTTTCTAACAGTACCACTCTTCCTTTCTGAAAGCGAAGTGCCTTCAACATCTAGCTTACCTCTCAGGAAGGGAGCCTTGACTGTGCTCCTTGAGAACAGCAAATAAATAAATAAGCAGTTCAAGGGAAACATAAGAAAACTGCAATGATAAATCAACAGAAAAAAAGTTGTAATTTACAAAGGTCTCATTAATTCTTTTGGTCCTTCCTATTTGTGGAGGACAACATCCTAGGCTAACAACCCCCTTCCCCTCCACTTCCCCAGTTACTTCTACCAGGTATTACCTTTTGGAGACAGTTGGTTTAGTTCTTTTTTATGTAGATCATAGGTTGAGGTTTTGAAGGGACCTTGGACATCATCTTGTCAAACCACCTCATTTTACATTTGAGGAAACTAAGATCCCAGAGAGGTTAAGAGACTTATCCAGAGTCACAAAAGTAATAAATGGTATAGAGATTTGAATTCGATTCCTCTAACTCTTGACTCAGCCCTTTAATCTACAGGTAATAATTTTTTAGATCCTATGCCAAACTCAGATTCTTTTCTTTTTCAAATTCCTAGCCTCTATTTAATGTGCTTCTCACCAAATTCCCTAATTTCCAACTCATTAATAGGATAGAGATAAGAGAGAAGCCCTGAGCCAGCAAATTAAATAATCAGTATCTGTTCTTGGCCTTATGTTTTTAGGGAACAGTTTCATCCTCCTTTTCAAATTGCTGAATCATACATAAATCACCTTTCTTTTTATATTGTATATTCACAATGAAAATGAATACTTTGCACACACAGTAAAAATCCGCCCTCCGCCTTTTGTTTCTAGTCCTTACCCCCAACCAACCGTTCAAGGGTATCAATGCTCTTAAGATATCAAAAGAACCAGTGTCTTTGCTGAGTTGAGAATTAGGAAGATCTGGCTTACAGGTCATGCAGCCTATAGGAAAATACCAAAACGTGATACCACCGGTTGTACATCTAGATTACCTCTTGTTTCAAAAGTAGTTATAATAATTTTTTCATTTGTTAGAATATTCTAAGGAGTGACTAGACGGAGAATCTGTTTCATGAAATACATACATACACATTCTTTTTCTCTCTTTGGATGTCCCTCTATTTTGGTTTCGTTGTCTTTCTGTCTTTGATTATGGGCCTATTTTTCTTTAAACATATTTACATACGTCTTTCTGTGCCCCTCTCTGTCTTCCTTTTTATCAGTTTCTCTTTATTAGGCTATCTCTTTCTCTGTCATTGTCCTCTTTATTTCTCCTTCCTTCTCTCCCTTTTCCTTAACTAACTATAATATATAACTTCAGCTTTTTTAAAATGAGATTTATGTTCTCTTTTGGTTTCTCTTTCAGTCCCCCAAACTACTCAGCTAAGTTGTTTTTACAATTAAAATCATTCCCTGGTTGTTTTTTGGTTGTTTTCTTCGTGGATAGTTGGTCTTCACTAAGAAAAAGGTTCTTTATGCAATATTTTTTTCAACAGTGAAATGGCACCAGTACTATAAACCAGTACTATATAACTGAATTATTGAGTTATATATTAGTAGCATGGGAATGTATTTAAAATAGAGCTATTTCAGCAATCCAGTTTTTATTTTAAATAGGTTCTACAACTATTTTCCTCACTCTATTATAAGCAGATATATTTACTTTTTTCTCTTTTTTCTGAAGACAATATTGTGGAAACGAAGGACAGATGCGGGAACTACAGGATCAGCTTGAAGCTGAACAATATTTTTCAGTAAGTTTTAGAAGGTTTTGTTGATTTTTGTAGAGGAATTTTGATTTATTGTGTTTCATTAATTTACTTTTCTACTTTCTGTTCTCAGTATAAAACTGAAAAATATATTGTTTCCATAGTAAAAAGAAAAGTTAGTTCAGCTGCATCTTTTATTTCCCTGCTTCTCATAAGTTCCCAGTAGGTCATTGATTCTGTAAAGTTTTCTATAATATTAAATTCTATCTTGTATGTTGAATTTAAACCAATATGACTTGTTGGCTAAAAGATGAAAAGCACATTCAATGAAGTGCCAGTTCCTTGAACATATTCTGTATTATTGCACAGCATTGAGCCTATAACATTGTCCTGTTTTACTGCATTGCTAATGGGAAAAGGATCAAGCACAATGTCACTGACTACTGAAAACAGCCTTGTTGTTGTAGGATAAATTTAGAATTTTAATGAATCTGCTTTCCTCATAGGTATGAGTTGCCACTTTATCTTCTTTCCCCTACCCCCTGCATATTGCAAAAATAGAAGTTTATTCTCATAACAAACCAGAAAGTCCAGTTGATAGAAAATAATCTGGCATTTTAAAACCTTGGATATAGGTTAAAAAGAAATCCTTTCATGTGTTTTGCATTTAAGATGAACCATAATTTCTCAAGTTGTTCTCTATAGAATGTAGTAGTACATACTAAATTCTTTCATAATCTGCTCAAACTTCTTAATTATTGTAAGAGAACTTTTTTTTTCAAACATGAGTTATGAATGTGTGCAAGTTACGAATGAGGGCCAAGATTTGCCTGGTTTGGTACTTTCAAAATACTGTGTTTTAAACTCTTTTAAGATAAGAATAAAATATATTAATATGATGAGCCCCTGGAAGCAGAGGTTTCCTAAAGAGGAGGAAACCAATCTAGGTCAGAAAATGGAGCTGGTCAGAAGTCCCATGCTGCTGTGGCACCAGGCCTGTGAGTTAGCCCCCAGTATTTCCAGCCTTGGATAGATAGAAAGACCTAGTCTTTTTTTTTTTTTTTTTTTTAAGGAAGGAAGAAAAAGATAAGAATAAGTAATCAGTATGTATGGTATGGAACTTCAGTGAACTCTTGCTTATAATGCTCAGAACCAGAGTATTATTTTCCATCCCCGTGTAGGTTTCCTTTGTGAAGCTCAATATTTCAAGATTAAAAGAGAGATGAGAGAATGTAACTCTTAATGATAGAATGAAACACTTTAGGACATGTAAACACTTAAACTAGCTCAAGCCGTCATCATTCTTATTTTATTTGTATTGCCGTAGGATCCATGTAGCATGTCTTTGGAGAAGTGAATTTTCTTTTCCTTATCTTTTAAAAAAATATTTTACTAATGCTCTTTTTGCATAAGCCACTATCACTTCCCAATGCCATACTACTCTCCTTCTTCCCCGCTGTCCATTAGAAGTGTCACCAGTGTCAAAGAAATACTGCTAAGCATGTATTGGCCATGTCTGAAAATATGCCTCATTGCACATCCACATGTCACAACTTCTCTAATAAGAGACAGGCAATATACTTTAATTGCAATCCCCTGGGGTCATTGATTGGCTTTCTTAAATCTTTCACGGTTGTGTCCATTTACAGTATTGTAGACATCTTGTAAACTACTCTCCTGATTCTGCTTAACAAGTCTTTCTTCAAGGAGTCATTACTTTGCAGGATGAGTATTTCTTGCAGATATCACTTCACTAGATGATGCTTTTAACTTTTGCCTTCCCCACCTTTTATTTCAGTAAAGAAGTGTAATTATAAAAGTTAAGGGACTATATATCAAAGTTGGGAAGTGTTAGATCCTTCAGAGTCAAGGAATTCTTTTGAAATTAAATTTTGTAGTATTTATACGCTGTTGAGAACTTAAATGATAGATTTGAATAAGAAAATGGAAAATATTTTGCAGACAGTGTTAACTTTATGAATTGATATGTAGTTATTAAGGTCAAGTGATTTGCTTGCTAGATTATCTTACTCAATTCAGTTAAATTGTTTTTTAACTGGCTATATAAAAATCACTTATTTCTCTTTGGTACTTGTTTTGCAGACACTTTATAAAACTCAGGTAAAGGAACTTAAAGAGGACATTGAAGAAAAAAATCGAGAAAATCTAAAGAAAATACAGGAACTGCAAAATGAAAAGTATGTCCATTTTATTTTGGCTCAGAAATCACAGTAAAGTGATCTTAGGTTTTAGTTTGAAATTATTCACTAAAACTAATGAAGTTAGCTCAGTCTATCCAGTCCTGTGCAGTATTTTTATTTCTGGTCCAGGAATAATTTACACAGGTTTGAACTAAGGACTTTTACCTTCTGTGATGAAAATGTTTGACAAGCAAATTAATAGTATGAAAAGATTAAAAAGAGAAATATTCAACATCTTAAGAAAATAAACTTTTCAAGTATGCTTGAATACTCTAAGACAGCTGTTGTATAAACAATTGAAGTATTAAAGTTTATCCTTATTTAGTCATTAAAGTAAGTCTCCTAGAAACTTTTACTAGAACTACATTTTATTAATTTTGCTTCAACATTTAATTCAACAGACATTTGTTAAACATTTAACTTGTGCAAGGCACTGTGCTAGGCCCTAGGGACATAAAGACACAAAGGAAGCTGTCCCTTACTTCACCACGAGCACAGATGTATGTGATCTAAGGGAGTTTGAGGAAGGCAGAACTAACTCCTGGAGAGAGTGGGGACAGCACCAGGAAAGGCTTCAAAAAGGAGGTGGTGCTTAAGCCAAGTCTCACAGTAAGCTGTCTCTCACTTAAATCCAGTTCTCTTGCTTGTCACGGCATCACCTCCCTGATGTCATAGCCCTCTTCAAGAACAAAGGACAGGGGCAGCTAGGTGGCACAGTGAGTAGAGCACCGGCCCTGGAGTCAGGAGGACCTGAGTTCAGATTCGGCCTCAGACACTTGACACATGTAACCCCAATTGCCCTGCCAAAAAAAATTTAAGAACAAAGGACAAACAACAGTAAGACAAAGATTCTCAGAGACAAGAGAGGAGACTTGATTGTATTCAAGGCTTAGGGGACATTGTGATGAATACATGTTGAGTCTGGTGGAAATCTTGTAGTCTTGTTTGACTGGAATGTAGCACGTGTGAAGATAGTATTGTGATGTAATGCTAAGAAGGTGGTAGGTTGGAGGGCACTTGTTAAGGGCCTTAAATTCCAGTTGAAGAGTTTGTATTTTATCCTTGAGGGCAATAGGAAGCTACTAAATTTATGTGTGTAACTTAAAATCAGAAGTTTAAAGCTGAATGACCTTGGGAAATCCATATTACTCATTTTGCAGAGGATGAAATGTTAGCCTGGAGGAGCTAAAATGATTTGCTTAAGGTTATTGAGTTGGTTATTAGGCGGTAGTATGATATGAGAGAAAACATTGGAATATTATTAGTCACGAAGACCTGACGTAATTTGAGATTCTTAATAGAAGAAATCAGAGAAGGTAATTGTCCTATTGTAAGAGGGATATTGATAGATGATAGTTTAGTGTGATGGTAGGTGTGAATGATAGTAGATTCTGGAAACTGTTTATTATAAAATATAAGCTCACAAATAATAGACTTGGGCAAGGAGTGATATATGATAGCAATCTTCAGACATCAAATGCTGTCAAGTAGAAAGATTTATTTGGTATTTCTCCAAAGGGCAGAGATAGGACCAAATTATGAAAACTATTAGGAGGAAGAATTCTGCTGAACATAATGAAGAATTTTAAAAATAATTAAAATTGTCTTTAAGACCTCAAATGAGTTACTTTGTGAAGTAATGAGTTTCCTATCACTTGAAATGTTCAGGCAGGTGCTGGATAACCACCTGTCCAGAAAGTTGAGAAGGAATTATTTCATTTAGCAAGAAATTGAACTGTATAACTTGTGAGGACCTTCACATTTCTAGAATTCTGTGACTCATTCATTTTAAAGAAATAAACCTGTCTCAATTGTAGCAAATCGAGATATAAGGTGAATCATAGAGCTGGAGTTGGAAGGGACTTCGGAAACTGTCCAGTCCAGTCACTTGATTTTATAAATGAGGAAACTGAGGCCCAAGAGAAAAAAGTGACTTTCCTAAGGTCATGCAAGTGTTAAGCGTCATAGGATGTGAACAGGTCTTCAGTACCCTAAAGACAGAGTTTTTTCAACTATACCATGTATGCCTCCATGACGAGCTTATTAGAACGTTGGCCTGTTCCAGAGGGGCAGTGTTGCGTAGTAGATAGAGAGCTGGCCTTAAAGGCAAAGAGATATGGTTTAAGTCACACCTCTAATGAAGTAGGTTGTATGACCCTGAGTAAATCACTTGATCTCTCGGTGTCCCAGGCAAGTCTCTAAGCCTAACTTTGCAGAACAATTGTTTAACTGCCTTTGTAAAGGGAGTCTCCTCACCAATAAAATCATAGGTTGCAGACTATAAAAATATCTGCCACCCTCAGTAGTTGCCAGTTCACTACTGACTACCACAAATTTTAACCTAGCAGTAGTGCTCAACAGATTAACGTTGTAGCCAGAATTTTTATGAGAGGATTCTTCGTACTTCAGCTTCTGAGTCTCAGGCAAGAATTTACTTTTTTTGGTGCCTAAGTTGTGTTTTAGGGGAATTTGTATTTAGATGCTCACTCCCACCCCTAATGTTTAGTTTCTTAATTTGTTTCATTACAGGTAAATGAAATATAACTTTTCAAAGAGCCAGAGCTGAGATACATGAAGACCAACTGCATTATCTTTATAGGGATTTTGTAAGAGATTAAGTGTTATATGCCTCCTGTGACTAAGAAATTATAGGTCCAGTGATCTTTTTAATGACAGTTTAAAGACACACACAAATAATCCAATTGGAAGGATAACCTCAATTTATTTCCTTTCCCTGAAAATATCCATTCTTAAAGAAATCTTTTACTATCTGTTGTAGAGAAACGTTTGCTGCACAGTTAGACCTGGCAGAAACGAAAGCAGAATCAGAGCAGTTGGCTCGACGTCTCCTGGAAGAACAATATTTTGAATTGACCCAAGAGTGTAAGAAAGCAGCTTCACGAAATAAACAAGAAATTACAGATAAAGATCACACTGTCAATCGGGTAAGTTGACATCACTAAAATGAATTTGTTTCATTAAGTGTTATATCCTTAAGTATTGGCATGTTCCTGAGACTGTGATCATGCTACCCCAATCAAGGAGCACTAGCTTAGAAAGTTCAAAACATACTCTAAAATGTATTCTGCTTTGAAGTATATCATATTATATTCTCTTTGGGCATCATGTTTTCCTAGTTTTATTAAGGCAGATATTAAAATTCGCTTTTCTTTTCCATGTGTGTCTCTATTAGTATAAAATGTGGTGCGATTCATGTGCCAGGTAGAAATAAGTTATGCTTGAGATTGAACATTTATTCCAAATAATCCAAAGGTCCACATATAGATAAATAAGTTGTGTTTCTGTGTGTGTACGTATGTGTATATATTCCTGCACGATCACATATGCTCCACTGTCGCCGATGCGATGCCCACAGCAGCTGCTATGAATATGCTGCTGTATTCCCAGGTTTGAATCACTAAATATAACATGCTTTCTTGTTCAAAGACAAAACCAAGATATTTATTCAGGCACCAGAAAGCCAAATCCACTATAGTAACAAAGAAGTGTGTACATGTTACCAATGCAGGGAGCACCACCATCCCCAAGCCTTCCCTCTGTTAGGGCCTCCCCACAAACAAACTCCCTTAGACAAAATGCCCCTCTCTCTCACTCACACCAGCTGCTCTGCCTCTGCTGTGCCTGCTCTCTCTCCTAGCTTTGTCTCATTCTCACTTCCTGTTCCACCCCTTCAACAAGCTCCTCCCTCCACAGGCTCCATGTGATTCAGGCTTCCATTTGACCCAGGCTTGAAGCAGGTTACATGGGTCTATTAATGGATGGGAAAGATCTTCTCATTCCCATTAACAGTATAATAAAGTTTATAGTATAGTCAGATATGGTCTGGTTTCAGTATTAGAATCATAAAATTTTAAACCTGAAGAAACATGGTAATGTTTAATATAGTTAGTTTTGTGAGTTTTGTGACTTTAGGTAAGTCATTTCATACCTATGGGCCTCAGTTTTCTCATCTGTGTAATGATGAGGTTGGACTAGATGATGTCTGAAGTCCTTCCTGACTTTGAAGTTTCCGTACTGAAAATTAGTCCAGTTAGCCCTGTTATTTGACAAATGAAGGGATTTGGGCCCCAAAAGACTGTGAATTCCCTAGAGTAACACAACTCTTTAGTGTAGCTGTAGAGCTAAATCTCTCAAGTAACCTAACTCTACGTGTGAGGGCTTTTCCACCACATTTTCTCCTGCCTTTTATTCTTCTGAGCAGCCAGACTAGTGGCAGTAGAGCAAAGATGAATTTGTGTGGGTCCTGTTTTAAATTGGGAAATACCTGTGCCACAACTACTAAAAAACTAAGACTGATTTTTATAACTCTTCACATGAGAACATATCCATGTTTATATTTATATTAATCTGGTGAAGAAAGGGTATGAGCAGAACCTGAATTGATTAAAATAAAAAATATATATATTTTTAAGTCAAAATTAAGATTTTTCCCCATGATTAGTCCATGTTAATCTGTATTTATATGAGAAGTGAAAAATTCATTTTGAGGATCATTGATTTGACTGAAAGTCAGCTTTACGTTATGATTTTTTTGTCTCATTTAGCTGGAAGAAATAAACAGTACATTAACCAAAGATATTGAATTATTAAGAAAGGAAAATGAAGAGTTTGCTGAAAAAATGAAGGAACAAGAAGGTATGTGAATTTTATAATTAAAAAAATTTTGCTAAGTATATAATAGACTACTAAGGTAAAAGAAATTTTTTAAAATCTTAGTATATAATAGAACATTAAGTTTTAAAACCACCTGTTATTTGAGAAGTTTATTATATGAAAAACACTTATTTTTGCCCCCCCCCAAATATTTTAATTTGTTGAACAGATTATAAATTGAAGAAAGAAGAGGAGATCAATAATCTTAAAGCTTCTTTTGAAAAGAATATTAATACTGAAAGAACCCTAAAAATACAGGTATGTCCTTTCACTATTTTTCAAATTATTTTACAGTTGTCAACTTATGTTTATGTATTGCTAATTTATTTAACACTATACAAAATAAACTGTGCCCTTCCTTTGAAGGCCTTACATATAACAATAATATTATTAAAAATAAATAGTATTTTTTTTTCGGTGGGATGAATGAGCATGTAGTAATCATTCATACTTTTGTTTAAAAGAGAGCTTTTAAGGGATGTACTGAGAAAAGAAAAATAGCATATATGAAACAGAACTCCATTCCATTTTACATAGAAAACCTGAAATTGAAAGTGGAAAAGAATGGATGGGGGCCTGGCTGGGGAGGAGAACAAATTGACTAAAATTAGTGAAGTGAATTATGAATACATAAGTGAAAGTGAGAGGGGCTAGAATGCCTTGAAGCTGAGTCATGTAAGGCTGAAATTTCTTCATTCTGTTTGGAGGACTGCATTGTACTCTGGCTTAAAGTATAAGATGTTCATGGAAAAAAGTTGTTATGTATAGGTGTTTTTTATACGAATACAAATTTCTAATTCTCATTTTTTGAGATTGAAATTTATAATAGAGCAGCTTTAATTTCCTGTGCTCTGCTGAAGGATTTTTAAGTCTGTCTTAAAAATTATAAGAATGGAATGAAACAACACGTTACAACACGTTACCTTGCCATGCATTGATCTTTTGATAGACTGTAAATCCCTTGAGGACTGCTTCAGTTTTGCCTTTGTTTCAACGTTGCCCAGCACATAGTAGGCACTTGATAAATTCTTGTTGATTTACTGAAACACCTGTTTACACTACTTTCTTTCACTTTGTGATATTGCATAAGTTTTTCCCCTAAAAATGTTCAAATTGCTTATGAAGAACTATTATGGTTTTTTTTTCCCATGCATTCTTTATAGGCTGTAAACAAGTTGGCAGAAATAATGAATCGCAAAGATTTTAAAATTGATAGAAAGAAGGCTAATACACAAGATTTGAGAAAGAAGGAAAAGGAAAACAGAAAGTTACAACTGGAACTCAACCAAGAAAGAGAGAAATTCAATCAGATGGTAGTGAAACACCAGAAGGAACTCAATGAAATGCAAGCGGTAAAGTTGTATTTGTCTTGGATTTTTTTTTTTTAATTCTTAAAACTTTACATAACTTATGCCAGGGGTGGGGAGCCTTCGGCCTCGAGGCCACATGTGGCCTTCTAGATCCTCAAGTGGGTCCCTTTGACTGAATCCAAACTTCACAGAACAAATCCCCTTAATAAAAGGATTTGTTCTGTAAAACTTGGACTCAGTCAAAAGGCTGCACCCAAGTATAGGCCCCATACCTATTCGTACGCTTACCGTGTCTTACTAATATATAAATTAACCCACTGTATAGACTGACCTGAATTTTTCTGTCTACACATTTATATTTAATTTTCTTTTAACGATTGATTGTCATACTTTTGATATCAGTAGGAACTTTTCTGCCTCTCAGCTGTTCTCTTAAGCAGCAGAAGATTCCAACAAGTATTGTTTGACTGATAAAAGGAACTAAAGGAATACTACCCTATGGTTTCTAGGCAGAAACTGAGCAGGGCAGAACTCAATGGCTAGTATATCTAGAATATAACTTGACCTGTTGGTGAAAGGTTTTTATTGTTTTTTAAGTTTTAGAAGATAATTTAGTTTGGGGCTCAGTGGATAGAGCGCTGGGCCTAGAGTTGGGAAGACTCATTTTCCTGAGTCCAAATCCAGCCTCAGATATTTACTAGCTGTGTGACCCTGGGAAAGTCACTTAACCCTTTTTGCCTCAGTTTCTTCATCTGTAAAGTGAGCTGGAGAAGGAAATGGCAAACCACTCCAGTATCTCTGCCAAGAAAACCCCAAATGGGGCCACAAAGAATAGGACATGACTGAAATGACAGAACAACAAATAATATGAGAGTTTACTTATTCTCACTAGACTACAAGTTTCTAAAACTAAAAGAGCAATCTCGATATGTGCGATAACTATGAATTAATTTATTAGAGTATATAATTGCTGCTGTTAAATTTTCTTTGTACAATTTAAGCTATTTGGTTTGAGGCAGGGAAAAAAATGCTTTCTTCAGCTTTGGACATTTTCCATACTGTGTACTTTATTTTAAAGCATATTACAAAACTAAAGGAAGAAATAATAATAATAAATGTTAATTATTTTTTAAAAATGTGTCATTGGGGGAGTCCTCCTTACCAGCAGAATGATAAAATGAGGGACTTGGGACTAGGTGATCTCCAATACTCCATGGCTCTGAAAATGTTGTTATCATTGCTTGTCTAGTGCTTTGTAGTTTACAGAATACTTTTATTTCCATTATCTTATTTGATACTTACAATAAGCTGTTGTGAGCATAGTTATTTTTATCCTTGTTTTTCAGTTAAGGAAACTAAGGTTCTGAGAGGTTGTAACTTATCAAGGTCACATAACTTCTTGCACATAGTAGTACATATTTGTAGTTTTTATGTGTAATCTTAATTTTTAATTACTTCTTTGGTTTCTAGAGAGTTTATAATTGATTCTTGTTATTGAAAATTCCTTGGTCCTAATATTCTTTGTATTTTTTAAAAATTATTAAATGAACACAGCAATTGGTTGAAGAATGCACACACAGGAACGAACTTCAGATGCAGCTGGCTAGCAAAGAGAGTGACATAGAGCAGTTGCGTGGGAAACTTTTGGACCTTTCAGATTCTACCAGTGTTACTAGTTTTCCTAGTGCCGACGAAACTGATGGAAACCTTCCAGGTAAGGCGTTTCTATTTTATTTACCTTCTTAACTGGCTTTGACTTTGTGGGAATTGGTATTTTTCTCTCATTTCATTTTCTACTTTTTGTATTCTATTTTGTCCGTGGAATTAAAGAACATATTCGTTTCTGTTTGCAAAAGCCTCTTGATTGTTTCATAGTCATGTTATTTTAGGTTGACTTAAACATACATAGAATAAATAATATGTTAGATTGCTAAAAATAGTTCTAGGGTGGCCCTGTTACTGTTTGACTCAGTTACTAAGGAGATTTGGAGCAGTTGTGGTGAGCACTCCTAATCTTACGAAAAACATTCAAAATCAATTCTGTGTCCCAGTGCACTTACAGAGAGTTGTAACTGCTTTCAAGAAAAGCAGCTCTTCAAAATTAGCTTGTTCCTGTTCTTGGACTAAGGGTTATGAAGATTATTTACTTGTAGGGTAGAGTGGCATGGAAGTTTAACTCATCCTTTGAGGTGTGTGAACTTTTAAGTCCATCTTTGTAGTAAATTGAACATAGTATAATGTGACTTGTTTATTAGTATTGAAATATAATTTTATATTTTAAATACATATTCATTTATTGGGGCCATAATTGAAGCCCTTTCAGCATAGTAGAGTTTGCCAGGATTTACGTACTACTGGCATAGCCTTCAAAAGCCCTGAGTCTTTGAGGCATTGCGTATATGAGCACAGCCTATTCCTGAAGATAGCTATCCTCTTTCCCCTTAAGTTTTATTTTTTGGCTCTGATCTTCATGGCATAATCTCAAGACCCTTCCTCTTATTAGTTACCTTTTTCTGGATACTCTTTAGCTTATCAGTGTCATTTCTGAAATATGGTACCCAGAACTGAAACTCTAGATGTGGTCTGACCATGGCAGAGTACAATAAATGAAATTAGTCCAACTTGACCAGAATTGGTGAAGCCATGCTTTTTGTGACCATTGCTTCCTCTTCTAGATATTCATTGAATCTTTTTAATGGTATGTTCTAGAATCTTGCTTAGAATCAAAATCAAGCCCACCACGCTATAGTTAGTTATCAGACTCCTTTCTCTTGCCTTTTTTGAAAATTAGAATGATCTTTGTTCTACTCCATTTCCATAATTTTCCCAGTTTTCATGGGCTTCCAACAATTTTCAACACATTCATGTCCAAAGTTGTTCAAAGACTACTGGCAGTGGCTTTACAATCATATACATCAATTCCTTCAGTATCCTAAGATCTAGTTCATTAGGGAACATTACTTGAACTCATCAGTAGCAGTAAGATGAATGAAAAGCCCTTAAGAGATAGAGTTTCTGGGTAATTAATAATCAGCTTATTAATTAGGCCAGCAAATAATAAATTGATGGTCAGTGGTCTCTCAGTAATGCTTAAATATCTTTGGAAAAGGAGGTGTCCCTGACAGGTGAAAATCAACCCTGGTTGGTGAAGAGTTAATGAGGGGGTGGGCATATTAATTAGGAGGTAGGCTAAAAGTCTTCAGCTCCTCCTGCTGAGAATATGGCTTGATCATAAGACTCAGCTGCCTCTAGCAGTCTGGACAAAGGAATCTAGCTCTACCAAGAACACACTGATTGGTTTTTGGTTTTCTCCTTTATAAGCTGGGTTAAACTAAACTCTAGTGGAAGGGGTACAATGACATAGGCTTATTTCCTAAGAGCAAGAATTCACCTAGATTTGATTCTGTTTACACTCTAAACAGAAATAAGGTTTTCTAGTTCAGTGGGGTCCCCCTCAAGATCACCACAGAGAATGTACCTGTCTCATCTATCAGCAGTGTCCTTCAGAGATAGGCTTATAGGGGCTGGTCCCTGAATGAGGAAATAAAGGGAAAAAACCTTAATCCTAACTTAATAATTGATTATCAGTATAATAGAAAAAGAATAATTTCCCTGAGTAGCTAGGTGTTGTCACACTCCCTCCTTATATATATATTGGTTATCTGTTATTTTTGTCCTTTCTTTTCTGGTCCAAAGTCTTTAGGTTTGACTTTAAAAAATGAACAGGAGGGAAAACAGGTATACTAGTGCACTATTGGTGGAACTGTGAACTGGTCCAGATATTTTAGAAAACAATTTGGAAGTAGACCCTAAAAGCTATTAAACTGTTCATTCCCTTCGACCTAGCAATGCCACTACTAGGTCTATACCCTTAAGAGAACAAAGGAAAAGGAACTATATGTATAAACTTATTTATAGAAACCTTTCCTTTTGTAGTGGCAGAGAATTAGAAACCAAAGGGATGCACATAAATATGGGAATGTTTTAACAAGTTACGGTATATGAATGTGATGGAATACTATTGCGCCATAAGAAATGAAAGGGATGGTTTCAAAGAAACCTGAGAAGACCTGTATGAACTGATCTAAAGTGAAGTGAGCAAAACCAGGAGAACTATTGTAAAAAGAAAAAAACACAGTAAATTTGAAAGACTTAGGAACTCTGATCAACACAGTGAGCAGTCACAATTTCAGAGGGCTCATGATGAAACATGGTACCTACCTCCAGATAGAGAACTGATGGACTCAGTCCAGATTGATGCTTTTTTTTTTGTTTTGTTTTTGAGATGGCCTATTTGGGAATTTGTTTTGCCTATTTATAATGGGTTTGTTTTTCTTGATGGGGGTGGGGGAAATAGGGCTAGAAAAGGAAGTAGAGGGAAGAAAATGTGGATCTTAAACTAAAATTAGGGAAGGAGGAATTAAACAAAAGGATATCAAAAAGAGGGCACGTCCCAACCACAGAGAAGAGCACATAAGCAAAGAAAATTAAAGAGAGCTTACATGCCCTTTGACTGAAACGATAGAGTACATTGAAGGGAGGATACGAGATTAAATGTAATGCCAGATTGTGGAGAGCCATGAACATTGAGCAAAGGGGTTTGATTACTTCCTAAAGAATTAGGGAGGTCTTGTGAAGGGTTTTGAGAAGAGCAGTTACCATGTAGACATTACCAGAGAAGATTACAAGGATGTAAAGAATGAAGAATAGAGGTATAAAGCTCTCTTTGGCTAGTGTAATGTTCAGATTTGTGGTAATGAGGATTTCTAATAATTGTGGCAGAGGTAATAGATACAAAGCTAGCTAAAAGAGACTGAGGTAGGATTGACTGCATGTGGTAACTTATTTAGAAATGAGAAAGGAGGGGCAGCTAGGTGGCGCAGTGAGTAGAGCACCAGCCCTGGAATCAGGAGGACCTGAGTTCAAATGTGGCCTTAGACACTTGACACATATACTAGTTGTGTGACCCTGGGCAAGTCACTTAACCCCAACTGCCCTGCCCAAAAAACAAACAAACAAACAAAAGAAATGAGAAAGAACCTGTCTCACTTTCTGCTATGTGTAGAAGGTCAAATTTTGTAGAGAATTCCTATTTGTGACTATTGGATGATTTAATTTAAAAGGGCCTATCTAAAGTAAGAGAGAAAGGAGAGGCTCTCATTCTCCTGCCTCACGTAACTTCAGGAAAGCCGTTGGTAAGAGGTTATCAACCAGTTTTTATCAGTAGCTCTTATCATTCTTTTACGTTTTGGACCTTAAGGGATTTTAATAATTCCTTAAGAAGAAACTCTTTGAAATTATTTTCTGAGTAGCAATCACTGGTCTTGGTCTTTTAGATAAGTTGTGAATAGTGAGTGTAAGTTAGATTTTACTGTGCAGTTTATAAATCCAAATGTGTGCTAAACCTAAATGAAAATAACTTCTAATTATTTTTCTCTGGTTATGGCTGACTTGAATGTAAAAGCTAAAGGGTAAATTGACATAGTGAAGTATAATATGAGTATAGAATGAATCAAGTGCAAAAACATTGTAAAATCTGAGAAAAAGTAAATTTGTAACATTTTAAAATACCTAAAAAAGTGAACCTTTTCCTGTTCCTATCTTGAGATTTTTCAGAGACTCAAGATGAAAACTTAAATTTTCAGATTTTAAAGAGACACTGTAGTATTATTGTGACCAATTTTATTTTGTCGCCCTTTTTTATGCTGTTATTTACTAGTAACTTGGAAAATTCATATTAGATAAATATCGACTAACAAAGATTGCCTTACATTGCTTCCCCAGAAATATAATTACGGCGTTGATAATTCATAAGAAATGGTTACAAGAAGTAAGACTCTGAGTTTGTTAGAGGGTTGAATTCTTTTAACAAACATTTATTAGGGGCCTACTATATAAAGAATAGGCAGCTAACTGGTACAGTGGATAGAATACCGTTCCTGAAATCAGGAAAACTCATCTCCCTGAGTTCAAATCCAGCTTCAGACACTTATTAGCTGTATGACCCTGGGCAAGTCACTTAACCCTGTTTGCCTGAGCTCCTCATCTGTAAAATGAGCTGGAGAAGGAAATGGCAAACCACTCAACTGTCTTTACCAAGAAAACCCCAAATGGGGTCATGAAGAGTTGGACACGACTGAAAGGACTGAACAACAGCAGCAGCATGTAAGACTCAGTGCTAGGCTCCAAGATGCAAAGATAGAAATTGAAATAGTCTTGGTCTTCAAGGAGATTGCTTTCTGCTGGAGAGGTATAAGTAAATACAAAAAAATAGAAATGGATTTCAGTAGGTAGGCAGCACTAACTTATTAATACCAAAAAATGTGACCAAGAGGTAGTTTATATTGAAAAAAAATAAATAACTGAAGACTAACCCAGTAGCTTGTCATTCCTGGCACTGCTGCCCCAGCTCCTCCCACTACCACATATGACTATACCACCACAAGTTGGCCCTCTGTTCCTTATGGCTGTTGCTGCTTTAGACACAAACTATTGGAGTTAATCTCTTGGGTAAAGCCCTGGAGAAGAGAGAGAGTGGATGGTCACAAATCCTTAGGTCAGTCTCAAAGCCAATAAATGATAGATATACAGCTCTAAGTAACCTCAGAGGCCGTCTAGTCCAGCTTACTCATGTAACAGTTGTAGAAACAGGCCCAGAGAGCTTAGGTGACAGAGGCAGTATTTGAAGCTGGGCTCTCTGGATTTATGGCAGTGTTTTAAGAAGGGGACTGGTAGAAGTGGAGAATATGTCCAATTACAATCGCTTCTGAGTCTCCCTCATTGCAGTGTCCCAACTAGCCCCCTCACCTCTAGAGAAATAAAGATATCCCCTAAGCTTGGTAATCTGAGAGAAGAGACAACAAGAGTACAGAGTATGGGAGGGGCACAAAAGCAAGAGGCCCTGAAAAGGGAAAGGACTGGACATGATAAGCATGTGTACAACAAGGACATCACAGAAAAATCAACTATGACTGATGGGTAGCCAAAAGCAACAAATATTTGAAGAAAAGAACACACTCTTGAAGAGAAGAACATGCTGTTGGGGCTTTCCTCTAAAATTAAAAATATGTAAACCTATGGATAATTTGCATGATCCATTGGTATCTTTTCAATGTCAAAATAACTTGAGGAAGGCCCCCAGCATGCTCCATGGTTCCCCTGGGCAAATATATGGGAGAAAATGGACAAGAGATGCATTGCATGGGTAGACATGGATGACATGGATGAATTATGGCCTGCATAATCATGAGGCAGTCGCATATGCAGTGCGTAGAGCACTGGGCCTCGAATTAGGAAGATCTGAATTCTAATTTGGTCCCTGACACTAGCTGTGGGACCCTGGTCAAGTCATTGAAACTGTTTCAGTTTCCTTGATTGTAAAATGAGGATAATAGCACCTACCTTGCAGAGTTGTGAGGATGAAATGACATAATATGTGCAAATAGTATGTAGCAGGCTCTATATAAACGCATGTTCCCTTCCCTTTCCCCTTCTTTATCACTGCAAGGAATGTCCACATCGATGACATCAGGGACCCATTGAAGTATTAGAAATGTTAGCAATATTTCCTGTATTGTTAATGGATTTGTTCCCTTTGCCTTTGATGCAAATCTGTAACAAGAATCCTGTTACCTAGGGTAACCTGTGCATCATTTGGGGACTCCATATAAGTTTGGTTTATGACAAGGATGGGAGTGGGTGGGAGAGAGCATTGAGCAAGGGAGAGGGTTTGTGTACTGTTTTCTCCTCTTCCTAACCCACTACACACCTCAAAAAAAAAATTCTCCTGAGGCCTTAATTGTTAGATTTTCCCCACACCTTTAAAGAAAGCAGAAAAGCCATCTGATTTCCAGCAAGAAATTTCCACATCACTGTAGCTTTATTCATTTGGCAGTATCCTCCATAAAGCTATGAATTCAATCCACCTTCACTTGGGCATAAGGTTCTTACATTTTAACTGCTATAAAACTGCATAGATGCTGAGTAAACCTAATACCAAATGCCACAGATATGTGAAATTCAGACCTTTTATGATTTCTGATATAGAAATTCAAAAAATTTAAGACTATCCAGACGATGTTGCCTCTCACTTAACTTATAAGAAGCTAACGTTGAAAATTTGGATTAGATTGATCATGGCTTAAAATTCTTAATGCGGTGTAGGCATGGTAAGTATTAATAGCTATTCATTGATTCCAGTATTGACCTCCCAAATATCAAAAGGAGAACTGCATGTGGCAGTTCCATTGTCTTGTTAGAGAGCAAGAAAAAGCGACTGGAATAGAGCTGTGCTGTTGTGATTTCGTTTCACTAAAATGGTAGGAACCATACTAGGAAAATCTGGAAAAAGCATTTGTTTGAAATAGATGATGAATATTTTTAATAGCCTGCTGTGAAACAGCTCTTATCAGTGGGACCGTTTACTTCAGTGATTTTCTGAAAAAAGTTATTTTTTCCTAACAGTAATAATAATGGTAAATGAAGTTCCATGATCATATTTGTTGTAATGAAATTTCTCTTACCAAAAAAACTCTAGCCAGTAGCTGCCCAAATTCTGTTGTCGTGCTAAAATTCCAAGACTGCAAACTATAAAAGGCCTGTATTTCAGTTTTGGAAGAGAATTTTACATGTTCTACTCTTTGAGATTAAGATGCCTTTTTAAAAAATTGGGACAGATTTGTTAATAGGGTTGGGTTGGGTTTACCACAGTGCTCATTAGAATATTGTCCTACGAAAACTGAATAAAATGCTTGTCTCTTATTCTTTATGTCTAGTTGATTCTTCCTGCATTCCTTATTTATTTATCTTCTATTCTTGTCTTCTGTGAGTAATAGGACACTTGTGTACTTTTGCTTGCTCTCCTTTTGTGTAAACATGATGGCTCTGGTTTGTTTTACTTGCCGCATCTTTTTTTGCTAAATATTTTTTGTAGCTACTTTGAATGTTAAATGATCTTTTAAATCATATTCCATTTTAGCTGCAATCCATTGTTGAATACTTTTGCCTTGCTCTCGAAGGTTTATTTTTACCCCATTCTTCTATTATTAAATATTAAATGTTAAATTTAATGGGGGAAAGGCTTATTATTTTGTCCTGCAATATTTGTATGGCTATTAAGTTAATTTGTGATTGACGCATGAAAAAGCAAATTATAGCACTTTTTATTTCAAACGCCTGTACTGCATGCTGTCATATATGCTTTATGTTCGTTTTCTCTGTTACATATTTAAAGATCTCAAATTGCAAATTTGTTTTGATATAGAATCAAGAATTGAAGGTTGGCTATCAGTCCCAAACAGAGGAAATATAAAACGATATGGCTGGAAGAAACAGGTAGCATATACTTCTTATTTCTGAATTCTTAAAAGTTAATATACTTTTATGCCATTTATTCTTAAAAGAGAGAACTTGTATAAATTGCTACCCGAACAGGACTAATTTCAAAGCAATTGCATAATAGTATATGATCAAAATATGGGCAACATATACTGAGTTTATAATTAGAATACAGAATTTCATGCGGAACTCAATATTTCACGGTTTTTTCCATTTGATTTTGCTTCTTTCATATTAGATTCAGGTAAATATTTAGTATAGGCTGTTATTTTTGCTTTAGAGATCATTAGAGTCTAAGCTAAGTAGAATTTAGTTCTCTAATTCATAAAATATGCAACTCTAACGATTTCTTTTATTTTGAAACCAAGCAAGTTTTGTTCTTGCTAACTTTCCCCTTTTTTCCCTTGTTTCAGTATGTTGTAGTAAGCAGCAAAAAAATTTTGTTCTACAATGATGAACAGGATAAGGAACAGTCAAATCCATCTATGGTACTAGACATAGAGTAAGTTGCTTTTGCTTTTAATTTTAGGTAATATGTAGATAACTTATTCAGTAATGTATTTAATGTAATCACAATTACTTCGAGTTTAATATTCTTAAAAAAGAGCAATCATTTTCAAATTACTGTGTCATTTAACTACCTACATTTTTCTTTCACCATATACATTTTCTTTAAATAATGTTAGTATCTTACTTTGGCAAGATGTGCAAGAAAAACTACCGTAATTTTAGATTCAGACATTGCAAAAGTGAAGGCTTATGGTTTTCCCCTTTGAATTTAAAGTGTTGAATGGTTTTAAATTCAAGATACCATGATGCTTAACCTGTGATCTCATTGGTAGATGTAGTTATTTCCTCTGCTGGTTTAGATCACAAACCATCCACATCTAACCACCCTCTCTGAGGCTTCTCTGTGTACACCCATAAATCTTCCACAGGCTGGCCACCCAGCTTGATGGGGACCCTTCCTTGAGATCTCTTGACATTGCATGGATACCAGTGAAGCATGTTGAGTGAACTGTCTTCCATCTCACCAAAGGCTAACCCACCTCCTTTTTGGTCATATAGCTCTGATTTTATGGAAAGGGTTTTCCCTCTACAAGTTATCTTTGGTAACATATTATAGCCTACTCCACCATTGTTTTAGCAGTCTACCATGTAATATCTGTTTATTGAGTAGGAAGGAGGGAAATAAAGGTATCTGCCCATTGATATAATAGGTAGTCCCTGCAGTAAGTCCTATAATTGCAAATAGAGATTGTCCTATAATAATTATATCCCATAATAAGCAGGACTTTTTTCCCTTTTATAAAATTCATTTACATTAAGTAGGGCTTTTAAAAATTCAGGGATTTGTGGTTCCTTGTTAGGGTTGGAAGATGGGGTAAATAGAACAAAGATAAATACTAGAAAGTTTTGATACTTCTCTGTGAGGGAAAATATCAATGGTTATTGAAATTTCAAATAAGCAATGAAAATCGATATATTTATAGAAATTGATTTGAAAGTATATCATGCTTTGGCCCTTTTATCAAATGGCTTTCACTTCATATATCATAGATTAAATGTAGTATAGATGACTTTTTTAAAATGTGTCTTTTTTAAAAATTTCAGCAAACTATTCCATGTTCGACCTGTAACCCAAGGTGATGTGTATAGAGCAGAAACTGAAGAAATCCCTAAAATATTCCAGGTGAAAATGCTAAGTGACAATTTTTTTAAAAATGCTAACTCAGTATTAATTGGGCATCTGGTTTACAGAGCAAATATGAAATATTTCAGTATTTCTTTACTCTCTATTGATATTCATCTCTCCTTTTTCAACTCTCTCAAAATAGATATTATATGCAAATGAAGGTGAATGTAGGAAAGATTTGGAGATGGAGCCAGTACAACAAGCTGAGAAGACTAATTTTCAGAATCACAAAGGCCATGAGTTTATTCCTACACTCTATCACTTTCCAGCCAACTGTGAGGCTTGTGCCAAACCTCTCTGGCATGTTTTTAAGCCACCCCCTGCTCTTGAATGTCGAAGATGCCATGTCAAGTGCCACAGAGATCACTTAGACAAAAAAGAAGACCTAATTTCTCCATGCAAAGGTAAAAAAAGGCACATATTTTTTCTTACAACTTTTAATAAGTTTAATCCTAATTTTGAGGTACTTAAAGCATCATTTCTATCCACAACACTATAACACAAAGTTAAAAAGAGATTACAGAATATTATAGCATTATTAGGTAGGGAGAAGGAAGACAGCCAGGATTTTATAGCTATAAATTTGTTTGTAAGCATAGAGCTGAAATTATTTAATCTCAGAAATAGTTTGTTACATATGTTTTTAAAGGGGTTAAGTATAACTTATTAATCCTAAATAGTCTTACCTTGAACTGTAGTTTTTAAGTTTTATCTTTGGATAAACAAGTAAATTTATTTACATTGTTATCCATTGATGCCACCAAAAGCAATTTTAAAAAGCATTGTTAAGAATTCTGAAATCCTAGGCCAAAACTGGCAACCTTAGGAAAATAGATGGTGACTATGAAGAATTCCACGAAAAATAAGAGGAATTATGTCTTAAATAAGCCCTGCATATGGACAGTAAACTTATCACATAATTGATTAGAAGAATGGAAGAAAATTTGATTACCCTTGGTTAATGGGGCAGTGGTTTCAAGGATCCAGTGCTTCTGAAAGTTAAAAAAAAAATTTTTTGGCATCAGCATTTTTTAAATATTATCGTATGGCCTTACTGGTGACTTAAAGAACAGTGTGAAAAGACACAGCGTTGACACAGACTACAGTAAATTACTGGTGATGACACGGCAAGTAAACAGTGGCATAAAATATACCATCGAGGAAATGTATGATTTAAAAAAGAAGCGAAACTCTCATAACCAAAGTGAGGGATAGGATGGATTCCCTTATTGTTTCACTAGCGCCCATTTTAGTAGTTAAAAGACTCAGAGGAAGTCTTCCACATGATGATCTTCTGGGAGGATTTATCGAAGGACATGGATAAGAATCCCATAAAACAAGAGGTGCACTTGTGTTTTAATTTACCACTGGAGGCAGTGTCCACATTAATAAGATTTTTAAAGTATTGAAATATGAGCAATTAGAAATTGAGAAGTATTACAGCTCATATTTAGAAACTTACTTTTACTTACATATTTAATTTTTGTTTTTTCTATCTACTCATAGTGAGTTATGATGTAACATCAGCAAGAGATATGCTGCTGTTAGCATGTTCTCAGGATGAACAGAAGAAATGGGTAACCCATTTAGTAAAGAAGATCCCTAAGAATCCACCATCCAGTTTTGTTCGTGCATCTCCTAGAACACTTTCTACTAGATCTAGTGCAAATCAGTCTTTCCGGAAAGTTGTCAAAAATACATCTGGGAAAACTAGGTAAGACTTTAAATACCACTGTTTCTAACACAGTGATTAGGCATCTTTCATTAATGCTAGTAACACAAGACAATATGATCTGTAAGTGTGATAATTTTCACATTTTCTAAATGGAAGAGGATTTATGGTAATGTAGTCCTACTTTAGTCCAAAATTAGAATAATAAAACATTCAAAATTAAAGAAATGGGTTTCTTTCATTTAATCCATTTTTACTAGTGGCTAAGGTATAGTGATACCTTATTTATTGACATCAGGAAACCATTTTTTGAAAATCATTTTACACGTATTACAGAGTTCTTTGTCTTCTTGTGTAGTATGATGAACATTATTTAACCCTTTTTGTGATGCCTTAGAAACATGTCCTAAATGCTGATAGATACAGCATACCCTCAGCAATAGTTAAACAAGTGTGGGACTGCTTTATACTTAAGTGTCCACTACCTTTGCTTTCAACTCTCCGCGATACCTTCCAACAACATTCCCTTCCCTTCCTTTTAATATACCATTCTGCTATAACAAATCAAATAAAAGGCTATTACTAATTAAGCTTAATTTTGCAAAATTCTAAGTACTGTGAGCAGTTGCATTGTAGAGCAAAGGTTTTGGGGATTTTTTTAACCACTTTTTTTCTAAGAGAAGTTTTCTCACTTAACATACCTGACTTTGGCCCAGATGATTGGGATTCCTAGAAATCTAGATGGCAGATATGTATAATGTTACCATATTGGTGATTAAAAAATTTTGTCAGGGGCAGCTAGGTGGTTCAGTGAATAGAGCACCAGCCCTGAAGTCAGAAGGACCTGAGTTCAAATGTGGCCTCAGACAACTGACACTAGCTCTGTGACCTTGGACAAGTCACTTAACCCCAATTGTGTCCCTTCTCCCTTCCCCCCCCCAAAAAAGAGTAGCCTTCCCCTTAACCTTCCTGAACCACTCCCCCCCCCAAAAAAAAAAAATTTGGTCCAACAGAGTTTGGAAAACTTCAGTTTTTTTTTTTTAAATGTGTTCTCTGTATTAATGGTAATAAAATGGACTGTTCTTGCTAAATTATTTCTCCATAAAGGAATGTGCTTTACTATATACCTTGTCCCATGGGGTCTTAGAGAGAACTTCAGGGCTGTTTGTTTTCTCCCCTCAATCCACTCCCTTACACATGCATAGCAGAGCCCTCCCTGCGAATGGTTTTCCATGTATTTCTTTCCAAAATATGGATTGGACTTAGTAGAGAAGTTTCTGATGATGTTTTTAAAAAATTGTGTAAATTAGACACCTTATTTATAATTTTTGAATGGCTTACATAAAAACTAAATAGTTCTGAATATAAGGAAATAGCACTTTTCTAGTAGCTTTCCTGAGCTAAATTTGGGACTAGGCTTACTGTTCTCTTGAGAGGAGACTTTCATTTGACCCTCCACTAGATTCCCAGGAGCTGTGTTTTTAAGCATAAGGCTGTCATTATTCCCAGGAATGAAGTCAGGGCATCTAAATATGCAATGGGAAGCCTATTTAGCAGTAGCAGAGGCCTCTAAGAACCTTTTTGGGGAAAAGGGCATCTAGCTTGCCTTGTTCGTGGGGCACAGGCCATTCATCTGACCTTTGTTGTTGATCCTGTCCCCGAAACATGAGTAAGTATAAATAAAGTTAAGTAAAAGGACAAAATTTAAATGTAGTACAAATTTCGTGGGGCCAGCCAAGGAAATGAAAGGTACAGTTGTCCATAATGTATAATTTCATAAGGGATTGGGTTGCAGTCTGAAGACCTGCTGACACTGAGCTCCAGGTCAGCAGCCTATACTTTGGGAAGTATATACTTGGGGAAGAAAATAAGCTACAGTCAGGGCAAAATATTTTGCACCAACCCACTTTCATGTAAATCTTGAGCACTAACTAATAAACAGGATTCTCTCTCCTCCAAGCTGGTAAAAAAAGAATGATCACGTTAAATATCATTAACTTAGGAACCTTCTCTCCAGAACTAAAATGTTGGATAATCAAGTTATTTTGAAAACCTTTTAGCTATAAGATGCTTACTAAGAATGCATTTTCCTTAAGAAATTATAGCAGAATAATCTCCTTAACCTTTGATACTCTATTCCATTTGTAAATATTTGTTTTGATGATTTTTAAGTAATAAACTTCTAGAGATTTATTTGGCTTTTCAGATTTCTAATTTTGGTAAACTCCTTTATCCAGAATAGTTGATCATTGGGTTCGCTTCTGATTTGTTCTTATCAGTAACTGCACCATCATCCTCCCAAGTTATTTTTATTTACTTATCCCTATCCAGCATTGTCACCAAGTCCCATCAGTTCTTTCTTACAAATGCCCCTTCTGTTCTTCCCTCCCTCATTAGTTCTCCTGCCACAACCTCTAGATGAATTTTTCACACCTTATCGTAATAACCTACTAATTTTTTCTTCTCTCCACCTCCAGTCTCTTTTTTTTTCCTCCAATTTAGCCACGTGGCCATAAAAATACTTCCATGGAACTCTATTTTCTACTATATCAACTCTGAACTTGTCTCAGTGGTTTCAAGTCCTTCCATAATATGAACCTCACCTTCCCAAATCCTACTTCTCTCTACAACATCTCTACCCTCAGCTGTCAGCTTCTCTTTTTTTTAACTATTCCCCACATATGTTGTGCCTGGGTGCTTCTCCTATCTTCATGTTATTTCACTTGCGTAGAATATGCCCTCTCTTCTCCCTTCTCCATCAGTGTCTATCCACATCTCATATATCCTTATGTCACTGCTTGCTTCCACTTTCTTCTTCAAAATTGTCCTGGCTACACCAAACCTTATGGATCCCTGCCCTCTGAATTTACATCATTCACAATTTAGTAGCTGATACCCTTTCTCATATTGTCTGATAATTTAATATTTGTTAATCTTTGTTAAAATTTGTTAATCCCTCTAACAGAATTTATCAGCTTCTTGAGGACAAATAACAGGTGTTTTTACTTATTTTATATCCCACCATGGTACCTAGGACAATGCTGAGCATATTAATACTTACTCACTGATTAAGTCTATGAAAGTTACCTTATATAGATTAGCACTTTCAAAAAATTAAAATAATATAAAAATATGCTTTACTACAAAATTGTGACCAATAGAATTTAAACTTTTTAATTTGGAAGGTACTTTAAAATGCTGTACTACTTAGGACTGTCATTAAGAAACATTAATTAATAGTAATCTAAAAATAACTGCAATTTTAACTTAACTCTATTATATGTGCAGTACAGTTCTGCCTTGGGAGCATGTTGAGCTATGACTTTTACTACTTGTTTTATTTAGTATTTATATTTAATAGAGCAGTAAGATCATTCTCACCATTTATCACCATAGAGTACATCTATATCATTTTAGTAGATGTTAATTAAGCAAGTTTATATGTGCAGAATTATTGCTTTAATTGCTTAGAAATGACTTTCCAGATATTGAAGAGATTAAAATAATGTTTAGTAATACACTCTCTGAATGTAAACATTTAATTTTTTTTAACAGCTAACTGCATCGTATTGATTTATGGAATCTTGTGGGATGTCATCTGAGAATCGGGGCTTCTTTAACCATGCAGAGCAGACAGACTGTTCCTTCTGACACAAATATCACAGGCTTCAGGGTTAAGATTGCTGTTATTCTATCCTCCTTGCTTTGGCACAAAAGCACACTGAGGGTTTTTATTGCGGGTTTGCCTACAGGTAGATTAGATTAATTATTACTATGTAATGCAAGTAAAAGCAAATAAAAAGCTTAGCTAGGTATATTTTTTTAAAAGGTGCTGCCTTTTTACATTTCTAAGAAAATGCCTGTCAATCATGATGGAACAGAATTTTCCTCTTGTGAATGAGAGGAGGGGAAAGTTTCACTATTAAGATCAGCTCATGGAAGAAGTAAAGAAAATATCTCAAAATGAGACGAACTGAAATTTCTGTAAAGACTCAAGTTTTTGTGCTCTCATAGGACTGCAGAACTATCCGAAAGAAGTAATATCATCACTTGAACTTCAGTGCCCTCACTGTAAAGTGTAACAGCCTTAATTTTAATGGCCCATTCCGGACTGGAATGGAGAAGTTAAATATTTTACATTATGCTTTTACAAAGTACTGTATATGTCTCAGCAGATTTCTTGATTGAGGGGTAGAAGACAAAAAAATAATTACATTTAATCTATGCATTTTTGCCAAGCCATACTGAATTATTTTAATACTAGAGGCATTAGGAACTAACTGTACAAAAGAACCAAGTTTGAAAGCATATTTTGGGGTACATCATTTCTGTAATTTTATAATGTATTTCCTTATGATTTTAAGTGATAAAGACATTAAGTTAACAAAACATATAAGAAATGTATGCACTGTTTGAAATGTAAATTATTTTTAGAACACTTTTAATGGGTGGTGCATTGCCCTTCTAGTGCCTTAATTTGAGATAATTATTTTACTGCCATGTCTAAATGTAGAAATTTCAAAAAACAAAACCATATTTCCTGACAGTTGTGTGTCAGTGGGCTTTTTATTGATAATTGGTTTAATTTAAAGTATTTTTAGAGGTTGGTTTGAATTTCACAAATTGAGTACAATCTTTGCATGAAATTATCTGCTACAGTGAATAAATTCCTGAAAGTATCTGCAAAAAGTGTAGAAAGGTGCATTCATAAAAGCAAAAGCAAACTATGTATGGCATACATCTGTGGTGTTTTCCAGTTAATATAGGAATTACCAGATAAATACTGTTAAACTCTTGTTCTATAACAAGAGTTGATTCATGGTATGGGCAGTATGATTTTTTTTTATTTTTTTAACCAAATACCTCCTCAGTAATTTATAATGGCTTTGCAGTTATGTGTATCAAATAAGAAGCACTGGAAAACTGATTCGTCTCTAGGACGATATGCATGTTTCAAGTGGTATTGGAAGCCGCACTGATGGATATGTAATAATAAACATATCTGTTATTAATATGCTAATGACTCTGTGCTCATTTAATGAGAAATAAAAATAATTTATGAAAGGATACCTTTGAAATGACTGCTATGATATTTTCTAAAATTGATTGTTTTTTAGAATACATAGGAAGCATGCTGTAAAATAATCAACTTGTATATGTGTATATGTATATATGTGTGTATATGTGTGTGTATAAATATGCACATATATTTATATATATAAAGTGTCCTCCCCTAAAAGAGTTAAAATAAAGGTTCTGAAATTAGACTCCATTTAAAAAAAAAAAACACAACAAAACCCAAGCCACACAACAACCACAGCAGCCTAAAAGCAGCCTGTTTTGCATCTCTTCTGACCCTCCAAAAAAAGACAGTAGTTTCTGCTCTAAAGCAGGTATGGGATACCGTTTTAAAGAGAAAAAATAGACTAGTTTTTCCTGTTTCCTTACAATCTATCAGAACAGATACTATCCGGAGACTTAGATACAAGTCAGTCTAGCACCTGCCTTGTTCTTATGTATATGAGGGTAGAAGCAATACTAAGCAGTACTATACTCTGTGTGGTTGAACACTCAGTTGTATTAGTTTATTCATGGTAGTGATTGCTTAACCAGTTATAGAACTTCCGGAGAGACTAATTAGGTATGTGTAGTACAGATAAGAATATAGAACTAGGAGCTAGCCCTGCATTGCTATTTGGTTTGGTCTTTAATTTTTAACAACAACAGAAAAGCCATCCTCCTAATTTTATCAAAATAAGTAAACTATGAATTTTGAATTATGCCAAGAAAGTAATTTAAATATACAAAATCCTTGATGCATAGATCTCACTGGTAGGCATGTACTTCAAAGAGATTTAAAAAAATAGAAAGTTCCTAGATAGATGAAAATATTTCTACCTGTGATTTTCATAGTAGCAAAGAACTAGAAACAAAGTACACATCTGTCAAGTGGAGAATATGATTGTGATAGAGTATTACTGCACTATTAGAAATAATATAAAGAAAACAAAGGCCCGTGGCAAGGCAAACAAATGGATGTGATGTAAAGGATGGAAAATAAGGAAAACAATATATACAGTGATTAAAACAGTGTAATTAGAAAAGGCAAACAAACAGAAAGCATGTAGTGTAATGATAATGACTGAGCTTGGCCTCAAAGAAAAGATAGGAGAACTTAGTCCCTTTTCTTGCATAGGTGACACACACTATATGATAGACTTCATATAGTGTCAGACTCTGAATGCATTGGTTGGTGTTAATAATCTGCTTTTTTCCTCTTTTTATTTTGTTCTTGGTAATAAGGGTGGGAAAAGGGGAAGGAAAGAAAGTGTAAAAACAGATTTCAATAAAAATTTTTATATACACTATGAAAGAGGCCTGAAGACTGCTGGTTAAGATGACAAAGTAGAATATATTGGAGGAGTCCAGCTCATCCAATAACACCCTGTCAGTGTTCTCAAAGTGGAACTAAAAAAGCAATGGTAAAACCAGAGAGAATAGCAATAATCTAGTGCAATGGATAAAGCACTGGGCCTAAAGACAGGAAGGCTTTGAGTTCAAATCCAGCCTTAGCTGTGTGACCCAGGGCAAGTTACTTCACTCTGCCTCAGTTTCCTCAGCTGCAAAATGGGAGTAATAATAGCACCCACCTCACAGGGTTGCACAATGCCTGGCACATAGTAGGTACTTAATAAATGCTGCTTATCCTCCACTTTGATCTAATCCAGGAGTACCAGAAGCCTTAGGGAATTCTGAGTGCTGAAGAGCCAAGGGAAGAGGAAGCCAGAGCTAGGGGGCCCTAGGCCCTTGCCTGTGAAGAGCAGGTGACAGACAGATGCTGCTCACATTCAATCATGATCGCATGGACCACAGCACACCAAGCCCTCACAAGCTCATGTTCGTTGGTTCCATGACACCATCCATCTCGTACTCTGCTATCCCCTGCCTTTGCCTTCAGTCTTTCCCAGTGAGTCCTATCTTCTTTTTATGTGGCCAGAGTATTTAAGTTCCAGCTTTAGGATTTGACCTTCAATGAGTAGTCTGAATTAATTTAAGTATTGACGGATTGGATCCACAATTCCAAAGTATTGATTCTGTGATGCTCAGCTTTCCTAATAGTTCAACTCTCACAGCCATACATTACTACTAGAAAAACCAGAGCTTTGTTGGCAAAGTAACGTCTCTGCTTTTTAGTACGCCGTCCAGATGTGCCGTAGCTTTCCTTCCAAGGAGTCTTCTAGTTTCATGGTTGAAGTTACTGTCTACAGTGACCTTTGGGCTGAAATAGATAGAATCTGCTATGAATTCTCCCTCTATTTGCCAGGGAGTAATGGGACCAGTTGCCATGACCTCAGGGTTTTGTATTTTTTATGTTAAGCTTCAAGCCAGCTTTTACACTCCTCTTTCACCCTCATCAAGAAGTTTCTTAATTCTTCACTTTCTGCCATCAGAGTGGTATAGTCTGAATTTCTGAGATTGTTGATATCTCTCCGGCTTTTGATTTGTCTAGCCTGGCTTTTTGCATGATGTACTCTGCATATGAAGCAAACTAGGTGGTGCAGTGGATACAATGCCCAGCCCAGAGACAGGAAGATTCATCTTCCTGAGTTCAAATCCAGCCTCAGGCACTTATTAGCTACGTGCCTCTGGGCAAGTCACGTCACCCTGTTTGCCTCAGTTCCTCATCTGTGAAATGAGCTGGAGAAGGAAATGGCAAACCACTCTAGTATCTTTGCCAAGAAAACTCCAGATGGGGTCATGAAGAGTCGGACGTGTCTGAAACAACTGAACAGCAATAACATACTTCTCTCACAGGTTGTTGTTGTGTTTGTCCGTTTTCAAAGAGGACCGGGACATCAGGGAAACGATGACATGACTTGCAGTTAGCTTGGATTTGAGTGAGGGAGGGCTGTGCAAGGTCACCAGCCTCACTTTCTCCTCCACAGCCATCTGGGTCCAGTGACCTGATATTCATCAGGAAGACTGGAGATGGCTCTGGATGCAGTGGGTGACCCTGACCTTTTTAGACTCAGGCCTTTTCATGTACTCAGAGAGAGATAATGCCCATTCAGTGAATAGGCCTCTTTAAAAAGTGAGTCAAGGACCAAATTTATAGGAATACAAGTCATTCCCCAATTGAGAAAGGGTCAAAGGACATGAACAGGCAGTTTTCAGAAAAAGAAATTAAAGATATCTATAGTCATATAAAAATGCTCTAAATAACTATTGATTAGAGAAATGCAAATCAAAACAACTCTTAGGTACCACATCTCTCCTGTCAGATTGGCTAACATGACAAAACAGGAAAATGATAAATGCTGGAGAAGATGTGGGAAAATAGGAACACTGTTACATTGTTGGTGGAGTTGTGTACTGAGAGAGCAATTTGGAACTATGCCCAAAGGGCTATAAAAATGTGCATACCCTTGGACCCAGCAATACCACTTCTAGGGCTCTCTGGGAATTTCCCAAAGAGATCACACAAGTGGGAAAGGGACCTGTACATAAAAAAATAGTTATAGCAGCTTTTTTTGTGGTGGCAAAGAATTGGAAATCAAGGGGATGCCCATCAACTGGGGAATGACTAAACAAATTGTGGTATATGAATGTAATGGAATACTATTATGCAATAAGAAATGAGGAGCAGGCAGACTTCATTATAACCTGGAAAGACTTATATGAATTGTGAGGGGAGCAGAACCAGGAGATCATTATACACAATTACAGACACACGGTATCTGTAAGGACTAACTTTGATAGACTTTACTCCTCTCATCAATTCAAGGTTCAAAGACAGCTCCAAAAAACTCATGATGGAAAAAGCTATGCACGTCCAGAGAAAGAATTATGGAGTCTGAATACAGATTGAGGCAAACTATTTGCTTTCTCTTTTTTCCCTCTTCTTTTTTGGTTTCATTTCTCCTTTCTCATGATTCATTCCATTGGTTATAATTCTTCTTTACAACTGGACTGTTACGTAAATAAGTTCAATTTGAAGTTATATGTAGACCCTACATTGGATTACATGCCCTCTTGGGAGGAAGGGGGGAGGAGAGGGAGGGAAAGAAAATTTGGAACCCAAAAACTTGTGGAACTGAATGTTGTAAACTAAAAATAAAAAATAAATTTATTTTTTAAAAAAAGTGAGTCAAGGGATGGCCCCTTTAATTAGAAAAAAAGAAAAAAAAAATCAAGGTGGGAGGGGAAGACCGTCAGGGTTGCTGTTTCAAAGAGAAACAGTTACCATTGACATTCACTCTAAGCCAGGAGGGCCCAAAATCCAGCCATTAAGTGGAGCTTGGGCAGGGACCTATTGTGGTCCAATCTCTGATCTTCAGAGTGAACTGAGGGGAAGGAAGGAAGAAAGGAATCCAGAAACCCCGAGTTAAGTGGGCAGCTCCCCAAGTTAAGTGGGCAGCTTCTGGCCATCAGAATTTACCTTCCTTTGGAGAGGAAGAGAGAGAGAGGGAGAGGACAAGCTGAGTTACCCAACTAGGTGGGGCCATCTCCAGTCATCCTGTTCACTAGAGGTCCCTGGATCCAGATAGCTCTGGAGGAGAAAGTGAGGCTGGTGACCTTGCACAGCCCGCCTTCACTCAAATCAAAGTTGTTGCAAGTCATGTCATCATTTCCCTGATGTCATGGTCCTCTTCAAAAACAAAGGACAAACATTACCTGTGAGTAGAGCCGCCTGAAAGGCGACCCAGCTAGTTGGGTAACTCAGCTCATCCTCCCCCTCTCTCTCCCTCCCTCCCTTTTTTCCTTCCTCCCTCCCTCCCTTCCTCCCTTGCTCCCTTCCTTCCTTCCTTCCCCTCAGTTCACTCTGAAGCTCAGAGATTGGACCACAACAGGTCCCTGCTCAAGCTGCATTTTGGGCCCTCCTGCCTTAGAGTGAATGTCAATGGTAACTGTTTCTCTTTGGAACAGCAACCCTGAGGATCTTCCCCTCCCACTCTGCATATAAGTTAAATAATATACAGCCTTGTCATACTCTTTTCCCAATCTTAAACCAATCAGTTGTTCCATGTTCAGTTCTAACTGTTGTTTCTTGACCTGTATACAGGTTCCTCAGGAGACAAGTAAAATGATCAGGTACTCCCATCTCTGAGAACTTGCTACATTTTGTTTGTGATCTACACAGTCAAAGGCTTTAGTGTAGACAATGAAGCAGAAGTGGATTATTTTTCTGAACTCCCTTGTTTTCTCCATAATGCAGCGAATGTTGGCATTTTGGTCTGCAGTTCCTCTGCCTCTTCAAAAGCCATCCAGCTCCACTGGTAATTCTTGGTTCACATGTTGCTGAAGCCTAGCAATAGAATCTTAAACATAACCTTGCAGGTGTTTGAAATGAATGCAGTTGTTCAGTAATTTGAACATTCCTTGGCATTGCCCTTCTTAAGGATTGGAACATAAACTGATCCTTTCTGATACAATTGATGAGGGTAAGGAGCTATATGTTTCTAGGGGTGCTCAAGACTCCAAAATACTGACATGCTGGGTCCTGCCGAATGAGTTCAATTCAAGCCTTCTCACAGGCAAAGGAAAACAAAGCTTATTAAAGATTCGTCATAATGGGTTGTCTTAAGAAATCTCACCCTTTGTGACGCTTGGTTTCACAAGCGGGCCAGATTCAATCTGCTGAGCTAGATTGAATCTGAGCGCCTTCATGGAGGCAAGAGGAGACTTATATACACAAGGATTGTGGGAGGGATTGAAGGGTGGTCTGGGGTGACTAGAGGAGCGGTCTTGAGGAGGAGTCTAAGGAGGAACTGGGGTGACTAGAGGTCAAGACTCCAGGAACCAAGAGAATGGGATTTTGATGGGATCGAGGGTGGGAAGCTGCTGGACCATAGAGGGCTAGGCTAGGTAGAGATTCAGGCCTAGATAATGGAAGGCCTATGGCTTCAGGCGAAGGCCAGATCAAATGGGAAGATTCAAGGGGGCTCCCAGAGACTGTACCCCATCGTTGTGACCAAACACTCTTGAGTTTCCCAAATTTGCAGGCATTTTGAGTGCGGTGCTTTAACATCATCATCTTTTAGGATTTTAAATAGCTCAGCTGGAATTCTGTCACCTCCACTATTAGTCCTATTGTTAGCAAGATTTCATTCTCTAGGATGTATGGCTCTATCATATTATTGGTGATGTTAAAATCTTTCCTGTAAGGCTCTTTTGTGTGTTCTTGCCACCTCTTCTTAATTTCTTCTGCCATTTTTATTTATTATCATGCCTATTTTTGCATAAAAAATTCCCTGGAGGTCTCTAATTTTCTTTTTTTGTTTGTTTTTTGGCAGGGCAATTGAGGTTAAGTGACTTGCCCAAGGTCACATGGCTAGTACTTGTGTCAAGTGTGTGAGGCCGGATTTGAACTCAGGTCTTCCTGACTCCAGGGCCAGTGCTCTACTCACTGTGCCACCCAGCTGCCCCAAGGTCTCTATTTTTCTTGAAGAGATCTTTTGTCTTTCCCATTCAGTTGTTTTCTTCTATTTCTTTGCATTACTAATTTAAGAAAACCTTATCTCTCCTTGCTATACTCTGGAGTTCTGCATTCAATTGGGTATACATATTTACTTTTCTCGTTTACCCTTTTTTTCCTTCCTTCCTCAGCTATTTGTGCAGCCTCATCAGACAGCCATTTTGCTTTCTTGCTCTTTTTTTAACCTTTGGGATGTTTTTTGTTGCTGCTTCTGGCACAATATTTTGAACCTCTGTCCACAGCTCTTCAGACACTGTACCAGATCTAATCCCTTACATCTATTCATCACTTCCACTTCATATTCATAAAGGATGTTATTTAGGTGATACCTGTATGGTTTGATGGTTTTCCCTAATTCAATTTAAATATGAATTTTGCAAAAGAAATTCATGATCTGAGTTACAGTCAGCTCCAAGTCTTGTTTTAACCGACAGTGTAGAGCTTCTCCACCTTTGGCTGCAAAGTATATAATCAATCTGATTTCGATATTGACCATCTGGTGAAGTCCAAGTGCAGAGTTAGAGGCAGAGTAGTCAGCCCCCAAAAGCTGCCGCACATTGAGACAGGGCCAACCAGTATGAGCACATTTGGGGCATTGTGAGAGGCCTGAAGCCAATACCCAGGCAGTCCCAGAACCACAGGAAGAGATAGGACCAGCACAGCCCCTAGCCAGCCCACTGATGGTAGAACTAGCACTTGGGGCAGCACAGTGAGGTTTGCAGAAGGCCTGTGACCAGCACAATCTCTATCTGGCTGGGGATTGTCAGGGCCACGTCAGGGGGCAGAGCAAAGTCTCAGTAGGGAGTTGTTCAAAGAGAAGACAGAAGGGCAGGACTATGTTGGGCCACTAGACTGACCTAGAAACCAGGGCTTATTCTTAGTGACCCAGTCCACAACTACAGCAGCCAGTCTACCATATCCAAGAGAGCAGAAGAAAGCAGAATCTGGCCCTAGCAGTCTCAGTCTAAGAACTGAGGCTGGTAACATGAATTAAACAGGGAAAAAAAAAAAAAAACTTCCCACCAGATAGTAAAGCAATCCTATAATGCAGATTAGGAAGCCCAAGAGGAAAACCAAAAAGAAGAGAATGAGTCCACAACATGCAAAGCCTCAGGAAAAAAAAAAGTGCCCTTCCCCTACAGGCATTACAAGAATGACTCAAAGAAATGAAGCAAGAGATAAACTGAAATCCAAGCTCTCAGGAGCTCTTGCCTGCTGTTGACACGCAAGGGCCAAGAGTCCACTTTTAGTCTCGTACCAAGCAAATTACCCAGGAGATATTACTTGATACAATAACAAAATTCATTTGGAAAAACAAAAGATCTAGAATAACAAGGAAAATGATGAAAAGAGGTAGAGGTGAAGGCAGAATAGCATTTTAAGACTTCAAAGACTACTACAAAGCAGTAGTCATCAAAACCATATTATATTGAGGGAGATCAGTGGAACATATTGGACAACGAAGAATCAATAGAACCTAACAACTCAGCATTCAGTAAACCAGAAAATATATGTTACTTACATATCTCTATATGATAAAAAAACCTACTAGGAAAACCAAACAATGTATAGAGGCAATTACAAAAGATAAAATAGATAACTTTGATTATATGAAATTGAAAAGCTTCTTCACAGGCAAAATGGATGAATGTAAGCTAGGAAGGAAGGCAATCAAATAGGGAAAAAAATCCTTTTTATCAAATTTTTCTGCTAAGAATTTGATATCTAAGATATACAAACAATGTATATATACATATGGCCATTCTCCAATAGATAAATGGTTATAGGGTATGAACAGATAGTTGTTGAAAGAACTGAAATGTATTAAACCACATGAAGGAATGCTCCAAATCAGTAAGAAGAAAAATCCAAGTGACAAATAGAAGATGACAAAAACTGCCACTAGTCAATCTCAGACAGGTTGTGGGGAAAAGGGCACATTATCGCCTAGTTGGTATATCTGTGAATTGGTGCAACCATTTTGGAAATTGATTTGGATTGATGCAAATAAAGTGATGAAAATGTCCATGTACATTGACCCAAAGATAAGAAAATCCACATAAAACCAAAATATTTATAGTAACACTTTCTGTGATAGCAAAGAATTACAAACAAAATAAATTAACATCCACTGGGGACTGGTTACACAAATTTTGGTTCCTAAATGTAATGGACTATTGCTGAGCTGTAAGAAATGAATTTAACTAATACACAGAGAGATGCAGAAAAATCCACATGAATTGGTACAGAGTGAAATAAGCAGAGCCAAGAAAACACACAGTGACCACAACAATGTAAATGGAAAGAACAAACACACACACACACACACACACACACACCAAAAATTGATATTGGGAAATTATAAACAGCAAGAATGGCTTGAAAGAAGACATATGAGAAGGAACCCCAATTCACTCCCCGTAGAAGCAAGTGGCCCACACATGTTGTATGTTGTATATATTTCAGACTTTTTCAATGTATTAATAATTTATGCTGATTTTTCCTCTTTTTCTTTTCTGACTTAAAAAATATACTTTTTTTATATATAGGATGAATCTCTAGAAGGTAGAAGAGAGGAATACTGGGGAAAGCTGCTGATGTGAAAAACAAAAGACACTAATAAAAACTTGTTTTTTTTTTTTTTAAGAAAAGGCTATTATAGTGACAAGGATGTTCAAGACACTTCCTCTGCAAGAGAAGGAAAGCTACCCCATCAAGAACCAGTATCCCTTTCAAAGTGAAGTGAGCAGAACCAGGAGAACGTTGTACACAGTAACAGCAATACTGAATGATGAACAACTGTGAATGACTTAGCTATTCTCAGCAATACAATGACCCAAGACAATCCTAAAGGACTAATGATGAAAAATGCTATCCACTTCAAGAAAACGAATTAATGTCATCTGAATACAGACTGGAACATACTATATTTCACTTTCTTTTTTTCTTTTGTTCGAGTTTTCTTGCACAGAATGACTAATATGGAAATGTTTTACATGAGTGCTTACTGTGTCAGGGAGTGGAGAGGGGAGGACAGGACAGAATTCAGGATTCAAAACTTTTTTTTTTTAACTTTTCAGATTTCTCTAGTTAAGAGTTGGGAAATGAAAGAGATGCTGAACTAACAAACAGCAAACCTCCCAACTTCCTTCCCACCCATTCCCCTCAAAAAAAAAATCTGTTTATGAATCCCTGAAATATTGATCCCAACCTCCCCTGTCCCTAAATACCTGGATACAGAGTTTAATCGTCCAACTCCCAGACCTTAAAGCAATTTTTTGGGTTCCTCATCTAGATCTAGTCTCTCACCTCTTCTGCCCAAGGATGGGCTAAGCCCTTCAGCTTGAATGCATGGTAGAGCCCAGAAGGGTAACAGGGAAAGAGGAAAATGAATCTGGGGAATAGACAGTGGTCAAGTGAAGGGATGAATGAATGGAGGGCCTGGAGCCAGGGGAAAAGGCATAGGTCCAGCAGGGCTGCCTCAAAATCTTGCTATTGCTGCCTTTGCTCTTCCGACGCATGTTACGGAACCAAACCGGGACATCTTTCTGAAGGCCCAGCTCCTCTGCAATACTGCTGGTCTGCTGAAGTGTGAGCTTGGGGCACTGGAGAAACACGGTTTCCAGGTTTCCCCGAACTCCGTTCCCAATGCTCGTACGTTTCTTCTTCCCGGTTTGTTGAAGAACTGTCTCAGCCTCGCACAGCTCCTGAAGGTGGTCATTGTCATCTGCAGCTTCTAGCCACGTCTGTAGCAGAGGTCGGAGCTTACACGTGTTCTTGAAGCTGAGTTGTAGTGCCTCAAAGTGACAGATGGTGGTCTGGCTAAATACCTTGCCGAAGAGAGCCCCCAAGGTGATGCCTACATCAGCCTGGGTATAAGCCAGAGCGATCCTCTTCCGCTTTAGCTCCTTGGCAAACTGCTCCCGTTCCTCTGGGGAACGTTTCCGCTCTCCACCGGCTTGGTGGACGCGAGCAGGGCGCGGGGCTCTGGGGAGCTCCCCTCGGAAGAGCTCTCTACCCAGGGTAGATCGCCGTCTGGGACAGCGATCTCCTGAGCAGGCTGAGCCATCACTCCCATATTGTGCTGAGGTTCACAGTAGACACCCCCCCCCCCCCCCACATATCGTACAAGAGGTGGTACGGGGCCATTCCTCAGCCGTCGGGTCCCGGCCCTGTTCCAGCCCCACCGGGTGGGCCTTGAAAGCTGGGCCAATTCTTCACTCTCTAGTCTTGCTTCTGGCTTCATCATTCAACTGAAACTGATCTCTCCAAAATTTCCAGAATTACTTACTTGCAAAATCTAATGGCTTTTTCTTAGTCTTCACCATTCTTAAATTCTCTGCAGCCTTTGACACTGTCAATCACCCTCTTTTCCTTGATACTCTCATCTTTCTAGGTTTTGTAGGCACTATTCTCCTCATTCTCCTCCAACCTATATGACAGCTCCTTCTCATTGTCCTTTGCTGGACCTTCATCCAGGACATGCCTGCCATCTTTGAGTGCTGCACAGGGCTCTGTCTTGGGTCCTCATCTTCTCCCTCTATAATATCTCATTTAATCACTTAGTCAGCTTTCACAAATTAGATTCAATTACTATCTCTGTGTTGATGATTCTCAAATTTATTAATCTAGCTCTAACCTCTCTGCTTCCCTCCAGCTGCCTTTTGGACATCTCTTACTGGATGTCCCATAGACATTTCAAACTCAACAAGTCTCAAACTAAACTCATTCTTTCCCCCACAAAACCATCTCACTTCCATACTTCCCTATTACTGTTAAGGATACCACCATCCTCCCATTTGCCCAGACTCTCAACTGGTGTAGGCAGATGTAATCTTGGACTCTTCACTCTCTTTCACTCCCCCCTCCATAGTCAGTCTTTTGCACATACCCCCTTCTCTTCTCTGACACTGCTACCACCTTGGGACAGACCCTCATCACTTCACACATGAAAGCTTACTTGTTGGTCTTCCTGCCATAAGACTCTTCCCACTCCAATTCATTCTCCACTCAGCTGTCAAAATAATCTCCCTAAAGCACAGATCTGATCATGTCTCACACACCCAAACTCACCCTCCCCCCCACTCAATAAACTCCAATATTTCCCTATCACCTCCAGGATAAAATATAAGATTCTCTGTTTGCTATTCAAAGCCCCATGGCCTCTCCTTACCTTTTCAGGCTTCTTACATCTTACAGTCTGCAAGGTACTCCAGTGACACTAGTGTTCTTGCTTGTTCCTCACATAAGACACTCTGTCTCTTGACTCCAGGCATTTTTTCTGACTGACCCCCATGCCTAAAATGTTCTCTTCCTTACATTCCTTCCTCCTTTCTTGATACCTTTTATTTCTAGGGCCTTCCCTCTATTCATTATTTCCAATTTGTCCTGCATATAGCTTGTTTGTTTACACAAAGTATATATATAATATAGTTTGTTGTTTATACGTTAGCTCCCCAATTAGATTGTGAGCTTCTTGAGGCAAGAACTGTCTTTTGTTTTCCTTGTATGCCAAGTGCTTAGCACAGTGCCTGGTACATAGTAGGTGCTTATTAAATATTTGTTGACTAACTGACAAAACTCAAGAGAAGATAATGATTCCAAAACATCTAAGTACAAAGTAAAACCTCAAAGAAAAACATCTTGGGCAAAAAATGCAACTAGAATTCCTAGAAGAGATGAAGCAAGATGTTTTCATTTTTTTATGTTTTTATTTTTAAAAATATAAGATCTCTTGAGGGGAAAAGGTGGAAAAGAAATAAGAACTATGGAAAAAAGAATTGGAAATAGAATTACAATATTGTTTACCAGAGGTACAAAACCTTATCCAAGCAACAAACTCCTTGAAAATTAGAATGGACCAAATGAAGGATAATGAATCCATGAGGCAACAAGAAATATTAAAGTCAAAAGACTAAAAAGTTTAGAAGCAATGTAAATAATCTCATAGTAAAAACAGCTCACTCCAAAAACATATTGAGGAGAGATAATTTAAGAATCATTGAACTATCTCAAATCCATGACCAAAAAAAAAAAAGAACCTAGACATAATTTTTCAATAAATCATAAAACTGCCCAGGTCTCTTAAGATCAGAAAGCAAAGTAGAAATAGAAAAAATTCACCAGTTACCATCTAAAAGAAACCGCAAATAAAACCTCCCAGAAATATCATTGTAGCCAAAATTTAAAGCTTTCAAGTCAAAGTAAAAATTCTGCAAAAAGAAAGAATTCAAATACCAAGGATCCACAGTTAGGATCTAGCAGCTACCACTATAAAGGCAAAAGGTATAGGCATAAAACTAAGAATAATTTAGCCAGTAAAACTGAGTAAAATCCTACAGTGGGGAAAAATGGGCTTTTAATGAAATAGAGGACTTCCAAACATTCCTGATGAAAAGACCAGAGCTGATTATCAACTTTGAAATATAAACACAGGAGTCAAGAGAAACACAAAAAAGTAAACATAAGCAAACAATCATAAGGGTCTAAACACAGATAAACTGTTTATATCCAAATACGGGGAGATGATACATGTGTGCCCTCAGATCATCACCAGGGGTCATAGACGGAGTAAAAAATGGGTCTGGGAGTAGTTCTCTTCTGTTGTGATGATTTTGACTGAATAGACGAATGAAGTATTTTTAAAGAACTTAGTAGGTGCAAAGCACAAAGCTAAGTGCTGGGGATGCAAATAGAAAAACCAGACAGTTCCTGCTCTCTAAAAGCCCACATTCTAAATACAGGGGACAACAGATATCTTAAGAGAAGAGTAGAAAAAGAAGTTAAGAGGAATGAAATTGGGATTGGGGGAGAGAAAGGGAAAATGATCTCAAATAATCATGGCATACAAATTGTAGTCTACACAAAGAGTAATACTGGCACTTGAACCCTACTTTCATTTGAACTTGCCAATTTAGAGAATGCATGTGGGGGTGCGCACACATGCATACACACACACACACACACACACACACACACACACACACAGAGTTGGATACCTAAATACATTTCATTCAACAGGGAAGCAGGAGAGAAAGAGGATCTAGGAAGGAATTAGTTCTAAGCAAAACAAATTATAAGGATGTACAAAACTATCTATAGCAGCTCTTTCTATGGTGGCAAAGAATTGGGGAATGACTGAACAAATTTTGACACATAAATATGATAGAATACTACTTTGCAGGGGCAGCTAGATGGCACAGTGAGTAGAGCACCAGCCCTCAAGTCAGGAGGACCTGAGTTCAAATTTGACCTCAGGCACTTGACACATGTACTAGCTGTGTGACCTTGGGCAAGTCACTTAACGCCAATTGCCCTGCCCCCCCCCCACAAAAAAACCCAAGAATATTACTTTGCCATAAGAAATGATGAAGGGAATAGTTTCAGAGAAACCTGGGAAGATTTTTATGAACTATTACGAGGTAAAGTGGTCAGAAATAGGAAAACAATTTATGCAATAACAGTATTTTAAAGACAAAAAATTATGAAAAACACAAGCCCTCTGATCAATGCAATGACCACAGTTCAGAGGACTCACCATAAAACATTCTATCCATGTCTTGATAGAGAAGTGATGAACTGAGGATACAAACAGAAACTCTTTATTTTTGACCAAACCTAGGTGTGAATGTTTTCCTTGATCATGCATGTTTGAAACAGGGATTTTTTAAAAAATTCCTCAATATAATGAGGGGATGAGTAGTGAAAGTGAAAGAAGGGGGATTTTCATTTATTAAAAACAATTAATTTTTTAAAAGAGACTTAATGTTTACAAAGGAAAAATTGGATTAAATGGAACATTCCTTAATATGATAAATAATAATCAAAACCATAAGCCAACATTATCTCCAAAGGAGAAATGACGTATACAATAAGATCAAAAGAGAAACCATAGCTATTAATTGTCACCACTACTACCTGATATAATTTAGAAATACTAGTTTTGGATTAAGATTAGAATAATACATTAAAGGAATAAGCATAGACAAAGAGAAAATAAAATTCTCACTTTTTGCATATGACATTATGATTTAGAGAGCCCTAAATATTTAACTAAGAAATTAGTTGAACAATTGCTTAAGTCAAATAACAGGATATAAAATAAACACATAAAAACAATCAATCTGTATATTAGAAAATAAACACAGCAGAAAGAGACAGAAAAAGATATTCCATTCAAAATAACAACATAATGCATAAAATATCCAGGAATCCACTTAAGACAGAATGTAACAATATTAATTTAACTATAGAACACTCTACAGAAATAAAAGCAAATAATTAGAGAACAGAAAGTTAAGAATATCAAAGTAAATAATGAGAAGAAAAGTGGAAAGAAAGGGAGCCTTGAATGCAATCAGATCTTAAACTATGCCTGAGGAAGTAATCAAAATTGTTTTTTACTGGTTTAAATAAATAGAAAATTTGATCAGTGGAATAGATTATACAAGAACCATAGGCAATTGTACATGTTAGTATATTGTTCAATAAATCCAAAGACTCCAAATACTAGGAAACTTCTGCAAAAATTGGAAAACCTTCTGCTAGAAATTAGCTATAAACCAATATCTCACATCAGATGCCATGATAAGCTACAACCTAGCTACAAATGATCATTTCATAAAATAACTGGAAAATCAAAGGAACAGATACCTTTCACAGCTAAGGGAAGGGGAAGAGTTCTTAACCAAACAATCTAGAGAATCATAGGAGATAAAATGATAAATTTGATGATTTTACTTGCATAAATTTGAAAGTTTTTGCACAAACAGAAATCAATGCATTTAGAATTAGAAGAAAAACAGTTAATTGGAGTAAACAGTTAATTTGCAGTAAATTTCCCAGGTGAAGGTCTCATATTCAAGATATACATTTAATTGATACAAATATATAAGAACAAGATCCTTTACTTCCCAAAAGATAACCGATAGTGAGGCAGATAAGTCATGTAGTGGATAGAGAGATAGAACTTGTTAAAAAGTTTTGACTTCAAATCCATCCTCAAACAACAGTTGTATGATCTTGGACAAATCACTTAATTTCTCTCTGTCCCAGTTTCCTCATCCATCAAATGGATACACTATTAGCATCTAACTTACATGGTTATTGTAAGAATCAAAAAAGAAAAGGTATGTGAAGCACTTTGCAAACCTTACTTGGAGAAAAAGGCTTGAAATCATTTATAATAAGGGAAGTGCAGATTAAAAACAACTCTGAGGTTCTACTTCATGTCCATAAGATGGACAAACATGCCAAAAACAGAAAACTATTGAAAATTATATGGAAGGACAGATAGTCAACTAATGCCTACTATGTGCAAGGGACAGACACACTAATGCATTGTAGGTAGAGCTATGAATTAATCCAATCATTCTGTAAAGCAGTTTAGAACTACACCTAAAATGTCACTAAAAAGTACATCCCCTTTGAGCCAGTGATATCAATATCAGGCTTAAACCCTCCCAAAAATTCAAAGAAAAAGAGAAAGAACCTATACATACAAAAATAGTTATAGAAGTGTTTTTTTGTAGCAAGGAATTGAACATAAATAAATCAATTGGGAAAAGACTGAACAAATTGTAGCTTAGGAATATAAAATAATGTTATTTTGTCACAAGAAATGACAAAAAGCATAGCTTCAGAGAAACCATGGAGGACTATAAACTGATGCAGAGTAAAGTGAAAAGAACCAAGCGTTTTTACAATGACTATAATACAGTAGATGCAAACTTTTTTTAAAAAAACCAAGAACTCTCTCTATTCAATGTCATAACCAATCATGACTCCATAAAATTGATGATTAATCATAATTCCTATTTCTTGTCAAACTAGAGATGTAGAGTGAGACATACTTTTTCAGACATAGTCACTGAGTGAATTTGTTTGCCTTTTTAAATTTGTTACAAGGGAAGGCTTTTATTTTGGGGATCTGGAGGAAATATTTAAGGGACAAATACTGATAATGATGCCCCCCCAAAAAAAGAAGAAGAGAAAGAAAATAGAATGAATAAAACATTTAAAATGTGTACAGGAGAGATCAATCAGTATTATATATGCTAACATCATCAATATATCCTAACTGCTGTGCTAAAATTACCTTTAAACTTAAAAAACCAAGCTCTATGTAATATTGATTTATAGTTTTAATATGTAATCCTCTTTGTCTATTCTTTGTATATAGAAATCATTGTGTTGGGTGGTGTTTATCAAGATTATAATAAAAACTGTGGGCATTTTTTTTCGAAAAAATAAATTTGAAAATATCTTTTATGTGCATTCAGCACTAGTCGAGTTCTGGAATCTTTTAATAGTTACATAGAAACTTTGGAAAGAATTCAGAGAAAAGAACTGAAAATAGAATCACACTGTATACCAGTGCAAGAGCAACAGGAAGGGATTGCAAAACAGATGAAACAAATTCCCCAGTGATCTTTAAGATGGAACCCAGAAGAAGCCCATTTTCTGAAGCAAATCACATTTCAGGTCAACTGAGTTAGCCATAAATTTTTTACTTTTCCAAAATAAAAATGGGTGTTGCTAAGCCCAACTCCCTTGTACCACCTTGAAACAATGACAAATGTGCTAAATGTGATTTAAAAAAAAATTAAGGTAGCAGGAGAAAGGGGAAGGAAAAAACCCTCACAGAAGAGAACTCAATGGAAAATGAACAGAATCAAAGATATGAGCAAGCTATAAGGAGTCCTCAATACAATGAACAAATACTAAAAGGTAGAAGAAAGTGAAGAGAAAGCCCCAGAATAAAATAACAATACTGAAACAACGGTTTTACCTCTAAAAACAAGAATTAATATCCTTCCAGAACTTCCAAGAGTGGCTTAGAATCACAGAAAGCAGTAGAAAGATGAAAAATCTTCAAGTTCACATATCCATTAACTGATGGATTTAAAAAGATGAAAATGAGAACTGACATTATAGAAAAAAATTGTGGAAAATCTCAGGAAAACAGCAGACTCAGAAGTAGAATAGTTTAAGCAGAATTAAGAAAACAATGATTGAAGAACAAATAAATATGTATATCACAGAAAACTGTTTCTTCGAGAAGGTTGGCGGTTCTGATTCTTTCCTGAAGAGAAATTCAGAGCTGGGAATCCAATAATGTATATTGATCAAGTGAGCAGATGAAGCTTTAAAAAGGTAACCTAGGATTTAATGTAACTAAGGCATAAGGCTACTTTTATGTTAATATGCCATAAGGAGGTCATAAGTTTATTGATTTTTTTTTAGGTATGAGGATCACTGAAAAGATAGAAGCTAGGAATTCAAAGGAAAAATTGCCACCCCCCCCCCCCCATCTCAATGAGGAGATGATACAATGTAAATAATAATTATTATGATGACTATAAGTAGTATTTAAAGGTTGCAATGTGCTTTGAAAGTATTATTCTTCTCGATCTTCACAACAACTCTGGGAGGTAGGTAATATTGTCTCTATTTTGCAGATAAAGAACTGAGATAGGTTAAATGACTTGGCCATGGTCACAAAACTAAGTGCCTGAGGGAGGATTCAAACTCAGATCTTCGAGCCTTCAGAGTCAATGTTCTATCCACTGGGCCACTTAGCTGCCTCTAGAATCAGCAGATCTAGGTCCAAATCCTGCCTCTGACACGTTCCGCCTGTGTGGTGTTGGGCAAGTCATTTAACTTTTATGGGCCTCAGTTCACTCAACTGTAAAATGAGGGGATGGTACTAGTAGACCTCTGAGGTACCATCCAGATTCAGTAGGATCCTAGCATCCTAGAAATCAATCACCTGGATGACTAAAAGAAAAGAGGTAACAGTAAAAATGAAATAACATTGGAAATCTGATGTCATTACTGAAAGTTAAACAGCAGACGTTGGGGAGAGAGGATAATTCCAAAGCTACATTCATCTGGGGAAGGTAAATCAAACAACTGTGACAACACAAAGATTACATCTCGTTTGTAAAAGAGAAATCCCATGATCTGCCCTTGGTGTTGATATGTGGCCACGTTGGGAGGTGGTGATTACGATTTTATCATTACAGAGTAAGATAACTATTATCATTATTTGGTATTGGCAGTAGAGGGAGGTGGCTGTGCATTAGTACAAGGAGTAAGACTATGCTACATAGTTTCAGGACCAGAAATGCTATTCCTCTTCAATCCTGTTTCTTTTAACTATTTCCACTGATGTTCCAGATCTTTTATTCCTCTAAATAAATTTTATTACTATATCAAATTTTGTAAAGGCTCCCTTTGATAGTTTGGTTGGTATAGTCTAAACAGGGCTTGGCTTGATGCATATCCATATCACCTAAGGTGGAGGCCCTCTGTTTCTGAGAGAATCTGTGCTCAGTTTCTCTATCATGTGGGAAGGAGTAGCCTCCTTCTGTTGGCTGAGTAGCTGTAACAGGCTACATCTTTAAAACTTCAGGACTGGGACAATCACATTTTCACTTTCCTGAAGCACCCAAAAAGGGTAAGGTCATTTTTACCCAACGGCATGGATGCCATGAATTAACTGGATGAGGAGGAGAACGATCTTTCCATTCTCTCCACCTTCACCCTGTGGCCCCAAGAATCAGGGTTGAAGTGTTGTTTTGGTCTGTTCTGTTTCATTTGTCTTTTGCACTTCTAGACACACATAGTGGAATCCCACTGGACCCAGGAGCTTGTATCCCAGGTACCCCGGCTTCTCAGAACTTCCTTGCTAGGCTGGCTGGCTGCACATCTAGTCTGTAATTCTGCCTCCAAGGCTGCTGTGCCCCTGAGTTCTTATTCCAAAAGGTACCTCAGATTCCCCCCATGGATCCTTGCCACTGCAAGAATATGGCATGCAAACTCACCTATCAGGACAAGAAGATCAGCAGGATCAGTTAGAGAAGTAGCTAGAGAAGTAAGTAGAAATTAGAGAACATGTCAGCTACTTGTGGATTTTAAGTATTGTCACCCTGAGGAGTTGTAGGGCACTTTGCTTTTGCAAAAAGGCAAGCAGTTTAGGTCTTTTTAAATGCAAAAATTAAAAACAAGCATTTCTACTTGGCAGTAGCAATATAATGAGTCCAGATTTCTCACATTAAACTTAAAATCAACACTTATACAGATTCATTAATAAAGTACCAGTATTTAAACATTGAAATGAGTAATAAATGAAAAGTTTGCAAGATTAAATCAATGAAACTGATTTGTGAAGGAACACATCCCAGAGGAAAAACTGATTGTACAGTTACAGCCTAGGTGTTTTTTTGTTTGTTTTCTTCTGTTTTGGGAGGGGGAGACATTTGCCAATTTCTCTAGGATCTCAAAATCTAGAACATCTGAAATTACAAATTCTGGGCAGAGAATTTATCCAGAGGTCCTTGCATTTAAATAGAAAGGGTCCAGTTTTATCCTAGATGAGCCCCTACGTGTAAAAGTGGTTATCCTGGCCCCCACTGCCTGAATGTCAAGTGTATTACATTTACCCATCCTTTGGGTATTCCAGTATCTTTAATGGGGTTTGAGGGGATCTATACTTTCTACCACTGGCCTCTGACCCCATTGATTGCATTCCCCCAATTTTAGGAGGTCCCTGCACCTAAGTTCCATTTAACCATTTAGCAGCCAGATTAGCTTTTATAAAGGAATGCTTACTTAAAAGGCATCATAAAAATAAACATACCAACATCTCCCTCCAACACCTGGGGAGCATAATCCCCTACCTCCTGCACCACTTCAGCCTCTGGGGAAGGGAAGGGAAGAGAAAGGGAGTAGATTCACAGCTTAGATCAGATCCTATGTAGCATAGTCCCAAATTAAAGTTCAAAGGCCCCCTTGGGCTCAAGTAGTAGGTACCCTGGGTTCTCCAAACTTCCCTGCTAAGCTGGCTGGCTGTACTTCTGATCTGGAATCCTGCCTCCGAAGTTGCCATGGCCCGCATCCTGGTCCAGTGCAGATTCCACTGTCTGCAGCTAATACTGAAAAGGACAAATTAACTAGAACAGACCAAAACAAAACCCTAAGTTCAATATTGGGGCTAAAGTATAAAAGGCTGAAGAAAAGAAGGGTACCTATCCAGTCAGTTCATGGCACCCATGATGTGAGTGAACATGACCTTATCCTCTCTGGACACTGCAGGAAAGAGAGAGAGAGAGAGAGAGCATTTCCTAGTCTGGTCATTTTCAAAGATAGAGCCTGTTCTGGCTATGTGGCCAATGGAAAGAGACTACTCCCACCCAAGTGGCAGAGGAATGCAGAGTATCTTCTAGAAGCACAGTATCTCCATCTTAGGTGATCTGGGTGATCAGAACATGCAGAAAGCAAAGTAAGGCCAAGCTTCAGTCACAATAGAATAAAAGCTTTAACTTTGGTAATGTTATTTTTGTTATGTTGTCATGGCCCAGCTATGGGCCTCGAATATTTTTCTAACTCTTTAAATTATTCTTTATCTCTCTAAATAAAAAGCACTTTATAATTGAATTAAGATCAAGCTGTTAAAAGCCCAAAACAGACAATATAATACCTTGTGCTGATAAAATAAAAGGTAATTTTAGAAGACTGCATGTAAGGAAAACCAAACAGCAATTATAAGGAATGCTTATGGGCTATATAAACCAATAGAAAGGAAACAATTTATAGAATGGATTAGAAAATTACCTACAACAATTTGTTTCTTATAAGAAACAAGTATAAAGCATAAGAATTCATTCAGATTCAAAACAAATGGAATAAAATCTATTATGTTTCAGCATGATATCAGATGTTTCAAACAGTGTCCAATATAAACCTATAGCAACATAAATGCTATTGATATAGGTTGTGAAACAATGTTATTATTAAGTAGATATATAGCAAATGACAGAACCATCTATACTCTGACCATCCTCCCCCTCTGTCTCCCACCAAAACCTACAGTCATTCCTTGGGACCTGACCTCTGATGGGTAAGCTTTCACCGTATCTTACTGTGGACAAAGCCTCCACATCATTTCCTGACCATTTCCAAAATATGCTGCTGCATATATACCATTCCACCTCCTTAAAACTCCCATTTATGTGCTGCATCCTCCCCTCTCCCCATTAGGAAGTTAGCTCCTTGAGCAAAAAGATGATGTTATATGCTTATATTTGTGTCCCATCTTTAGCACGACACCTAGAATGTAATCCTATATGCTAGGCTGTGTACTTAATGATTTTTTCATTCATTCATTTGTAAAAAACCAACTTCTTAAAGGGAAAGCTAACTGAAATACAGAGGCATGGGCGGTATAACTCTAATTTTAGTGACTTTAATCTTCCTTTGCCAGAGACTGATAAATTCAATAGCAAAAGAAAAGAATATGCTTTTAAAAATGTTAGAAAAAGTTGAATTTACTGGACCTACACAGTCTTCTGAATGGGAATCATAGAAAACATATTAATCTGGTGCAGTGAAAAGACCAATGAATTTGGCATCAGAGGACACAGGTTCAATTCCCAGCTCTATTACTCACTGTTCTGTGTGACCTTGGGCAAATGATTTAAGTTCTCTGACTCTCAGTTATCCTCATCTATAAAATGAATGAGACAAACCAGTTGGCCTCTGAGGTCCCTTACGACTTTAAATTGACGACCCTATGACTTTTAAAGTTCCCATGGGATTTAATCAAAAATTTATCACAACTCATAAAAGTTAGAAAGGCAGAAATAATACCTCATTTGTAAAGCACTTAAAAGTTTGCAAACTTCTTTACATAAATGATTTTGTTTAATCCTCACAGCAAATCTGTGAAATGGATGACTGGGGATCACTCACAGAAAGCACACATGTAGGGAAGTGTGTGGCTAGGGAACAGAAGCCAGGTACATGTGTAACCACAGCAAAACCTAATGGACCCATGGATAAAGATAAAATTTTATCATCACAAAAGTACTGCAGGAAGGGCAAATATGTAATCAGACACTTCAGAGACAACCAGAGGAAATGGTTATTTCTTCATGCTGCTGGAGGTTGAGCTTCATGTTTCCACTTTTCTCTTGATATTGCATTTGTATATGTTGAGCGTGGTGTCTACATCTCGGATGACCTTATGGTAACTGAGCTGCTCTCTGCTACCATCTACTGATCTTCAGCACCATCTGATGCACTCTGCTATCATCTACTAGAACACAGCAGCTATTAAGATTCCCTGGGAAAGGAAAGCTAAGATTCTTTTAGTGCATAGACTATAGCCATAAGTGACCACTGCCAGCCAGGCAACCAACAAATGCCAGCAGAATGCCCCAGGCTAAGTTTGTCTATTCTTTGATTTTCCCCCTCCCTCCATACCAACTACTTAGTATAGTTGCCTTGACCTTGACCAAGGCAACTATCTCTTTTAAAGTTTAAATAACTTGCTTTTTAAAAAATATATTTTATTGATATATTTTACATGCCATAATTTCTCTCAGTATCCTTTCCCCTCTCCATTTCCCTCCCAGAGATCCATCCCATATAACCAATAGTACTTTAAAGTCCAAAAAAAAATGAAATGAAATGAAATGAAAGAAAAATAAGAGGGGAAAAACAGCATAATTGATCACTACACTGAAAAAGCTTGAAAATATATGCAATGTACAATATTTGTGGACCTTTGCAACGGAGTGTTCTGGGGGTGTTGTGCCATATCTATTCTTTTGAGCCATGATCTTTCTTCATAGTTTTGCTCCATTCACTTAAATTAAACTAATTCATTTAAAATAAATTTTTATTAATGTCTTTGGTTTTTCTGTACCACTACAATTTCCACAATATCTCTCCTCTTCCTCCTCCCAGAGAACCTTCCCATGTAACAAATAGTATTTTGTTTTTGGAGGGGGGAAGGCGGGGCAATTGGAGTTAAGTGACTTGCCCAAGGTCACACAGCTAGTACATGTGTCAGGTGTCTGAGGCCAGATTTGAACTCAGGTCCTCCTGACTCCAGGGCTGGTGCTCTACTCACTGCGCCATCTAGTTGCCCCACAAATAGTATTTTTAAAGACAAAAAGAAAAGGTGAAAATCAACATAACTGATGAATAAATCATAAAAATCTGAAAATGTGTGCAACTCTGCAAAGGGGTGAAAAGGGGATATCTTCTCATGTCTCTTCTTTCCAGCTATATTTATTCTTTATAATTTTGCAGCATTCACTTTTTCTGTGATTGTTCTTTTTATTTACATCATTGTAGTCATTCTTTATGTTGTTTTCTTGTCAATGCTAATTTCACTGCACCAATTAATGTGGATCTTTCCATGTTTCTCTGTATTCATTACATTTTTGTTTCACAGCAATATTCCATTACATTCATGTAACCCAATTTGTTTACCCATTCTTTAATTGATAGTTATCTACTTTGTTTCATCACAGAAATTGTTGTTATACATATTTTGGTGTATATAGTGATTTTCTCATCAACAACCTTGGGAGCATACGTCTAGTAATAGAATCTCTGGGTCAAAGGGTAGAAACATTTTGGTCACTTTATTTGTATAATTCCAAATTGCTTCCCAAAGTAGTTATAGTGATTCACAATTCCACCAACAATGGTCTAGTATGCTTTTCTTCCCATCATTTGTCAGTTTTGTCAATCTGTAGGCTGTGAGGTAAATTCTCAGGGATGGTTTGCATTTCTCTTATTACTAATGATTTGGAGCATCCCTCTTTTGCTCATATTATTTGATCACTTACCTATTGGGGAATGGCTTTTGGTAGATGCTTTTGTATGTGCATATACAGGCTACATTCATTTTTTATATATCTGGAATATCAACTCCTTATCTGAAAAATATGAAACATTTTTCACCCATTTGACTGCTTCTTTTCTTATTCTAGGTGCAATAATTTTGTTTGTGCAAAAGCTTTTCAGTTTCATGTAATCAAAGTTAACTATTTCATCTTTTTTAATTGCCTCAATTCCTTGTTTGGTTAAGAATATGTCTCCTACCTATATCTGCGAGAAGTATATGATGTGCTTCTCTTCTAATTTTTTTAATAGCACAATCTTTAATATTAAGATCATAGAGTATAAGATGTTGATCTAATGTATAATTTCTGCCAGACCTCTTTGCAGTTTTCCCAGCAATTTTTATCAAATAGGTCATCTTTTCCTAAAGTAGTTTATGTGTTTGGGTTTATCAAATACTGGATTGAATTATTAAGTTCCACTGTTTCTGATTCTCTCTTGTTCAATCCGTTCCATTGGTCTATCTTTATTTTTTAACCAATACCAGATGAGTCTGATAAATGCTACTTTGTCATGTAATTTGAGGTCCTTTTCTTTACTATTAAATTCCTGGTTATCATTTTTTTGTCCCCAGAACCAACTTCTGGGATTCTCTGAACAAAACTGCATAAGGGTGGGACAACTAGGTGGCACAGTGAGTAGAGCATCAGCCCTGGAGTCAGGAGGACCTGAGTTCACATCTGACCTCAGACATTTGACACACTTACCAGCTGTGTGACCTTGGGCAAGTCACTTACCCCCAATTGCCTTACCTTCTTCCCTCCAAAAAAAAAAAAAAAGAAAAAACTGCATAAGAGTTTTTGAAGGTCAAGGTGATAATGTTCCCCTCCCTCCCACTGCTTTTTAATTAGGAAGCAAATTGATCTAAGGACAGGAACAAAAGCCTTGGTGGGCCATTGTCTTATATCCCTGTTCTATATTACATTACTAGGTGTATCTGCCAGCAATTGATCAAGTGTTTGGTGAAGTTACACTCACAAATGATAAATGGTAAAGCTTAGATTTGAACCTAGGTCCTCTACCACCTTTCTGTGAATATACAGATAGATAGATAGATAGATAGATAGATAGATAGATAGATAGATAGATACATGCAAATATATACAAAATAAATACAAAGTAATTTGGTTGGGAGGCACCAGGAGCTGAATGATATCAGGAAAGTACCTATATAGAAGCATATTTTTGCTCAAGTTATTTGGTATAGTAGAGTAATAAAAATCCAAGATATGTTTCTTGGGGTGTTTTCTGGTTATCAGTGAAAATTTGTACTTAAGTCTTTTTCTAGTGCTTTTTCCTATGTTATGTGATGGAAATTTTATTGCTAACTTTCTTGTTACAAATTATACTTTGTATAAATAGTAGTTTCTGTTTTGGTCAGAAACTCTGAGGGTCTTACTCTCCCAGAGAGATTTTTTTTTTTTGTGACTAGATAAAAGAGTCCATTTTTTGCCTCATTTCTTACGTAGCCTTAATCACTGAATGGGTGTTGCCTTGGATAAACTGAGATCTGGGAAAGACCTTAGCTTAAAAAGGCCACTGCATCTAGGGCATCTCCAGTTGTCCTGATATATATCTTGCCACTGGACCCAAATGGCTCTGGAGGAGAGAATGAAGCTGGTGACTTTGCACAGCCCTGCCTCACTTAAATGCAATTCACTTACAAATCAAGGTATCCCTTTCCCGATATCATTGGTCCTCTTTGAGAATGAAAGAGAAACAACAACAATGCTACTGTCACTGCACCCATGTCAGCACAAGAGGGTTAGATTCTTTCTACCTAAAGATGAAAATAATACTAAGAAAGCCACTTCTGTCATATTTGCTACTCTGCCGCCCCCACAAAGAATACTAGGATATAATCAAAATAGCTATTTGGGGTTAAAACACTAAAATAATTTCAATGAACTGACTGTTGCACATTGGAAAACAATATGTAGGAATGATTGCTACAAGTAAATTCCGAATTAATTGGCATAATGAGCTTTTCTCTGGTTCAAAGCAATGGAATCAGAGAAGAAGAAGGAACAAATTACGAAGCATATAAAATCAAGTATACTCCGTGGGAAAAACATTTTGGTACTTCCTGGGCAATTAAGTTAACCTACTCTAATGGACTTGTTGACATCTAGGCAACAGGTTACAAAGAAAAAAACACATGTGAACTGGTAGCCGTAGTATCTGAGTGACTTGCTAGTAGGAATTTCAGCATTTAATTAGCACAATTGTAATTTTAGAAATCCTGTCAGGTTAAGCTCTGTAGTTAAATCAGATTTCCTTACCACTTTGTTTTCACTGATACCTACTGCTGCCTAATTCTCCAACTTTATCATATTGTCTCTAGCTTCCTCATCAGTACTTTAAAATCTTGTTCAGTTCAGAGAGTAATGTCTATAATGTCTTTACAGAGAGTTTTAAGAGAACCAAGTGAAGATTTTATAATACTGGTGGCTGCAAACAGTGAGATTCAGGCTGGGTTGACATTTAAACTAGAGAAGTTGGAATAAAGTAAAAATAGCTGACATTTGGATTCCCCAGGGAATTTTGGTATCTTGGAAGTTTACAAGGACATGTCTCAGTCTCATTTCAAAACTAGCTATGGTAAAATTATCTAAATTTCTGCAGAGGAGCCAAATGGAAATTTTTTTCCTCCCAAATTGGCCAAATGTTTTACAGATACAATTTTTACTTTTTGCTTTAGAATTAATTATTCAGCAAAAGTTGGGAAACTTACTTGACAGTTACTGATCATAGTAGGTTGTTTATGACTTAGAACCATATTAACATAAAATGAAGCAAGTAATAGTATAAATAGATATTGGAATGTACCTGTTTTAATAAACTTGTAGATATGAAAAAATACTATATTCATATCTAAAACCTTGTTAAGATAGAGGACTACTTCTAGAGTGTTCATAGTTTTATTATTTGAACAAAGTTTATATGGACTGTTCAGTGAAAATGCAAACAATACTGTCTTGGTTAATGGTATGGTAATAAGTGCAAAGATTTTTGTCCACTCCAGTGAAGTGGCATTGAAAAGAATCAGAATTATGAATCACAGAACATAACTGTAGAAAAAGACCTTGAAGATCACCAAGTATATACCACCACTCCTCCCATTTTGCAGATCAGGAAACTAAGACCCAGAGAAATTAAATGAAAATCACAGCTCATAAATGGCAGACATGGATTTGAATCCATGTCTCCTAGTGCCTTCTATGCTACTGTTGCTGTTATGTTCTCCTATTCTCAGTATTTTACTTTGATATAAGACGTTACTGATAAAACTTAATCTCTTTCAAAGTGTAAGAAATGGGAGGAGGAGTTTTGTTTCCACAGAATTGAAGGTGTACTTCCCCCTCCCCCACCCCAACTTTAGCAGAAATCAGGCCTCAGGTCAGTTGGGTGAAAGGTCAGAGGCTTGTACACATGCTTAAACAAGCCATTTGAGGAGAGCATGATGTAGGCAAGTCAGAGGGTTGCATCTGGCTAATGAAGAGCCTGGCAGGAAATTTGAGGTGAGGGTCTATTAAAGGACTGGCATCCATCTGAGTCCTTTGTACTTTCTCCTGTACTGTGTTCAGGGGAGGTACCCATTTATTCAGGGGGAATAAATGTAAATTATAATTAAAACGTTCCTGACTTCCCAACAAGTCTTGCTTATTCCTAGACAATGTGAGTATGTTTCTAACAGTTGGGGGCTCATTGCAGGATCACTATAGCATCAGAAGAAAGAGGTGTTTCACACAGAGAATGAGTGGTACCCCCACTCTTTTGCAGTGGGCCCTAGTATCTGCAGGTGAAAATTTCCTTCTTCAGACTGCTAATTTCCGGGGAATATTTTTCTGGAATCCTTGGGAACCCAGGAAAGTGAGTAAAGGGGGAAAAGGGAAGGAAAATGGCCATAGACAGCACAAATCAGGTGCCTGAGCAAGGTGGGGGAGTCCTGCTTTGTCACGTCTGCATTTGCTCCAAGTTGAGAAATGAGATTTGCTTGGGAAGGGGAAAAGAGCTCTTAAAATATTTGACCTAGGTGGGGAGAATGGATTTCTCCTAGTGCTTTGAAGAAAAGCACTGGTGGGTTGACCCAGGGAAAGTGATTTAGCTGTGAGTGATTGTGGTCATGTAAGTTTGTGCATGAACCCAAAGGAAGCTTGGCTGACATTGTGAGGGTGGGGTCAGTTGAGTCTGGCTATATATTGGGGAGACCAGGAGACTTGAGTTTTGGGGGGACCCTTACGGGGGGCTCTTGAATAAAACTTCTCAGACTCTAAGCCTTGGCACCCTGATTTCTGGACCAGGAGACCGGCACAGTTTGGCCAGACCTTAATCTTTGGGGAGGAAGGCGAGCTGACCAGCCTCCTTCCCAGTCTCTGAGATAAGGGAAATTCTGCTCTACACCCTGGAGGAAGCTCTCAAGAAATCCTGAACAAGAAACAGGGAGTCCTTGTGAGGATTAGCTCTGTTGAGTTTTGGGGGTTGACGGGGGACAAGAAAATATAAAGGAACTGATAAGGAATCAGGAAGAGAGATCTTAGAAGTTATGACTGAATGTGAAAGAGAAGAAAGCTGGGAGCTCTTAATTAAGGTTTGATTGGGTCCTAAAGGTTAAAAATCTGTATATTTTCACTAAACTCAGTCTATCTAACATCAAGCAAGTGCTTAAACTGTAGAAAAGAAGTAAAGGGGTCTGTATGAAAATTGGATGATCACTTTAAGAGGTTCAGTGGTCTGCTTAGAATGTGATTAAAAATCGTTGGTCATTTTAACCTTTAAGTTTTAAGGTAAAAAGCAGTTGGAGAAGAAGCCTGGTGAATATTTTTTTTTCATTTATTTGAAATGCTTTATTTAGTTTGGGTCAAGATTAGGAAAGAAAGATTGAAATTGGAGATACGGAGAGTAAAATGTTTCAGTAAAGATTGGGAGAGAAAGGGAGATAGAAGCTGGAAATAAGGGATTTGGGTGGGCTGAGTCCACGTGGCTCTGGGTCCATGTGCTCTTGGCCACCCCTCCCCCCACTCCACCTTAGAAGACTGAGTGTGTCAATCAGGAGCTGAACCTAAAAGAAACTTGTAACCTGATTGGAAAATAGGGCTGATTAGTTAGTGATGAAAGGTTTTATTGAATGTGGGTATTGACTATGAGAAAGATTTTGATTTGTATACTCATTAAGCTTTGTCCATGTAAGGTATGACTGAATTTTGTTTCCACAGAGATTATATAAAAATATGAAGTCTTACTGTTGGCTAGTGGTAGGAAATTAAACTGCATTCCAAAGCAGTTGAGGAAGCTGGCCACCTGAAATTAGCATACCTAAAAGGCAGGCTTCTTTGTTTTCAAAAGGGATGCCAGGCCCAAAGTAATTTACCTAGGGCTGAGATCTTTATTATGGTTAATCCTATACTGCTCTTCAACTCACCTTTTGTCGATTGTCTTTGGCAACTGAAAGGGATTTTCTCCTCCATGTTATGTGAGTCAGCAGGATGAAGGGGAAGCTGAAAATATTTTAGCTTGGTATGAAGAATGAGTGGGGGAGCAGCAAACCTATGTGCTTTTAAGAACCACTCCCTCCTCATCTTTCTTTAGAGGACTAGAGGACTTAGAGTCCAAAGGTCTTTTTGCTTGAAAGGGAAGTGGCCCCCCTCCTTCAAATTCCTTAGGCCTTTTGTTAATTCAAACCTTTTTGTAAAAACTCTGAAGAATTGGAGTCAGGGATTGGAATGCTTAAGATGAGGCTTGGAGAAAGCAGGGTGCCAAATTCAAATCTGGATGGTTCATAAAAGCAAATAATGATATAAAATAAAGTTTTCTTTTTTTCTAAGTTCATTCATGGCCAGGCAAATATTCCTAATACCTGGGCCAGAGGCAACAGTTGGCTAGGAGGAGCTGTACAGTGATAAATAAATAAATAAAATGTATTTAATATATTAATGTATTAATACATAAATACCAGAAGTAATATGATCAATAATTTCGATATGTGATAATCTGAAAATATAATTGGAGTCATCTTATCTCTAAATTGTATTTTTAGACTTCTCGTAGGCTGTAAAATTTGAGAGACCTTTGTGAGGTCTGAATTTTGTTATATATGAATTGATCTTTTAAAAAAGGGTGTGATAAAAATATGATAGTTTGAAATAGCTATATTTGATTATGCAAGTTTCTAAATACATAAAATGTTTAAAGCACTAAATTTATATGGTTCAAACATACATTTGTATGGTTTAAATGTTGTCAAAATTGTACTATCAGAGAAAAATGCTGAATGGGTTAAAAAGCTGTTATTGCTCAGTTAAAATTGCTTTGCTATCACTTAATAGCATTTGTGAGATTATTAATTAAGACTTTGTGAGAATCTCCTGTTGTAATTGTTATGTACAAGAGGTTTTGTGAATAGAAAATTTGGAAACTTTGTGATATCTAGAAATTCTGTAATAACAAAGAATTGAGTTGTTATAATACTTTGAAAAATATAGGGGTGTGATTTTCAAGCCTGTATCATCTAAAAGTATATTTATGTATGTTAATCTGGAGGTTTATGGACTAATTTGTGATGGCACTTGGGAATTTGTGAATGAATCCCAATGTTTAAAAGTTATTTTGCTTTAAGAAGGAGAGAGACACATCTCATTTTCGAGCTGTCCAAATAATTTTTCTTCATGAAAGTTTAGTGACAAACCCTGTTTATATCAGGATGTTTTGTAAAATCTTTTGTATAACCTGTGGAATTTCCATTCGTAAGCTAATTGGTTGCAGTCCAAACCTACTGTGAATTTTCCGAGTTTCTGGGTGAGAACCTTATACTTGGGGAATTAATGCTTATCTATAGAGGCCTTGGGGGAGGGTTGTTAAAGCATATGTTTTAAGTACCCCAAGAAAGGGCCATTCAATATCTTATTCTAGATTTTTGAGTAAGGAGTTCTGAAACCGAAGGCTATGCATTCCTTACTCCCCCCTCCCTCTGCTCCCCACCCCCTTAGTTTAGATAAGAAGAAGAGTTTTACCTTTGCCCACCTGTCAGAAGGGAAGGAAGGGGGAGGAGCAGCAGTTACTGGGATTTGAGTTTTTACTGAAAGAAAGAGAACAGTGGGGGTCAGAAACCTCTGAACCTGGCTTCTTAAAGTCAGCAGAACTGATAAGATTAGATTTGAGACGGGGTTTGGTTTGGTAGTTTTCATTAGTAAAGCTTGCCAACTGATGGAAAAGAACCCACCCTCAGGGGGAGATGATATGGCAGGTCTCTGTAATCAGAAATAAGCAGGTAGTGACAAAAGGGAAGTTATCTGCCAGAATCTGTTACCATTGTGAAAGAAGATGGTTTTATGGGGAAAAATGGAAAATTGGATAAATGCAAATATATGAAATCTTGTTGTTTTTAATCAAATGAATGGTTACATTGGTGCTCTTGTGTAGTCAAATGAAAGATAGTGTTGTTTCTGGATATTGGTGGGAGTAGTTTGGAAAGGGATAAAGAAGTTTGCGAAATAAAGATACAAATGTAAGGTTGAATCATTATCCCATAGACTAAGAGTGGGATTTATTTTTTAATTTTTTTATTTTTTTTTTGCAGGGGGGAAGGCAGGGCAATTGGGGTTAAGTGACTTGCCCAAGGTCACACAGCTAGTGAATGTGTCAAGTGTCTGAGGCCGGATTTGAACTCAGGTACTCCTGACTCCAGGGCCGGTGCTCTACTCACTGCGCCACCTAGCTGCCCCCAAGGCTGGGATTTAAAGTTACATTGTATCTATATAAGAGCAATTAGGTATTAATACAAATAGTGTAATTAATTACTGGAACTAAATCAGAGACATCTTAAGTTTAGGGAAAAGAATTTCAATGTAAGTCTGTTTAAGAGAGATGAGTTGTAGAATTTTTTTGTATTGATGGGAACAGTTAAATGTGGATTTGAATTCACTCCATTGTCTAAAACATAAAGTTATATGGTTCAATTCTTTCAGATCAGGCATAATTAGAGAAGAATAGAAAAATAGAGGAGAAACTGGTGCAAATGTGTTAGAGCAATAACTTATGATCTTAATGGGAAGATTTTATGAACAAGGGAGGAAATGCATGCAAGCTATTTAGAGTTAGCTTTAAGGGTGTTCCTTAAGCAATGTGAGATCCTAGTCATATCTTAAACTGATCATTGGAACTTGCCATTCAAAGACTTAATGGGACTGCTAAGTGACTGTTTTTCTGAGTCTAACTCTAGGTGTGAGTATCAAGGAAGGCTGACCCAAGATGCCAGCAGCCCTGTGGGAGGGCAGGCATGAGCTGGAGCTATGATTTCTTGGCAAAGTTGAGAGGGCAACTGTTCAGCATGTGTTGAGGTGAGACCCTCTTGACTTGATCCCCTTAACTGAAATCTGGCAGACTAGGCCTAGCTCAATGCAGCTTGCAGTTTGACACAACCTCTACCTGGAGTTAATAGGAAGCTGGGGAAAATATGGTCCCCTTACTCTAAGTCCCTACTCTCTTGGTGGCAAATTTCTATAATCAGAAGGTTTTGGCAAGTACAGTAACAAATCTATTAAAATAATTGATTATGGAACACATTAGATTACTATAGGACTGAGACTAGTGTTCTTGTATAAGTCCTTATATAAGTTAGGTTTTTTCTTGGTAATGGTATGGAGACAATTAGGTCAGGGACTTGTGAGAATGTTATTTGGTTAATATCAGGCTTGTCTAAAGCTTTGTTACAATTAGTAATGTTAAAAGAAGAATGGCTTGTGGTTTATATTGTAAATGCCATCAAAAAAACAGGGCATGACCAAAAGTTTATGATGTTATATGTACTCTGTTAAAAATTGATTATTTAATGTATTTATGTATGTACTGGAGCCTGTTGTTAATTTCTTAGTGAAACATCATCCTCCTGGTGAGGAAGTTAATAATGAGTTAATGTAAAGTATGAGAAACTGGGTTCCAATGGGAATTTCTTAAGCATGACAATTGGCTAAGGTTCCAATTTTGAATTTGTAAAAATGATCAGGGTATAAGGATTAGAAACGGTAACTTAAAATTGTGCTAAGGTAACTTTTGTAGGAGGATGGAAAGAAAGCTGGTTTCTACAAGAACCAGATGCTGGAGATGGCTGGAACAAATACCAAGGATCAGAGGGCTTCATTGATGGATGTTCCCTGCCAGAACAGCCTTATGGGAAGAGACTTTTGAATCTTAAAGGGACAATTGCATTATCGTTTTCTTTTGGATCTCTGTATCCATACTTACAAAGGGGACTGCCCCCTTTGATTTGTCAATGCGTCAATCAATCCTTCCCATATTTACTTAAAGGGGTGATGGTTAAGGGGAAAAATTCAGATGAGAAAGAGAGTAAGGGAGTATTAAAAATGTGGAAACAAAAATTTGAATAACAGAAGAGGGGGGAAATTGTAAGAAATGGGAGGAGGAGTTTTGTTTCCACAGAACTGAAGGTGTACTCCCCCCTCCCCCACCCCAGCTTTAGCAGAAACCAGGCCTCAGGTCAGTTGGGTGAAAGGCTAGAGGCTTGTAAGCATGCTTAAATGAGCCATTTGAGGAGAGCATGATGTAGGCAGTCAGAGGGTTGTATCTGGCCAATGAAGAGCCTGGCAGGAGATTTGAGGTGAGAGTCTATTAAAGGACTGGCATCCATCTGAGTCCTTTGTACTTTCTCCTGTACTCTGTTCAGGGGAGATACCCATTTATTCAGGGAGAATAAATGTAAATTATAGTTAAAATGTTCCTGACTTCCCAACAAGTCTTGCTTATTCCTAGACAATGTGAGTGTGTTTCTAACAAAAGTGTGTTGTGAATTCTTTTGGGGTTTAAAAATTGGTCAATGCTTCATATAGCTGGCTCTTCTTTTTGGCCTAGTTTTTCCACACCTGGGAATTTGTCCCAAGGAAATAATTCAAAAGCCTATATAAACACACATTTAAAAATGCAACCAACATATTACTGGAAAAATAGAAATAATCTGAATGCTCAGTGATTAAGGAATGGTCATGGTATGTTGATAGAATGGAATGCAATATAATTTTTCAAAAATGAGAGCTATGAAGAAACGTGGAAAAGTTGAAGTGAAGACCAACCAAGATGGGAGAATAGGAAGAACAAGAAAGCCCAGGTCTTCTCACTACTATACAGATTTGCCCCTGGCACAGGAACCATAGTTTTGTCACTCTAATTCTGATCCCTGGAGGAGGGTAGATTTTGGCCTTGGCCCCAGGGTAAAGAAAATGGCCTTTCCTATCCATATCAAAGAGGAGGGGGGATCTTGGATTTTGCTTTCAAACTGAGAAAACAGGTTTTAGCACAGTCACTTCCATTCTAATCTCCAGAAGAAGAGGGATTGGAGACTCATTTGCCACCAAACTGTTACCATTTTTGTACTTCATTGAATTCTCCCCCACACCTCTAGCAACATATCTGTCCCCTTGTCTACCCCTCTCTCTGGCTTTCCACCTTTTTATGTATTGTCTTCCTCCAATAGATTGTGAGTTCCTTGAGGTTAGGGATTATCTTTCTCTTTCATACTGGTATCCCTTTCCACAGCTCCTGGCACATAGGTGGAGTTTAATAAATGTTTATTGACTAACCCCTAGAAGAGGAGTATAGCCACAGCATGGTTAATAAGATCCCTGAGAATGAGGTAAACAGCTATTATGATGTCAGAAGTACTCCAAGAAACAAACCAAGAAGAGGAAAATAACTCAAAAATACTCACAAGCAAAACTTCAAGGAAAAACGGTTTGCCCACAAGATAAGTTAGAATTTCAAGAAAAAAAAATGATGAATTTGAAAAAAATTTGAAAAAAAAATGATATTATAAATGAGAGTAATAGAGGAAAGAATTGGAAAAGAAATGAAAACTGGGAAAAAGATTTGGAAAGCAAATAGCTTGGCACAAAAGCTACAAAACTTTACCAAAGTAACAGATTCTCTGAAAATTATAATGAGCCAACCAGAACTTAATAATTCTATAAGGCAATAAGAAATACTGAAAACAAAGCCAAAAGATTTTTGAGAAGAAAAGATGAAAGATATCTTATATTTTAAAAAGCTAACTTGAGTAACAGATTAGTGAAAGATAATTTAAGAATCACTGGACTACCTAAAAGATATTACTAAAAAAATAGCCTAGATATCATATTTCAAGAAATAATAAAATAAAACTTTTTCAGGTATCTTAGAACATGAGGGAAATGTGAAAACAGAAAGAATCCACTTATCTATCATCTTCTAAAAGAAATCCCAAAATGAAAAATACCAGGAAAGTCATAGCCAACATCTGGCACATCCACATCAAAGAAAACCGGTACAAACAGCAAGAAAGAAAGAATTTAAGTACTAAGAAATCACAGGATCATACAAGCTTTGATAACGATCACTATAAAAGTATAAAGAGAATATAATATGCCAAAAGGAAAAAGATATAGATTTACAACCAAAAGCAAATTACCCATAAAAGTGAGAGTTTTTTTCCTACAAAGAAAGAAAATGGAACTTAAGTGAAAAAGAGGACTTTGAAACATTCCTGACTAAAAAAAAAAGCTAAAGCTAAATAGAAACTTGAACATGTAAATATAGGAATCAAGAAAAACATAAAACAGTATGTCAGGTAAATAATTTGAAGCATCTTTGAAAGGATGAACCATTATATTCTGATGGGGGTGGGGATGATATAAGTTTCCTCTCCAAACCATAATATAATCTGAGGCAAGACAAAGGGCCTAGCAATGTTTGGTCTTGTTTTAAGTTTTGATGATGCTGAAAGAAAAAAGGAAAGGGGGAGGAAAAAGATACACTGGTTGAGAAAAAAAAGGAGAAAAGTTGAGAGAACTTACCTCACAAAGTCAGAACACACAAGTAGTTGTATATACAAATAAGGAAGGGATGGGGGGAACAGGTGTCACTTGAATCTCACTTTTATCTGAAATGATCAAAGGAGACTTGAATATGCATATAAAGAATATGGTATAGAAATATGTTCTATTCAACAGGGAAACAGGACGCAACAATGAGAGGAGAAAGCATGTTGGAGGTGAGCGGGAATGAGCAGCAGGAAAGATTCAGGGAGATATTAATAATAAGCAAAACAAATCCTAAGCTTGGAGCGGAGGACTGGGAAGAGGAATTTAAACAGAAAAGAAGAAAGAGTTAGCACTTGTGATAAAGATGAAGGAAGCAAGAAACAAAAGGAAAATTAAAAAAAACAAAAAGAAAATTAGATGGAGAGAAATACACAATGATTATTGCTGAAAATGTGAATGGCATACACTGACTCATAGAATGGGTGGCGGAGGTGGCACTGCAGCAGCAACAGTAAGCTCTGGTGGCTGCTTCCAGAGCTCCAGCAATGGCTGCTTCTTGCCCCAGGCCTACATGGTGGGAGTAATCAAGCAGTGGATCAGAGCAGGAGTGCAGGGATTGCTTTGCCAGTATAGAGGCAGGGTTCTCTTGCTTTGCCCTGATTGGATCTGGGTTGTAGTCCTGGTTGGAGGTTCTCAGGGGAGGAGGAGCACTGGTGTGGCAGAGCTTGCGGTGACTGTGGAGTAAGAAGTAGCTCTGAAAACAGCAGCGCAAAGCCCCTAAAGCTTTGGACAAAGCACTCTCTACACTAACAGCAGTCATACCCTGACAAAAAGCTCAAGGGTCAAGTAGTTGGCTGGGAACATGAGCAGGCAGCGTAAAAGGACTCAGACTCAGACTATAGAATGGTTGTTTTGGGTGACAAAGATCAAAACATACATCCAGAAGACTTCAACAAAGTCAAAGAGCCTACATCAAAAGCCTCCAAGAAAAACATGAACTGGTCTCAGGCCATGGAAGATCTCAAAAAGGATTTGGAAAAGCAAGTAAGAGAAGTAGAGGAAAATTTGGGAAGAGAAATGAGAAGGATGCAAGAAAATCATGAAAAACAAGTCAATGACTTGCTAAAGGAGACCCCAAAAAATACTGAAGAAAATAACACCATTCTTCTACCCCTGATCCTCATGTGTGGACTCTCTAACTCTGAGATTTCCCAAGAAGCCCTGCTCCAGGGCTAGGATCTGTAACCCCCTCACTCCTGAGACTTCCCAGGGAGCTCTATGTCAGGCCACCTGTGACTCCAAGGCTTCTATGCTCTGAAGGCTGTTTCTGGATCAGATTCACCTTGAACTGTCAGCTTCTGCCTCCTGTCCAGATTCACTCAAGTTATACTTTTACCTGCTCTTTCCTGCTGTGAGACAGGTACTGGTCCTCACAGATTACAGTTTGGATATGAAGGAAGTCCCAGAACTGTCTACGATTACTTGCCTCCCTCAATGGACCTCTCTCAAGCCACTAATATTCCTGGACTCACTCCTCAATGGAGAGCCTGTTCCAATTGCTTGTGTCTTTCCTCTGAGATTGCCTTCCATTTACACTGTATATATCTTGCATATATATCATTGTTTGCAAAATGTATAGCCAATTAAACCATGAGCTCCTTGAGAGCAAGGCCTATGTTTTTGTCTTTCTTTGTATCCCCAGTGCTTAGAAGAGTGCCTATGCCACAATAGATACTTACTAAATGCTTGTTGATGATGAATCCAGAGGACCAATGATGAAGGATGCTACCCACCTCCTGACAGAGCAGTGAGAGACTCAGAATAGAGCATACATTTTTGGACATGGACAACTTGGAATTTGTTTTGCTCGACTATCTACATTTGTCATAAAATTTTTGTTTTCCCCCTTTTTTTCCTCTTTTTCAATTTGGGAGTGGGGATAGTAGGGAGAGAAAATAAATGCTCATTAGTTGAAAAATAATTGATTTTAAAAAGAAAAATAAATAATAGGGCTTTGGCCCAGAATAGGGATCATCTATAAAGTGTTTTATGAACTACTGTGTGTAAACTTAAACTGGGAAGACAGTAAACAAATGTACTTCATATGTACTTTGTTGGTTGAGATCTCATTAAAATGTTTTATATAAATTCATATTGAAGACTAAAATGCATCATCAAGTATGAGCAAATTATTAATGGGGATTCCATTTATAACTATTATGAAGGATTATCACTTGTTAGTTTTGTGTGGGTCTGAGACTACTACTCACACTAAAAATAGACAGAGACCATTCTTGAGGAAAGGCAGAAAGGAATTTTATTGCTTTCCCATGAGAAAGGATGCCACCCAAGTGGTAGAGGTTGGGTGCACTTTAATTATGTTTTACATTTATTCTGTCTGAATAAATGAGTATGTCCCCTGAACAGAGTACAGAGAGTACAAAGGACTCAGATGGACGCCGGTCCTTTTATTGACTCCCCCTTTGAATCTCCCATAAGGCTCTTCATTGGCCAGATACAACCCTCTGACTGTCTACATCATGCCCTCTTCAAATAGCTCATTTAAGCATGTGTACAAGCCTAACCTTTCACCCCAGGGCTTTGATTAGAACTAGTTCTAACCAGTCACCTGACTTATATTCTGCTAAAGCTGGTGGGGAGGGGGAGTAAGAGGAATGCTTTCAACTCTGTGGAAACAAAACTGCTCCCCACCCCTTCTTACAGTTTGCATATCTGTAACCCTAGACTAATTGTATTACACTCTCAACACTCATTGGTGAAGATTGCTTATTAAATGTCCTGAACCTGCCAGAGAGGTGGGCAGAATTGGTGCAAGTAGGAGAGAAGAGAGATCCTGGGTTCCTCTGGCTTCTAGTGTTGAAAGAGAAGATGCCTTTTTTCAGGGCCATGAAGAGAGGTAGGGATCCTGAGAGGAAGCCAACATGAGAGAAAGCTAAGTCTTTTTTCATGTCCTTATCCAGTTTGGGGAATTCCCCCTCCATAAGATCTTGGACTCTCATGATGATTAAAAAGGTTTGAGAGACATAGTTTCTGGGTAATTTAATCATTTTACCAATAAGGCCAGCAGGTTATTAATAAAAGGATAGTCATGTGGCCATCTCTCTTAGACCATGGACAATCATGACAGCAGGCTCACAGTTACATCCCCTCAAATAGTAGGTGTTTAATGAGGGATTGAGAATGACATCTTGTCACCTTGGACTTACCTCTGTACTCAGACCACTCCTTGGATAGCCTTGGGCTATCCAGACTGAAGGATCTGTTTGAGTTTGAGTAGAACACAATAGGCTTCCCCACTTTAGATTAAATTCCTTGTAAATTTGGTCTGACCAAGATCTAGGAGAGTTAATTCAATAGCATTATCACTAGTGCCCTTCTAGAGACTTCAACTTAAAACCAGGACTTAGCTTCCTAAGGGGAGAACTCTAAATCTTCCCAAGATATTGGTTATTAATAATCATTTCTCTCACTGTCTTGGCAGAGCTGAGATATCTTGCTCCACATGGGAGAGCTCTTTCAATCTGTATTGTCTGCTGTATATTCTCAAATGTATACATACTCTGATTTCCATTTTGCTATCAGTTAGGATAAGTAGGTTTCTATTTGCTACTTGTGGTCGTTGTAGAGCCTGGAATTTAGAAATGAAACTTGGGGATTCCCTTTCCCTTTTAAGAAATAGTGCTCAAGAGTTTAGCTGGAACCTAAAAATTACATTCTCCTAGATTAATTATATTTAATAATATTAAATTTAAATATGTAAATATTGGTATTTAATATGATAATATTATATTTTAATGAGTACTGTTTTAATATTTAATATTATATTTAAAATATTTTTATATTTAAGATAGATAATTCTAGCCTGGTATCCTCTCTCTTTGAAGAACACAGAGAGGCTCTTCTCTTCCTGCTTCCCTTCCTGGTAGGAATGGTGGTGATGAGGTTTGAGGGAGGGGATTCAGGGACCCTCCAAGGACTAGAGTGCAGGAAAGGGTCATCTTGAATTCACAGATTCAAGCATTATTTGAGTCAAGGTGGCAAAAGTTTATTGTAATGCCAATATAGTGGGCAGAGCTCCTTAAGGAACTTGCAACTTAACAGGAATGATGCTAAAGTTTATATAGGAAAAGTAGTGGATTATCTGGCAGATATGCTAATTAGGTGATAACTTACAATCTTGGCCACTGGCATCATTCATTATTGAAAACCAGGGGAAGGGTTTTCTCAGGGGTGTATTTTTAGCCTGTTAAGTCTGTAGCAAAATAGCTTTGAGAATTGACATCTATAGCTTGACCTCTGGATTGAATATGATAACTTTGGGAATCAATACGTGATAATTCTATGGTTACAAGATAGTCCTGTTTTTATAAGATAATTTCTTCAGAGGTCAGCTTGTTCTTATGATGGGGAAAGATAGTTTGTTTTACTGGGGCCTACTCATGAGTTATTGCGGGGAAAGGTAGTTTGTCTTACTGGGGGCCATTCATAAATTATTGCTAGGAATAGTGTCTTTGGGTTGCTAGGAATAGTGTCAGGGATAGTGTTTTGAAGCTAGGGAGAAATGTGATCTTAAAATTGGGGTCCAAGCATAAGCACCTGTAATAGAAAGCAAAGTGGGACTTTTTGCTTTTTTTCTTTTGGAGTACTTCTCAGTACTAAGGCAATCAAGTGCCATTGAGTCTTGCCTTTGTTTGAATCAAGAGTCTTTGATGACCTGTTTAAGTCACAAGAAAGCCTAAGGCACATGAGTTTGAGTCATATGGTTGTGACATCCTCTGTGGGCTGAGCCTGAAGAAGTGTATATGTACTCTGAGGTTAGCATTTTGCTTTGGGGGCTCACTCACTGGAAGAATATTTGTGTGATTTGGTCAGATGAGACTCTGGGTAGCCTTTAGGAGCCCCCAGGCTTTGAAAACCCAGATGTTGGTGCTTCTCTCTCTGGTAATTATGGACAGTTAGAAGCCCTGTCTGCTGATTTGTGTTGTTTGCTCTGTTTATATAATTTCTGCTTGTAATTTCAGTTTGTATTTGCTCTGAAGTTCAGGGTGCTGACTTTTTCCCCTGAACTAAGTGAACGATATATGTGTCATTAAAGTGAGATCGTAAACCTCTTAAAGTTGCTTTCTTAAGAAAAGCAGATGAAAGAACCTGTGCTAGCAGCCCTCCTATGTACTGGTGTTATTGGGCTTACACTTCCACAGCAGCTGCAAGCAGCATTGTTGTTACAGCACCCAAGCACCCCATCAGTCAGAGAAAGGAGATGCTAGAGAAGTCTTTTCCTGCCTCCCCATCTTACACTTTTATTCAAGTTGTTGTTTTGAGAAACCTGTCATTTCATTCAGTGTGGGGAGCTCCTGGTAGAAACTCCCACTACTTGTGCATATCAGAACCTTATTTACAATTATGTTTTAATATCTTAGAAAGTTTCCTGGAGCCATAAGAAGTTTAGAGAGTTGTTGGGGGCCATGAGGCTGGTCCAGTTGCTCAGTAAGTAGCATCAAAGAGAGAGCATGAATCCATGTCCTGACTCAACAGGTTAGCTCTCTATGCACTGTGCTACACTGTGTTTCAAAGCTTTTATCTACTATGTGTCAGGAACTATAGTAAGTTTTGGGGACACACACGAAAAAGCAAAACCAGTCCCTGCCAGCCAGGGAGTTTACCTCATGTTGGCAGAGATAAATAATCAGGATCCATATAGAGGTATGAACATCAATAGGTACATACAAGACAAAAAGAGAGTAGAAACAAGGAAACCTTAGAGGGGAAGGTACTAGCCATTGGAAGCACTTGGAAAGGCTTCCTGTAGAAGGTTGTGGTTGAGCTAAGTTTTGAAGGAAACCAGAGATTCTAAGAGGCATATGTAAGGAGGTAGAGTACTCCAGGTCAAGGGCACAGAGGTGGGAGAGGGCTAAAGCAATGACATTAGTGTAGCTCAACTCTAGAGTGAGTGGAGGAAAGTTTGGAGAAAGACTGGGAATATAGGAGAGAGCCAATTTATAAAGAGCTTTAAATGCCAAAGGAGTTTATATTCAATTTTATTAAAGTATACCACCATGAAATATAAGATGTGAAAAATTCAAACAAATATATGGAAGTTGGAACATGTTATTAGCAAGTTATTCATGGTGAACAATGGCAGTAATGATTTAAAAAATAAAATCTACTTTATTCTAAATTTATCATTTTATCATTTATTTGAACCCTTTCTTATTCATTTTTATCTTCAATTATTCCCCAATCACAGAGGCAGCTTGGTAGTGCAGTGGATCAAGGGGTGGCCCTGGAATGAGGAAGACTAAGTTCAAATACAGCCTCAAATGGTTACTACCTGTATGACTCCGGGCAAGTCACTATGATGAGTTCAGGGTGCACCCCAAGAATGCTGGGGTGCCACCTGAAATAATGAAGAATAGATGTGTCGGTTCTAGTGTCTCGAAATAATTCAAATTCTCTTGGGCAGCCTCCAACTTAAAGAAAAGTATATATTGGGGTGATGCACACAAGGGGGCCTGCTCCTTTTTAAATCCTATGAACTGATTGGTTTATTGAATTTTTTTCTCTTCCTGTCTTTTCAAAACATTTGTTATAAGGGATAGCTCTCTGGAAAAGGGGCTGGGGAATAGAATTTAGGCAACATAAAAACATATAGACAAAAGTCTATTTAAAAGGAAAAATAGTCACTTATGCCTTTTAAAGGAAAAATCCATAATTATAGGGAAATAGGGAGTTATCTCTTGGAGTTCTGAGGTTTCCTTGCTGCAAAAAAAGCTGTTAATTCAAAGCACATTAATTTAATATCCTGTTTATGTCCTAAGCCATGATATTTTTGGATGCATTATGCAATGTCTTCCCAGGTCACTAATTTGAGCGCCCTGGTGCAGATTCTTTGCTTATGCTCCCTGTCTCATGGCTGTTTTCCTATTGATGAGTTCAGGGTACACCCCAAGAATGTTAGGGTGCTACCTGAAATGATGAGAAATAGACAGGTGGGTCCTAGTGTCTTCAAAGAATTCAAATTCACTAAGATGGTCTCCAACTTAAAGAAAGGCATTTATTGGGGTAATGCTTCCAAGTGGGCTTGCTTCCACATTGGAGGCAGAGTGCCAACGGGGCTCTAATCCACGAGTAGGACAGAGCATAGGTGGCTGGCCCTGCTCCCCTAAGGGAGGCGGTGACCATTCCTGTAGGAGGCAGAAGCGATTGGCCACATTAAAAGTCTGGTTTAAATACAACTTGGGGGGATAGGGAATGCCTGGGATTTAAGGTAATCTGGAGGTGCTTTTATCATACAGATAAGCAAGGAGAATAAGAACTATAAGGGGAGGACTACTCCAGATTGTCACTTAGTCCATACAGATAAGCAAAGAGAATAGGAAAGGAGGAGGGGGAGAATTGTTCTGGAATTTATCAGGTAAGGGGGTGCTTTGTGAAAGCACACAGGTAAGTCTATGGTGGGGGGCTTCAATGCATAGTCTTCTTTGACCACTTTTCTGGCTGGTCACATCCTGCATCTAATTTCATATCTCACATTATGCATCTGCTTGCTTCTTTTGCCTTGAGCACTTCCGTCTGCCTCAGCTCATCAACTAAAGCTGTCTGCCTATTTCCTCTACTATAAAACGGGGTAAGGACAAACACAACAAAATGGGGGTAATAGTAGCAACCTAGGGTTGTTGTGAGGATTAAATGACATCATATTCGTAAAGTGCTTTACAAACTTTAAGTGCTATATACATGCTAGCTACGATCATTAGATGTCTTCTTATCTGGTCTTTCAAAATTCAAAAAATCTACAATCCATGTTTATTTACTGGATTGTGACCCCATTGTTAATTGATATATTGAATTTATGTAGTGTGCTTCTTCTTGGCCTTATGTCTTCCTTCTGTAGGTATCCTTTCTTTTTTGTCTCTATAATCTTACTGGGGGCAGGGCACTCACCTCCATGATGTCATGGTCCCCTTCAAGAGAATGGACAAACAAAAACAACTCTTTCTTTCCTTCCTTCTTTGTTTCTTTCCCTGACTCTCACTGATTGGCCAACGATAAGTCCAAGGCCAATCCCTACTTGGTCATTGTTGGGCCCTGATTGACTCAGAGTGAATGTAAATAAGAATTGTTCTATTTTGGCCATGAAACCTGAGGGTCTTCTTCTCCCAATTTGATTTTTTTTCCTCTGGATTAGGTTGAAGAGGCCATTTTTTGCCTCATTTATTTATTTATTTGCCTAGCCTTAATCACTGAATGGGCATTACCGTAGTCAAACTTAGACCTGCTAAAGACCTTAGCTTTAAAAGGCCAAGCAAGGTCTTCCACCACATCTGTACCCATCTCCAGTTGTCCTGATGTGTGTCTGGCCACTGGACCCAGATGGCTCTGGAGGAGAAAGTGAGGCTGGTGACTTTGCACAACCTTCCTTCACTTAAATCCAATTCACTTGCATGTCATGGCATCCCCTCCACAACGTCATGATTCTCCTCCATAATGAAGGATAAACAATAATCTTATCTCCTAAAGGTTTTTTTCCTCTTAAAAGTCTTCTCATCTGATCTGCCCACTTTCTACCTCCTCTTGATAGTCTTTTTCAGTGTTGTCGAATTCTCGTTTTGTTTTTTAATTTGATAGCTCTTAACATGGCTTTGGCAGTCTTTCACTGCTACATGGTCTTGGTATATGGGTTGCGTTTCACCAATGGCCTCTCACATTCTTCAGTAGATTCCTCTTAAGTAAATTATGGTGAATTTTTTTGGCATGGGACTCTCTCCTCATTGGTGGAGATGAATGCCCTGCCCTGGTGAGGGGAGGGGCAAGAGAGCACCAGCCTTCTTTAGTCTTCTTTGAACATTGAGTCACTTCAGGTGCCCTGGGCTTTCAGCTTGGAGAGGGAAGGTGGGAGAAGCCAACCCACTTCGGGTTGCTGAAGGAAAAGACTGGATAGACATGAAAGGAATTGGCAGTCTCCATCATGTCCCTATTGCCAGCTTGCTATACAAGAGACTTTAGGGAGTTTCCCTACCAAGTTAGATTTGAGACTCTTGTTTGAGCTGAGTTACTTCTTTCCCAATGGCAAAGCTCCTTTGCTCTGTATTAACTGGCATATATCCTCCTATGTATATCTTCTCTGATTTCTGTTTTGCTATGATTTGGATAAATGGCTTTCTTTGCTATTCATTAGGTGTGTTCATTGTGGAAGTGGTATTTGGTGAGAAAACCTTAATACAGAGCTTAGGGTCTCACTCTCCATCCCCAAAATGAGAAACAGCAATCAGAAGTTGATTGAACCTTATATGTCTTAGACTAACAATATGTGAGGGAGCAGGTAGATATAGTTCTAGCTGGGTACCCTCTATCTCTGAAGGGAGGAGAATGGTTTCTGGCTCTAACCTCCTGTTTTCTCTTCTGGCAAGAATGAAAGTCTCCCTTGGAGAATGGTCAGGAGAGAAGAGGCTAGAGATGTGTATTCTGCTTCCCTTGGAGCCACACAACACCACTCCCATGCTATAGGTCGGGGGGAAAGCCTTGTTATACGTAGTGCTTTTTCCATACATAAATGAGATCTCTCTGGATTTCTGGCAATGCATGCTGGTTAGATTGAATCTTTCCCCCAGAAGAAATTTATGAGTATAGCTCCTGACACCAAGGATTTTCTCCAACCAATGTGCTGAGCTTTATCTTGCTTACTTGTGATTGAAATATAGTTATCCATTGCAGTTTCAATATATCAAGGGTCAGCATAAGAAATTAAATGGGAATTTTTTTTGGATTTTTGAAGGAGCCATAGGTGAAACATGAAGTCCAACAGACAACACAGAGATTATGACCAAATACTTAACCCAAATTTCACAATAAGCTACTGTAAACACTCTATAAAAGAAAAAGAAAAAAATTAAGATTTCTCTAGTACAAAGGGAGGGTTGAAAAGTTTTATGAGGATTTTCCAGATTGTGGGGGCACCATGCAATGTGGAAGGGACAACTATAATTGGATGTGCTTGGGATTTGATTAGCCTAGACTGATACAGTTTTAAGAGGCTGCAATCCTTTGTTATCTCAGTATAAAAAGAACAGCCCCTGTGAATTAGTCTAAGCATTTTGGAAAGCAATGGAGTTATGCTAAAAAAAAAAATTGCCACACTCTTTGATTCAGAGATCTTGGTGGTAGGCATATACATCAAGGTCATCAAAAATCAGAAATAAAAGTCCCCAAAGGATGGATATGTAGAAAAATATTTGTAGAAGCTCTTTTAGTAGTACCAAAGAATTGGAAGCAAAAGGAGTACCCATCCTTTGAAGGATAGCTGAACAAACTATGGCATGTAGATGTAATTGAATACTATTGTGCTATAAGAAATTATGAATGGGATAGTTTGAAAGAAACCCAAGACTTGTATAAATTTATGTAGAATGATCAGAACCAGGAGAATGATATACAATAACAATAATACTGAAAGACAAATAAGTTTGAAAGAATTTAGTACTCTGATCAATGTAATGACCAATCACAATTTTCGAGGACAGATGATTGTAGAGGGAAAGTAAAGGTGATAAGAGGAGAGAAGGGGATGTATTTAAAAGAAATTGCAAAAATGAAATCAGATTGGATATGGGTGGGATAGGGATGAGGTGCGAGACAGTGAGGAATCCAGGATGATTCCTAGGTTATGAACCTGAAAGACTGGGAGGATGGTGTTGACTTTTGTAATAGGAATAGGGGAGAATTTAGGGGGGAAGATAATGAGTTTGGTTTTGGACATTGTTTCATTTAAGATGTTTACTGGAAGAGTCTTGGAGGCCTTTGGAGGAGGGCTTTGATGACCCCCTGCCCTGACAGAGCAGGCTTTTAGGATATTCCCTCTGCCTTGGAACTGAGGTAGTTGAAGAAGTTCAAACATAAATTTGAAAGCCTTGAGCAATGGCTCCTTAGGGCATAGTAAAATGTGCTTTGCTATTCATAAGCCTCCAGGTGGCTGGAAAGCAGGGACTTGAAGTGAGCTCCCCACCACGTCCCTCCAAAAACCTATAAAAAATGGCTCTGAACAAATTCTAGAACTGCAGAACCCACAAAATAGCAGAGGGAAGCAGGGATCCAGCCCAGGACAGCCTGGATGGTTGCTAGATGAGGCCTATTGCGCAGGGAGCGGAGCAGAGCTCGGCGTGGGTGGTAGCAGGACCAACCAGACAGGGAGCCGGGCAGAACAGGCCCTAGAGCCCTGAATCAGTGAGCTGTGGCAGTTACTAGACTTCTCAACCCACAAACACCAAAGACAACAGAGAAGGTTAGTGGGAAAAGCTGCAGGGGACAGAGCTGTTGGTTAGGCCACTGCCCCAGGGGCAGCGGGGCAGGTGCAGCTAAAGAACTACAGCTGCAGTTACTTCCAGCCCCAGGCCCACCTGGTGGGAGGAATTAAGTGGCAGATCAGAGCAGGAGTGCAGAGCCTGCTTAAGATTTGCATCAGGTCCAGGTTGGTGGTTCTTGAGGAAGGAGGAATGCTGGTGTGGCAGAGCTGGCTGTATAGAAATAGCTCTGAAATCAACAGCACATCCCCTCAAGCTTGGAACAAAGTACACTTTGCTCTACAAGCAGTCATACCCCAACAAAAAACTCAAGGGTCAAGTAAGTTGGCTGGGAACATGGCCAGGAAGTGAAAACGCACTCAGATTCAGTCTCAGACTTTGGAATCTTTCTTTGGTGACAAAGAAGACCAAAACATACAGCCAGAAGAAGTCAACGAAGTCAAAGAGCCTACATCAAAAGCCTCCAAGAAAAACATGAACTGGTCTCAAGCCATGGAAGAGCTCAAAAAGGATTTGGAAAAGCAAGTTAGAGAAGTAGAGGAAAAATTGGGAAGAAAAATGAGAATGATGCGAGAAAACCATGAAAAACAAGTCAATGACTTGCTAAAGGAAAGCCAAAAAAATACTGAAAAAATATTGAAGAAAACAACACTTTAAAAAATAGACTAACTCAAATGGCAAAAGAACTCCAAAAAGCCAATGAGGAGAAGAATACCTTGAAAGGCAGAATTACCCAAATGGAAAAGGAGGTCCAAAAGACCACTGAAGAAAATATTCACAAGACTCCTTGTTTCATGACTCACTGAGGCATTCAATGAATGCCTCATTTTGTCGAAATGTTGAGGGTTGGGGAGACGAGGTCCAGGAATCCCAAGACTGGAGTTCCCGGATGGGGTCGTTGAGGGGGCGTACCCCTCAAGGACCTGAGTACTGGAGAGGGTTGAGCCATTTGGAATGAATTCACGATCTCAAGCATTCTTTAAGTCAAGGTGGCAAAGATTTATTATGCTTTACAGCAGGGAAGAGTTCTTAGGGAACCTGCAATCTAAAAGGGGACACAATTATATCTTACATAGGGCATTATGGGGGGAAACATGTGCCAAGTGTGTTGATTAGTTGTTTTGGGGTGGGATTAGGGAGTGGTTAAGGAGTGGTTAGTTCTTAAAAGAACATGCACATTTAGTATCTACTGCGCAGGCATTTTACCCAGAATTCACTGGGAAACAGCCCAAGGTGGGGGCTACAAGGAGGTATGGTTTTGACCATGAAACCTCACTAAGTCAACTAATGGTCAGGGCTGACTGGAAATATCCAGGTTGCTTCCAACAAATGTCTTGTTAGACAAGATGAATGTAAGGGAGTATACATTTGACTATGTCTAGGATACATATCAGTAATGTCAGTAAGCAGTAAATAGCGTTATGGCCCAGTGCACAGCCAATTAGCAATACACAGGGAGTTGAACCAATAAATTCTGTAGGTGGGCACAGCTGGCCTACTGTGTCAGGAGGAGAGATAAGTATTTTGCTAGGGCATGCTGCCCTTGAACTGGAGAGGGACTGCCTGAGAAAGTACTTTACGCCTAAGGAGAGATGTGATTTTAGAACGGGATGTGGTTTTGGAATTGGGGTCCAGGCACAGGTACCCAAGCTGAGGTTAAGGAGAAATGTGCTGTTAGAATTAGGGCCCAAGCACAAGCAACCAAACACCCCATCACTAACACAGAACATAAACTAAAAGGGGCCTAGGGTTAGAGCTATGCTTATGCTTATCATGTCAGATAGACCATGAGCACCAAAGAATGAAGATAAAACATGTTACTCATTCAAAAGACACAGGTAGTTTTGGACACAGCTAATGTAGGAGTTTATTTTACTCGACTATGTATATATTTATTGAGGGATTTTAAAAATTTTCCCAGTTTGTTTGTGGGGGGGGAGTGAGGAAAAGACAGATTTATTTAAAAAAAAACTTGTTACTTGAAAAATAAAAATGACAATTATAAAACAATAAAACAGTTTTATTGAAAGAAAGCAAAAAAAAAATACTATTGTGCTATAAGAAATTATGAATGGGATAGTTTGAAAGAAACCTAAGAAGACTTGTATAAATTGATGTAGAATGATCAGAACCACGAGAATGATATCCAATAAAAAATGATATACAAAAAAAGCCCAAAATAGAAACCTTAGAAAATTATCAATATGTTCCAAAGATCAAATTAAAGAGCAAAGATAAAATTAAATTCATAGCCACTTACAGTCCTAAGCATAAAAGTTGCCTTCCCTCTGTGTTTTTTGGGAGGTGATATTGGGTATTGCTTTAGTTTATCTACTTATTGCTTTTCCTAATCACTGGTGGCGTGGCTTTTTCTGCAGGATTCTGTTACTCCCTGGAGGGAAGTTCCTCTCATCCAGTCACACAGTTGTCTTTCAACTAAGCTAGGGGGTATAAAAGAATGTCTTTGTCCACTAATGTAGGTATCTATGTAAAAATAGAGGTCAACCTTGATTCAGTGAATAGCAGAAAGAACATTATACTTGAAATCAGATTTTAATCCTATCTCTGTCATTTATCCTTTGTTCTCAAAGAGGACAAATGTTTGATGTCTTGACCTGTGCACCAATTGGATTTAAATGAGACAGAGTTGCAAAAAGTCCTCAGCCTTGCTTTTACCTTCAGAGTCATCCAAGTCCAGGGGCAAGACAAAAGCCAAGACAACTGGTGATGGCCCAGATGAATGGGTGACCTTGGCCTTTCTAATAAGGTCTTTCCCAGATCTCAGCTTATCTGAGGCAACATTCATTCAATGACTAAGGGCTAGGTAAGAATTGAGGCAAAAGATGGCCCAATTTACCATCACAAAACTATCAATCTGGGAAGGGAAGACTCTTAGAGTTTCTGGCCAGAACAGAAAACAATTGCTATTTACACTCATTCTAAGCCATCAAAATCTAAAAAAATGAGGCACAAAGACTTGAGCTGGGGACTATTTTTAGCCATTCAATGAGAGCCAGATTGATTTGGGTTTAAAGGGTAGTCAAGGAGCTCCATTTGAAACATAATAGGCTTTTTGAAAGCCTGTTTTTCTAGAGTTATTTAAACACACAACAAAAGGTAAATTCTCCCAGCTTTTTGAAAAAGGAAATAATAGAAATAATTAAAAAAAATTTAGGCCCCAAATCCCAAAATATCATGCTCTGTTATTTTACTATCTGTGTGACTGATCTCGACAAATCACTTAAACTCTGTAGGATTCAATTTCCTGCCCTAAGGTTACTTATAGCTTTAATTTATATGATCCTAGATATAGAAATACACATATTGAAGCAATCAGTAAAAATTTAAAAACTGTTAGACTTTTTGTTGATCAAAATAATATACTGAGTAGACCTTCACTCAATAATAATTACTGTGTGGGGTACAAGACCCCTATCAATATGAAATAAAAATTCATAAAACAAAGAGGTGTCTTGAGGAGGAACAGAAAGTATTTTATTCAACTTGTGAGAAAAGGGTGTCGCTTCCACTAGGACAGACTAGGAGGTGTACCACAAAGGCAAAGCACCAACATATATCCTGTTGCAAAAGAACTCCCACCCACCACTATCCCTCCTCTACATTGGTTGGGAGGCGGGCTTACAATCTAGGCTCAAAAAGCTAAACAAAGAAGCAGGAAATCGAGTATAGCCAATCCAAAATATATCTCCTTATTAAGTAAGTAGTTGCTGATGTGGCAATAATATGGCTAAAGTAAAGAGAAGGAATGAGGAAAGAGGGAGGGGGCTTCCTGGAGCAGGGAACGAACAACCAGTATGTGGTCCTTTTTGTCCTCATTTGGTAACACCTCGGGGCGGGGGGGGGGGGGGGGGGAGATACTTATTGTCCCAGGCTCCGAATTCCTGAGAGTTAGGTAATCACATTCCTACAAGGTTAAATCCCAAGTCCATCCCATCATCTCAATGCCCCTGCTTATTCCAGAAATAAAAAAGTAATTTTTGTATTTTCTCTGTCTGTGAAGTCTTCACAAGAATTATTCCCCACTCAATCCTCCCTCTCATTTCATACTATTTTAAGACGTCACACACCACTGCGGATATAAATTATCCACTGGCCTATCTTCTTCACTTGTCACACTTTCATATCACATTGTTTCTTCCATCATGCTTGCATCCCCACTATCCTTTTTGGGCTTGCTCCCCTCCTCCTCTTTTATTCAAAATTTTTTGTTTCCATATCTTTAATACTCCCTTACTCTCTTTCTCATCTGAATTTTTCCCCTTAACTATTGTCCCTTTTGGAAATATGGGAAGAAGTAAAGGTTGATCGTTGCATTGACAAATCAAAGGGGGCAGTGCCCTTTGTAAATACAGATACAGAGACCCAAAAGAAAACAATAATGCAATTGTCACTGTAAGATTCAAAAGTCTCTTCCCATAAGGCTGTCTGGCAGGGAACAACATCAGGGAAGTCTTCTGGTCCTTGGTATTTGTTCCACCTATATCCATAGCATCTCAGCATCTTCTTCTTGTCTTCTTGTAGGAACCAACTCTCCTTCCATTCTCCTACAAAAGTTACCCTAGCACAATTTTAAACTACCATCTCTAACATCTATACCCTAATCATTTTACACTTTCAAAATTGGCACCTTGACCAACTGTCTTGTTTAAGAAATTCAAATCAGAACCCAGTTTTTTTTAATATTTTACATTAATTCATTATTAATTTCCTTACCAGGAGGATGAGATTTCACTAAGAAATCAACAACAGGCTCCAGTACATACACAAATATATCAAATAATCAATCTTAACACAGTACAGATAACATCATAAACTTTTAGTCATGCCATGTTTCTCTGATGGCATTTACAAAATAAACCACAAGCCATTCTTCTTTTAACATTACTAATTGTAACAAAACTTTAGACAAGCTTGATATTAACCAAATAATATCCTCACAAGCCCTTGACCTAATTGTCTCCATACCACCACCAAGAATTAAAGAACCCTAACTTATACAGGACCGCACACAGGAACACTAGTCCCAGTCCTACAGCAATCTAAGATGTTCCATAATCAATTATTTAAACAGATGCGTTACTGTACTTACAAAACCTTCTGATTATAGAAATTTGCCACCAAGAGATTAGGGACTTAGAGTAATGGGACCATATTTTCCCCAGCTTCCTGTCAACTCCAGGCAGAAGTTGTGTCAAACTGCAAGCTGCATTGAGCCAGGCTTAGTCTGCCAAGTTTCAGTTAAGGAAGTCAAGACAGTCCCACCTCAGCACATGCTGAACAGTTGCCCTCTTAACTTTACCATTAAATCACACCTGCTCTTCACGGGGCCACTGGCATCTTGGGTCAGCCTTCCTTGATATTACACCTGGAGTTAGACTCAGAAAAACAGCCAGTTAAGAGTCCCATTTAAGTCTTTGAATAGGAAGTTCCAATAACCAGTTTAAGATAGAACTATAATCTCACATTGCTTAAGGAACATCCTTAAAGCTAGCTCTAAATAGCTTGCATGCATTTCCTCCTTTATTCATAAAATCTTTCCATTAAGATCATAAGTTATTACTCTAACACATTTGCATGAGTTTCTCCACCATTTTTCTATTCCTCCCTCATTATGCCTGATCTGAGAGAAATGAAATATGATAGGGTCAAACATTAACTTTATCTTTTAGAATGGGTGAAAGCAGGGGAAGCAACCACGACCCCCAGGAAGAGGTAGGGGGAGATACCAGGCAGGAGTGGATGTCTTGCATCCAAGAGGCTGCCTGTGATGTCCCTTGAGCACAAGCCATTCTTCTTTGGTATTTGTTCCACCTATATCCACAGCTCAAAGGATAAATTCCATGCAGAGTTTCCAGGGAATAGGGGGAAAGCTATGGGGAGTAAGCTAGTATCCTGGGAATGATGGTGACATACCCAGCAATCCTGCACTCTGCCCTGCCCCACAGTCCTCTATTTGAATTGAGGCATTAGGCTTCCAGTTCTAAGGAAGCAGGCCTAACCCTAGGCATAGGGTGGGAATCTGGAATCAGTGGGTTAGAAAAAGAAGTGGTTCACAGTGCGGCCCAGAACCCAGCATAGCTAGAAAGCACACAGGCAAGTCCCCAAGGTGAGGGGCTTTAATCACATCTTTCCTCCCGCTTGCTTCATCTGCCTTAGCATTCCTGTCTTCCTCACTTTCCATCCAAATGTTTTCTGAGAGAGAGACAAGGGAGCTGTCCCTGACTCGGTGGGGGTATGGAGGGGAGTAAAATGAGGCTGAAGCAGCATCCAGGGGATAAGAAGAGTGTGGAACAGGAATCTTTGTTGCATGACCATCTGCAGGTGGACAGCCAATAGTTTAAAAGACACAAATCTGACAGACAAGTTTGATATACAGGGTTCAAATAGAAGGAACAATACAAGTGACAAGGGAAGAAACCAAGAGCCCTATGATGCTATTATTTACTTTTGACATACAGGATTTTCTGACCTTGTTATTTTCTCAAAAGTTTCCATTCTGATTCCAATTCCTTTAGGAGGATCAGATGCTATTGAGGATCCAACTCTATACATGTAAATATAAGTAACAACACCTTGCAGGTAGGAGCTTTCTACCCTTGAGTTCAATAGCTATAGAGATGAATTTACTTATAAGAGACTGACTTTTACTCCAGTCAACATAAAAGACTTGGGAGGATACGTAAGTAATTAATTCCAAAACAATGCATATCAATAAGTTGCTTATAATAAAACATGTTTGTGCCAAAGAACACACAGTATAAAGACAGTAGTTCCACAATAGTAACAAACTTTGAATGAAACTGACTTTTCTATTAATGCAAAAGTATCCCATAAGTTACCTCTAAGAAATTTGCACTGAAATTCTTTTCTCCAAAACGAAAATGTCTGATTTAGTTCCAGCAATTAATTACGCCATTTGCATTAATACCCAATTGCTCTTATATCACTTTTAAAACATGTAAGGACCTTATTCCAAATAGATACAAAGTAACTTTAAATCCCAGCCTTAGTCTATGGGATAATTATTCAACCTTACATTTGTATTCTTATCTCACAAACTTCTTTTCCCTTTGTCCAAATTATTCTCATTAATATTTAGAAAGAATATTATCTTTCATATGCCTATACAAAAGTACCAATGTACCCAGTCATTTGATTAAAAACAGCAAGACTTTACATTAATCCAATTTTCCATTTCTCCCCATAAAACCGTCTAGGTCTGTAGGTATATACCTTTCCTTTTATCACTAACTACTCATTCTTGATTGTAGGCAGCATTATATCATCTCCCCCTGAGGTTGGGTTCTTTTATATCGGATTGCAATTTTCACTAATAATCCTAAAAACCCATCACTTTTGCTGACCTTAAAAAGCCAGGTTTGGCGGTCTGATGGCTTCTGACCCCGGCTGTTCTCTTTCTTAGTAAAACTTAAATCCCAGTACTGCTGCCCCTCCCCTCAAGGCCTCTATAGAAACTGCTATACAAGCATTAATTCCCCAAATATAAGGTTCTCACCTGAAACTTGGGAAATTCACAGTAGGTTTGAACTGCAACAAATTAGCTGACAAATGGAAATTCAGCAGGCCTTCTAAAAATTATACAAAAGATTTTTACAAAACATTTTTCTAAGAGTATTTTCCCTTCTTTAAAAACAGTCTAAAATTTATCCTGATATTAAAAGGGATTGTCACTAAGCTTGCATGAAGAAAATCATTTGGACAGCTCTAAAATGATATGTTTCTCTCCTCTCCTTAAAGCAAAAATAATCTTTAGACGTTAGGATTCATTCACAAATTCCCAAAGTGCCATCACAAATTAGTCCATAAACCTCCAGATTAACATATATAAATGTATCTTTAGATTACACAGGCTTGAAAATCACACCCCTATATTTTTCAAAGTATTATAACAACTCAGTTCTTTGTTATTACAGAATTTCTAGATAACATAAAATTTCCAGATTTTCTACTCACAAAATCTCTTGTATATACCAATTACAACAGGAGATTCTCACAAAGTATTAATTAATAATCTTACAAATGCTATTAAATGATAGCAAAGCAATTTTAACCGAACAATAATAGCTTTTTAACCCATTCAGCATTTTTCTCTGATAGTAAACCATACAAATTTAATGCCTTAAACATTTTTATGTATTTTAAAAAAGTTTGAAATTACCCATCAAATTAGATGGATGCATATTAAAAGTAATGTTACTTGTGACCAAACACAACAGTTTCAAATTATCACATTTTTATCACACCTTTTTTCAAAAGACCAATTCATATATATATATATATATATATATATATGTAACAAAATTTAGACCTCACAAGGGTCCCTCAAATTTAAGCCTAGAGAACTCTAAAATTTGGAAATAAGATGGTTGCAATTACATTTTTAGATTATCACATATAGAAATTATTGATCCTATTACTTCTGGTATTTGTGTATTCCCTTAAATACATTTTATTTAACACTCAACAGCTCTTCTTCTGAGCTACCCACTACCTCTGGCCCAAGTATTAGGAAAATTTGCCTAGCCATTTGAATTTGGCCCCCTGCTTTCTCCAATCCTCATTTTATACATACTGCCAATTAACAAAATGCCTAAGGATTTTGAGGGGGGTTCAGTCACTTCCCTTCCAAGCCAAAAAAAAAAAAACAACACAAAAACCAAACCTTTTGGACTCTTAAAAAAATCCTCTAAAGTATTTTCTGCCTCACATAATTTGAGAAAGGATTTTTCTCAATTGCTAAAGGGTCTAAGAATTATACAATTCGATCTCTGATTGACCCACCCACAATCTTCCAATGTGGAGGGTGGGAAGGGGGTGGCCAAGAGCATGTGGCAGCTAAGAGCGCCTGGACTCAGCTGCCATTCTACCCCCACCCAAACCCCTATCTCCAGCTTCTATCTCTCTTTCCCAATTTTACTGAAACATTTTACCCTCTGCATTCCAACTTCAATCTCTTTCCTAATCTTGACCCAATATACCTCAAACATTTTAAGTAAATGAAAAGAGAGTATTATACTTATCAAATTTCTCTTTTCCCAGCTGCTTTTTACCTTAAAACTTAAGAGTTAAACGGCTAACAACTTGCATATTAAAGGAATGTATTCCCCTCCCCCCACCCTGTTTCTTCCTCCACAGCCTTCCAGGGATCCTTTTTGCTAATTAATTCCTTTTGACCTCTCAGTTCCTAGAGTTTAAAAAAATCCCCCCATTGAAAAGGTATGAACACACGTGCAATGTGTAGCACCTGTGGACCTCCCACCTCCAGGAAGATAGGTTGGAAATGTCTTCCTATCTACATTTGTGTCCCACTTAATCTTTATATTTTGTTATATTTACTTTCGATTTTTTTGGTGTCATTTCCACATCATTTCTTAGAGCATAGGAATAATTCAATTACATTCATGTACCACAATTTGTTTAGCAACTCCCCAACTGGTGGGCATATACTTTGTTTCCAATTCTTGGCTATAACAAAAAGTGCTTTTATAAATATTTTGAAGTATATTGGGACTTTTTTCTTATTGATGACTTTCTTGGAGTATAAGCCCAGTAGTAAAGTCTCTGGTTCAAAGGGTGATTGAAACACAAAGAAAGGTACAAAAACTTTTGCAAAGATGATTTCATTCACCATTGATACATGGAATGTGTGCACACTTATGGACAATATGATATCCAGTAGACCTGAAAGATGAATAGCTCTTGTTGCAAGAGAACTGAGCATGTATCACATCCAAATAGCAGCCTTGAGTGAAACAAGGTTGGCAAACGAAGACCAGCCTCCCAAAGTCAGAGCTGGATACATGTTTTTTTCTGGAGTGGCTGTAGTGAAAGGGAATGCAGTGAAGCTGGTGTAGGTTTTGCCATCAGAACTAACCTAGTCAAGGTTGTGTGCCTACCAAAAGGAGTAAATGACAGTCTCATGACAATGTGATTGCCACTTGTATGAAAGTGCCAGGCCACCATTATCAGTGCATATGTTCTCACCATGATGAACCCTGATGAGATCAAAGAAAAATTTTGTGAAGACCTGTAGACCATCATCATCAATGTGCTAAAAGGGGGGCAAGCTTATAATTCTGGGTAACTTTAATGCAAGAGTAGGCACGGACTACCACACATGTTAGGGAGTCCTTGGGAAGAACAGAGTAGGAAACAGCAACAGCAATGCTCACTTACTACTGAATACTTCATCTCATGACTTTCTCATCACCAATACTGTCTTCCATTTACCTAAATGCAATAAAACTTCACGGATGCGCCCTCGTAGCAAACATTGGTATTTAACAGATTATGTGATTGTATGGAGAAGAGACAGACAGGATGTGAGAGTGATAAGGCGATGTATGGTACAGAGTGATGGACTGATCATAAACATCCTCTCCAAGCTAAATATTCAAATTCAACAAAAGTGGCAGCCCCAAGGTAAGATGCCTACCAAAAGACTTCATGCCAATAGATTGGAGTGATTCTCCAAGTAGGAACAGTTTGTTGCTAACTTGGAGGGAAAAATGAGCCAACATATGGTTGGCAACAGTGGAGCAGAAAAGGAGTGGGCAGCTTTCAGAGATATGGTGTATGGCATTGCATTTATTCATCTGGGGTAGAATACTCAGAAACATCAAGATTGGTTTGATGAAAATGATGGGGAAATTCAGAAGCTACTAAAAGAAAAATAAGAACTACACAGGGTTTACCAGCAGGATAGTTTATCCATTTCTAAGAAGGCAGCACTTAACCTCATCAAAAGTAAAGTGCAAGCAAATCTCAGAGAGATGTGCTCAATAAGATGGCAGATGAAATTCAGTTTTACAAAGATAGTAATAATCCAAAGTGCTTTTATGATGCCCTTAAGATTATATATGGCCCAAAGAACTATGGTGCATCTCAACTACTCAGTGCTGATGGAGCCACATTGGTTAGTGATAAGGACATGATTCTGAAGAGATGGGCTGAACACTTGCATAGTGTTTTCAACAGGAGTCGTCAATCAATGCTGAAGCCACTGACCATTTACCTCAGTTTGAAGTCAATCCTTCCCTAGCCAAATATCCAACTGAAGAGGTTTTGAACGCCATTAGGCTCCTCTCCTGTGGCAAAGCATCTGGTGCTGATTCTATTCTAGCTGAGATTTACAAGATGGGGTCCACTGCTCACACAAAAGCTGATGTAAAATTTCCAGGTTATATGGCAAGAAGTTATCCCCCAGGAATTCAAGGATGACTCCACTGCCCATCTCTATAAAGGTAAAGAAAATAGATAGTCCTGTGACAATTACAGGGGTAATTCTCTCCCTTGCCAGAGTCCTCCTTAATATGCTGATTCGTCACCTGGAAGATGACAATCCACCTGAGCCAGTGTGGCTCCACAATGAAGCCAGTGTGGCTTCAGAAAGAGCCAAAGAACAGTTGATATGGTGTTTGCTTCCTGACAACCTGAGAAAAACGCCAGGAGCAGAATAATGTACACAACATTCCTTGATCTGACAAAGGCCTTTGATACTGTCAGTTGTGAGGTCTTGTGGAAAACTGAGGCAAAATTTGGGTGCCTGGAGAAGTTCATCAATATAGTCAATTACATTCTTTACCATCTCATAATTAACTGTAAGTGTAGACAAAAAATACAAGGTAATCTGATGGAGGGAGGAACCAAGAGGGTCAGTTCCCATCATTCAATCAATTATTGATTCCAATTGACTTCCACTCAATCCAATTGATTTCAAATGACTCCTAATCATTCAATCAATCACAGCACAGTTAAATTCTATGGATACAAAAAAAAAATTCTATGGATACAAGACAAAAAACAAAAACAGTTCTTGCTCACAAAGGGTACTCATATTCACGTAAATAAAAAGATACATACATAGAAGGAAGGTTAATTGTAGAGGGAATGGCTCAAGTGGCATCCAGGACATGTAAAAGGTGGCATTCGAGCTGAGTCTTGAAAGAAGTCAGACATGCCAAGAGGGAGAAGATTTCAAGCTTATGGTACAGTTACTTGCAAAAGCAAAGAATATGCTGGTATATAGTTAGACCACAGAACAAAATGTAAGGAGACTAGAAAAGTAGGAAGGGTAGGGAAGAGCCTTACAAGCCCAACAGAGAAATTTAAATTTGATCCTGGAGGTAATAGGGAGCCACTGTCCGCCAAGAAGCATCATTTAGCTCTTACTCAGCGCCAAGCTGTGTGCTGGGGATGCAAAGAAATGAAAAGACACGGTTACACTGTAATGAGGGAGCAATCATGTAGTGATGTACACATAAGATACTTGATGTAAATGTGACAGACCTGAAAAATCAATTCGGTCAAAGGGTGGCTTGATTGGAGAGGATCAGGAAAGACTTTGGGTATAGATTGGTATTTATGCCGAATTTTGAAGAAAACCCGGGGTTCTACGAGGCAGAGGTGAGGAGAGTGCATGCCATGCACGGGACACTGCCGATAAAAAAGCATGTCTTTTGTGTCGTGAACTTAAGTCTAAGCAGGATACAGACCGGCTTCATGAAGCTCACAGTTGTAGGGGATGGGGTGGGGTGGTGGTGACACCTACAGGGGGAGAGGTGGCCAACTCGCGGGATCTCTACTTGACGCCCCTCCTAGGTCCCTTCCAAATTCTTACGCTCCACAAAAGAACACCCACGGAGGGTCCCCAAAGACCCGCCTGTGAGGGCCAGTGGGTGACACTTATAGGGACGGAAGAGTCAAAATGAGAAGGGGGCACTACTGATGGCTGACCCACTGCGACAAAGTGGAAGATGAGGATGTATAAAAACTCCCGATCCGAGCTCAAGACTCGAACGACTACAGCCACACTCGGCCTCGGTGCGACCAAACTGCCTGACGCCACAGGGAGGGAGGGAGGGCTCGGGAAGGCTCGGGACGCGCAGTGGGCCACGCTGGGGCTTCCGAGCGCGCCTTGCTCGTTCATGCACTACGCACGTACGTACGCGCGCACGCGCGCTAGCACCCCCGAGCGACCCGCGGCCCCAGGCCTGTCCCGTCCAGTCCCGTCCCGTCCCGCCCCGCCCCGTCCCGTCCCGTCCCACTCGGCTCCTTCCTTCCACCCTCCCCTTCCCCTTTTTTACTTCTCTTTCCCCATCCCGCTCCTTCCCTCCCTCCCTCCCCCCCCTTCCCATTCCTAGTGATCTCCGTCCTTCCTCCACCCCTCCTATTTCTCTCTCCCTCCCCGACCCTTCGTAGCCAGTTTATTCCTCCAACTCCCGTTGCCTCTAACACCCCTTCCTCCCTTCCCCAATCGCTCTCCTCTTCGGCCTTCCTCTTCTTAACCCTTCCCCGCCTCTTACTCTTTTCTCCCCTCCCCTTCCGTCCGCTTCTCTCCGCCCTGCCTTCTTCTCCATCCCTCCCCTCTGACTCACTCCTTCCCCCACCCTTCCCCTCTCCTCTCTTTCCTCCCCCTCCCTTGTCTCCGTCTCCTTCTCCCCTCCCCTCCCTAGGCCTGGCGAACGGCGTGTTGCTGCGTCATCGTCAGTGGCCGGTTTGAATGAGACTCAAGAGTCGCGCCGGAGCCGCCGCCGTCGCCGCCGCTGCTGCAGCCGCCGGATCTCAAGCCCAGCCCCAGGCGCCACCGCCGCAGCCTGTCCTCCTCGTTTTCCTTCCCCTCCTCAGTAGCCTCCGGTCCCGGCCTTCCTGTGCCGCCGCTTCCCTCAGCCATGCCGCTCTTCTCAGGTGAGCTCCCGCCGGGGCCTCTTCCCTTCGCCTCCTCCCCGAGGCGGCTCCCCAGGGCACTAGGCCTCCCTCGGGCGGAGGCCCGGCTAAGCCCGGACTCCGGGGTGGGGGAGACGAGTGCAGCTGCCCGTGCCCAGGGCCTCCTCTCCTCTGTACGGGGCCTAGGCAGCTGGTCCGGGCCCTGGCCTGGGGGTGGGGGCGGGGAGAATGAGGCCGAGGTGGGGAGGGAGCGGGCCTCGGCCTCCCCAGCGAGGTGACTTTGCAGAACGCTCCTTGACGTTTGTCACAGCACACAGACACGCGCGCACACAGCCACACCACCCACACTCACACCACCCAAGGCCGGTGCGGAGGGAGCGCGGCGGCAGCATCGGATTGTATCCGGTCCGGCGGCGTGAGCTCGGGGCCGGCGGGCCGGCAGGGCGTGCCGTGGCCGCTGGGTATCTGGCTGTGCCCTTTTTGTACCCCCGCCCCAGCAGCCCTTCTTGGGGCGGTCTTCAGACCCCCAACGATAACAGTTCCTACTCCATTTCTCAATTTCTAATCTTCCTCTGGTCATTGGTCAGGCCTTACTGGGAGATGGCAATTGTCACTTCAGGAAAACCATGCTCCTAGGAACTGGTGACAAGTGATAAGTTATTTTTTTGTCAGATGTAACGTTTATCTTGGCAGGTGCAAAACAAGCTTAATTTAAAATGGCAGCAAAAAAAAAATGTTCCTGGGGCTTCCTTATGATTATCTTCAGTCCTAATGGCACATCAATTTGAATTTTAAGATTCCGGCCTCAATTTTGAGAATGTTAGATCAGAGGACACTAGATTTAGAGGGACCTTAGAGGTCAAGCCCCCCCATCCCTTATTTTACAGATGAGGCAGCTGAAGCTGGAAAAGGTTGTGAGGTAGGAAGTAAATAAGCATTGATAAGTGTTCACTGTATGCCAGGAGCTTTACATATTTCATTTGATCCTCATGACAACTCTTCAGATGTAGGTGCCCTCACGATCCCCATTCTACAGGTTGAGGAAGCAGAGGGGGACAGAAATTATGACTTGCCAGGGTCACACAGTTAGTGTCTGAGGCCGGATTTGAGCGCAGGTCTTCTATCTCCCAGACTTCAGTGCTATATTTAGTCACCGCTGCCTCCAAGCCAGATTAGGATTTGAATCCAGGTCTTCCTGACTAGGAGCTCAACTTTCTTATTGAATCACTAAACTGTATTTCTTTGGACTTTTTAGGAACCCCTTCTTTACTATAATAATTTAAATCTCCACGTTGTCAAAGATTTGCTGATCCGGTGGATCTGGCAGCATCTTAGGATACTTTTATGGTGAAGATTGTCATTCTCTTTAGAGAGTGACTGTTGGGGGACTAGAACCTTTTACCTTAAATAGTAGAGATTCACCAGTTCCTTCCCTATGTCACTAATTTCTGTGTATTGTATGTAGCTCACATAGACCTAAAAGTGCTAGTGGTATCACATATGTTGGAAGGTGTTGAAAAGGTAATAATAAAAACTGACATCTTATTTGCTCTTGAAACTTTATATACAAGATCTTATTTAAGCATCACAACAGTCTGTGAAAAAGATGATAATTTTAGCAAACTGAGGCTCAGAAACAAGACTTTTGCCCATGACTACAAGCCCTTCTAACCCTGGTATTTCAAGTCCAGAGCTTTCCCAGTGCACTAATCTAATACTGCTGGAAATCTATTTTCTGTTTTTCTTTTTAATTAGGGCATTCTTAATTTATTAAATTTAATAATTTTAGTTACCAATTCACAGTGCTTTGAAATCTATTTAAGCCTGTCTAATTCCAGTGTCAAGTAAGAATTCTGAGTTTATATAAATTAAAGAGGTAAACACAAGCTTTTTTTTTTATAAAATCACTTTCAAATATTATTTGTCTGAGAGGAACTGAAATGAACAAAAATTCTCTAACTTAAGTTTCTCATGAAGATGAAATAAATCAAACAGCTGCTACTCCATAGGATGAATTTTTGAGGGACTAGTTAGTATATTTTGTAGAAAAACTAGTATATCTCTGGCAATTGAAAAATAAATGATTCTTTGTTGGTTTATTTATCAGCTATTTTTGCTTTGTACATAGTTTTGTCATTTTAGATTTACATTTTCAAGTCATTCTTTCAGAGAAATTTTTTTCAAGTCAGATTTTATACCCTTCTGACTCTCAGCTTAGCTTTACAGACTTTGTAGAGGCATGAACCATTTGAGTTTTCTTCAGTCCTTCTGCTTGCACAACTTAATGATCTAAAATAACCATATAGTATTATGATTGTATAAAACCTGCTTTCTTCTAAGAGTTTTCCACTTTTACCCCTTCTTTCTCACCTTTATGATTACTCCCCCAACAATATCTGCTGTCTCCAAGTACCATAATTTGCAAGAGTTTTAGAAGTTTCTATGGTAAATACTATGATGGTTTGAGTTCTGTGAGAAGGTCAGTTTACTGTTGATGAAAGAGTACAAGACTAAGAGTCAGTAGCCTTAGATTTTGAAATAGGCCGGCAGGTCTCAAACTATTTCATCTCAGGATTCCTTTTATTGAGGATCCCTGGAAAGTTTATGTGGGCATAGGCTAATTAGCTGTGTGGACTTGGGTAAATTATTTAAGCAGTCTGGTTTTGAATTTTCTTCTCGCTCCAAAATTCTGTGCTATTATGAATCAGTACAATTGTGTTTTCATTTGTAGTTAATGTAAAATGGGGAAAAGAGAAGTTTGATGGTGTGGAACTGAATACTGACGAACCTCCCATGGTATTCAAGGCTCAGCTTTTTGCACTGACTGGAGTCCAGCCTGCTAGACAGAAAGTTATGGTGAAAGGAGGCACTCTGAAGGTAAAAGTCAATGATCCTTTTTTTCCCCAATACATAGTAACAATTATTAGTGTTATTAACACTCAAACATTTCTTTGGAATTTATGAGCATTTCTTATACATTTCATTCTGGATGTGTATGTAAAATGTACAGTCTGCATTCTGGATTTATGATGATGATGAACAAGATTATAGATAATTCCAAATATGCCATACAAGCATTATTTTGTAATTTTAAAAAATTAAAATGCATATGTATCTTATGGAAGAGTTATTTTAATATGTTTTTTGCCTTATATTAAAATTAATTTACCTTTCTCGGACCAGCAGCAGCAAGACCATGGAGAAAGAGCAAGCAGTACTTTGCTAGATCTATGAACAATATGAGACTTCCTCTATCATGCATATCCTAACCCATCCATACCTTTTTATCCTTTGTGATTCATTTCCATTTTCTTCCCTAAACACTTCATAGAAAACCAGTGTACCCAGAAGACATTCTTTAGGTCTCTTAATATTTAATTGATACCAGTACAATACTTGGACTACCGTCTATATGTGCTATTTCTTCCTTTTACTACATGAACAGCTCACCTCATTTTCCAGTCATAAATATTTTTATGTCTCTTCTTACCAACAAATCATTGTTGGTAATATGCTGCAGCTTGTTTACCTGTTAGTTATAATATTTTAACTATTTTAGAGCACATGTTTTTGTCAGCATAAATGTAATATGGAATGGTACTTATTTCCCCCTCTTTATTCTTCTTTCAAGGACTGCACATAAATTGCAGATGGAGCTCTTGGGCTGTTGGTTAGCCATCTTTGCTTACTTGACTATAAATTACGTGGTCATGGTTATTTAAGTAGAGGAGATGGTGATGTCTCAAGAAATTTGAAAGTAATGTTCAGAAATATGGATCACTTCTTAAGTATATTAGGTGTACTTTCTCTTCAAGGATTCTACAGTCCACTTGGTGATTTATAACAAGCTATGAACGAAATAAAATCTTAAATCATTGCAAATAAATGCAAATTCACATGGAAAACTGAGTATCTGAGTACATTTGGATATTAGAAGTTCAGATTTTTTTCATATGAAAAGCTGTAAAGCTTCAGTGAATTGGTTTAAATGAAAGGGTAATACATTTAAACTGCTTAAAAAAAATTGAAACATGTTTATTTGGACCTTTGATTTTATTGTGTATAGAACTCTTAGTAAGGAAATTGCTTCTATCATTGCATATTGGCAACTGATCTGCAACCTTATAGTCCAAGTTGCTTTTGGGGTCTCTGAGAGGTTAAGAGGCTTGCCTAGGGTTATGTGGCCAGTACTTACATTAAGTGTCAGAGAGAGAACTGGAACCCCTGACCATAAAGCTAATTCCATCCACTATGCATGACTTCATAACACATAGCACTTTATATAGGGGCAACTAGATAGCCTATAGGGTAACTAGGTGGCACAGTTGATAGGGTGCTGGGCCTGGAGTCAGGAAAACTCATCTTTCTGAGTTCAAATGTGGCTTTAGACACTTCGTAGCTGTGTGACCTTTGGCAAGTCATTTAACCTTCTTTTGCCTTAACCCATTGGAGAAGAAAATGGCAAACCACTGCAGTGGATATCCTTAGGCAATTGAAGAAAATACAGTAGTAGGAAGCAACATGCTGTAAACTTAGAACTTTTTAATGGCTAAGTGGTTCCTATTGGGAATATAGGAGTTCAAGAAGGTATTGAATATATTTTTTGATAATGGTGTATTATTGAGAGGGAAGTTAGGAGTATTGAGGGTAATATCTTAGATTAACTCATGTTTTCTGTACGTTAGATCCCTTTGTGTTAGCATATGTACTGACTAATTTTTTGATAAATGCTGTGAACATGTGAAAGTGTTCAGCTTGGTTCTCTCAGCGGTATACTTTTAATACTTAAGAAATTTAAACATATTTGGGGAGGAACCATACTTTTATTTTCTAGGTTCAAGGCAGAGTCTTTTAAATAGCTTTTGGAATAGTACACATAAGCACAATTCATTAAATGCTAATTTTTATTTTTCCTGTTGACATGAGCCACTTACTAGTATAACATCTGGACAATTTTCACTTAAAAATGTTATCTCTGATTTTTCTTAGCTTTAGTGTCTTTGTATTCTTGGTGCTATTAGGAATGCTGACTTCTGCATAAGAAGGCAGAAAGATTTGTATTTGAGGAAGGCGGTAGAGGAAAGGAGATGTTTGTGTAAATAGGCCATCTCTAGTCCCATAGGTTTTTGTTACCTCATTTTAGAAAATCCACTTGTTGTAAAATTAGTAGTTAATAGTCAGACCAGTACTTAAACAGTTGAAGTTAGTTGGATATTGTGATAGACACAGATGATTAAAATTAAAAATAATTTTTTTTCCTTTAAAACAGGATGACGATTGGGGAAACCTCAAGATAAAGAGTGTAAGTACTAATATGATTTCATTTCTTAAGAAAAGGCTATGTCATTATTAAATCAGGTGATTGAGATACAGATACGGAAAAAACCATAAGGATCATTTCATCTAACCCCCATATTAAGAAATTGAGGTCCAGAAAGGTTAAATAATTTGCTCATTTACAATACTTAGTGGCAAAGCCAAGATTAGGACCTAATTTTCTGGTTCTGATGTTTATTATGTCTCTTCAGTTTAGTTTTCTTAGAAAATGGCAAAGAATAAATAATAGAAGAAAATAGTAAAATGAATTTGTCAGAATTTCTGTTGTATTTTGTTTTATCCTTATAAGAGAAAAAAGTCACCTAAAGGTATAGTGTAACTGTAGAGTTGATGGATTTCTAATACGCACACCTGATATGCAGTCCTCCATACATTTCCTTATAATCATGCCAACTAATCAGTTTCCTGGAATGTTAGAGATCCTTGCTATGTATGGATTAGAAGACACTTAGAGTAACCTGCTAGCGGTTGTGACAAACTGGTTAAAAAGGAGAGAAAAATCTAAGGAACTGGAATATAGTTGAAGTTTTGAAAATTGATAATTAGATACAGAGATGTACAAAGGTAGTCTTTGAATCCATTTTAAAGAATAATGGTGTCAGATATTGAGTATGATTTCTTAATCACTGGTTCATTTATCACACCAGCCAGATAACTTTCAATATACCACCGTACCTTTTCTCTTGAACTCTAATCTGGCATTACCACCTGGTTATTGGACATATCAAAGTTGATGTCCTGGAGGCATTTCCAACTCAACACATCCAAAATAGAACTCATCTTTGCCTGCAGCCTCCCCTGCTAGACTTCCCATATTACTGTCAAGGGCAATATCATCTTTCCAGTCACCCAAAGTGCAAAATCTTGGTATTGTTTTCCCCATCTCACTCATACTCCATGACTACTCAATTGCCAAACTTTTTTTTTTGTATTTTCACAACATCTCTTGTATACATCTCCCCTCCACTCAAACATCCAATACTCTAGTTCAGGCCCTTTCACCTAAATTATTGCACTGACCTTCTAATTCATATCTTTATGTCATCTGTTGACACTTCAATCCATCCTCTGCACTGCTACTATGATTTTCTAAAAGTTCAGAATTGGCCATTTCACTCTCCTACCTCTTGGGTTAATTGTGAATTCCTCTTTGGCATTTACAGCTCTTCACAAGCTGACCCCTTCTTACCTGTACAGTCTTATGCTTATTTCCTTACATTTCTGATCCAGTCATATTGGCATTGTCTGAACACTCAGTGCTCAATCCCTAGTCTACATGCTTTTTCATCTACTGCCGTGCACTCCCTCCTACCTTCCACCTCTTGCAGTCCCTAGTTTCCTGTAGGACTCTGCACAAGCACCACTTTTTTCATGACGCTTTTCCTAGTCCCTTCAGGTACCCTCTCCCAAAACTACCTTGTATTCATTTCATGTTATTCTTTAAATACTCATATTGTGTATATGTTTTCTCTCCCATTGGAACGTAAGCTGCTTGTGGTTAGCACAGTGTCGTATTGTGTTTGTTGATCAGCCGAATTGAAGAATTTTATGAGATTAAGTCACTAGTGTGTAAATAGGATAAGTTATCATAAGAAAAAAGATATTTCCCATTTCTGTATGGTTACAAGTGCATTCATTTAATATGGTTGAAATACTATGTTATCTAGGATGAATTAGATGCTTATTTTTTATGACATTAAGTGTTCTGCAGTTAATTTGAGTTCTGCATTATGGCATGTAGAACTGAAGAAATACCTTAGAACATAATGATATCTGGTATTTCTGTAGTTTTTTTTTTTTAAGTTTGCAAAGCACTTTATATACCTTATTCTGTTTTAACCTCATAATAGTTCTCTGAGATGGTTACTTTAGGAATTATATTCCCCATTTTACAGATGAAGGAGACAGGCTTAGAAAGGCCTATTTAGAAAATATCGTAATTGTCACATGTAAGATGTAAACCCAGGTTTCCAAATATAGCACACTTTTCAGTACACCAAGCTATATCTCCTTGGGGTAGATTGTAGAAAATAATATGTATTTTAAAAACAACTAGAATTAAAATTTTTTTTTATAGAAAAAATACGGCCAGCTTATCTCCAAGTATCTTAACTCTGATTTGATTTGTTTACCTTCTAGATTTAATTTGAAACATCTGTGTATATAGTTTGATCTGGACCTGTGACTTCATCAGTGTCTGGAGCTCCTGCTAAGGAGCCTATCAACAACCAATGCATATCAGCACCTGTTTTCCAGCTTATATTCTTGTAGATTTGCTTGTAGGCCCTGAAAAGATAGTGACTTGCCCAGGGTCACACAGCTAGTATTTGTCAAAGGTGTAACTTTTGGATTTCAGAAGAAGAGTTGTGACTAAAAGTAATGCAACTGGTCTTATAGACTTACATGTAAAATGGTTTTGGAGACAGTTCTGAAAAAGGAGTTTCAAAAATATCTAAATGGAGGCAACATTGTTGAAATATAAGTGTTTAGCCTCTCAAGGTGGCTACTTCAAAGAACAATATTCATTTGGGTGTATAAATTCTGACATTCTTGTTTTAAAATGAATAAAATTAAAGCCAGTTATTACTTTGTTGAGTACATCTTAAAGTCATTTTATGCTCTGTTAGGCTTATGAGCTATATGTGTTTTCTCACTCAACAGAATATAAACTCTTTGAGAGAAGCAGTTTCATTTTTGTCTTTGTATTCCCACTATCTGTCTAGCACAGTGCCTGGTACATAGTAGGCACTTCATAAGTGCTTATTGCTTGATTGACTATAATGGGAAAATAGATTTAGAAGTTTATTTGTCTTTTATTTTTGTATTTTATTATATGAATTAAATATTACAAACAGGCATAAAGCCTTCAATTGTAAAGAGGGTTTAAAACCTTTCCTTAGAACTGGCAGGATGTTTGATATTTTTAGAATTCGAAAGATGAGATCCCCTTTATTCACTTAAACATAAGTGTAAGGCTGTGTTTTAAGGGCTGTGCATATTACTTATGAGGCCATTGTTACAGCCTTTAACTTGAGATAATTTTTATATGGCAATAAATTGCCTGTTTTCCAATTAACACTTTTATGTTAGAACTGAGAAATAGATGGTCTCTATGGCATCATTGGTTGGACCATTTTAGGAGTGTTTGAAGGCATTTTCAGAAGCTTTGCTGTAAGGCATATGCTTTGGCATATGATGCAACTTTAATTATGAGTGATACTTGATAAAATAACTAGTTAGCCCAGATAAGTGTCTTTAGAATGAAGAGCAGTTCATTCTGTCCGTATATGAATTATAGCAAGATTTTAAAAACAAATAACATACTAGAATTCTCTTTCTAAAAAAGTATATTAGAATTTAACCACTGCAAGTGGCCTGCTGAGTATTGTGTGTATGTGAATACTTTCTTTGAGTAGCCTGGTTAGATTTTATTTTGTTTTTATATTTAAGTTTTATTGTTGCCTTTTATTTTTACAGGGGTCATTTTTTAAAAGACACATTGATTCCCACATTGATCCCTGTCTTGTAACAAAGGAAAAACCCAACAGACATAGGGATTGTTAGTCTCAGAGCGGATTATAATACAATCCATGTGTATACCCTCCCCTACTCTTTATTTGAGATGAGTGAGGTGTGTATCATTTTTTTTTAGGATTCTATTTTGTCATTAGAATTAATTGGCATCCAACTGCCTTTTTAGCGTTTTACCTTGTTCTAATTAGCTTAGTTTCAGAAAAAAACTGTCGTATGAGTTGCTATTTTCTGGTTATCTATAATACTCTTTTCTTGCCCTAAATTTAAGAAATTTCAAGTAAAGAAAATTACTGTTTTTACGTATTGCTTATTTCTCTTAGGAGTATGGAAACCTGGGCCATTCCATGTGGCTTCTAGCAGTACTGATTGAGGAACTATGTAGCTGTGAATTCTTTAATTTAGTGTAGTAAAGTTTTTTTCATCTTTTCTTTTTAAAATTTTTTATTGATGTCTTTTATTTTTATAGCACCTTTCCCTTCTTCCCATCCCAGAGAGCCATCCCTTAAAACAAAGAATAAAAAAGAAGAAAAAATAAGCAGTTAAGCAAAACATTAGCAAACGTAAGCAAAATACATCAACCAAGGCCAGCATTATATGCAGTGTTACACACCCATAGTCTCCCACCCTTGCAAAGAAGGGAGAAGGAGGCAGGTGATGCAGTAAGTTTTACTAGAAAATAGTATTGTTATATGGTACAGAAATATTTCTCACCTGGAAAATTTTAATATGCTATTTTATCTTGATTGACATAACTTGATAGATAAGTACCTTATATTTTTTTACATCACAGATTATACTAAACAGATAGAAGAGTAGGGGAAATTTGTGGTTTCATATTTATGTTTTAATATAAGCCTTGGTTTTAATATAAGCCTCTGATTGAGAAATGAGCAAAATAATTTCCTCAGGTTTTCATGCATTAGGGAAAATGGTATCATTTGCCTTGCTCTGTATTTCCCCATTTTAGTTCTCTATGGTAGCTTGACTGTTAATGAATGTTTTAGACACTTGTGAAGAATGAAAATCATTTTATTGTTTTGAAATTTTTGAATTTGCATAAGCCTATGTGAAAGTCAACTTGGAAAGCCTTTAGTTCCCAATCAAGAAGGTTTACATTTGAGTCCATTTCTGATCTTAAGAGAACTAATAGCTGTTTTGGTCTTCATTTCCTTTTTACATGTTTAATTGGGCAGCATCACATGTCCAACAACCTGCAAAGGCCCCTGATGTGACCAAGAAATGAATATAGATCTTCACATGCATTATAAGTGCTCTGGAGTGGTGAAGAAAAAAATGCGTTTCTAACACTTATTTTATAATTTGATAATTAGTCCTCTATCTTACTGATTTATAACCTAAGATAAAATGCTGTACCAATTTGTTAATATAGTATTATCTCTCATTAATATGTATAGTAGTAATGTGAACCTATAGTGAGAAAAATAAGACATAAGATTAATTTGGTAGTCACATTTTGAACAGCAGTCACAAGAAAAGCTGACCATGTGTTGTTTTTTTAACTCCTTTCTCTTCATATTATAGTTTTGGATGCATGAGATGATACTGATCTAGATATACAAATTATGCTTAGACCAGAAATGAACATGCTTTGGGTGATAGGAAGTGTTTGAAGAGAAACTTCTGACCATAGACATTTAAAGTGAAACTCATTTCAATATTAGTTTATACTGCAGAGAAGGTCCTAAGCAAAATAACATCTAGATGGATAAAGAGTGTAGAAGGAAGAATAATGGATTAAGCCCAATGCTGTCTAGACACATTCCTTTGAATATATGTCAAGTTTTGTTTAATTTTAAATCCATTTGGAGCAAATGATTCCATGTCTTTCAGCATTTTCTCTTTTCACAGTGTAACTTCTAATAACTTGTGAGTACTATTTTTGTCTATCTTGGGATTTCTAAAATTCTAGGTTTATCATAGTGACTCTGCCAGACTCTGTGCTTTCTTAAATTTATGAACTTAATCTTCTTGTGTATTTTTTTTTCTTTTAAGGAAGGTTTTTTTTATTCTTTTAAAGTAATATGGGAGATACTTCCATCAAAAATAGCTATTTTTGTTTAGGGCATGCTTACCTCTGTTGTAATAGGAATATTTTTGACTTAAAGTACCTCAGGTACTTGTGTGGGAAAAATTCTGTTCTTTGCATTTTATTTAGTTACAAGCCTGTCAGAAACAATTTTTATTAATCTAGGAGGTTATTCAGTTGTTTCAGTCATGTCCAACTCTTAATAGGGTTTTCTTGGCAAAGATGCTGGAGTGATTTGCTATTTCCTCCCCCAGATCATTTGACAGATGAGGAAGTTGAGGCAAATGGGTTTAGTGATTTACCCAGGTTCAAACAGCTAGTTAGTGTCAGGAAGATGAGTTTTCCTGACTCCAGACTTCACACTCTATCCACTGTACCACCTAACTGCCTCGTTACTTAACACTTTGTCAAACAGGGCAATAATCTTGTCATAGTCACATTAACTTTCTGCTTACACCAGAGAGTCATTTTTCTAAAACCACCCCCTCTTCAACCATTGTTTTCAAGTGTTCTTATTTCTTGCTGGTCAGAAGCAAACCCAGAAGATACTTCTATTAGTCTAAGTAATTAAAAACTTTTTCCATCTTTTAGCCTCATCATGGCCCTCATTTCTTCAAGGAGGAGTCCTTCCTAGACAAATCTGGACACTGGGTGGAGGAGTAGGTTTAAAACTGTTTAGGCCTTTGGTAGGTAGGTGGTGCAGTGAATAGAGTGCTGGGCCTGGAGTCAGGTAGATCTGAGTTCAAATGTAGCCTTAGACACTTATTAGTTTTGTAATGTTGGGCAATTCATTTAACACTCTTTGACTTAGTTTCCTCATCTGTAAAATCAGCTGCAGAAAGAAATGGCACATCACTCCATTGTCTTTGCCAAGAAAACCCAAAAAGGGTTAGGAAAAATTGGACATGACTGAAAACAACTGAAGAATAACAAAGCCTTTGGTGAGGCAGGCAAAGGATTTAGTGCTGGGTGTTTTGAGAATTGGTAGTAGGGGAGTCAAGATGGTGGATTAGCAGGAAGAAGTATATCCTAGCTTGCATACCACATTTGTTCCACAAAGATCTAGAAGACACTCTGGACTGAATTCTGACCAGGAAATTAAAGAGAAAGTCACAGTGAATCATTTTACCCCATCACGGTTGCTTAGGGAGACAGAATCCTGGGGACAGAGTCTGGCCAGGAGCATTCTGTATGGAGAGCACTCTAGCACCTTGGGACTGAGAGAGGGCCAAGACCAGGTCCTGGATCAGGAAGAGATCCCAGGGGATCCCTGAACTAACATAGGGTGCAGGAATGGGTGTTCTCTGGCAGCTCTGTCACAACTACCAAGTTTGTGGTCTTAGATCCAGGGCAGACTGAGGAGGGGACCTGAGTGAAAAATGAGTTCAGAACCAAATAGTAGCTGTGTAGCTCTGATCCTAAAAGCAGGGTGGGGACTCATTTCTAGCTTCCAGCCCAAGCTAAAGCCTGTAATGGAACAGTCAGGATGGCCTGTAATTCAGTTGCTTTAAACCTGCAGAGCCTCCCAGTAGTTGAGTTGAGCAACCAGGAAAAAGCCAACAGACATAGTCAGGAATTTACAGAGCTTAGACCAGGAGGACCAGATGAGCAGATTTTGGTGAAAGCAAACAGAAAGATGAAAGAGGACAGAAGCCTGGCGCAGATGGTTCCTCCAGAAGTGGATGGAGCTTACCCCTAACATGAAAGTCAAACTTGAGGAGTGTGTTGGAAGAATGAGCAAACCAAAAGAGTTCCACCATAAAGAATTATTATGGTGACAGAGAAGCTCAAGATACAAACCCAGAAGAAAATGATTCAAAACATTTACAGGCTTCGTCTCAAAAAAAATGTAAACTTGGACATAAGTCCAACCAGATTTCCTAGAAGAGATAAAGCAAGAATTAAAAAAAAAAGACCAAAAAAAGGTGATGGAAAACAGGAAGAGAGAATTAACAGCTGTTAATTTTACAGCTATTCTGCAATAGGTGCAAAACCTTACACAAGAAAGTAATTTCCTAAAAATTAGAATTCATCAAATGGAAGCTAATAACTCCATGAGACATCAAGAAGTATTAAAACAAAACCAAAAGACTGAAAAAATAGAAGGAAATGTAAGGTACCTTACAGCAAAAACCAATCATCTGGAAAACAGATTAAAGAAGATAATTTAAGAATCTTTGTACTACCTCAAAGCTATGACCAAAAAAGAACCGAGCTACACTGTATATCAGGAAATTGTAAAAGAAAACTGCCCAGATCTCTTAGAACCAGCAGGTGTAGCAGGTGAAATTTAACAAAAGGGTTAGCTCAGGCAAGTCTAGCAAGATAGCTTTTATTAGCAGGGGCATGTTGCTTGTCAATAAATGGGTCTATGACCCCCCTCCATTTGTGTCAAAGACCCTGAGCAAAAGGACAGTTTTTCTTTTATAGGTTTTGGGGTGTACAGAAAAAAGAGTAGGAAGATAGCATGGGGTTGGGAAGAACATAAGTTTGGTAATGAGAGCTAACAATGACTTTTTCCTTCTCTCTTGAGACTAAGAAGTTATCATTGAGTCCAGGTACAAGATAGTGGGCCGGACTTTTGGACAGCAAACCAAACATCTATGAAGGATAGCTTGGTGGTATAAAGATATTACACCCAACTCCCTTCTGTTTATAAGCATCCTCCAGGGTCACTTAAGTTTCTTTAGGGAAGAATAAATCAGTGATTAGCAGGTGAACTGGATTTTTAAACTTAACCCATTACAGAGCAGCTGAATTATGAATTAGGTTCAGAGATAGGGAACCATAACTTAAAGCCGTTACAGGACAAAAGCAATTAATTGTAAATAGGATCAATAAGAATATGATACAGAATCAATCTTAATCTTATCAAGGATAAAGTATAAACAGAAAGAATCCATTGGTTATCTTCTTAAACCCTCAGATAAAAACTACCAGGAATGCTGTAGCTAAAATCCAGAGCTCTCTGGTCAAAGAAAAAAATAGTTAAAACATCCATAAAGAAAAATTTCCAAGTACCAAAGAATCAGAGATTCATGTAAGATTTAGCAGCCACCACAATAAAGGAATGGAAAGTTTGGAATATGATATTCCAGAAGGCAAACTGATTTACGCTCACAACCAAGCATAACTTACTCAGTTAGGCAGTATAATCTTATAAGAGAATGGATAGTAAACACAACTGTTAATGTTTCTCATTTAGATAGATGGATAATTTATTAAGTGCCTGCTGTGGGCCAGATGCTGCCAAATGCTAATGCTATAAATACCAGAAAATGAGATGGTCCCTAGTCTAAAGAACTTATGTTCTGATGAAGGAAGATAACCCATCATGGGAGCTGGAAAAATGGGCAGAGGATCGGTCCCGTACTGCTGAGGAGGTGGAGCAGTCTGGATAGTGAGTGAACTGGGCATAAAAAAGTAAGCATGACTGGGGTTCCCCAGAAATGGTAATGCTGGTCAGGAATTCACCAGTCAGGAAACTATAGCCCAAGATTGAGTCAGATTAGCGTAATAATCAGTTTTCAGATTAGCATACTATTTCAAAAAGGGCATTTCTGCACTTGTAAAAACAAGAGAAAAAGTAAAATGAATGAAAACATTAAGTACTGAGTGATAAGCCTTGCCCTTCATCATCTACCTAAAACCATTTAATGGAGGAGACCACTTCTGGGAGCAAGGGAGGAATATTTTGGTTTGGAAATTTGTAGAGATGGAGAATTAGGGTCATAATGATGTGGACTGATTGGATTATGGTTCTAGAACTGGCAGCAGTAATTCATTAGGTGATGGTGGAAGGGAGCTAATTGAATATATCCAGGAGTAAAATTCACTGGAGCTGGCCTAGATATATTGGGAGTTGAAAAGGTTAAGTCCTTCAGGAGATAGGTAGGAGGAGTAAATGAAACTTATTAGAATTGGAGTAAGGACTAGCACTATGATTTGATTTATATATGACTTATGCTGGTCAGTACCTTCTTTCTAATTTATAATTTTAGTTGCTTAGAGCAGAGGTCACAACTCCAGGCATGTGGGCCTGCCACCTGTTAAATTTTTAAACAGTTGAAAAAAAATCGAATAATATTTTGTGATATGAAAATTATATGATAATTAGATTTATGCCCATAAATAAAGTTTTATTGGAACACAGTCATTCTGATTTGTTAATGCATTGTCTGTAGCTGCTCCAATGGCAGAGTTAAGTGGTTGAGAGAAGAGACCATATGTTTCATTGTTTCACATTGTTGCGCTGAGTGCTAACAATCACTGTGACACGGAACTATCAAGGGCCCACAGGTATCACTGCACCATGACATTTTAATATAATTACCAGCGCATACCCATTGTATTAAAACAAGAAAAGAAGAGAAAGGTGGACTTTGAATGTTATCCTTTTAAGGCACAGTGGAGTATGGCAAAGTAATGTGTTTATTACGCAATGATACTATAGCTGTGCTAAAAGAATACAATATTCATTGACGTTACCAGACTAAGCTCTTATCACAATATTCTCAATCACAGGAAAACAGAAAAATTAGAAAATTTAAAATGGAATATCTCATCACAGTAAAATTCCTTGACAAATTTTTTTTTTAAATAAGCCTGCAACCAAAGTAAGTTTCTGTCCTGGCTCATTTGTTAGGTAAGCAAGGAAAACCATTTACTGATGGTGGGTTAATTAAGTTGTGTTTGATTGTAGCAACAGAAGAGTTATGTCCAGATAAAATAAACTTTTTAAGACTTAGCCTTTTGACTCCATCAAAATCATATGCTCATGGATTGGTATCAAATTTGGCAGTACCTAGCTGTGTGAAAAGATAATTTATTTTCAAAAGATAGAATATGTAAAAATCTCATCATACATCAGTAATAACTGACAAATGGTTGTGATTAATTTTGATGATAGAGAACACTAACTTTGAACCCCAGTTAGGCAAAATGTTACCTCCCCCCAATTCCATTCTTTTCATTAGACTGGTATTACAAAAAATTGTACTCAATTATATTTTCAATTTCCTCAATAAAAAAATTGAAAGTCATTTTGTTTTCTCATTATGTACCTACACAGTAGCCTTGATTTTGCCTCTTGGCCCACAAAGCCTAAAATATTTATTATCTGGCCCTTTACAGAAAATGTTTGCTGACCCAGGCCTAGAGCACTGAGATGTTAAGTGGCTCAGGGTTACACATAACCCTATGTGTCAGAGGCAGCACTTGAACCCAGGTCTTCTTGGCTCCAAGGTCGGCTTTCTATCCATTATGGTACTTTGCCTTTCGCTTAGTGAAACTTAAGGAATAAAACTAGGGAGAGAAATGGGGAGATTTTGATACTTTGGTTTATGTGTATCTTGTATTTATTGATCCCTAATCCAGCTATACCTTTCTTCATTAGTAGAAGGGTATATTGGTTGCTCCAGTGTGTCCGTCCTAATTGGACCATAAACATTTTAACAAAAATTGCGAATGATAGTGAGGAAAGAAAATAAAAAAAAAACTTTGTATCAAGAGGTAGTTGGAATTTTGTGGCAGTTAATAGAGAAAATTGAAATTAATTATGCATCCAAAATATTGGCACTCAAATAGGTATTTTCTGACACATCCACAAACACGTATTTCATAGGATTATAAATTTAGATCTGAAAGGTATCTTAGAGATCATTTTGTCCAATCTCTTTCATTTTGCTGCTGACAGGCAGCAATTCCCTTCCCCCACCCTGAGGGTAGAAGGGCTAAGGGTAATATATCAGGGCTGGGATTTGAATTCTCTTCCTCTGACTGTTCTCCACCATTATATTACATAACTCTACCTTAATATTTTACAGGGGAAAACATAGCATTAAAGCTTTTCACAGAACACACATTCACAATATGTAGAGAACACTTAAATACATACGTAGGTACCAACAGATAAATTTAGGCAGGGACTAAAACTAGCTTAAATATCTGGACTTGAACTGTTTTTGTGCAATCTTTCAAAAATTGATTTCCAGGTATAAAAATAATGGCATGAGGAAGGTTTTTTAAAATTGAAAAATCATCTTATTGCTCGTGAGATGATATTTTATTTCAAATTTTTTTTCTATTTTTATTCCCTTTCATCTCCTTTTACTTATCATTCCTTGACTCCATTTCCAGTCTGCTGTTTCATTGAATTTTGGTTTTAGCTTTCACTGTTTCACAGAAGTTTACTTCTTTCACTTAACCTACTTAAAAGAAATATAAAAATTGGGGGCATTAATGTATTTGGCGTGTATGAGTTTTTCTATTGTGATGTGGAATATTATGTTACTGTTGGCTATTTATTGAATAGAAACATGCGCTTAAATTTTAGGAACCATATGTCAGAATTCCATAGGCAGGTACTTAGAATTGATTCTCTTAATGTGATCAGCCTAATGTTTTTAATTATTAGAATACAATTTGTGACTTCAAAGGAAATGATTCTCATTTATACATGGAAATAATTCTTATATTGTTAAAATTTAGGCTTTCCCAGAAGTGATCTGCTAGTCTTACAGAAGTTGAATTATTAGCTACAGAAAATGATGGTATTTAACAATGATCGTTTAAAGAACTCTTCCAAGAGAAACCAGTGATTTCATTATTATTATTTTATAAACAGGGAATGACTCTGTTAATGATGGGATCAGCAGATGCTCTGCCTGAGGAACCTGTAGCTAGAACTGTTTTCGTAGAAGACATGACAGAAGAACAGCTAGCATCTGCTGTAAGACATTTCAGATTTTATACTCTATTTGGATTATTGTTTATCAAAAGACATTTATTAAAATGAGTTTCAAAAAAAATGACTTCCGACAGTTTTGAAGTTCTGCTTGGGATCTAATAGTTAATGGTCAGTATGTGTGTATTCAACAATCCATAGGATTTTATTGCTTTTAAATTTGGCTTAAGCCGTCTGGACCTAGTGTTGCCAGGTGCTTTCTGAGTTTAATCTGCTTCTCAGTTTCACACCTCGGTAATTTTTTTTTTTTACAGTTTTATAAAACTAGTTCAGATTTATAATTTAAATCTTTCTATCCATAGTTTGAAGTTCAATTCTCTGGCAATTTTTCTTATGAGCATATATGTATTTGCTATATTTTCAAGATATAATCTATTATGTTGAAAGTGTTTAAATAAAAATTAATCTCAGTTTTAGACTTCTATCAGACATATACATACACATACCTAACTTTTTATGTTGTGCTTTTTACTTTTTGAGTTTGCATTCTGTTATTTTATCCTCAGAATAGCCATATAAGAATTGAGGCACGGAAAGATTTTAATCGTCTTTCGGCCATATATTTAGGTAAAGGTAAAGTTGTGACTAGAACCTTAGGTTTTCTGACTCTTCTTCTGTCGGACCATACCATATTCAAGACTTGTGCTCTGACATGTTTCAGAATACCAAAAAAAGTGGAGTGTTGATGTGATTATATGGAGAATACATTCTGATAAATTGAATTTTTTTAAAAGCTAAACTTATCTTTCTTCCAACTTGTATTATGGATTTAGAGAGATAAAGAGAATAAAACTATATGCTAGGAGTGCTGTCAGATTGCCAAAATTTAGGCTGTGCCTCCTCACTTGCTTCTGGCATTCCTGGGAACGTGGCATGTTTTCTTGGTGCTTGTCTCTGTATACTTAGATCCTAGAGCAGATAGCTTTTCATTTTGTCTGAATATTTCCAAAATCTAATAGAGTTGGACTACATTATCCAGAAATACTGTTAGAGGCTGACATCTAGCACATGATAAACTTGTGGTCCAGAAACTTGTTAGATGTGAGTTTTCTGGTTCTTTATAACAAGTTTAGGACCTAGTTAATCAAATTTATAATTTCTAAAGCATGTCAAATGGGCTTGATTTAAAATGGGATATGCATATGTTTGGTTTAGCAAAAAAAAAAAAAACCAACAAAACCAACATGCCTCAACTCATCCTTATTTAAAGGCATAATAATGCTGTTTAAGGAATAAGAAAATAACATTTCAAGATTCACAGATATAAGGGGGAAGTTTTTCATGCAACAGTATAAGCAAGTATCTTTAACATAGGGTCCCTGATGTCTTTATCTTTATATTATCCACGACACTTATCACAGTAGAGAAGCTTAGGGAACAAACGATTTTGGCAGATGGTGTGCACATTACCTAAATAATTTCACAATCCCAATATTTTATCATAAAAGCCTTCAAGATAATAGTCATTTATTGTGATGCTAATTTTGTCGTGGACAGTTCACGAAGTATTTTTGCTACCATTGGGATGGTATATAGCCATTATATTTTGGGATAGGGATTAAATAATTGTTATAGATTGATAAATCATTGGTTTTTACCTTAGGCCGTGCAATAATAATAATTTTAGATATTGTTCATGAAAGTACTTTAATGCTTATCTCATTAGATGGAATTGCCATGTGGATTGACAAATCTTGGTAACACTTGTTACATGAATGCTACAGTTCAGTGTATCCGTTCTGTGCCAGAACTCAAAGATGCCCTTAAAAGGTAAGGTTAAAGTATAATCTAAAAACAAATATTCCTATCATATAAATAAAATTGATATTCTTCTTTTTGGAACATATGGAATATTTAATAAGTAAAGATCAACATTTCCATCAGACTGTTTTGGGTAAAGATATACAGTTTAAAAATATTGATTTTTTTTCCCTCAATTTAGCTTAGTTTTGACACCCTAAATTATAAATTGTAAAAACAATGTACAATTCTTGGGAATAAATATTTTGATAAAAACTAGCATTATGTTTTATGAAGGCTTGTATAGTATTCTATTACAGTAGAACTGAGAAGAATGAGAGAGAAAAGAATTGTGCAGAAACCCATTGGTGTAAAATTCTCAGGCAAAATAGATTATTTCTAAGGCAAAAATAGATTTTTACATGGTCATTTATTTTATTCATTGCTGCATGATAGGGCTAGAGACAGGACTGGAAATACTGAATGCATTATCATTATTCAGACTTCCATATTCTTTGGTTGGAGTAAGACTTAGCTGTCCCTAACTGGGCTTTAGCAAAGACCTTTTTTGGTCAGCAATATTTGGTTGGGAGAGTGTATCGCTCAGACATATAGGCATCAGTGCGTTTACTGATGATTTGACTTAGCATGCTAATAAAGTACGTTGCTCTGCTCTTGAAGTAGTTTGATATTCAATGAATTTTAGAGGGGGGGATGAGTGAGTGAGATATGCTTTTAAAAAGACTGGTTAAGAGAACAGAAAGGAAAGAATAAAACAGTACTAGTTTACCTTAATTGTTGTATGTCATCTTCACTGAATCCCTAACATTTGTTTGGGGATATGGGATAGAGGGTCTTATACTTATTGTGGGGAAGAAGAAAGAAAGTAGGTTGAATAGAAAGATATGCGGGACTGGCCAAAATAACCTGTATGTATGTGGGAGAGACTAGAGCTATAGAATATTGTAACCTGCTGTGAAATGTATCAGGGATGTCTTCCTTGAAGATTGGTCATCCTGGCCTTAAGTTGTAAAGCCAGGAAAATAAAGATTTCTCTACCTTAAGTTGCATAAGATAAAAAAAAGCAGGCCTCTTTAATGTGAATGTTTAAATTAGGGTGAGAAGTACACTTACCATTCCAGCATATGCTTTTTCCTTTCTTTTTGTTCAGCATTTTCATGATAAAATATCAGTGTCTTTTTTGATGCTTGGAAATTTGAGACTAAAGTTAAGACTTTTCAATTAGTTTCTAAAATTTAAAAATTTACTCACGCCAGATATTGACAGAAGGTGATTTCCCATGTAATTCTACTAGTTTTTGATGTCTAAATAATACTCAGTTACATGTGGCCAGAAAATAGAAAACAGTGTTCCCTCGATTTTATTTTTTTTTGTCTTTAATGATTCCTAGATGCCACTGATCTAGTCATAATACGTGATATATAATACATAAGCATATATGTATATTATATATGTGTGTGTGTATATATATACATATTTATATACATATTTTTCCCACAGTGTTGTGACTAACTTCACATCCCTCTGCAGTTATTTTAAGTCACTTATTATACTGTTTGCCATAACCAAAGCATTCATCACCTACTGACTGGTCTGTTGGTGAAGAGCCTTTCCATACTTAGCTAACTTTATGCTGGAAAAGCCCACGATCTAGTACTAGGACTGTAGTTCTAGCTTGGTAGATCAGCCAGAACTTGTGCTTCACTAGTGTGACCTTTGAGGGCAAAGAGTCACCACTTCCATACCAAAATGAAGTCATGTTGGTAGATTCTCTGTCGAGGATTTTTGAGAGGAACTGGGAAAGAAGTGCTTAAGATAGGAAGGCTAAGACAGGGTGGGATCTGTCCCATATGTACTCATTTGCATCTGAGCTTGTAGCCTCATTGAACTATTAAGCAACTCTCAACTGCTAGGACTTAAGGTATTTTTGGCTTCAAGCAGTATTATCTTCTAATGGTCTCAGAGGACAGATAGGTTTGAAAGAAACTAAACATTTTTGCTTTCATAAGATTTTTAGGTCTGTCTTTATTTCTTGAGATGGGGGGAGAAAAGGAATTATTATAGTTTTCATCCATATTCTTATTTACACAATGTGTTTAGGGTAATGAGGCAAGAAAGGAAGAAGAGAGAAAAAAAGAAAGAAGGAGGGAGGCCCAAAGGGAAGGTGGAGTGGCTTAACTGAATTGACATAATTTTTATTAATTAATCGTCAATGTAATTTTTATTAATTGATCTTCATTGTGAGTGACAGCACACATTAAAGACTGCTGTTGTTTCTGTTGTTTAATAGTTGTCTTAAATGTCTCCACAGGTACGCGGGTGCCTTGAGAGCTTCAGGGGAAATGGCCTCGGCACAGTACATCACTGCAGGTCAGTCTGAGGCATGTTGTAATAGAGGATTTCTTTGAATACCTTCTACCTTTCCTCCCACCTAGCCTGGTGACAGCCACAAAATAATGCTCAACAAATATCTGGTTTGTTTACCTAATATGTTAACAGATGAGACACCAGAGTTGCTGTCCTAGATCATAGTTTTTTAAAGTCATTCAGATTAGAGTAATCGGAGATGTGTTGCCTAATTCCTAGACCATTGCTTTCTGTGTTATTTTAAATGAGTTATCTTTTGCTAAGAAATAAAGTGACATTTTGGTGTGTTTATATTTTGGGAATAAAGTATCATGATAGTAATATAGTGCTTGGAATAGTTTTCCTAGATTTGAGAAACTCTAGAGAGATTTCAGCCACTAGGGGCTTTCTCATGGAAGCCCTTCTCTTGTGGATACAGAGCCCTGCAGGCTACATGTCAGAACTTAACCTTTTCCCTCCTTTCTGTCAAGGGTACCACTATCCTCCCAGTCACCCAGGGCTGTAATCTTGGTGTCATTCTTTGCTCCTCGCTTTCACCCTAGCCCATTGAAAAATTTATTTTTTTTCTACCCAAATGGCATCTGTCAGGTGTCTGCTTCACTCACATTGCTACCATCCTAGTTCAGGCCTTCTCCACCACTTAACTAGATTGTTCCAACAGTCTTTTAATTAGGACTCCCTTCAGATGTCTCCCCATTCCAATCCATAGTCCACATAGCTACCAAAAAGATTTTGCCAAAGCATAGGTCCAAACATGCACTTAGTTCTTTTAATGCTCAGTTCAAATCCTGAGCTACAGGATGTGATCTACAGAATGTCTTTCCTGGTTCCCCTAGCTGCTCATGTCTTACCTCCTGAGCTTCCCTTCCATCTATACTGTATCTTACATGTACCTAGTTATTTACGTGTCTCTGCTGTTAGAATGTGAGCTCCTTTTTTTCTTTATATCCCCAGGGCATATCAGCATAGGACTTGATTTATTTTGATTGGTTACTTTTTGCTGTGCAGGACTTAAGTTCAGGAGGTAATTCTAATTGTTTTAAAATGAAAGAAGTTCATATGTTTAAAACAAATGTCTACGTATAGACACATTTGTGCATACATGTACAGATAGTTCTCATTTGTGGTAAGTGGAGTGTTGTGTAGACCCTTGGGGAGATCAGCAGGGCTCCAACCCCTCTGCAGCTCTATGCCCCTGCAGCCAGATTGGCTTCAGTGTTTTGGGTCTGTGTAGCTGGAGGGGCTTCACTGCCTGGAGCAGAGGACCCTGACTTGGGGCTGCTGCCACCCTTGCTTCACCCACTACTGCTGCCATGAGCTCCAGATGGGGTTCTGCTGCTTACCTGCAGGGGAGTCAAATTTGTGTAATGCAAACTTACGGAAGGTGAGAACTATCTATATTTGGGTATATTAGTTATATGGTTTGATGTTTATATAAACAATCTGAATTAGAAAGCAAGATTCTGATCACATTTCAATTTTAAATTAGTTTACTTGTGTTTACTATATTCCTAAGAGAATATTTTTTTTTAAGCCCTTAGAGATTTGTTTGATTCCATGGACAAAACTTCCTCCAGTATCCCACCTATTATTTTACTGCAGTTTTTGCATATGGCTTTCCCACAGTTTGCAGAGAAGGGTGATCAAGGACAATATCTTCAACAGGTAATTAGTGTAAGGCTGTTGTGGTTTTGTGGTTAGCAGATCTTTGTGAAGTCACATTACTTAAAAACAACAGGGAGATGTCTTGATACTTTTCATGTTATTTGAGTATGTTTGGTAAATATGAGAAGACCTAACATAATTCAAAAAGTTTCCTCTGGCTTTTTTCTTTAAGGTCACAGATTGAAACATAAATTTATTTTAAAGTAAGAAACATTATCTTCTAGATAGAACGTACAGACTTTTGCAAGAACTCATGAGAACGTAAGACTGCAATCATTGTCTAGGTCTTATTCATAATCCTTATTGTATTTCCATTTACAGGATGCTAATGAATGTTGGGTACAAATGATGCGAGTGCTACAACAAAAACTGGAAGCTTTAGAAGGTGATTCTGTTATGGAGGTAATTGAATTATAGTAGTGATTATAATCTTTCATTTGGTCTCTCATTTGATTTTTTTTTCCCTCCAGAGGCTTTTGAACAGATTGTTTTTCATCTGTTTTTTACGATTGAATAAGACATTTACTTCTTTTATTTATTTATTTATTTATTCATTTATTCATTCATTCATTCATTCATTCATTCATTTATTTATTTATTCATTCATTCTTTTAACTGCTTGTTCAGAGTGACATTCAAAATGTATGTGGCCAGTTTTTGTTCTCGGCATATTTCACATCTCTTTCCATTCCCATTTATGTTACGGCTTCTTACCTGGGTTATTGTAGTAGCTTCTTATTTCTAGTCTTTCCCTGTACCATTCTTACACATTTATTGCTAGAGTAGTTTACCTAAATCACAGCTCTAATCACACCACTCCCTAGCTTCACACTCTTTGGTGGCTTTTTATGTGCAAGAGTCCAAAATGGCATTTAAATTTTAATCTGTAATTTTGACCTGTACCTGCAAATAGCTCCTGTATATTCTCTGTTCTGCAGCTAACCTACGTACTTCGCTTTACCCATCCTGCCCTTTCTCACTTCCATTCATTTGCTTACTTTATAGCTACAATTTATTAATTAGCTAATTTGCCTATTAAAATCCTTATAAGGGCCTCAGGGCCTCTTCTTCCATGACACTTTCCCTGATTTTTCCCTTTCCTTCTCCCTACTTCTACTGCCAAGACTGTCTCATAACACTCATTATATTATTCTAATTTGTAATATAATTATTTGCTTCTTCTTTCTGCCTCTCCTACTATTAGCATGGGGATATTAAGGACATTCATCTTTAAAAGCTCAGTGCTCTTGACAGTTCCATTCATCCAATATCTGCTTAATACATGTTTGTTCAAGTGGATAGAATTTTAAATGCAAAGTATTGCTTATCTATATTCAGTAGATAAGTTGAATTGATTCTTCTCATATTTTTGTATTTTAGTGCTTTTTCATAGGCAATGTGGGTTGGATGGATGCAGGTAAAAGCGTCCTGCAGAAAAACTATGTTTAAAATTAATATTGTTAAACATGGTTGCATAGGGGGAAAGTGTACTTTAGTATGCCCTGTGTAAAGTAAAATGGAATATATATATATATATATATATATATATATATATATATATTTGGTTATTCATTTATTTGCAGACAGACAGCGCCTCACCTGCCGCAGCAGCCCAAACACCTTCTAAAAAGAAAAGTTTAATTGATCAGTTCTTTGGTGTTGAGTTTGAAACTACGTATCCTTAAGAAAGTTTATGCCAAGGTTCATTTCAGAGACAATGATTCACTAATACAGATTTGATGAAAGGAACATAAGATGAAGAAAAGAAGAAAAAATTAGGTTGTTACTCAGAAGTTTGAAGAAGGCAGATTTTTTGAGTTGGTTTCTTTGTTTGCCTGAAAGGGCTCACAATAATAGCAATTAGGAATTTGGAAAAAGACAAACACGTGAAGTTTTGGTAAAGTTCATTGAACAGTAATATCCCTTTAGATCATTTTACCAAATATCTTAGTGAAAGACCCATTTTAGAATTAATAAAAAGTTTAGATCAAAGTAGGTGGTAAATTAAGAGTTGCAATTGAGTGAAATACTTGGAAAAAAATCTTAACACTTTTGGGAAAAAAATGGATATTTTTTTTTCATATGTCCCATCATTTTCCCACTTAAAAACAGTTAAACAGAACTGCCTAACTTGGTGATTGCAGGTGACAACTGCATGTTCCTTTTTGTTTTTCTAGTTTGATATTTCTTAACAGAAAGGAAGGCTGCGTGCTTTAATTTTATTGAGACAGCTGGAGTACTGGAGAGAGAGCTGGCCCTAGGCCAGTTTAAGGGCTGCCTCTACCCCTACACCATGTTGCTATGAACATTTTAGCAACTTTTACTCACATCATTATAAATTGTGTAGGGAAAATATTCTAGAGCCTTGAAAAGGTTGCTTTTTTCTTTCTCTCTATTATTATGACTCAGGATCTAAGAGATGATGTATAATGATTAAGATGATAATAGGAAATTGAGGTATGAACTGGATTAAGAAAGGAACATTGGCTATGAGGCCCAAAATCTTGAATTTTAAAAGAGTGGTGATAATTCTGTCTAATGCTGAGAAAATCAAGTTCAGTAATTTTACTTGTGTAGTGGAAGAACTCTGGATTTTGAGTCATACATAGATTCTTGTCTCAGCTGTGTGATTAACTGGCTGTGTAACCTCAGGCAGATCACTTAACCCTTCTGGCCTCCAGTGAGCTCACTTGGGGAGAAGACTCCGCCTCCCAGGGTTGTTGTGAGGATTGAATGAAGGAGTGTCGGTGAGATGCTTTGTAAACTGGAAAGGCGCGTCAATGCCAATTATTTTTATTATTTGAGAATCTAAAATTCACCGAATAAGCTACGATGTGTGCCTTAACTTAATCCATAAAGCATGAAATGTACAGAGGCTGAAGAAGAGGAAGCCACCAAAGGGAAGGAGAACCAGCTTCAGCTCAGCTGTTTCATCAATCAGGAAGTCAAGTATCTGTTTACAGGACTTAAATTGGTAAGAAGAAAGATAGATCTTTTGACAGTGACTTGGCAGGCTTCACCACACCTCTTAATTATACAGAAAGAACATTCTACATATCTGGACTTAATTTGCTGATAGTTACATGTCTCTGCTTCCACAGCCCATTTTTTTTTGGGGGGGGAGAGTGAGGGGAAGGCAGGGCAATTGAGATTAAGTGACTTGCCCAAGGTCACACAGCTAGTAAAGTGTGTCAAGTGTCTGAGGCTGGATTTGAACTCGCTTCTGACTGACTCCAGGGCTGGTGCTCTACTCATTGCGCCACCTAGCTACCGCTAGATCATTTTTCAAAACATAACATGGTCATAAAGCAGTCTTTAGATCAGTGCTGTGCAAAGCTTTGGAGCTCAGTTTAGTTGGTGAATGGAAGTAAAATAGATGGTATTTTAATTCATGAACGCTATTATAATTGTAGGTTGCATTCCTGACCAAGGACTTGGGAACAGATTAATAGATGTTTAGGCTTAAAATATTATAAAAGGAAACACAAGAATTTTGAAACATTTATAATGAAAATTTTTTTATAAATATTATTAAATAGGCATTAATTACAAAGGCATATATCTTAAGTTGAAAAGGTACCTTAGAGCCTATCTATGTAGTTCAACATTTATTTATTAAGAAATTTCTTCTAATAGCATTCCTGACATTTGGTCAACCAGCTTCTGCTTTAATAATTTTTGTTCTTTTGGCAGTACCGAATATATCAAGAGGTAACCTTTTCCTTTTTTTTGATTGTTCTTATTATTTGAATAATTTCTTAGGTTGAGACAAAATTCTGTTCTTTACTCTCAAGAGAGAGCTAGAACGGTCCTCCACGGTTCTGAGATTGACCATTTTATTCACTCTTTATGTTAGTTAATTCTGTTACTACCTTCAGTAAACATCCCCATGTTCTGTATGAATGATTATTCTGCAGTATAGAATTTTAGATTTGAAAAGAATCTTAGCATTCATTGAAGACTGAGGGCCACAGGTCACAACCACTTTTAAGGGGCCCGAACAGGGTTATAGCAACTTAAAGCAACTAGATCATTTTGGCAGGGGGCAGGGCAATTGGGGTTAAGTGACTTGCCCAAGGTCACACAGCTAGTAAAGTGTGTCAAGTGTCTGAGGCTGGATTTGAACTCAGGTCCTCCTGACTCCAGGGGCCGGTGCTCTACTCACTGTGCCACCTAGCTGCCCCTAGATCATTTTTCAGAACATAACATGGTCATATTTAAATCCTTTACCAAGGATTTTGGGGTTTCTTGAATCTAGTCATCATCTCTTTCTTGGCATCGAAGTTTTTTCTGAACAGAGAAAACAGTCTCCAAGGGGCAGCCTAGGGCAGGGGATGGGAGTGGATGGTATTAGGTAGGAAGCTGGAGTAGCATCAACTTGCCTTGTGGATTGAGAGGGTAGGAATGGGGTTGGGGACATTAAAGGTAGATTATATGCATAGGCTTTTAAAATGCTAGCTGTCTGTTAATGTGTGCCCCCAAGTCACTTTAGGGGCCCTGCTGCAATGATTGACCAAAGGTGGTGAGAAATGACATATAAGGTATTGATTGGAGAGAATAATCAAAAAATGAAGCGTAGTAAAAATGGGGACTAACTTGAGAGTGGTGTAGCTGTTTCCTTTCTAATTTTATAATATGTTAGGGAAAACAAATCTGCTTGAGATATTTAGGTTATGATTAGTGATGATAGGTGGAATACAAGAATGATGCTCTTAATTCAGACTTAGTAAGTATACCTTGATTTATAATCAACTTCTCCTTGGCATCATAATTTCAGAGTTGCTATGTCCAATTTGTGATTTCTCCATTTTGGCAGTGATTTCCTAATGTTTTACTTTTCTACCTTTTAGCCTCTATAAAGTAGCCGTAATATTTGTCAGTACTTCAATTAAAGCAGTTCCGTTTGTGTTGTGGATAATCCTTTAATTCAGGGGTGGGTAACCTGTGGCCACATGTGGCCTTCTAGGTCCTTGGGTGCAGCCTTTTGACTGACTCCAAGTTTTACAAAATAAATCCTTTTATTAAGGAGGTTTGTTCTGTAAAGTTTGGATTCAGTCAAAGGACTGTGCTTCAGGACCTAGAGGGCTAATTCATTTGTTTTGTAAATTTGGCCTTTGATATATTTCCTTACAGTAGAACATGGGTGTGCCAGTTATTTTTTTGTTTTGGGAGAAAAAAAACCTCCTTCATCTATAAAACATTTTCAGAAAAACAACCATCTTTTAGAATAACTTTTCAATTCTATCGTGTTCTTTTATAGAGACTTCAGGAAGAAATCACCAAGCAGTCTCCAACATTGCAAAGAAATGCTTTGTACATAAAATCTGTGAGTATAGTGGATTTAGCTTTTGCAATTTTTGCAATTTTTGTAATGTTGACAGTTCTCCAGAGTAATACAATGTTTGGGTAAATCTCACCATTAAGGAGTAAACAGCTTGTTCTTTTATAAAGTGAATGACTAAAGAGAATGTCTTTTGAGATATAATGCCATTTCTCCTTTTTCCTCAGTCCAAGATTAGCCGGCTGCCTGCTTACCTTACTATTCAGATGGTTCGATTTTTTTACAAAGAGAAGGAATCTGTGAATGCCAAAGTTCTTAAGGTTAGCTGATACAATAAATTATTTATATTGCCAAGACTAACTTATATTTGGGTGAGTAGGAGGGTAAAGAACCTACCACTAAAGACCCTTTCCCTATGGGATCAGTTTCTCCTTTGTCTTCCAATTCACAATCCTCAGGGAACAATTCATCTAGAGATGTAACCTCTTTGCAGATACAAAGAGTTAACAAGTAGAAAGGGAGGAAGTGGGGAGGGGTATGTGTCTGTGTGAATATACACACACATATATATTCCATTTGCCTTTCTACTGCCCTAGTCATTCAACTGCCTCTCATTTTGAGAGTGCCTGATGCTGGTGCCACAGTGGAAGTGGGGAAGGGGACCCTGTTTACAATTCCAAGAGCAGTGTGTTCCAGGAATAACGAACTGGCAGTCAGAAGGCATTTTTCCATAGACCCAATGTTATATTTGCAGGCTATGTCTCATCCAAAGTACTATTAGAGCCCTATTTTTAAGTATGTGATGATCAAAGCATCCTGCTCAGATGCCTTATCTCGGTTTGGAGGTGACCTTAGGTCCATGAAGGCTTTGCCAGTAAAGCTCTGATTTTGGAAGGTCCTACCAACCTAGAAAACCCTCGAATACGTGCACAGTGATGAATTTATGTATGTCTAGTCTAAGGACCCAACTAATTTTTGTTTGAGAGATTCATCACCAGTGTGGCCTACACGGTAAATGTTGGTTTTTATTGGGGTAATTATTGGGTTTTTTTTTTTTTTCCCCAAACCATAGCATCTTCTAAAGACCATCTACTGAGATGTAGAGGGGTCATAATTTGTATTGGTAAATGACGTATCCACCAAAAGAATACCACATATTATTAAAATATGGGTCAAATAGGTTTTTGTGAATTGACCCTAAAGACCTAGTTCTGTGAATAATATTGTTTGAATAATTGAATAATAATGTTTTTGTGGGAAAATTGCTAATGCCCAATTTATTTTAAGATGGGGGCAATCTATGCCGATAACCTGTTTTTTGGAACATGGCTTTTGTCTTAAAGAATTTCATGTGTGTGTAGAATACTGATTCTATTTTAGTAGTTTAGATTGAGGAGATAAAAATGTAAAATGATGAAAATTCCTTACTTCAACAAGATAGAACCTACGTACCACTTTGACTAATCCCAAGAAAGTAATTTCCAAACCAAAAAGTTATCTTCCCAATCACTTGTTCTTATTTTTGTACTTTTCCCCAAATTATTTTTGTGTTAGGTTAATGTTTTATTTAAACTCTCAAAAGTATGAATTTGAAAAATTTTGGTAAAGGTGAGCTCATATAATCAAAATTTCTACTGTCTTCCCCTTTTATCTTGTGAAGGGTATTTCTGTTGATTTTTTTCCAACAGTTTTTACAGTGTCCATTCACTCTGTCCCCCTCCCTGACTTTTTCTGTTTTTATACATAGGATGTTAAATTTCCTCTTATGTTGGATGTATATGAACTATGTACACCAGAACTTCAAGAAAAAATGGTCTCCTTTCGGTCAAAATTCAAGGATCTAGAAGATAAAAAAGTAAACCAACAGCCAAAGACAGTAGGTTTATTTTTCAATATTAGTCTAATATTTAAAATTCAGGGCCAGCAGCCAGTGGTTACCTTTAAATGACATTAGGTGGAGCCTAACCTGAACTTACAAATTGAATGTACTTTATTTATATAGCTTACATTGGTAAATATATATCTGACATAGGCCTTTAAAATTTTTTTTACATTCTTAAGAGATAAGGACTATTAATCTGGTATTAGGTCATGAGGTGTACTCCTTTCCTTATAGGTACAATATGTTTCTTTTTTTTTATTCTCACACTATCTGCAGTTTATAATTTATGTCTCCTTTCTTCTGAGGTTCTCAAAGCACTTCACAGAAACTCACTTAGTCCTTTCAACATGCCTGTAAAATAGGTATGTTACATTGTTTTTCCTTATGCAGTATAGGATTATCCCCATTTTACAGATGGAAATGAAGGTATAAAAAGTTGATTCATCCAAGGCCACTGAGCTCTCCATCTGCTAGAATGCCATGTCATAACTTTGTAGGATTGATCATAAAGTGGCCTGTGTGACTGTGTGTATGTTTTGTTCTTGTAGTTTTTATATAATGAAAATATACTTAAACCTAAGTCTTTTAAAGGTGGCATATATACCAACTAAACTAAATCAAATTGTGTAGATGAGAACTTTTCTTTCTTGGGATATGAAAGACTATTCTGTTGACATCATCTTCACTGTCTTAACCCCAGCTGGTTTTGAAGGAAATTATAAATTATAAAGTCTTAAACTGTGATTTGGCTGTCAGGGGTTTTTGTTTTGTGTTCCTCTCATTTATTGACTAATTTGGAATTTGGGGACATGTTCCTCATCCCCACCCCTACAAGTAAATATACTGTGCCTCCTCCAGTATAAAATACAGTGTATTTGGGGTTCCTATTTCCAACCAGTGGCTATTGCTATGAAATATCATTTTAAGTGCTTTGAGTTCTTGGATGAAAGGTATAAAAGAAGTAATGTAAGTACATCTGGTACATCTGTTTTCATTACTAAGGGAACCTGATTTTACCACTTAAAGGGTATGTTTTCACAGACTTGGTTTGAGGCAGGACAGTTATGATATCTTTATTTGTACGGTGTAAAAAAAAAAACTACTGTTTTCCATCTTCCAGGATTACTAATGGTATGCATTGGACTATGGTTTCCCAGTCCATCTCAGGTAGTCTGTTGCCACATATAACAAGATTCTTCCATTCTAGACTGCTGGTTTTTTGTTGTTGTTTTGGTTTCTACTTGGTATTTGAGAATATTAACCCTGGTAATTTATGATTCAGAATCACAGTAATATCTTTTTCTTTACAGTCTAGCAAAAGTGGTGGTGCACAGAAAGAAGTTAAATATGAGCCATTTTCTTTTCCTGATGGTAAGGGAAACTTTTTTTTCTGATTGTTTCTGTAAGCTCTGTTTTTGCAAACAAAAATACTTGTGGAGGTCAGCGACCTAGACTAAACTTGCTTTTGCTTGCTACTTCCCAGCACGGATTCTGCTTTGCAGTTAAAAAAGTCTCCTTTCCTTCTCCCACTTTCTGCTTATTTCCCACTTTTGTTGACATTAAGCCAAGAGGAGGGGCTATCTTCTTATTCCTTCCTGTCAAATCTTCAGCATTTTTTGTACCTCTCAAATAAATGCACTTCCGTGTTGTTTGTTAGCAGTGGTATAGGAGACAGCTAAGTGTCACAGTGACTAGAGTCCAGGACTTGAATTCGGGAAGATTTGTCCATATCCTGTCTCAGACTCTTCCTAGCTGTGTGATCCTGGGCAAGATTCTTGACCTCTCTAAACCTTAGTTTTCTCATCTGCAAACTGGCTCACACCTCACAGGGTTGTTGTGTCTGATGAAATAATATGAAAAATGCTTTGCAAATCTTAAAGGGTTTTATAAATGTTAGCTATTATTATTTATACTTACTGTGTATGTTTCCCTACCTCACTATGAACTCCGTGAGGGAAGATCTCATTCCTTCTTAAACTTGGTGTCTTCCCCCAGCTTCTAGCACAGTGCTTAGTACATTGTAAACCCTTAAATTTTGCAGATATTGTTTGAATTTTTGTTAGCCAGTTCATATCTTTCACTTTGCTTAAGACCTTTTTTGCATGGCTTTCTTGGTTAATCTGATGCCCCTTCCATTGTGATGGTCTGTATTAGAGGTGTCACACACATGGGCTGTGGGTCGCATGTGGCTCATAACACTCCTAATTATGGCCTGAACCAGATTAAAATGCAATTAGGAAGTATTTAACAAAATAATAAAAAAAGAAATAGGTGTGGTTTTTTTAAGTCAAACATGTGGCCTGTAGAGAGTCTTATGTATGTATAGTTTAGTGGCTCCTGTTTCTATTTGAGATTAACACCACTGGTCTATACTTTCTTTATGTGCTCAGTTCTCTGTTTTGCATCAAAATGCTTATGATGATGATAATAGCTAACATATAGTGCTCATTTTGTGCCAGGCTCTGTGCTAAATGCTTTATAATTATTTGTTACCCCCATTTTACAGATAAGGAAACTGAGGCAGAAGTTAAGTGACTTGCCAAGGCCCACACAGCTAATTAGTTTCTGAGACTGGATTTTAACTTAGGTCTTTCTTACTCCGGCCCATCACTGTTTACTGTGCCACCTTGTTCCATATATTCATTTACTTTCTCATTTATATGGGTGTACTTTTTTTTTAGATATTGGCTCTAATAACTGTGGTTATTATGACTTACAAGCAGTGCTAACACATCAGGGAAGGTCTAGTTCTTCAGGCCATTATGTATCATGGGTGAAAAGGAAACAAGGTAAAATATTCCATTTTTTTAAACCATAAAATAGTTTGCTGGAAACTATTGGTGTCATTTTTCAGTGCCTTGATCATCGAAAGGACTTTTATAATTATGCCTCTCCTCTCTCTTTTGTTATTTAGATGAATGGATTAAGTTTGATGATGATAAGGTCAGCATCGTTACGCCAGAAGATATCTTGCGGTTATCTGGTGGTGGAGATTGGCACATAGCATATGTTCTATTATATGGGCCTCGCAGAGTTGAAGTAATTGAAGAAGAAACTTCACAATAATCTTCATCTTAGCTATCTCTGACTAGGTGTGGAATAAATGTTGTTCATTGATCATTTCTAAACCCCAGAGCTTTAGAAGAAATTTTAGGTGGTTCTACGTTGTTTCCCCTCATGTGGAGCCAAGAGGGCGAAATCAGACTTGAAATTTGTTCCATGTATTAACAAGCAAAACTAAAAACAGGATACACAGAAAAGAGTTTATCTTTGGACTCTGCTGCCCGTATAAAGTAGCAGGCAGGAAGACTTTTTTTTTAAAAGGCTTATTTCTTGTGTAATTTTTTAAAAAAATTCTAAATGGAAATGCCTTTCAACCACTACCTTCTATCCTAGTGTTTAATTTCTCTTTCTGCCTTTTCCAGCCCAAGATTCAGCAAATATTTATTGCACACCTATTATTCCATCATTTGTTGTTATTCTTGCATGGTTCAAACCACCATTCAATAGCTGCCCATCCTTTTGCCTTATCTAACAAAGTTTTGCCAGAAGGTGGAAGGGAGAATGTTGCCCTTGTTGTGTAACTCAGTGCTGCTGCCCATAGCCCATGGAAACATGGCTACAATCAAGTATTTGTCCAGCCTGACCTGCTGACTCAGTCTGTTCTGTTGCTGGCATTTCATGACTTCAAAATAAATTGTGATCAATAACAGTACATATGACTGTAATTTTCTGTGTCTTTATAGTGTGGCTATACAGTCTTGTCGCTGTGCATCATTTATTAAGCTCTTAAACAAACAATGGCTATTTTTGATTTTCCCAAGAGGATCTCTTAACAGAAAAAGGTTTTTCAGGGATTCATCATTTTTCAGAACATTTGACTATTGCCCCATCTACACCCTGATTTGCAGTTTAAGAAAAAAATGAGAATTATTTCCACAAAAGTTTACTACAAATAATTGAGAATCTGTGTTCATTCCTTGGTTTAGCTAAAAAAAAAAATTAGCACACCATGAAATAACACGTGTCTTAAAATTGTCATGGCAATGATGTATCTGAGATACATTGTTTCAATTTGGCATCCATTTCAGTAAATTTGAATTAGCCAGTACTTGACTTAAAAGTTTCTTTAGGCCAGTGCATAGGTTCCCAAAGTGATCCAGGTGCAATTAGGAGGGCACCATTTGAACATGTTTCATCTGTTGTATAACAGTTAAAGTTGTAGTAGTCACATTATTTTCCAAACACACAAAATGCAAATTAAAACCCATCAGTGGTCGAGACTGCTGACTGGTCTTAACAAGCAAATGTTGGCAGGTGAGCGTGTCATGCATTGTCAGAAGTTTTTGTGTGCATTGGCAGGAATAAGTGCTTGTAATGATTTCTTTACAATATGATACTGTATTGTTATATGACATAATATTTCATCAAAATTTCAATGTAGGAAAAAACCTACAAATTCACAATTATTAAATTTCAGATCATTTTAAAAAATATCTTTTTGAAATGATGGAAATTAAAAAAAACTTAAAAGGGTTAAAGAAAGATTTCCAGGGAGGTGTTTTTTTTTTTTTTTGAAAAGGGGGCAGTAAGGTAGGTAAATTTGGAAACCTCTGCCCTAGTGAAACCCATTCCTTGTATTTTTTGCATTTCCATTTCTCCATTACTTTGATTAGTCTAATGACAAAATGTGATGTCATTCACACTTAAGCTACTTTTCTCCCCAAAAGTATTTTCCCTTGCTAGGTTCCTAACTATACTGAGCCATTGCCCTAGCCCCAACTGGGTTATTCCCCTTCTCAGTGGATTAGGTGGGTGGTGAGGGATTTACTTAGCAGCAGTCCTGAGGACTTTGTATTTGTCCAGGACAACTAACGACTTGCAATCTCAACGGCACTGAGGGAGCACTTAGTAGTTTGAATCAGCAGGAGTAAAGAAAGGATGAGGCTTCTAGCATCCTTTTATTCCTCAGTCATAATGAGGATGAAAATAAAATCTCCCTATGAAACTTTAATCTATCTCCATTGCTACAAAAATTCCTGCAACCAGCCCTATTCCACACAATCTTTTCTCTGTTTTATGTAGTTCATGTTGCCCAGATATGAAAGGTCAGAAAAGGCTAGAGCAATATTAAGTGCTTTACAGAGAGGGAAAGTGAAATTTACTTGTAATGATGCCTTATATTTACGGTGTCTGACTACAGATTTGCAGTCTCAGTGGCAAGGCTCTTACTTGATTCTGAGAACAACTCTGGTTGATAAAAGGCAGATTTTTTTTCTATTTGACAAACAGGATTCATATGAAAACAAAGTATATTAAAGGTAAAACAGGACTAGAAATATAGGTGTTGATAGCTAGGAGACTGCTTTTTATTAGATAAGGTGGCTTTAGGTGTTAAGATGACTGGTTCAAAATGGAGAATTTAGTAATATACCTTAAACTAAATTTGTTAATTTTAACTATCAGCATTTCCTACAGGAAAATAAGGGCTTTTACTTCATTTGATATAAAATGTTTCTCTTTGTTCAGGAGGTCAGTGCAGTCCAGCAGTATGCCTATAGGTATGTTAGCCAGTACCTCCGCTCTTTTACTTTGTGTTAAACATTTAAGCTACTATGGAGACAGACATAAGACGATTAAAAAATCAGCTTACCTTGAGGCATATTAGATATAACTACATTATAATGCTGCTGGAGCAAAGAGCAAGAAGAGAACTTGTCTAATGCCTTTATTTTGCAGGTGAAAAAAGGTCAATAGAACTTAAGTGACTTGGCTAAGGTCACAGTAGCAGAGTGGGGATTGGAAGCATTCCCTGAAACAGAAGGGTCATCTGGAAGATTTCCAGATTATTTTCAGTGCCTTTGTACCGTCACGAAACCCAGGGGCATTCAGATGTTACCCACTTCCTACTTGCCTTCAATCTGAGCACTGTTTACGGAACCCTGTTGAAAGAGCTGGTTAAGAGAAACTAAACTGACCAGTTTACAGAATAACCCAAGTAGCACTTCACAGTGAAGAAACCAGTCTAACCCGTACTGCTAAAGAGCCCAGATTCTACGGTGTAAATGTGAAGTGGTATTTATTATGGGAGCCCTAAGTAAGGTATATACATTAAAACAATCTCTTAACCTTTATGTAGGACACATTGGCTGGCAGTTCTAGATTTTCTGTCTTACCACTGAAAATATGATCTTACAGGTTTGTTTATCCATTTAACCTCGGGAAAAAACTACACATTCATCTGTGGCAATAGTTCCCTGTCATGCTAGTTCTCTTCTTCACACTTAGATACCTGAGGAAACAACTTTTTTATAAATAGGTATTTGCATGCATGCTTTGTAGGTATGATTATTCAGTTAACAGATAGATTAGAGTTTTCCCTATTAAGACAGACGCTGGACATTGTTTTGTTGTCATTAAAACACTAACCAACTGTACACAAATGTTATAAAAAATGTTTATTGTTTCCCAAAACAAGTGGATCTCTTATTAAATGCTGCTTGGTAACAAAAATCTTATCACAGTTTTAATTAAAAAAATATAATAAGAAATAAATTAACTACTTGTTTCAGTGTCATTAGTTAGACTTTCTGCAAGGTCGCTTAATCCAGATTTATTCAATGCATTAATGAGATTCTCAGGTGTTGCATGTATCCCCTCTTGATCCTGCCATGAAACTAGTAACTGCTTAGCTCTCAGCTTCACATCCTCACTGTCAGACTCAATCTGTCTTATATCAGAGTCTTTCATTTCTAAGTATGGAGCCAGTATTTTCCACTGTTCTCCCAGCTTGTTAGCAAACAGCTCTATTTGGTCCCCCTTTACAGGTTTGTCAAGCCGAACATCAGGACCTAGGAAAAAAATAAGGAAAGTCACACAATATTCTGCTTTTCAAGGTCATCCTGAATTCTCTTAGCTTCCTTTCTCTGTATTCCAAATAATGGTGATGCCATATGCCCTATATTCAAGGATTTGTAGTAGTCTATCAGTCCTTTCCTCTTACCTTCTGCTGTGAATAAACAACAGGAGAGACACCACCATTCGTTTTTAGCCTAATCTTCAGGCATACAAACTGAACTCTAAGTTTTTAGAAATCATAGTAATTACAGATACAGTATTCTCTGAAAGTTAAGGTTATTAATCTAAATTGGACTCCTGTGAAGATTAAATCAAGTTTTCATTATCATCAACAAGCTTCTTTCCTTAATCTCAAGTGAAAAATAGGCTTTCATGCCTTAGAAATAAATCATTTCGATTTTTTGTGTAAATTTTTAACCATTACTTTTTTACAAACATAAAACCTCTAAAAATTCATTGTACCAAATGTACTTAAATTTTGGTTTCTATTTCAAGTTTTTCTACGAATAAAACTTCTCAAGTTCATTTGGGGGGGGGGGGTTTCATTTATAATTTCCTTGCTGAAAGAAATGAGCATATACTCAAGATAAAATGGAATTAATCAAAAGCAACAAGTTCAATGACAGGATTCTGAGTAGATATGAAATCGAAGAAAGCTTCAGTTTTTAACAAGAGTTGAAAAGACAGAAGAGCTAACACGTACTCTCATTATTTTCCTTCAGTAAAGCATCATTATCTTCCTCATCTTCATCTTCACCTGTTTTTATTTCTTCAGAAGGAGGCTAAAATTAAAAAAGCAATCCTTTTAAAATTTCTTTTAAACAAAATGTACAGAAATTTGGAAGCAGTAAATAAATGTATAGTCAGAAGATTAGAATGCAGGATCTTTACTTAGTCAGTGTACTATATATACTATGTACCTCAGTAAAGTAAAAAAATGTTGGGAGTACAACAGAAGTTACACTTGAGTTTTTCCTTATTCCAAGGAGAATGACCTTTGAACTGGGAAAGACTGAATGGTTAGTAGGGGGTAGTCTAGGTGGATTTTAAGCTACTGACAATCAGTTCAAGTTACTAGGTCTGGATGAAGTCTATCTTAAAAGTACTCAAAGAATAGCAAATGTGATCTAGGTACCCACTCCTAAAAGATGATCGTTTGAGGTGAAAATCCCGCTGAATTTTGTACTCTGCCTTGGTCAGACCATACAGTATCTGGAACACTGTTTAGTCCTGAATCTCACATGCTAAGGGCACTGTAAAGCAGGAGAAATGAGAGGGTGGCTAGAATGGTGAAATGGCTTCAGGGAGCAACTGAAAGATATGTGAATATTTGTCCTGGAAAAGCCAGGGACTTGAGGGATTGAAAGGGATTGAACAAAAACTTATTGAGCTCCTACTATGTTGGGGATAAACAAGAAAAATGATCAAATGTATATGCTCTTGACAACATGGAAACTGTCCTCAAGTATCTGAAGAGCAGTTGTGGAAGAGCTGTTCTTAGCTCCAGAGGACAGAACTTCCAACCAGAGGATGAAAAATGCAGATGGAGAGACAAATATTTCTTGAACAATTAGAGCAAAATGGACTGGACCACTCTGGAAAGTAGCTGGTTCTCATTTACTGGGGAACTTCAAGAAAAGGTTGAATGATTGACCACCTGATCATGTTTAGCCATGGGTTAGATTAAATGGTTTCTGAGGGTCCCTCCCAGCTTTTATATTCCACAAACTTGCCACTTATGTGTGAGGGGATTAGGTTATTTTTTCATTATCTGTCTCTTTAAGAGATGAATTAAATTATAGTGCTACATAATGTGTCTAGAATTGACTGGGAATGTAAGATTGTTGAGGACAGTATGTTTTTGCTATTGCACAAGTGTCTGGCACATAGTAAGTACTTAATAAACCTTTGCTGAATGAATGGAAAGCACGAGGTGTGAATGAAATACATGGACGTCTCAGTCATCTGAATCTATGCTAGAGGCACAACAAAGAGGTTATATGATTTCTACCTGAATTTAAGGAAACAAAAATAAGTTATTTAGGAAAAGCTTGCAACAACAGGACCACAGTAATCCTAAATGATTTTTACTAGATTTTAAGCTCATGGTATTTTTAATAAAGATAAACAGCATATAGCATAGTCATATAGCTAACATCTTAAAAGTAGTTTTGAGGGCTTTGCAGATCACTATTTAAAGTACTTATGTACTTTAAAGTGCTATTTTTATGTACACTAACAGAAAGTTGGCCATTAGGTAACGCAACTCTTAATATACACGGAGATGATCTTAGGTGAAGAGAGGTTATGGTTTGTATTGCTGGAGGTAGAGCCCACATGGTTGAAGTCACAGATCCTTCAAGCAAATGAAGGAAGTACTACAGACACTTACTGCCAATTTAACACTTGAAGAAAAATGATAAAGACAGAAGTACTTACTGGCAACTCCTTGGCTAGTTTTATAACCATATTTTCTAGATATTCTGGTAAACTTTTAAACTGCTGGTTGGTTGGTTGGAAGAAGTGGGGACTGCGACGTGCTAACAGCCTCAGGGCTCTCCAGCCATAATTGGAGTTGTTCACGGCCCTATAAAAACAAAGCAGATGATATTTTCATCATTTATGGTTAAAATACTGAAGTATATCAAGCACTCCTATCCTCATTAATGTCAGAGCTGAAACACTGCTCTATATCATAATCCTATCTAACCCAGAAACACAGTTCCACCGTCTCTATTAGTCATCCTAATTCACAGGGACAACAGACATCAGACTTTAGAATCTACAGTCTTAAAGAGACGCACTATGTTTTTCAGAACACATTCAACTAGATTTCACTTAATCATAGTTTTAATTGAATACCTAGGGGCTTCTGCAACTACTTCAGTTCCTAGCTGGAGTCTCCCTAGAGTCTCAGGGCAGGAGTCACCAAACCCCCTCAACTGCCTTTCAGACAAATTGAACTGGCAGACATCGTAAATCCAGTATGTCCCAAACCAAATTCATCGTATTCTCTCCCTAAAATCTACCCCCGCCCCCATTCCTATCTTCCCTATTACTGTAGAAGGCAACACCATCAGTCAATCAATCAAACAATCAATCAATCAATAAATGAATAAAAAAAAAAGAAGGCAACACCATCCTCCCAGTCAGGCTCACAACCTCAGAGTCATCCTGCATTTCTCACTGCCTCTTACCCCACCCATATCAACTCTGTGGCCAAGGCCTGTTGATTGCACCTTTTTAACATCTCTCAAATATAACTCCTCCTCTCCTCAAACACTTCCGCCAATCTAGTGCAGGTCCTCATTATTGCAATAGCCCACTGGTGGGTCTACCTGCCTCAAATCTCTCTACTCCAATCCATCCTCCATTCAGCTGTCAAAGTGACTTTCTCAAAGCTCAGGTCTATGTCAATTTCTCCCTCCCCCTACCACCTCACCACTCCATAAACTGCAGTGGCTCCCTGTTACCTCCAGGATCACATATAAACTGCTCTGTTTGGCATTCAAAGCCTTGCATAACCTAGCCTTCTCCTCCCTTTCCAGGCTTTCTTACACTTGACTCCCTGACACATACTCTGATCTAGTGACACTGACCTCCTGGCTGTTCCAGGAACAATATATTCCATGTCTTGCTCAGGGCATTCCCTCTGGTTGTCTCCCATACCTAGAAAGCTCTTCCTCTTCCACTCTGACCACTGACCTCCCTGGCTTCCTTTAAGGTCCCAAATAAATTCCAATCTTTTACTGGAAGTTGCCCCAATCCCTCTTAATTCCAGTGCCAGGTTCGCTGTCTTGATTATTTATAATTTGTCCTGCATTTATTTGTTTGTATGTTGCCTCCTCCATTAGACTGTAAGCTTCTTGAAGGCAGAAATCGCCTTTTTTTTTTCATTTTCAGTGCTTAGCACAGTGCCTAGCACATAGTAAATAGTTAATAAATGTTTAGTGATTGACAGATTAACTAAAAAACTCCAACTTAACCATACTTAGCTAGACTACATTTATATGAACTACGTCAACTTGGAGAAATTTATGATACCTGAACCTGAATTTTGAATCCTAGTAATTTAAGCAGTGCCACTTCACAATTGTCATAATATAATGTTTTGTATTGTTACCTTTCTTCATGTCCTTCTCAATATCACCCACTTCATTTTTACAGATAAACTAGGGCAAAAGCAACCAAAAGCCACACAAGCAACAGAACAAAGCACAGAATTTTATTCTGATTTAAATCCGAGTCCATCAGAATGCTACTTCCCAATAAGCTATATCAGAGACATGAAAAACATGCATTTCAGTGTTATAGACCACAGCATTCCTGAAACACAGTAAGGTATAGCAGCAGAGAAAAAAATGATCCAGAGTACGCGAAAAGCCAAAAAGCCTAATATTTATGCGGCAACTCAATTTGTTTTGTTCTAAATCACAGGTTCCCAAAGTGGGTGATACTGCTCCCTAGAGGGTGCTGGAACAATGGTGGGGGGACAGTAGTAGCCTCAGGTACAATTGGGGGGCATTGAATAAAAATAAGGGGGTGGGGGAAGCATAAAGACGACAAGAAAATTTTGACAAACCATTTGTACATGTTTCATCTACTGCGTAACAGAGTTAAAGTTGCAATAATTACATTATTTTCCAAATAAACACACAAAATACAAGTTACAACTGATCAGTGGTCAAGTCCATTGACAGATCTTAACAAGCAAGTGTTTGCAGAAAAGCATGTACTATCGGGAAGTCCTGCATACACGGGCAGGAATATGTGATTGTAAAGACTTGTTTACAACATATACTATATACTATATGATGACATGATGCAATATTTATTGTATCATCAAAATTTCAATGCAGGAAAAAACCCACAAATTTGCAATAAATTATTAAATTTAAAAATATTTTATATTTTTTTGAAATGACACAATTTTTTTAAGCTATTAAAAGGGTTAAAGAAAATAGATTTCCAGGAGGGCATTGAGTAACTTTTTTTTTTAAAAGGGGGCAATAGGCCAAAGAAGTTTAGAAACCTCTGTTCTAAAATGATATCAGTCAATTTTTATTTAGGTACACTCAATGAGCATCCTAATGGAAATGAATTGTTTTAATGCTCATCTGATCAGTTCTACATTTTTCTTATTAACATGTAGTGCTTGATGATATTAACAAAGATTTAAATTTAAATGTATGAACAGATTTAAGTGTCTGCTATATAAAAAAAGACAAATGCCTAGTACAAGGGAGGTGATTTTGCTACTATACTCCATCTTGATCAGATACCATAGTGAAATATTATGTTCAGTTCTGCCTGCCATGTTTTAGGAAGGACTTTGTTGGAGCATATCTACAGGAGAACAACTAGGATATGGATGAGTCTGAAGGGTGATACTGAACAATCAGTTAAATGAACTGGGGGTGTTGAACCTGGAGAAAGACTTGACAGCTTTCTTTGATGGGTTACCATGTGGAAGAAGATGTTTTGCTTACCCTCTAGAGGTAAGCAGACCAGACTTAAAAGCAATGGGTAGAAGATGCGTAGAAGCAGGTGTCCATTAAATTAAAAACAAAAACAACACCCCCAAGCCTTCTTAACTGTTAGAACTGTACAAAGGGGGAATGGACTGCTTGTGAGGTAGTGAGTTTCCCATCACTAATTACTATCGGAACATGTTATAGAGTTATTTTTGTTATGTTTAGTCTGTCCTACACCCTGGCAGGTCTATGATCCTATTATTTCTGAGATTCACTCCCCTGCTCAAGAAATTTCCTTGTTGCCAAAGCAAGAAAATAAAGATTTTTCACATTATTCTTACTTATGCATTCTACTTTCTAGCCAAACTGGCGGACTTGTCTGCCACTCTTCCTCTGAATATTATTCTTTATACCTGGAAAGTGCTCTCTTTTCCCTAGCCCCTGTCAAGGTTCAGCTCAAGTGCTATGTCCTCTCTGAGGCCTCTCCTGACCTCCTCAGGTGTCATTGCCCTACTCCCACCCCGATTACTTTGTATTTATTCTGTATTGACTTATCTATGTACAAAATGTTTCTTTCCTGTGGAAGGTGTGCTCCCTGAGAGCAGACATGGTTTTGATTCTGTCTTTGTATTTCTAGAGCCTAGTATGGGTGGCTATTACATGGTAGGCCTTAGTAAAGCTTAATGAATTGAAAGTGAATGGTACTACCATATGAAAGATTTCTCTAAATCACACTAAGAGAAATTACAAAACAAAACAACTCTAAGGTTTCATCCCACATCTTGCAAATTGGCAAAGAATGGCTAAGAATAGTGAATGTTGAAGGGGCTGTGGACAGATAAGACATATCTAGTGAACATGTGATTTGGTCCAGAAATTCAAGAAAGTAGTTTGGAATTATGCTAAAAATAAGTAATTAAAGTGTATATATACTCTATGACCCAAAGATCCCATTACTAGGCACATAACTCAACAATGATTATAACAACAATAATGATGATAATATTAAAGACAGAAATCAAGGTTGCATTATACACCAAAATGTGCATAGTAGCAAAGAAGTGAAAACAGAGCAGATATCCATCCATAGGGGAATAACTAAATAAATTATACATGAATATAATGGAATATTACCAGATCATAAGAAATAAAGAATAAGAATTCAGAGAACTATGAGAAGACTTATATAAAGAACACGGCAAGACTTACAGAAAGTGAGGCAAAGTAGGTGGAACCAGGAAAACAATATATACAACGATAATAATCTAAAAGTAAAGAATTAAAAAAGAAAAATATCTCTAATTATAATGACTCAGACTGAGCCTAGAGAAGAAATGAAAAAATGCATCTTCCCTCCCTTGCTTCTTTACAGAGGTGGGTGACTCAGTGTGGAATATTACACCAGTCAATGTGTTTCTTAGTTTGACTTGTTTCTTCCCTGCCTCCACATTTCTTTTATTATTTGTTATAAGGGATGCACACTGTTGGGGAGGGAAGGCAGGGAGGGATACATTTGGAAATGATGGAAAAACAGATATGCTGGTAAGAAATTTTTAAAAGAAGAAGCTGAATTATATAGGTCACTCTGCTAGGCCCTTGGCGTGGGAGGGAAAGGTGGGGGATACAAAATGTGCATAACACATGGTGCCTGTCAACCTTACGGAGTGTAAGAATTAAGAAATGGGATATGAGACAAAAACAGATAACTATAATACAAACTGGAATATATAAAACAAAATAGGAATATGTATAGGAATATAATTCAAAATAGGAATATTGTTTTGCACCTCTCTAACAGACATAACAGTATATTAAGTTGGCAGGTAAGGGATATAAAAGCCATTACCAAATGCAGTGGACAAGATCAGGGCAGGGTTTATAGAGGAAATGGGGTCTGAGATGGGCTTCACAGGATGGGCAGGAATACAACAGCAGACAAGGGAGAGGGAGAAAATTCCTGGAGGATGAGAACTAAATAAGTTATTGGATCTAGTGATTAGGTCATTATATTCCAGGATTACCAATTTCAGCATAGTGGTGAGGACAGAAGTTAAATTGCAAGGATTTGTCAAAGACAGTGTAGATGAAGGCATATAAATATTCAGTAAGCAGAGATGACTTCCTAGAAATTTGGTCATGAAAGGAAGGGAATAAGAGAAGGTAGAAATGTCAAGCTGTTTTGAACTAAGAGCTGACCATATCTGAAAAAAGATGAAGCCAGTAGAGATGGAGAAATTGAAGATGCATTAAAGGGAAGCTGGACATTTGAGTAACACCTTGGAGTAGCCTGGAAGATTGAGATGTAGTCAGAAGGAATATGGCCTTAATGAAGATACAATGAGGATAATATACTCTCAGAACTGGAAGGTTCTCAGAGGCCATCTACTCTGTATGTGAATAAGAATCTCTTTTCCAAGTCAGGTTACAAGTGGTCATCCAACCTCTTGTTGGAAACATACAACGAAGAAGAAACCCCACTACCTCCTGAGGAGGCCTAGACCATTTCTGGATAGCTCTAGTTGGGAGGAGACAGGCAATCAATTAATCAACAACTATTTATTAAGCTTAATATGTGCAACCAGTATATAAATACAATGAATGAAATAATGCCCAACTTGAAAGGAATGCCTAACTTCTCCATTTTAATGGGGAAGATAAGCAGTAGATATATAAATATATAATGAATAACATAAAGAAAATTAAGTACATAACACTTAAATATGAGGTAGTTTGAGTTGGAGGGGACTAGCAGTTGGGGGAAGTCCAAAGAGGCCTCATAAGGAGATGATGCCTGAGTTTCACCTTTTTTTTTTTTTGAGGGGGAAGGCAGGGCAATTGGGGTTAAGTGACTCGCCCAAGGTCACACAGCTAGTTAGTGTGTCAAGTGTCTGCGGCCGAATTGGAACTCAGGTCCTGACTCCAGGGTCAGTGCTCTACTCACTGAGCCACTTAGTTGCCCTCTGAGTTTCATCTTAAAGGAAGATGAGTAAAATAATTCATTCCCATTAGGATCTCCATTAAGTTTAAATACTCAGAAATAGGAACCAATACCATTTGAGAGAGTTCATTTAGAACAAAACAAATCGAGTCGCCATATAAATGTCAGGTTTTTTTTTTAAATGTGCTCTGGGTGATTTTCTTTCTCTGCTGCTATGTCTTACCATGCATCCTGACATGTTTCAAGGGCAATGCTATATATAATGTGCTGAAATGCATGTTTCTCATATCTCTGAGTGTTACCTTTGCACTCCTTCTTCCTCTCAATTATTGGGAATGGCCAGTGCAAAGGCTCAGAGATGGGAGATTGGAGCAACATGGAGGAGGAACAGAGAGAAGGCCAATTTGGTTATACTGCAGGGTGCAAGAAGGGGAGTAATATTCATTGAAGGGGAGTGATATTCATTGACACTGGAAAGATAAATTAGGGCCAGGAAGCATGGTGTGTGGACAGTCAGCCTCCTAAAATATCTGGGTTCAAGTGCTCCCGTTGCCATATGCTTGCTGTGATCCTAGGTAAATCACTTAACCTAACAGTGCCCCAAGGCTACTCTCTATCAATTTCTTAAATGCCTAGTATCTACCAGGCACACTGCTAAGCTCTAGAGATACAAGGACAAAAATGAAACAATCCTTGTTCTAGATAAACTTACATTCTATTCTGTTGGGGGCGACAAATGCACATAAGCACGTACAAAATATATGTAAAATTTAAAATTTTTGAGGAAGGAAGGCACAAGTAGTCAAGGAGACGAGGAAGACCTAATTCAAGAAAGACGGCAGTGAACAGTTATGAAAGAAACAAGAATCCCAAGAAGCAGAGGAGCGGTGAGAGAGTGATCCAGAAATAGGGGGCAGTCAATTACTGCCAAAGCCTCAAGATAGGTAGTGCAGTAGATGGGAGTGCTGGGCCTGGAGTCAGAAGACCTGCATTCTATTGTGACCTCATGACCCTGGGCAAGTCATTTAATCTCCCTTTGTCTCAGTTTCCTCATTTGTAAAATGGGCATAATAATAGCATCTATTCACAAGGTTGTTGTGAGGAATAAATGAAATATTTGCAAAGCTTAAGTTTGGCTGGATTAGAGAGTAAGGGGGAGGGGAGTAATATATAATAGGACTGGAAAGGTGGGTTGAGTCAGGCTACGTAGAACTTTCAAAGCTAAACAAAGAGAACTTATGTTTGATGTCAGATGCAATTGGGACCCTTTGGAGCGACATGGTTAGACTGATTCTTTAGGAACACTTCTTTCACAGTTGTCTGGAAAATGGACTGAAGAGGGGACAGGTGAGGCAGAATAACAAGTTGTAGATGTATATTGATAGAGAGAGCAATTTCCTCACTGGGAGTTCCCCATACCAAGAAAATCACAGATTTGGAACAAGGAAAACAGAAACATTTTTAAGAAATTTTACTCTATATTAAGTCTGAATTGATCTCTCTGTAACTTTTACCCACTGCTCTGAGTCACATCATTCTCTATCCTATTACTTCTCCCCACCAAGTATCCTATCCTCTAAGCCAGGGGTCAGCCAACTATAGTCCAAGGGCCAAATCTGGTCTACCACCTGTTTCTGGATGGCCTGTGAAGTAAGAATTTTTATGTTTTTAAATACAGTTACATCGATGTAACTTTTAAACTTATTTAAAAAAAACGTTTAAAAATGTAAAAACCATTCTCAGCATGCGGGCTGCAAAAAAAAAATATTAGGTGGCAGGCTAGATTTGGCCTTGGGCCTAGCAATCATCCCTACTTCCTTCAAATGATCATCATGTAGGATGATCTTGAAGTCCTTTATCATCCTGGGACCCTCTGCATGCTTATCAATGTACTTACTAAATTATGGTGTCCAGAACTGAATAGGATATTCCAGATGTGGTCTGACTAGAATCAACTGCCCACTCTTCTGTCCTAGATATTCTTCCTCTTAACAGCATGCTAGGTTTTTCTGACTGCCTTATCACAACGATGATCCATGTTGACCTTGCAATCCACAAACATTCCCCAATCTTTTTCAGACTACTTGTTATGTAGTCATCATGCCCCCATTTTATACTTTTGATGATAAATTTTGAATCAAAATCTACAATTTTACTTTTACCTGCCCTGGTTTTTATACTCAGTTCTGGACACCACATTTTAGTATGGACACTGACAAACTGGAGAGCATCCAATTGTGAATGGGACTAGAAATTATGATATCGAAGGAAGGTTCTGGGGGTATTTAGCCTAGAGAAGAGAAGAAGAAAAGGATCAGGAGAAGAGGGAAGAATATGATGACTATTTTCAAGTACTTAAAGGGTGCTCATATGGAAGGTGGATTAGGTTTGTTACGCTTGACCCCAGAGGGCAGAACTAAAAGCAACAGATTGCAATAAAGCTGATTTAGACCTAACTTTGGGAAAAACATATCAGTCATTAGAGCAATCCCAAAACCAAAAGCAGATATGCCTCATGGAGTGAGTGATGGGTTCCCCTCACTTGAGGGTCTTCAGTCAAAGGTTGGGTATTTGTTGGGGAAATATGTTTTGGGCTGGGGCTGCGTGCCTTCCAACTCTGGGACTGGGTGATGAGAGTGAACGATATTGCTGCTGGGAAGTTTTAAGAAGTGGGATGGGAATTGTAGGGACTAGTCTTAGTGAATCAGGAAACTAAGGCAGCTGCTATCAATATGGAACTGTTGGATATAGCTTGAGAAGGTGCAGTTTGTATGGAAAATGACAAGAAGGGGAATCTCTAAGAGAACAGTAGAATGACTACTAAGTAGCAATGATGGTACTTGAGAAGTTTCACACTGAAATTGCAGAGGGCAAAATTAGCAGGTGCAGACTTGGGAGTGGCCAAAAAAGGCTTAGCCTCAGAATCAGAATCATCAAGATTAGGAGTTACTTTCCTCAAATCAGTGCTCAATTCACGGGAGCATACTACTCTCAAACTTATATCATTTAGGCATTTTCAAAATTTCCAATTGTACCCCCCAAAAAGATGTCTTGTTCTACATGAAGGGCACCACCTGTACTCTCAGCGTATTTTGTAAAATTTTCTTGTCAGGACCAGTTCTACCCCTGTATGTTTAATGATGATAGCAAAAGAGTCATCTCATTGAGAACATGAAACAACCCCAACATCCAAGATATCATTACTCTAATGATTTACAAGATGGAAAGTTTTGTCTGGAGACCTAAATTCTTCTGAAGATGGAAGGAAATTTAAAATTACACCGTGGGAAACATTACTTACTTATATTCATTTTCAACCATATTTTCTGGGTCTGCCTGCTCAATGGCTTCTTCAAAAAATTCTTCTAAAGTTGGCATGTATTCCCTGTTCATTGGAAAAAGAATTCCAAGATTTCATATTTTTAATACTGTTTCCTTCATATATATGCCTTATTCTTTCTCAAAGGGCATCTTATCTTACTGAGAAACTATGGAAATGGAAGATTTTGATTTTATCTACAGTTGTAAAGTCTTTTTTTCTCTTAGGTACAGGGGCTCATAGTCAGGGGTCTGTGAAATTTCTAAAAAAATATTTTGACAATTACATTTCAGTATAATTGGTTCTCTTTGTAATCCTATATATTTCATTTTATGCCTTTAAAAACATTATTTTTGAGAAGAGGCTTCAGCAGACTACCAAATGCATCTGTGGCACAAAAAATGTGAAGAACCTCTGCTTTAGTAAATGTCCCCAAACAAGCATTCCACTGGTTTAACAAAGATATGTATTTTTTTCATGGGGGGGTGGGAGTGGGGAAGAAAAGGGCCAATGAGGGTGATAAGAAAAGGAAAGAAGAATCTGGTAATCTTTTTTCCTGAGTCCAGATTTCAAAAGGTACACTGAATAATTCAACTCTTGTATAACCTAAGAGCTATAAAGTTTCTCAATATCCTGCCACTCATAAAAACAAAGTCTCTCAGATTTGGGGGTAAGGTGTCATAAAATATTTTCCAACCTGAAATTTTTTTTTACCATTCAGAGTTAATATCAACCACACTACTATCAAGGGTTTAACTTTCATTCTTATTTTAGACCTTTATTATCAAGGTTAAAGAGCATCATTTGGGCACTTTGTAAGTAAAATACAGAAATGCAAAACTGTCAAAGAAAATTCTGATGTATTAGATAACTAAGTAAATTACCTCAGATGGTCAGAATACTGAGCTTTCCCAAAGCAAACCAAGTACCTCCCTCAATGAATCAGTTACAAATACCACACAAACCCTTAACTTGTGGCTTATAAGATTTCATAAAATCTTAGCATCACTATTTTGCCTACCTCAGACAAAGCTGGAAGGATTTGATACCTGAAAACCCAGGTTTTCCTGTTTGTTTTCTTTTTGTTATTGTTGTTCGCAACAATATCTTAAAATTTTTTTCTTGTGGTTCAAAGCTTAAAAAAAGACTGAGGCCACTAGGAGAAGAGTCATGACTTTATTCCTGTTAAGGTCACACAGAAATAGAACAATTTTCACTTGCCTGTTCTCTGATTTACAAGCTTCCATGTTATCAGGACAGAGATTCCAAAGCTTTGTTAGCTCCTCACTGAAAAGCAAAAGACAAAAATACCCCTATAATTATCCCAGTCAAAAAATACAATGATATCAACAAGGCACTCACTTCTGTAGGCTTAAGCCATCTTAAAATAAAGACTCATTAAAAAATAAAAAAATGTGCAGAATACGATGGTTCATGCTAAAAAAATAAAGTTCACAAAGGGCCAGAACCATGACTTTTGAATATTTGCTTAAAGTTTCTAAGGAAATACAAGTTTTCAGTTAACCACACTGATAATACCTTTATACTAAGCAGTGAAATCATTTCTCCCTATGTCATCTTTTGGGAGAAACAGGAGCAGGGACAGTATTTGAACACATTAATTCTTCTCAAACGTATTCATGAGCACAAGCAGCCCAGCGATCATGACAACCTAGCACAATGAAAGTAAAGTGGCTCAATGTGGCCCAAAATTCAACAAGAGACAGTGCAGAAAGAATCCACAGGCTTTCTAAGCAACCTCCAAAATAAAGGCTACAGCGGTTGCAGGATCAGCATGATAAGGAACGTAGTTGTACTTGGTCACTCTTATAGAAACAAACAAGTGATGTTTGACAGCAACAAACTATAAAAATTCTGTAACAGTACCTTTAAAAAGCAAACATATCAAATATACAGTTACCAATCCTGGCCCAGATATGAAGACAAGCTGACCTACTTTCCCATCAGAATTTTTTTGCTGGATCCTTTTCCCAGGAAATCCTCCGGCGCGCCTCTCTTTCGTACGACTCTTGTAGGCTTGGATTCTGATGGTCTACGGCAAATAGAATGTACACTATTTTTGGAATTATACGTGGTTAGGAAAAGTGAAGAAATTTTAGATCTGATAAGGAAATACGTTTAGGACACTTTTCTTAAGATGAAAGGTTTTACATTTATGCATTACACTGCTTTAGATGAGAACTACCACAATTTGCAAGAAATTACATAAAACAATTCAATAACTAACAGGACAGTTTTGTTTTGGGAATGTCTCAAGTGAGAAGTAACTAATGGGCAAAAAGAAAGGAGCTAATGCATTGAAGTGAATATAAAAGGATGTCCCCATACGCCATTCCTCCTGTCTCCCAGTTTTATAACCTCGGTGTTATACGTGTCTTCTCCTTCTCCCTCACCCCACATGTTCGATCTGCTGCCAAATCTTAACATTTGTACCTCCATAACATCTCTCACATCTGATCCTTTTTCTTTACTCATACAGGTACCACCACTGTAGTCTAGGCCCTCATCATCTCTTGTATATACTACTGTAATGGCCTCCCAATTCGTCTCCCTACCTCAAATCTCTTCCTGCTTCAGTCTGCCCTCCACACAGCTGCCAAAATTATTTCCTAAATGCAGCTGTAACCATATCACCCTCCTGCTCAATAAACTTCAATGCCTCCTTATTGCCTCTAAGATCACATATAAACCATCTGGCTTTTAAAGTCCATCACAACCTGACCTTAACCTAGCCTGTCCTCCTCATTATAGATTACTTTCCTTCTCATACTCTAAGGTTCAACCAAACTGGGCTTCTTCCCATGCACTCTCTCCCCCATCTTTGCGCCTTTGCAATGCCCATCTCCTATGCTTGTAATACATGCCCCTCCTCATCTCTGCCTCACAGAATTCCTCTCTTCAGGGTATAGTTCAAGCACCATTTTCTTTCTTTTTTTTTTAATTTTTTTTTTTTTGCAAGCACCACTTTCTAAATGAAGTCTTTCATAATCTCTCTGACTTCTAGTGCCTTCTTTCCCTATCTTATATTTATTATATTTATTCTGTCCCTGTCCTTTCCTCATAGGAATCTTGGACTCAGCTCCTGGAACAACTTGGGCTCTTAAAGGTGAGCATTTGCCTTATATGGCATAGATCTAGGTCTCCACCTCACTTCCTTGCCACCAACTCCAAACCACACCACTGCATTAATGGCCCTCCCTCTTTCCAGTCTCCCATTAGAATGATGAATATAGAAAGCATGGAAAGACCTACATGAACTCATGAAAACTGAAATAAGGAGAATCAAGAAAACTGTGTGTGTGTGTGTGTGTATGGGTACATGTATGTATAACGATTACATCAAAGTAAATGGGGAAAAAAACCCAAAACAGCTGAAGATGAATGATGAGAAATTGTAAAGAACAATCTTGGCCTCCAATACATTAGGGGGCTATCTAGGCAGTGTAAAAACAAAGGATATTAATAAAACCTATTGAATTGAAAAGGATGTAAGCACCCTGAAGGCAGGTATTATGTTGTTTGCTTGTATTTGTATCTCCATCTCTTAGCACACAGTATACACTTAATAAATGCTGACGTTCTCTCTCGCTCACTTTTTCTCTCTGACCTCGCCCCCCCCACCCACTCTGTTCCCCTAACTTCCCTCCTTGCCATCTCATTTTCTCCAAAAGAATGTAAGCTCCTTGAAAGAAAGGTTTCATTCTTTGTGTATATATCTTTTCTAGGACCTAACCCAATGATTCACACCATAAATCCCTGCTGACTGATACAGAAAACTCTGCCACACATATCAGTTACATATCTATATCTATGTATATATGTATCTATAAAAATCCTATTCTCAAGTGTTATTGGGGCATGCAGGCAATCCTAAGGTTTCTCAAAGGCTAGGCCAGTTGAATATAAGCTTTTGGTGATTTCCACCATGCTTTAAAGACTTTGAATATATAGTCCCAGTAATAGACAATGCTTGTTTTCTGACAATGAACCTAATTAAGTGCAGAGAGGTTCACCAGAAGTAAACTTGTCAGTTGGTGATAAATTCTCTGATCATAGAAACACACGAAAAAAAGAAAAATGCAAAATGGTCCTCAGTTCAGTGCAACCTCTTTTAGCTTCTGCTGTAATTGTAGCAGGATGGCAGAAAGGGGGAAAGAGAGTACTATGTATCATAAACTTTAAATTGTTTATAAATAAGCCTATAACTTCTGGTGTGCTAAATATGAGACCCTTGTCTGATGACTTACGAGTGGACATTCTACTAAAGGAAATGACTCACGTCATTCAACTGTCTTGCTATCTTGGGTGACTAAATATTTTTCTGAATGTAAGTGATCTTATGCATGCCACACAGCTGATAATCATCAGAGAGAGAAATCTATTCATTTACTGATGTTAAAAGTAAACAAAATAACAGACAACACAAGCTACTATTTTCTATGAAATTTAACATATATATATATCAGTCACCATAAACAGGGGGCAAAAGGGCTTATAAATTGCCTCAACCACCAAACACTTGGTATGCTTATCAAATGGCAACACAAATGAAAAGACATGGCAGCCGAGAGTAATGCTGCTTTAAAATAATCTGCAAATTCTTGAAGAGGAAGATGCAAGATTATGAGCATAAAACAGTAAGAAATAGCGGAGAGAAAGACAAGTTTACAGAAAGTTTTTAGACTGAATTAAGCTCGATCATTCTGAGAGTAAGGGTGAAACTGGAAGCAGGACAATAAACACATAACAATGGAAAAGATCTGTCAAGACTTTTATAACTATCTTCTCCATCAACGATACTAGATCCATCCTATTTGGACTGGACAACTTTTAAATACCAGTATTCTTAAGTTGATGCTATATGGCCAACAAACACGGAACAGCAGTGTTCAAAGAATTAGAATTACAGATCACTCAACAATTGAGAAATGTGTAAAATGTATATATGGCTACATTGTAGCATTTTAGCAACAAAGAATTACTAGTAAGATGCATAAAAGATCAAGAGATATATGACTAAAAGAGGAAGTGGACTAGTCATATAATAAAAATAAGGAATAACAGATGGATACCCCATGTGTTCTACTAGTATCGAAATAACATCAAGACAGATAGAGGAAAGGCCTCTAGTATTTTGGGTGGACTCTCTATAGAGAACATAGTTAGAGGTGAGAGATATACAAGAGTTGCACAGAATGAGAAGATATGGATGGTTTGTAATCTTGTCTTGTGGGAATACTCACATTTATGAGAACACAGATGTATCAAAGTACGTAAGGATATTTTAAAAAATTATACATAATGGAAAAATCATCATCTTACACAATATATAAAAATACTTTTGATATTCTTATTGTGGTTTTTACCTTTCTTTCACAAAACTTGGACAGCCTTCATTTTTCCATGAGTTCCAATTTTCTTCAGTGTTTAATATATGCTAGAAAAAAATACCCAAATATGATTGACATCTGAAGAATGGAAATACTTAAAATTCTATATGGTATCAAAAATAACAATAATATAAGATACATACCTCTACCATTTTTGAAAATCTCTCTCCATCAGGGGGGTTTTCAGATAGTAGCTGTGATCAGAAAGCACACACTAAGCTTTCAACAACGTTCTGCATCATATGAATGGTTTATAGGCAGAGACCCCATAAAAGTATTTGTGGTCCCGTACCTGAACTAATGTTATCCTTATTTTCCTATATGAGGCTGAAACTGCTAAATCTAGTTCATAAAAGAGAAAACTCCAAATTTCCAAGATTTTGATCACTGATGGCTTGTACTGAACTTACTTGATAGACTGATTTTGTAGTATCTTCAATCCACAGGGATTGTTCATCAGTTAGAACATAGTTTGAACTAGAAAAGAAAGCAAAAAAGACCACGAAAGAAAAAGATGTCAAATTCATGGCCCACAGCACTCCCTAGTGAAGCCTGAAAAAGATTAAAATGTAATTGGGAAATATTTAACTACAAGAAATAAAAATACAATAAAACAGACAATATTAATATATGGTTTTCTAAGTCGATATGCAGTCTGCAGGGATCCTTTATGTTCAGTTTAGTGACTTCTGTTTCTATTTCAGTTTGATACACTGGCTAAGACAGAGTTTATATATTTGCTTTAATATATATGTGTGTGTATACATATGTATGTATACATATATATGTAACAATATATCTGCAAGTATAAAATGTAACTGTAGCAAATGTGACAAATGATGCCTGGAAGAAGTTTTCCTAAATTTATTGCATCCTGAGAGGTAGCATGGTGTACACTGTATAGACAGCCAGCCCTGGAGCCAAGAAGACTAGGCATGGTTCAAGTGTTGCCTCTGATACACACCAGTAGTGTGTAATGAAGTAAATTGTTGTTGTTCAGTCATTTCAGTTGTGTCTGACTCTTGGTGACTCCACTGGGATTTTCTTGACAAAGATACTGGAGTAGTCTGCCATTTCCCTCTCCAGCTTATTTTACAAATGAGGAAACTGAGGCAAAGAGGGTTAAGGGTCACAATGCTTGCTTCTGGTTGTTTTTAGTATTGAAGAAAGGAGTTTCCACACTGGAACTTTGTCATAATAATGAAATCAAAGATGAGCCCACCCCATTACATTTTAAAAATAGAATATAAAATCTATACAGTTACATATTTGTGAATACTATACTTTGTTTTTTATTTTCTTCATTGAATTCATAGCCATTATCGCTAAAACAGTCAGAGAAGCAACAAGAGCATAGAGACACAATTCACTTTTGTGACTTTATGCTGTTGGTATTTAGTAGGAATTTGTTTTTCCTCTTTTCTGTAGCAATGAAAAGCAGATATACAAAAAAATCTACCTGCCTCTGATAGAAGCAGCTCAAAAAAAAATAAACATTTCAACCATAACAATTTCAAGTATAATCTTATTATGTTTACGTGGTTACTAGTTCTTACTGATAGTCTGACTAGTCGGGGGACTGCTCAGTTGAGGAAATCAGCAGGAGCAGTTAGGCTCATTACCAGTGCTCACAGTAATACTACACAGGCTACTGCCTGTAGTACAAGGAGCTGTGATTCTCTCACTTCAATTATAGACATGACAACAGGGAAATAGTTTAACTGACGCTAGAAATGCTTACATTGGAAAACACTTCTTGATTAAGTTTTATGAGACTGAAATATGTAAATAAAGGAAGCTAAAAAAGCTACTTTATCTGGAGATAATCTTAAGATTTTTTTTTGGTGAGTTGGGTTGTCAAATTCATGGCTACTGAGTTAGGCCATGAGCTGGCTTGGGATATAAGGCTGGAGTTGCTATGGAAGAAGTATGAATGACAAGGCCCACAAGAGAAGACAAGCTGAGGTAAAAAAAACAATGAGACTACTATTCTGACCCGAGTTGGGTCAGAATAGGTATAGGGATACAAGGCTATTCCCTAAGGCTAGATCTAGAACATTCACCTACCAGTAAGAAATGTACTCTCCCAGAAAGTTCAGAGATCCCCATTGGTCAGGAAGAATATTAACAGATTGCATTAAAAGACAAATATAAAAGCACATACTACAGATTGTTAGTAGGAACATGTATTTGGCCTTTGGTTCCTAGATCTGCCCATTTAGATGTGATCTTTTCCTGGAAGTACTCAGATCCTCATATTTAGGGCTCATGGGTTCTCCAAACCAAAAGTGGTCACCAGTTTCTACCTTACCCATCTTGGGAAAAGGAAAAGTACACTTCAGATCAATCATCTATATAACTGGCTCTAGAGAGCTAGTTCCCAAATTATCCAGAGTAGGAGAAATAACTCAAATAGAATATTAACATATATGTCATACATTTACTATAATTCAATCCTTAGAAATCCATTTCCTTACAACGGCAATACAATTTTGGATAAATAAATCCCTGTTCTCTAGTTTTTCTGGCAGACACCCTCAATTCCCTAGGGATTAAAGTAGCAAATATCCGCTGCAAACATATGGTTGCTCTGTGTTCCTTATTCACAAAGGGGCTCTTAGATACAGTGGAAAGAAGAAACAGTAGGCAACCTAGGTCCAGTTTTACTTACAGCTAACCTCATTTTGTAATTCTAGTTATATTTTTCAGGCTTCTGCGAATAAGTAAATTAATAATTACAATAAGCTTACCTTTTGAATTTCACTTGCCCCTTAAGATACTGAAATAAAATGAGATACTGCAGAAGGATGTGACGACGAAAGTTACTATCACTCAGCTGTAAATCCATAAGCTATACGCACACAAAAGACAAACACAGGAGAAGAACAACAATATTTACTTTATGTATGTAAAAGTCAAACTTGGCCTAAATTTATAGTTTTCTGCTACAGAAAAGTAAGATGAATAATACAACAATGAAGAATTCATTGAAAAAATATATTGGCCTATTTCTTATCATGCATATTTATCAATGACTAGCAATTTTTTGTATCCAAAGTACTGAGAACTGGGCATATACTGAGCAGAGATCTTAAGTTTCAGATGAAAATCAACAAGTATGAACTTCATCTTTTAACAAAAAAGGAAACCAGGTAAAATACAGTATTTGTATAGATAGCTAGTGGAAAGATTTAGATGTCTAAAAATGATGTTTCTAAATAGTCTATTTTATTTCTGGATAGCTCTAATTTTTACACAGTTTTTTCTGACATCAAACCTATAGGGCCAAAGAGAACAAATCTAAACCTTTTCCCACATAACAAGTCTCTAAATATTTGAACACTCCTTCCTCTATACTCAAGTCTTTTCTTCTCCAGCGTAAATTTCCCTGATCAATCTTCATATGTTCTCAAAGCCCTTCACCTTCTTGGTTGCCTTTTTCTCTTATAGGCAGTTTAAGATTATTACTATGTGACCTTCAGGAAGATTTATACATGGGCTTTACTCTCTTCTGTAAACCAACAGAACTGAACACATCTGTAATGCCCCTTCCAGCTCTGAAATTCTGTCAGTTATGAATTCTTGCCATTTCTGGCTCTCTTCTAAAACAAGTATACTTAAAATGCTTTTCTTATAAATGAAAATAGCAAGACTTCATTAATTAGACTTTGTGATAAGAAAGAACTTTCAAAACAGGCCTTAGGTGGAAAATTAGCTATGCAGTATTTGTAAATAAAGGTTTTGCCACATAAGCTGTGTAAATAAGTTTAAAAAGAAATTAACCTAAAATTATTTTCAAGCACTTGAGAAACCACTTATGTTTAAAAAAAGCAACTTACAAAAACAAAATATTTACTTAGTGTACATTCCTAAAGACTTTCTTAGCCTAGTTTAAGTAATATGGAGGTTCAAAAGAAATTTCTAGCCCAATTAAAAAAAACCCAAAAAACATGAAATCAAACCAATCTTTCCTAGACATGTCCATCCTGCAAGTTCAAATTAGAACTATTTATATAAGACAGAAATTGCAGCTTTCTTCAGATTGTACTGTCTAAACATGGTTAATTAATACATTTAACCAACTTGAATATAGCATGAAATTGATATCAGGTGGTAAAAAGTAAAGAGAATTTTAAAAATTGGATATTTGTGAAAATGAAGGCTTTGTACCTTTTCACTTGTTAAGAATTTTGCAAAATATACATGTTCTCCTCCTGTTTTCAATTCTTCTAATTTCTTTCTTGAGGCCTGAGTATCATCCAGTTTATAACTTTTAAAAACAGCTAAAACCTCTTCAGAATACTGCAAAATGAAAATACTAATTAATTTTATCTTCCCAAATCACCAAATAATCTGTTTCCTTGTATTTATTAGAAAAATCGACATTTACTGCTTATTCACATATTATAACATACTAAATATGGAAAATATAATTGAGATACTTATCAATCAAATAAAATTTCTCACTATTTTAAAAGGTTAATTATCCCTCCTTAATGTAGTTAGGATATAGGACAAAACTGTAGAAAAGCTTTGATATTTTACATATATCCTCTGATGAGATTAACTGTTTAAACAACTGCAGAAGTAGAAAAGAACCCTTCAATTGGAGTCAGGAAGACGTAGGTTCAAATTCTGCCCAATACACTAAATAGATGTGTGATGCTGGGCAGATCCCTTAGCCTCTCAGGAGCTCATCCTCCTCATTTCACAGCACTTATCCAACTCTATATCTAGTATCTGATGAACTATTTTACTCTAATATTTCTTGTGAATAAAATATAAAAGTGAAAAAATAAACAGCAACATCAATTCAGTTCTAAGCATGGTAAAGTTGCTGTTAAATTATCCCCATCAGTTTAATTTCATCATTAAGTAAAACATTTCTTGAACACTACCATAAGAATGCTAACTTACATTTGCACAGTGCTTTTTAATTTACAAAAATCTTTCACAGTCACTGTCTCATTTGATCCTCCCAACAATCTTGTGAATTGGACAGAATATGTATTACTATCTTTATTTTTCCAATGAAAAAACAGAGGGGTTAAGGTGGTCTAAGATCACAGAACTAGCAAATGGTCTAGCCCAGTGCTTTTTCCATTATATTCACACTTTTGCTATAAGTAGAACTTTTAAATCCAAAAGAAATTAAAGTCATTCCTTAATATATGCCACATGAACACCAATTCAAATAGTAATTACAATTTAACTTCTGAAAACTACAAAATTGGAATAACAGCATGAAGTTAATGAAGCAATTTACCTTGAGAAAAGTTTTCCATGAAATCTTCTCATAGCACTGCACAGGATTTCTGAAGTAATCTTGAAGTGACCAGAATTTTCTATATAGGTTGTAATCAATTGGAATGGAGCTAATGAAACAAACAGTATGTTAATTATATCATTCTATTTCTTTAGAAAGTATCTAAGGCAAATAAAATGACAGAATCTCAAAGTTGAAAGGATTATGGAAGCTATTTGGTCCAACTAGTTCCTGAATAAGACTCCTCTCTAGAACAAAGCTAGGCTTCACTTGAAGAAAGCCCTCAAGTGAATGGGAGGTCTTCAGAGCTTACCAAAGCAGCCTGTTTTCACTTCTGGAAAACTCTAAATGTCAGGAAGCTTTACCTTAAATCAAACCCAAATACGCCTCTGGGTTTCACACTGAACTTGCAGTTCACTAAAATCTCCAATCTTTTTCCAATGAACTACTCTCTAGCCATGCCATCCATAGTTTATGCTTGGGTTTAAAAAAAATCAACTTCATAAGTATAAAACTTTATTATATACAATCAGACATATACACATGTCTATATCCATATCACATCCTCCCATCTCAGCTCCTTTTAAGATGTCATTTTTGTTTTTATATTACCAACACCTTACAGAGCAGCTTGCACATTAAGTAGGCAGGTTTTAAGTTTGCTGAATTGAATTGAGGGCTAGTAAAATGGATTGAGGCATAAACAGAAAGTCAGATTACAGGTACAGCTGCTTATTTTCATAATCAATATAGAGCCTGTGGCTATAGCAATGGTGTAATGATAATACTAGGCTACATTAAGGATTACAAAGGCCTTTATTCACAACAACCATTTGAGGTGGGTGCAAGTTAGGAGGACTGAAGGGGAAGAGGAGGAAGCTAGATTTGTGATTTCATGGGTATAGGGAACACCTACTGAGGAAACTTCTTTTGCTAAGGCAGACTGGCTCTTTGAGAATCCTTGAGAGGCATTTAGGGCACTGAGAAGTCACACAGCCAGAATGTTAGAAGCAGGACTTAAACTCAGGTTTTCCTGACTCTGAAGCTTACTTCTAATCCATTATACCACACTGTCTCTCAAGAGTATTTAGTATTAGTACCCTCTCCCCATTTTACAGATGAGGAAACTGAAGTTCAGAAAGGTTAAATGACCTACCCAGGGTAATAGCTAGTAGGCATGAGAGCTAGGATTTGACTGAGTTCCCTGACTAGTGATCTTTCCACTACATCACTGTGTGGTGTACAGAATCTAAGGGTGGGAAATGACCCACAGAGGCTACCTATTGCAATCTATAGCTCAATGTGAATCCCCTCAACGACATCCCTAACAAGCAGAAATCCACTTCTCACTAGAAGCCCTACAATGAGAGGTAATTCACTACCTCTTAAGATCATTTTATTTTTAAAATTCAGAGACAGGATGATGACAGTCCTTACCTTGTTAAGCTTTTTTAAAAAAATTACAACACCCACTCTTCGACTGGCTATTCTACATGTCTGCATTACCAAAAATGAATTTATATACAATTCTAAGTATATGGTGTGACTATTAAAAGTTTTTAATCAAACATACCATAATTTATTCATCCAAGTGTTGTTCCCTTCAAAGTGATTACCTTGGAAGGCCACACACTTACTCAAATGTTGCTGACACTGCTCAGAATACTTTCCAATCTCCTCTCTTGACTCTTACAGAACAATTTGTTTTTCTGTTTTTAATAGTCTCAGTAGAGGCACTTTTTTTTTCCTTTGAAGGTAGATTTTGTTTTTGGAAACAGCCAACGGACATTTGGAACAAAGTCTGGTGAGTACAGTCGTTCAGATCAAGCTGGGTCATGTCATTTTCAGTCCAAAACGAGGTGTGACTATAAAGGAATGAGAATGAATTTCTTGTGTGGTTCTGAAGGCAATCCCAAAAGAGAGCTCCAAAAATGTTCTGAGCAGTGGTAGTATCATCAGAGTAAGTGTACAGCCTCCCCAAGGTGACTACTCTAAAGGTAACACTTATTTGGATGTATAAATTCAGGTATTTCATTAAAAAATCAGTCACATTAATTCAGTCACACCATGCACAAAGAATATTAGGTGAGCAAAACTACAAATCCTTAAGTATAAAACATATTCACACTCACATGCAGAATCACAGAATTTCAGAGCAAAACTTAAAAGCCAAATTTTCAGTAACCTCAACTATCTGGAACACAGCTTTAAGTAACTGAAAATAGGAGGAAAACAATTACAAAGTCTAAGCACTTTCTCTTTAGGAAAGGTATAAAGACCCTGTCAGACTCTGCCCTAGAGCTCAGTATCTTAGAATGATATGTAAATTAAGAGAAGCAATTTACACAGCTTTGTTGAGAATGAGAATAAGAGTTCTCATTTAAGAGATATGGCAGAAAAGAGATAGGTGGACAAAAGAGAAGAACTAGAAAAAAACCTAAAAGAACTACTTTTTAAAAAAGCACCACAGTCCAGAGTCATTTACCAAGCCCTATGAACCTTGAAACCTACCAAAGGTATTAATTACTATATTGCTCATTATAAAAAAAAAAAAGCATGGTATGGTAAGGAATGAATGCTGGAGCTACAGTCATGAGGCACCTGGGTTTAAATCTCATTTTGACACTTAACTATGTGACCACGGCAAAGTCAATTCATTTCTCAGGCTCTGGAGTTTTCTCAACTGCAAAATGGGATTATAATGCCTGTAGCAGAGCACCACATAATACCAGCTATGATGATGATGGCCTGTCTTGGAATTTTTAAAAGTTTAATTATAGCAATGTACAATGGAAACAGAAATTAAGAGGACCTAGGTGCAATTTCTGGTCTTGAAGCTTACTTACTACCTGTGTGCCCTGAGCAAGTCATTTAACCTCCACGAGTCTAGTTTTTTCATCTGTAAAATAAGGGGTTTGGACTGGATGGCCTCTGAGCGTTCTTCCACCTAAACTTTAAGTAAGGTATAATGCATTTTAGAAAGATTTCATAAAAAATGGTTAAAATAAATTTTGACACAAATGGTAAATTTATCTTAAAAATTGATTTATATGAAATACCACTCCCCCAAGGAGCTAGACAAACAAGGCATGCAACTAGTCTCAGCTGTGCTGGAAGACTGCAGGAGAGAGAACAGAAGAGTTTTAGAAGGTGTGCAGTTTTCTGAAATTGTGAAGGAGACCAGATTTGGGGGAGGGGAAATTTGTGAGGATCACAAGTCATACTCAAGGAGAGGAAGAAAAGAGAAGGGATATAGTTGAAAAAAAAAATCACAGTTTCAAGTTGGAAGGGATCTTAGAGGACATATCTAGTTCAGTCTCCTCATTTCACAGTTAAAAAAATGGAGTCCCAGAAATTAAATGACTTGTCCATAGTCATACTGGGACTATGTGAAAGAGGCAGAATCTGAACTTAAGTCACAGGATAACATCTAGATCTAGAAGAGATTTCAGTTCAGAGGCCTCATAGTCTAATCCCATCATTTTATACATGAAGAAACTGAGGCATAGAGAGGTTAAGTGATTTGCCCAAGGTCACACAGGTAGGAGGCATCAGAGGCAAGATTGAAACCCGTGTCCTCTTACTTCAAAGTAGCTGCTCATTCCATGCAGTACTGTGTGACCTCCCACACTCTCAGATTCTAAAACCCAGAACCAGTGATCCTCCCCACTCCAGGGCCTTGCTGCCTATCTCACGGTCTCATAAGGAAAACTCACATGGGAATATAATTGTCAAGTCTTTTGCTTGGTGTAAAAAAAAATCAACTTAACAAGTAAAAGATGGGGAAACTATGGCAAAATATTGGTTCACCTGAAAAAAGCCTGAGTGTTTTAGTGGCCTGAAAGCTCAGTATGAATTAAGAGTGTGATATCAAAGTCAAAATCTAATTCAAACTTAGTCTGCATCAAAAGTACTATGATACTTCTGGAAGACACGATTTAGGAAGAAAATTGATATTCTCTGTAAAGTTAAACAGCACCCAGAAGGGCAAACAGGATGGTGAAAGCCTGCCAGCTAAGGATCAGCTGAAAGAACTGGGTATGATTAGCTTAGAGAAAAGACAGCTATCAAAGTATTTGAAGGTCTATCGTGGATTACAATTGTTCTGTTTGGACCCAGAAGACAGAGGAACTTAGAGCAACAGGTGGAAGTTTCAAAGAGGTAGAGATTTAGGCTTGATATACAGAAAAATTTCCTAATGACGAGAAATATCTAAAAGTTTATTGGCTTCCTAGGGAGGTGGTGATTTCCCTTTCAGTGGAAGTTTTTAGCGAGCAAAGGCTGGGTAACCATTCTGGGGGTATGCTGTACAGGGAATTCTTGATTAAGTGTGCTTTAGAATAGATGTTTGCTGAAGTCCTTTCCTAGTCTTAGGCTACCCAAAGTTATCAAAGTTAAACTTTCTTTTTCATTATACTGTCCTGCTTCTCAAAGGAGAAATGGAAAGAAGACAAACTCATCTGCCTTTCTGCTCCTTACTAATAAAAGCTCTCAATGGGAAAAAGAGATTGGAATGATTGGCTAAAAAAAAAATCCCCCTTTGAAGATGCTGTACAAAATCACTTTCCCAATCTGTTCAACTAAGGATTTGGAACAGATGATTTCTAAAGTTTCTCCAAGAGCTGGAATTCTATGATTTTATGACCTCTAAAGTCCTCATTTATTCACATCCCTGTGAGCAAAATGAGGGACTGGTTGGGAATGGGGACAGGAGGGAGAGGACAGCTATTAGAAAAGCTGATACAAAGTAAGGCATCCAAAACTAGCCCAATGGTAGATGCAATGTTCCTATAACGCAGGGGAGCTGAAGATGACCTACATTTGCTCCCTTTTATAACCCTGGGGTTCATGAGTCTCTTTTGAAAGTGCAAAAAAATCTCATGAGGGGACATGCATTAAGCAATTATTAACCCACACTCAAATTATCAGAATAAGGGGGTAGAGGGTGAGGAAAGGTACAGAGAGCTTGAGAAACCAATGGCAATTTTTGGAAATACTTCGGAAAGGTACCAAAGACAAATCTCAGCTACTTCACAATGATGTTCCGGTGACTAGGCCATGACATTAGTTGCCACTCTTTATTAGTTCAGTACTAGAATTAGTATAGAATCCAACCCCCTTTTATAACATTCCTATGGAAACATATGAGAGTAATAAATAAAAGTACCATATTAATCAAAGATATTACTATTCCTGACATCCACCACCATGGCCACATTAACTTACAAAACTTTTAAGGCGATGACGTATGTCTTTAGCTCCCTGCCACCTTCCCTAAAAACCACTTTTTCCTCCACCCTGGTCCTGTACCCATTCTAGTACTTGGCAGGATGCAAAGGTTATACTGTTATAGTAAACACAATAATAAAAATTCCCCAAACTCACCAACTTGTTGGAGCTTCATCATCTCCCATTTCTCCTTCCTCTACTTCCATTCCTTCATCTCTATCCTCGATGTGCTTTAAAAAATAAGAAGGACAAGGCTGGTTTTCAGGGACATAAACAATGCCAGAATTCTAGACCACTATATTTAACAGGTAGCCATTATTATGGCAGTTTGGGGATCATAAAATATTATAAGATACTGTAGGCACACTTTTAGACTTATTATAATGCCTGACACTTCAGGGTGAGATGATTTTTGATGTGTCATGTCAGTTTGGCATTCTAAGGCTATAATGTAGTTATGAAGACAAAGGAAGATGATCTAAGTTACACTGAATCCAGACTTGTATGCTCCCTCCTAGTCCCCAAGTTCAAGACCAAGATCCATTTCTAATTTAGGGAGTTCCATATGTGTTGAGTAAGATATGCCCAGTGGTTACAGGCATTTTTTCCTCCCTACTTCCACTGTTTGAGATTTTTCTGTAATTCTCCTTCAAACTTTTCTGGCTGCCTCTTGGGACCGCTACCTTTGTCACCATCCCACGCCCCTCCCCCCCATCTCCTTACTTGACTGTCCAAGGTAGTGTTTTCAGTTGCTCTAGGGCTAAAAGCACAGGGGAAGCTATGGAACTATTTTCTGTTTTACAACACAGACCAGAGGATAACCAGAAAAATATCTCCATTCAAAAGCAAAAGTATTAGAAGTCAAAAGGGAAAAAACTTGAAAGAGAAGTAACTAGTTGTTAGCCAAGGGAAAAGGACTGTTCCCTGGAATTTACAGTGGGAAAAGGCTTGATCTTTTTTTTTCTCATGGCCCTTCCCAACCTCCAAAATGGATCCAAATGCAGACAGAGGAATTTCTGGTTTCCCAAGCTGGAGCACTAAATGGTTTCCTAGAGCCATACTGTACATGCAAGTATAGATTCCATAATAACTATTAGTATACTACTACACATTAGGCACCTGGGCTATACACCAAAATCAGCCTCAACTGTCTAGTTTGCTTTAGAAATGTTTTTTAATAGTGTCCCCAGCTGAAGGGTAAGTGTACCAGAAATTTCTAAGTTTAAGTCAAGACTAATATGCAAAAATCTTTAAAAAGAAAATTTGCTAATGCTTAATAGCTCTCAGTAAAAATGCATTTCCATCCTAATTGACATCAGCCCTTCTTTAAAAACAAACTTGTAACATTCAGAAAGCAAAATTCAAAACAGTTCTCACCTTCTGACCCAAGGTGCTCTCTTGTTCATTGGTGTTGAAAACAGTGACATTTTCGAGATTAAACTGACTTTGTAAGTTAAGGCCTGTTTAAAGATAAGCAAAAACATGTATGCCATGATGAAAGAGCTTACTGGTATCAAAACATTCAAAGACCTGGAGTACTTGTAGCAGGAAAGGCAAAGATGATATAAAGTTAAAACAGCAAATTAATCTAAAAACCAAACTACCACCTCTACAGACAGAAATAAAACCAAGCCATTGGTTTGCAAATCCTTTTTGAAATTCACTTATAAAGAAGTATCTTCAATGAAAACCTATTAGTTCTTTAACTCTAATCTACTTTTAGGGGGTGGACAAGCTTTCGAAAATCAGAGAATACTAGGAGTGGCTTCCCTATGTATATTACCAATTCTGGAGAGAAGATGGATTATGAAGTATCCTTGAAATATAACAGAAATGGACTTCAAACAAGTAGGAAAGGTTGGAGAATGGCATGGTGTTTAAACTCTGCTTTCACTTATCTCAAAGGAAAAAACAAAAACAATGATACCTCTCTCACAGATAATACCTGGCTCCATTTCAAGATACTTGGTACTTTGATGAATCCGTGATTTGTTCCAGAGTAATGGAGCTCACCTGGCCACAATTATCTTGTCATCTTGTGTGATTCTTGTCCAAGTTTTTTGTTAAATCCTGCATAGAAGATTTACTCAACATACCTAGAGGCTCCCCTCCCTGCCCACTTTTAAGCCATTAGCAGGGGAGGGAGATGGTACCAAAGAATGAGTTGGAAAGGCACCTCAAAAGGTATCTAGTCCAGCCTTTGTCTAACCAAGAATCTCTTCTTATAACACAGTCAACAACTGAGCACTCAAGCCCTTAATTGAAGACTTTTCATGAGAGAAACTTACTATCTTCCAACACAGTTCATCCTACTCCAATTGTTAGGAAACTTAGGTTAAATCTTTGAAATTTCCACTTATTCCTAGTGTTGCCCACTGGGCCAAGCAAAACAAATCTTAATTCTCCTTTCACATAATAGCCTCTTAAACACTCAAAGACAGCTGTTGTAACTCCCAATACATCCCTTTTTTTTTTTTAAATAGGCTAAACCTACCAGTTTCTTTAGCTGATCTTTATGTGGCATGGTGTCAAGGACACTCTCATCATCCTGGTCAATCTCCAGCTTATCAGCATTGTTCTTAAAATGTGGTGCCCAATTCTAAATACAATAATTCAGATATGGTCTACCTGAACAGACCAAAGAGGGCCCATCACTTCCTTAGCAATGAATGTTGCTTCTTGTAATGCGGCCAAAGACCATATTAGATTATCATGCTGTCACAATATTCTGTTGACCCAGAATTTGCAGTCTATTAAACCCCTTCAAATCTTTAATCATCTTGTACTAGAGATGGTTTTATGAATTTGAGTATAAGACTTTATATTTATCTCTTTAAATTTTATCTTGTGAGGCAGTAGGTGTAGAGGACAGAAGGTTGAATTTGGAACCAGGAAGAACTTGGTTCAGTTCCTGCCTCTGACACACACTAGTTGAGTGATCATAAGTAAATCACTTAACTTTTCAAATCCCTCAGCCATCTAAGACTCTAGGTTACAGAGAAATTGGTCATCTGTATTGGTAGAACTGAGTTTCCATACCAGGAGGCCCCTATGTAGATGAAATCTTAGGTCTGGACAAAAAACAAAAATATTTCACCTCAGGAGTTTTGATTCAACATTTTTGACTGTCCAGGTATTTTTAGATCTCAACTCTACTATTTAGCATGTTAGCTATACCAGTTGGTATTACTTGCAAATCTGATAATGAATCTATGCCTTTATTCAAGTTAATGATAAAAATATTAAATAGCACACACTCAAGTATAAATCGCTAGGGCACTTCATTAGAGATACTAAACTATTAATGATTACTTGTTCAGTCCAGTTATTCAACTATCACCTAGTCCTTCCATATTTATCCTTTAAGAAAATTATGGAAAATTTGTCAAATGCTCTTTGTATACTGAATCTACAACATTCCAATGAGCTAGTAATATGCAAAAAAGAAAAGAAGCTAGTTTAGGATAACCTGTACTTAAAATATTCAAACGAATCCCTTCTGGTCAGAAATTGAAGTCAAATTTTGCTGGACTACAAATTGCAGAATGCATTCTCTTTTCTTTGAAAAGCAGAATGTGTGCCCTTCTAAGACTTTTCAAAGATCACTGACAGTAAGTAGCTTAGTAATTACATCTATCAGTTCTTTTACTATCTTAGGCTATAGGTCATCTGTATTTGATAACCTGAACTTATGAACATCTATGGTCTCTCTCTCTTACTATCTCTCTGTTAAACTTGGAAATGAGTTCCCTATTAGCCAATTCTGTTGTCTTTCCAGTACAAATACCCTTCTCCTTGACAGAGAAAACAGAAGCAAAAATTAAGCTTTCTTGTTTGTTATTGTTATTCCAGATTCCTCCATTGGCAGTTTTATCAATCTTTTCTCCAAGGTAAATAACCCTCTCCCCTATAGCGTTCATTTTCCATCAGTAGCCAATCCTTTCTTTGAGCCTTCTCTTTTCCTCAATTTAGCTAACCCTTACCCTCTTTGCCTTCACCAATCTGAACTTTAGTTAACTTGCCTCTATTTAATTTACATTTTAAAAATACATGTGTTAAAAATTTAAGTTGGTCCATGAGTTATGTGTATCTATATTATCATCTTTAAATAATACTTCCTCATCAGAACTGATCTTGTTCCTTCAGAATGTATTGCTTGAGAACTTTCCATTCCTCTTGGACTGGTTTCCCCTGTAGATTTGTCCAAAGAAAATTATCTTTTGAAACCTATTGTTAACTAAACCTATTTTGAAACCTATTTAGACCATGTCAGACCAACCCTGGGTTTCCTCTTCTACTACAAATTCTGAAGTCGTTCAGTAATAATTTTCCACCAAGTTTTCCATAATATGCACTTACTCTCATTGGTGCCTCTATCTTTTAAAAGATGAAGTTATCATTTAATTAAGGAATCAGTAGCAGCTCTGCTTTTGCCAGAAATATTAAGAGTGTTCCAACAGCTATCTGTTTAATTTGTTTCCCACTAATTGTGTACTATGCTGCCAGGCTAAGCTTAAGATCAAAATCTACTTCCTGTGACAAGGTGGTCTTTAGTAGTAGTCTTTGTTGATAATATTACTTGTGTTTCTGTTATCTTAACCCAAATGCTCTCCACTATGCTGTATCACCATCTTATTTCCATCTCTCTCTCTTTCTCCCCTTCCTCCCCCCCATATATGTATATATGTATGTGTAAAAATAATGTGATTTCTTCCTGCTCCTCTTACTACTATCCTTTCTGAATTTCTGGAATTATCATTACAGAACCATATTGTTGTCAACAACCTGAAAGATTCATTTACAGACCTTATCCACTTTGACGGACTAATTTAACAGGCTACCTATGCAGCTTCATGCCATAATTTTCATCTTTTCATCCAATGTTCCTTTATTATGTGTGGCTCAATCTTTCATATTCCTGTGTATTTTACTTATGTGTCTTTGTAGTTGAATACAATTAACATATAAGGAAAGAAGAGTATCTAGTGGGCCCTTCTATTAGGAGTAAAGTCTTTTCCTGAACCTTACAAAGAAAATCTTCCACAATGCTGGGGAATACTTTGAGTGAACATTTATCTCCCTGCTCAATAGCTTATTTTATGTCAACAGTCAATAAACTGTTGAAGAAAGTCATCTTTGTAGTCAAGTCTATCATGGGATTCTGGATGGTTATGATGCAAGTACAAGAACATTTTGTCTGAAGAAAGCATGTAATCAAGATAATCCAAGTTCAATCTTGCCTGAGATTCTTAGTTACATGACGTTAGGCATGTCACTTAACTGCTCTCAGCCTCAGTTTCCTTATCTGTAACATATCTAGGATCATGACAATTACTACAGTTTATACAACATCCTCTAAAAAGGAGGAGTAGAGATGTTCTATAAAGAATGTAATAAGAGACTCTAAATTAATTGACATATACTTTTGTTCTTGATGAAGTCAATGGAGAATGATAGAAACCATGTCTGAAAATTCGGTTCAGGATCCATAAATATAAACCCAAAAGCTTAGAGACTATTTAGATGCCTCAACTACTTTCTTAAAAAAAAAAAAAAGTAGTGGGGGAAAAAAATCATAAGTCACAGAGATTGTGAAGACATAAGATAAAGGATGTGAAAATATTTTGGAAAGTAAGGTTCAATTAAAATGAAAGAGTTACTTTAGGAATAAAAGGCATTTTTTTCCTATGGTTTTATCTACTACTAGAAGAACAGAAAACAATAATTTTCTACTATGCCTTTTACAAAATTACACAATTATGATTATTTTATTATCTTTGTTAAAGTTCCATTACTAGGAATAATAGACAACAATCCATTTAACAGCCGTACAAAAGTCAGATGTAAGTCCTTTGTTCTAATTTGTAAAATCTCACCTGATTTCTCTGACAAAGGAAAAAGTCTGGCCAAGAAAAGCTGAATCCTTCCACAGAACACTGTATTCTGGGACTTTGATAATCTTCTTAGGAGATCTAATATATAGAAATGAAAGCAAAACAGAAACAAGGGAAGACCTTTTATTTATTACAACCATACCCAAGTGTTTTAACTACATAGTCAAAGATATTCTTCCACAAGCAGCAGCTCTCTAAGTGTGGTCTGTAAGGTCCCCCTATTTATTCTTATCTAAAATAGCATTGATGTTAGCTTTGACTAAGATATAATTTATTAGTAATCAATGTCATCTCATTAATTTTGTCATCTGCCTAACAAAATTATATACAATGCATTATGATTAGTATATACACAGGAAAATAAGATATAGCCCCTGTTCTCAAAGTCATTTCCCTTTTTCTGTTTCTATTTATTACAGGAGCAAGAACTGGAGTAAATGGTCTGTGGAATACTTTTCCCATGGACTAAAAACATTAGGCAACAACTACCCTAAGGGAATTACTCTAAGTCTCCTGAAATCTTAAGGCTGTCAAAAACATTTTTAACAAAGAAGAAGCTGTAAAACAATAATAGTAAAAGCTTATATTTTACATAGTGCTTTAAATATATGATTCAAAACAACACTAGGAAGTAGGTATTATTAACGCCATTTAACAGAAGCTCAGAAAGACTGACTGACTCGTTTCTGGTCACAAAGATAGTATGGAAATAAGATTCATACTCAGGTCTTTCCTGATTCCAGTAGCTAGAAATAAAACTATACTCTATTTTGCATGTCACTAGCCAAATGTTCACAGTGTAAATGCTAAGATTTTTGTTTCTTGTATTAAATAATTCCCACAAATCTAAATGCAATCACAAAAAAGATAACGTTTATACTTTTAAATGTTTTTACTTACCATTGCACATGCGCAACAAATAGTTTTTTCCAGCAGAATAGAATGTATTCTGTAAATAAAAAAACTTATTACATGGAATTTGTAGCATGTTCCATTATCTACAGTAGTCTTCCAAAAATGCAGCAAAAGAAGAAATCTAGTAACAAACTAAGTTTGTTCTTCAATTACAAAAAACTTAATTTCAGAAATACAAGAGAGATGAATACCTGATACTTAAGTGCTTCATTTAACTGCTTTTGCATGATCAAATTTGCATGATCAATTTTCTCCAGGGATATGATTCTCACATGACTCTAGGAATCTAAGAGTAATGCAAGTCATCTCAGGACACCCAGTACAATTTACACAGGGATAATCCTTTCAACCACTATCAAATATGTGATCTTTTGTCTCAAACTAGCAGTATAGGGAGAATTACATGATATACTGTTATAATACTGGAGGATTTCCAGAAAGATAAATAAGAGGAAAAACAGAGTTAACAAAAAAGAGAAACAAACTTACTGATTTCCAAGTGGCAACATTTTTCTCCACAAAGGTGAAGACTGTGTCACATTGATCCAAAGGAAGACAGTCCAAAACATCTCCCAATAGTACAAAAGGTGTAGATGCTGTACAAATACCTTTAAGTGGGGGCATATTTCAATTAGAAAGTTTAGAGAATTGCATGTTTATATAATCTATGAAGAATAATGCAGAATTTTTTTTTAAACAGACACTCAAAATACTCTTTAAAAAAGAGCACAGGGAGATTTATTTCACTTTAAAAAAAGAATAATGGAGATCAGATTCCATGCCACTTCTCAGCCACCTCTCTTTTGTATTCCCACTTTATCTGTTCCCTTCCCCCATTAGAATGTGATTTCCTTGACAACAGAGACTACCTTAGAAACACAAGACTGGGCCTGTATCCCTAGCACTTAGGGTATTCTCATTATATCTCCAATTTCTGTATCTCTCTCTCATGATGTTATCTTTTAAAGTCAATGCTATTAAAAAATCCTTGATGAACAAATGTTATTTAATAAGAAAAGCTTTTTCCCCAAGAAAACATACTAGTTCTAAATACATGGGAATTCAGTCTTGAGTCCAATTTTAAGTCCCAGCTCTACCACTTACTAATTGTATAGTTCTGTAGCAAATCACTTAATCTCAATTTCTTTATCTTTAAAATGAAGATGAATTTTTATCCACACAATGGATACACACATGTACATGTATGGATGCATGGATGTTAATGTGTGCACACACACACACACTCTTTTGAATTGGACATGTGAGGAAACTACTTCTATGAATATAAACTGGCACTGCCTTGAAATTTCAGTCTCAAAGAGTTGACTTGGAAATGTAGAAGTAAAGTGACACGCTAAGGGTCCCAGAGCCCGTGCATTAGAGGCAGGTCTTCCTGACTCCTAGGTTGATTCCTTCTCTATGCACTAAGCCATGCTTCTCTAATAACATTTACACTATCTGCCAAACAAGGGGGGTGCGAATCTAACTAACACTATGTAAATATCAATTGCTGTTACCTTTTACTATCTATCTATTTTATACTGTGCTAGAGAGGTACTGTGGTATACGGAAAAGAATGATGGCTCTAGGGTTAGGAGATCTCGATTCCTGTTCCAGATACAGCACATACTAAGCACGTATATAAATGTGAGTTATTATAATGTAGTGTGGGAAGAAACAGAAAATGTCTAAGACATGGTTGTCCCTCCCCTTGAAGAGCTTACAATCTAGCTGGGAAGAAAAATTCAATATGTTAGAATCAGGGAACAAAAAGAAGGCAATAAGTGATATTATATAATCAATGTATTAATTGCAAATTGATGGTGCTATAAGAATTGAAAGAAGAGATATACTAATTTAACACCTGTAAGTGAAACTATCAAAAAATTAAACATTATTATGAAGAACTTTGAAAAATATTATACAAGTGTTATTTTTTTCCCCAATGAAAAAATTTTTGCCTTTAAATTACAACTAAATTTGATACAGCCCTTCATTATAAAATTTAAGTTCTCAAGCCCTGACAAACTGAAGAAATTAATTATAAGAGGTGATTTGGTAGAACTGCAAATAAAAAAATTAATAGGTCACTTCCCCCACAAGGGCCACAAGAATACTAAAACAAGCATTTCCTTATTATCTTTTACTAATTGTATGACATAAATTGGACTTGGTGCTTTCACTATCAAATCAAATCAGGAAGCATTTATTAAGTGCTACTATATGCCAAGTGACAGTCCCTGCTCCATAGAAGCACAGTCTAATGGGAAAGGCAACATGTGAACAACTGTATACAAAAAAGACATAGATTAGATAAACTGGAGGTGATTTTAGAAGGAAGGCACTAGCATTAAGAGGGGATATGAAAAGGTTTCTTGCAGAAGGTGGGATTTTAGCTGGAACCTAAAGGAAGTCAGTTAACATATGAATAGGCAATAAATATTTTTTGATAAATACATGAATTGGTAAACATACATACCTAAATTCAATATTATTAAAAATGAAAAATATTAACTACACTTAATACCACAGTTAGTTTATTTCAATTGTTAAATACCACCTTTCCCTACAAATACTTCAATTCTTCAATGAACATATATTTAACCAATAAAAAACAAGAATACAAGTTAATTGCTATGAGAGGTGCTTAATCCAATTCAAAAATGGGTTACTGAATGACTACTATTCCACAAACATTTATCAAGGCCCTACAACATGCAAAGCACCATTCTAAGATCCAGGGGCATAAAAAGATAAAAATGATACAGTTCTAATCCTCAAAGCACTTACATTTAATTGGAATGGATACAGGTACACGGATAGACACAAGGTTTGTTATGATAGACACAAAGGAAAGATCTAGGCAAAGACCTCTAAGAAAATCTGAGGAAGAAGAAACATCTTTTGATGAGTGAGGAGGGAATCAAGGAAAGCTTCACATACGAAGTGACACCTAACGTATGGTTTGAAAAAAGAAAAGCATGTTTAAAGATGGATGATAAGGAAGTACATTTCAAGCATGGAGAACAGCTTAATAAATTCATAAAGGTTAAGGATGGAATGTTATTGGAGAATGAAAGCATTCAAGTTTGGCAAAAATACACTGTGTGAATGAATGACTGGAAAAACTTTTATTGAGTTCCTATTATAAGCCAAGCACTGTACCAAGTGCTTAGGATACAAATAAAAATAAAAAAAGACTTGAAGCATGGTGTCATGGATAAGAGCAGCCTCTGAAGGTACAAAGACCTAGGTTCAAAGACCACCTTCTGACATATACAGCTATGTGACCCAGGCAAAGTCACTTAATCTAGCAGTTCTTTAGACCACTCTCTAACACTACAAAGTTGCAAAGAAAGTACCAATCTGCCTTGCTAGAAGGATCTTTCTTCATTTGGGAGTTTTCTGTATTTAGCAATTAACAAGTTTAGTCCCAGTCTCTATCCCCTTACTAAACACTAAGTATTGTCCAAGGTATCTCCCAAAGTGGGTAATACAGCTCCCTGGGGGGAGCTGGAATGATCCAGGGGGGTGGTAGGTAGTAGCCGGGGGGTGGGGGGGGGCAGCGGGTGAGGTGCATTGAATAAAAATAAGGGGGCAGTGGAAACATAAGGAAAGAGAAGACAATTTTGAAAAACCATTCAGACATGTTTCATCTGTTGTGTAACAGATTTAAAGTAGTAGTGATTACACTGTTTTCCAAATAAACACACACAATCCAAGTTATAACCAATCAGTGGTCAAGTCTGGCTGATAGATCTTAATAAACAAGTGTAGGCAAGCAAGCATGTTGCTCTTGTCGGGAAGTCCAGTATGCATGGGCAGGAATATGTGAAAAAAAAACCCACAAATTTAGAATAAATTATTAAATTTAAGATGTCATTTAAAAATAAACATTTTATATTTTTTTGAAATGACACATTTAAAACATTAAAGGGTTAAAAAGCAGACTTTTGGAGCACCACGCTCCCCCCCCAATTTTTTTTTAAAGGGTGCAGTGGTAGGCCAAATAAGTTTGGGAACCTATGTGATAGAGTTACAAAAACAAAAGCAAAAAAGGTCTCTACCTTCAAGGAGCTTAAATTCTAAGAAGGGAGACAACCCACTTAGGAGAAAAGTGACTAAGAAGGGGTACTTTGGTTCTGAAAGATAATAGGGATAGTGAGTGGGGCTACATGGTAGTAGATTGACATAATCCTTCCAGGAAAAAGGGCAGAGTTTATTTTATCCTAGTTCCAAAATTGAAGGGGAAAATGTGAAAAATTAGGCTGGGAAATAGAAGTTGAAGTCAGAATAAAGACGTTCTGAGTATCAAGACCTGGAGTTTTATTTGGGCAAGAATGACATCATTATCATCACATTTATATAGTTATCTAAGGTTTACAAAGCACTAAACATATCTTATCTTGCCTGACCTTCACAATAACCCTAAGAGGTAGGTGCTATTATTATCCCCATTTTACAGATGAGGAAACCAAAGCTCACAGAGGTTACATGAACTGCCCAGGGTCACTGGGTTAGGAAGAGTCAGAAGAATTAGAATTCAGGTTTTCCTGATCCAAGTCTAGTACTCTAAACATTCTGCCACCTAGTTGCCCCAAATTTATGTTACATAATCTCAACGGGGCTCTCACTGATGTATGGCAATCCTTTCATGCTTCCCTAATTAATCCCACTCTTAAACTCACAACAGCTCTTCCTAACTTTTTCATCCTTCTTTAAAATTTTCATGGCTCCTACACAGTTCAACTGAGAATCTTGCCTCATATTTACTGAAAAAAAGACATTCACCAAGAGCTCCCTTTTTTCTTCTCCTCTTCATCTCACATCACTCAGATGCTTCTGACATCTTCTCTTCCTTATGCAGGTTTACCCTTCTAAGGTATACAAGTGATTTCATTCCATCCCTTCTTCTTCCAACAGACTACTCCCTCTATCATTGCCACTCTCTCACTTATCTTTAACCTCTGTCTGTATACAAACAGGTCCATGTCTCCCCAATCCTCCAAAAACTTTCATTTGATCCTTCTATCCCTGCTAGCTATCATCCTATATCTCTCCTTTTGGGGCAAAACTTTAAGGTCATCTACAATGGATGCCTACACTTTTTTTCTTCTCACTCTCTTTTCAACTCTTTACTGTCTGGCTTCCAACCTCATCTTTCAACTGAAATTGCTTTCTCCAAAGTTCCTAATGATTTCTTACTTGCAAAATCTAATAGCTTTTTCTCCCTTTCCTCATCCTTGTTGACATTGTCCAGGCACCTTCTTCTTATTATTATTCTCTATTCTCAAGATCTTTGGTGTACTCTCTCCTGGTTTGTCTCCTATTCATCTATGACCATTCCTTCTAGCTCTCCTTTTCTGGATCTTATCCAGGTCATACCTACCAAATATGAGTGTTCTCCCAGGCTCTGTCCTAGGCCCTCTTCTCTTTTCCCTCTAAAATACTTTACTTGGTGATCTCACCAGCTCCCAAGGATTCAATTACCATTACTATGCAAATGATTCTCCAATCTATTGGTCTAGCCCTAACCTCTCTACTGACCTTTAGTCTCACACCTCTAACTGCCCATTAGGTATCCTGTACTGGATATCCTGTAGATGCCTTAAACTCAACATGTACACCTTTCTTTCTATGTCACTTATTTGATTTTTAAAATCTTCTTTGAGCTCCTTCCAGAAGGATTTTTTGGGGCCTGAGATCAATTCATATTTCTCTTTGAGGCTCTGCATATAGGCCTTTTGACATTGTTATCCTCTTCTGAGTCTGTGTTTTGATCTTCCTTGTAGCTATAGTAGCTACCTATGGTCAGGGCTTTTTTTGTTGTTGTTTGTTTTTTTGCTCAATTTCCAGTCTATTTCTTGACTTTTAAAAGTGAATTCTACTTCTGGGCTGGAGGGAACACTGGGCCTGGCTTGCTGCACCAGGGCCTACAGGGCTGGTAGCTTGCCTGCTGTGCCAGGGCAAGAGGGCTGGAACACAGGTGGCCTGCTGAACTGGGGCCAGGGCTCTCCCACTGACTTGACTGGACACTGTCTGCGCTGGGGAGTGGGGGCTCTCCGCTTTTACCCAAATGAGACAGACCTTTCCTGCTGTCCTTCTAAGTTATCTTGGGCTGGAAAATTGGTTCACCTCATCCTTCTCTGGGTTCAGTCACTCCAGAATTCGTTTTGAGGCAAGATTTAGTTGTTTCGAGGGGAACTGGGGAGAGTTTAGGCAACTTCCAAGCCTTTTCTCTGCCATCTTAGCTCTGCTTCTCAGCATGTCCAAAACTGAACTCAATATCTTTTCCTGTTGCCTTAAGTCTCTCCTCATTCCAGTAGATTCTACACTAGGTAGTCAAAGTGATCTTTCCAAAGTACAAGTTTTACCATGCCATTACTCTCACCTTGATAAACTTTAGTGGCTCCCTATCACCTCTATGACCAAATATAAAACCCTCTGTTTGGCATTTAAACCCTTTTCAGTCTATTTATACCTTACCTATATATCATCTCCCTCCCCATCCACCTCAGTACACACAATACTCCATGATCTAATGACATTAGACTCCCTGGTATCCCTAAAATAAGATACTCCATCATCCAACTCCATAAATTTTTACTAGCTGTCCCTCATACATGGAATGTTCTCCCCTCCTCATCTCCACCTCCTGGCTTTCTTCAAGTCCCAGCCAAAATCCCACCTTCTACAGGAAGCCTTTCCCAATCCCTTTTAATTCCTTCTGCTAATTATTTCCTATTCAGTTATTTGCATATTGTCTCTTCTGTTAGATTGTGAGTTCCTCAAAAAAAGAGACATACCTTTTTTTTTCCAATACCTAGCACTTAACACAGCACCTGGCACATAGTAGGTACTTTTAATAAATGATTATTGACTGAATATTGACCAAACTCTGATATGTAGCTAGATGGACAATCCATAGAGCACATCCTTCATAATGTATATCTTGGAGAGATACCGCAAATGGACAATGAACTGGACTCAGAATTTAAGAGGAAGAAAATAGATTGAATTGTTTTTTAATCACCTCAAGTTTGTCTCAGAAACAAAGGTCCATCTTTTAATAATACTATTCTTCTGGTAATGTTATATGGCTGTGAATTATATAATAGTCTCAGGGGAAATGAAGTTGAGGATCACCCAAAGGCAAATGGAGATATTCATAGTGAGCATGAGCATGCTGCCACATTTTACAAATGAAGAATTTCTCAAAAGCAGTGTGAAGGATGAAGTTGGAGACATATATGACCAAAAAAAAAAATAAAAGATAATTGAGACAACCCACATGCTCAATCAAAGCCACATATTGCCAAGAGAATATAACAAAGACCCCCTAGCACATTAGTAAGATTCCCTACCATCGACTGCACCCTCCCCAATTTGTGGATTTACAAGAGGGTACAGACAGTAACTGCACAGGATGGGCAAGTGTGGATAGTTTCTGATCTGCATCACCTGAAGGAAATGTCCACACTGATGAGAACCCAGATGCACTGGAATATTAGAGAACTTTATGTTCAAGACTAAAACGAGCAAGGTGAGACCAGAAAAGTAGCAACAGACTAATGGAAAAACTGGTTGTGGTGAAGACAAAGATCCTGTTTAGGATGGAGCCGCTAGCAGGGACAGAGAAGGGACTGTAGGTTTTCAAGGCACTACAAGTGGAAGTTTAGGGTAGATATACAGGTATGAGCTCCCCTGTGGGTGGATAAGGCAGACTGAAATAGCAGTTGGAGGTTTTCTAAGTAGATAAACTAAGAAGCTAAGGCATCAAAGATTCATCTGCTTGAGGGACTAAGGATGAGGGTGGGGTTTGGGATAGGAAGTAAGACCATGAAAAGACATGTATTATACTCAATCTAGAGGTCAGAGGATGACAAATGAAGGATCTGGACAGAGTAATGTGATAAGAATTTATTATGTGCCTAAATACCATTCTAGAAATTATGGGGGATGCAAGAATTGCATGTGTCACCAATTTTACTAGCGTAACACTTGCATTTTAATTGAGACAAGAATTATATATATGCACAACAATTTAAAAATTGGGTAAGACAAACATGATTAAGCATTAAAATGTGTAGCATGGGAGTACAATGGAGGTAAGGAACTGGAGAGAGATCACTGTAGATCAGCATTGCTAGAATTATAGATGTGGCATTTGAGATGGGCTTTGAAGAATGGTCATGATTGGAAAAGACTGAGAGAAAGAAGGGAAAAAGGTTAAAATCAAATTTCTCACTCATCAGATTAATCTATGAAAAATACATACCTTCAGTGACTCCCCCAATAGCAAGAGAAATAATAGCCAAAACATTTTCACATGATGCACGGGTTATCTACCGACAAAGGAAAAAGACCAAAACGAAATAAGAATGTTTTGCAATAATTTGATGACTATTTACTTAAAAAGTATCATTTCTCACCATAAGATTACTTTAATTACAATCCTTTTAGCCACTGCCTAACATATAAGCAAGACTTTCCTGCCACTTTCCTACAAACCAAACAATCCTGACGGATTACTTTCTTACATTTATATTAAGGGATATAAGCACTACGTAACTTTCTCAATTTATTTTGTTGGTCCCTTCTGGGGTTTCCTGGTGAAGATACTAGCTATTTGCCATTTCCTTCTTCAGCTCCTTTTACAGATGAGGAACTGAGGCAAACAGGGGTAGGTGACTTGCCCAGGGTGACATATCTAATAAGTGTCTGAGGCCATATTTGAACTCAGGAAAGTAAGTCTTCCTGACTCCAGCCCTGGCACCACTCTTTTCACTGAAACACCTAGCTGCCCCATAATTAATTTATTTGGCTGTTAGCAAAATAGTACACAGAGTGCTGGGCTTGGAGTCTTAGGACATGAATTCAAATTCTGCTTCCAACATTTAATGGCTGTATGAATGGATAAGTCATTTAACCTCTCTGAGAATGTTTCCTTCTCTGTAAAACAAGAGATAATAGCACTTATAGTACCTACTTCATATAACGGTTAAGAAACTCCAATGAGTTTTGCAAATTTTAAAGTTCTATATAAATGTCAATTTATTATCCAATACCACACCAAAAAATATACATTATAATAAATAAAAAGTTATGATAATCAAAACTCAGTAACATATCAAAAGACAATATAAGATCTTGTACCATTTTGGTGTACAGAAGTTCAACATTTTCTCATTAAGCAATATTTCAAAAGTTAACTTAAAATGCTCATGTTAATATCACATAATATGATCTCACAAAATATTCTAAGAATAGGTTAATTTATAATAAAAAGACTATTTTTAACTCCAAAAGCATAAAATGATCATGTTATTTGGTAGTTTTGCTTAAATATTTACTACACTTTTGCAGGAGTTTGTTGGAAATTGTCTGTTGTTTTTAAAATAAAACATATTATGTTCACTTCTGAGTACCAATTTATTAGGAAGGACACATTAAAGTTGGAAGGTGTCCAGGAGGGAAATGGGGATGAAGAAGTGCCTTGAGTTCATGACATTTGAAGGACCAACTAAAGGAAGTGGAGATGTTTAGCTTGAAGAAGAAAAGACTTGTCTTCAAGTCTTTGAAGGGATGTATAAAAGGGATGAGACATGTCCCATTTGACCACAGAGGACAGAACCAAAAGCAATAAGCAGAAGTTACAACTAATCAAATTTAGGCTAGATAAAAAGAAAAACTTCCAAACACCTAGAGCTATTCAAAAGTGAGATGCCCTGCCTCAGGAAGCAGTGAGCTCTCTCCTCACTGGAAGCCTTCAAACAGAAAGCCTGGATAACCACTTACTGGGTATGTGATAGTGAGGATTCCTTTTCGAATATGGGTTAGGCTAAAGAGCTGTTGAATTCCTTTGTAGATTTAAATTCTATGATCAACAAAAATTTTTCTAAAAGACTATGTTTAGAATAAAAAGCAGTGTGGTATAGTAAGAGTGCTAGTATTGAAGTCAGGAAGACCTGATTTCAAGTCCCAGATCTGACCTATAGTGCCTGAATGACCACTGGCTAGTCATTTGTTCTCTATATCAGCAAAATCATAGGTCCTTAGATTTAATCCTTACATTTAACTGAAATTTTTTTTCTACTTAAAAGCATTTGTCTCCAAGTAAAAACGATTAAGTATATACTCCTAAAACACATCAAAGAATAGTTTAAGTTTTTAGTGATTTAATAAAGTCTAGCAATATTATCTTGTTTCTCATTGTGTAATGCCATACTCTAACAGTATGTGTGACATGGGGACAGTTACTAATTTATTCTAATCTGAATTGTTAGACAATTTGAATATTCAGGATATTCCAAGAAAAGGGAAAGGAAAACAGGTTTGTATTTGCTTTGGGACTGAAACAATCAACTGTACCATAGTCCAGAACAAGTAGTATAAGGCAAGTAGTAATGGATAAGATATGCCTTCACATCCACACAATCCCATCCACTTAGCCCGCTTCCTCTTGAACAATATAAATGAATGGCTACTGCAGTGCAGAAAAGGCTATCCTGGGGAGGAAGACCTATAGCCTTTTGTGATCTCCAACTTGGCTGTTTTAGACACTTATCTAAACTAAACTAAAGTGCTCCTTTGAAAATAAGCTAAAATAAACTAAGGTGCTATGTTCACAGATTGAATATAGATTCATAGTTTTGGTTTCTTAAAACCATATTGGTCATGTAAGAGAAGACACAGACCTGAAGAAAAAACAAAACCACAAAAAAATACATAAAGTGAGAAATAGTATGCGTGGATCTGCATTCAGACTCCATTGGTTCTTTCTCTGGAGGCGGATAGCATTTTTTATCTGTTGGAACTGTCTTGGATCATTGTATTGCAAGAATAGCTAAGTCATTCAATCACAGCTGGCCATTGTACAGTACTGCTGTTTCTCTTGGTTCTGCTTCACTTTACTCTCCATCAGTCCATATATGTCTTTCCAGGTTTTTCTGAAATCAGCTTGCTCATCATTTCTTATAGCATAGTAACATTCCATTACAATCATATATCACAATTTGTTATAGATTTGTAGTTGAGTAATGTCATTCTGGTTTCTCTGTGATTATGTAGCCACTGTTTTTTTCCCCCTTTACCATAACAGCAGTGATTGTAACATAGTTACTTAGAAAAACTGTTCCAAAACACAAAGTGCAGCTTATGCAGTTCAGAAGGCTACTACGAACCTATGATTTGAATCCAAACATGCCCATGATCACAAAAAACAAATGCCCATTGGAAAACTATCGACACCTGAAGACAACAGTGCTGTAATTAAGCATCAAGTTCTTAGTTCACAAAAGCACGAGTAAATATATCAAAGAACTGTTTTCACTTCTTAATTAATGTACTTAATTTTGGCAAAACATTTTTGTTCTTTCTCTTGACATGTACACACACAGATGGTGGGGAAAATATAATCTTTTAAAAATATTACATAAAAAATTCTTGCTATTCCTGACAGGTGCCTTACCGGTGAACACTCACCTTAGAACACTCACTTTGGTATTCTAATGGAAAAAAGGTTACTCACCCAGTCTCAGATAGACTTTTTTGGCCTCTATAAATTTATTCCACTGCTGGTATCATTGAATGAGATGCCCTTCCTTTAATGACATCCTGGGCTATATAAATCTTTGGATATTCTTTAAAATCTTAAGTTTCCCTTGAATGGGGTAGTCTAATTTATTGTCTTAGGCTTTTACAATGCCTATGAACTGCCAAATATTTAGTGGGTACTACTCAAACTAGTTCAGAAATAGCTATGTCAATTATAACACAGTTAACTATGACAAACTGGCCTAAATATATAAGAAAAAGTAATAATCATCACAGACCTGTAATTTCACTGATATGGCAATTTACTTCACGGAGGCAGGTCTCTCTTTCTCTCTCACACACACACACACACACACACACACACACACACACACACCCCACACCATTTATAATATAGAATCTTAAGAGTAGTTCCTGAAGCCCAAAGAAGTTAAGTAACTTGCCCATGGTCACACAGTTAGGCCTGCTATGAACCTGGGTCTTTCTTCGTGATTCCAAGTATGGTGCCTAGCACTCTATCCACTATACCAGGTGTTTTTAAACTTTTTCCATACACATCGTCTTTTTGGGTTTGGTTTGTTGCATGGCCTGAGGGCATGCATGTACAGTGCAAAGTGTGCATGCTGTGTGTGTTCAGAACCAAGGTTGCAGTGAAACTGAGCAACGCAACACGGGCAAACACTGTCAGAAACACCTCAGATTTGCTACACATTTGATTTTTAATTAATTTTTGGTCATTACATGTTCAGAAATCTTTTACTGTTGCCAAATTTTTTGAGACCTCATGGAGTCTTGACCCACAACTTAAGAAATGCTGCCTCATACAATGCAGCCTCTTGTCCCGAGTTATTCTTCAAAATGGTTCTCATTTTAAACTAAATTATTCATCTTAAAACAGAAGTAACTTTTAAATAACTCATTAGTTTGCCAGCAAAATTTTAAGATTTGGTAGCAAAAAGGTATACTTACAATTTCCTCTTCTAGAATAACTCTGAAAGCTTGATCGAGAGTACATTTTTTCTCATTTTCACTATCAAAAACAAAACAAAACCTTATTTTGTTAAGAGCTCAGACAAACACAAAACTTTGGTGTGCAATGATAGAGATGGATGCTCTTACCTTCCAGCTAATTGGCTGAAGGTACTCAATAATGGCTTGATATTTTTGTTGATCAAGGCGTCTCTGGTAGAATTCTAGGAAAATAAAAGTGATAAATCCGTGGAAAGATTTTGGTGGTTGACAGAAAAACAAAACATCTCCACACATAATTTTGAAAAGTACTCTTATGGATAAGTATTGGAGGAAAACATCCTGTTGAGCTTTCCCTAAAAATGCTTTTTTCTTTACTATGCTGTCTCTGTCTACCTCATAAAATTATAGCAAGAAAAATGATTTGTAAAACATAAAGTACTATATACATGTGTGACTTTTTTTTTTCCTTTTTAAAAGGAACATCAGTTCAAGGAGGAGGGCTCAAGAAAATTATGATAATGGAATAATTTGTGACCAAAGAGGAGCACATAAGAGGCTGGTATAATTCCATGGGAAACTGATAAGTGTGAATTTTAAAAGACAAAAGAAAGGGAGGATGAGAATAATTAAACAAATGCCAAAAGAAAAAACACAGACCTTATAAGAATAGCATCAAATATAGTACAACCTGACGCTTGCTATACATGCTAAGAATAAAAAGGACATGGTTTTGGGGAGTGCTATATTGAGACAAGTAGAAGAAAATAAGGAACTTGTTTCTTCCACAATGATACAAATGGCTAAAAGAAGGAATAATTACTCTTTATAGTTTTTCCTTTAAAAGTGATTTTTCAGATGGAGAAGTATATGGTTAGAGAGTAATCTAACCCAAGACAAGAAAAGAGAGGGTAGAGGAGTACCTAACTCCCTCAAGGAGTTCAAGATAATTGGGCCTGACACTTCACATCCTACAATATTCACCGATCTTGTGGATGCTGTTTCAACAATCCAGCTAGCAGCTGCTGTTGGGGGTGTAAAACCAACAACAACCAGCTCACAGAACGCTGCAAGCCCAGGTGCTTTTGATCTGCTTTACTAAGGAAAGCAATGTTACAGGGTTAACAAGCTTACTTTAATTCAGCATACAAATACCATTCACTTAGTTCAGAGGAAAAAGCCAGCACTCTGAACTTCAGAGCAAATACAAATTACAAACATCAACAAACAGGCCAAATACAATTCATAGTTCCCAACATCTAAGCCTGGGAGCTCATAACAAGCCCTGGCCCAGAGTCACCCTTGCCACCACAGCTGTGGGTCAGAGCTCTGAAAAAGAGAAAGCCAGCCCCTGGTTTTATATCTCTTTCAGGGTCAAGGGTGAGTCACACATGCGACTCACCCACGTGACCTAAAATTGTCACAAAGATGCGACTTAAACCCACGTGGTCTAAAAGCCTCTGATGTCGCCAACATGTCACTCAAACCCATGTAAACTAGGCTTTCCCTTGAGGCAAGGAGGTCATCAAGGACTCCTAATTTAATCAAGGAAATAAAGGCCAAACTCTTCAAGGGCACTTGGTTGAACTGAGTGCTAAGAGCCCATTTTGATTGCCAACACAGATGCTGACTGCTAAACTTCTGTCAATGACATATAAGTAATCACTGAGATGAGGTGAGTTTTCTGAGACTGGAGATAACCAAACGAGCTGATTTTTCAAAGAGGTGAAAAAAAGATCCTTCAACTTATGGGCCAGTGACTTTGATGCTGATTTATGGCAAAATTCTAAAATGACTGTTTAAGGAACAGTTTGTGGCATTTAAAAGGGTAGGCTGTGAACAGATTGACCTTATTTCATTTTCCTTTTCTTATAGGATGATCAGAAAAATAGCCTGTTAGGTCAGAAAAATAAAATAATAGTTGACAATACTTTAAGGTTTGCAGAGTGTTTTACTATCCATATCTCACTTGCATCTCAAAACAACCCTGCGAGACAAATACTAAAGGTATTATCTCTTAAAAATTTTTAAATTTTTTTCATTAAAAAAATTGCTTTTTCTCCTTCCCACCTCCCCTCATTAAGAAAAATAAGAAAAGAAAAAGACAAGTAAAGTATTATTATCCCTACTTAATAGAGGAGGAAACCAAGGCCCAATGATGTCAAGTGACTTGCCTATGCTCATACAAATAGTAAATGACAGAGATGGGATTTAAAGCAGGTCTTGCCAGATTCTAAGTCTAGAAGCATGGTATATTGGAATGAACCCTGGACTTCAGAGTCAGAAGAACATGGGTTCAAATCCTACCTCTGATATTCATTAGCTAGGTAACTTCCTTAATCTTTCTAAGCCTGTTATACTATTTATACAGATAACAGTAGTATCTTGTTCACAGGGCTGTTAAGAGAATTAAAGGAAATTAATACATATAAAATACTTTGCAATTACTAAAGCACTATAGAAATGTTAAAATTATTACTTTCCACAACACCTGCTGCTTCTCTCATGTTAATGTACCGGGATTTGAGAAAGGCATTTGAAAAAGTCTCTCAGTATTCTTGCGGACAAAATACAGAGATGGACTAAATAACAATACAGTTAAATGGAAACTGGATTGGCTGAAGAACTCAATTTAGAAAATGATAGTTGTGTCAGCCTGGAGGGAGATTTCTAATGATGAGCCACATAGTTTGTCTTTTGCCTTTTAAAAAAAACAACAACTTGGATGAAGACATAGAAAACAACCATATCAAACTTGCAAGTGGCATAAAATTGAAAAGCATATCTAACACAACGGGCAAGAGAATCAGGATCTAAAGAAATTCCAACAGGCTAGAACAAAAGGCCATATACAATAGTGTAATAGGAACAAATGTAAAGTCTTATGTTTCAATTGAGAAAATTGATTATTCAAGTACAGATGAGATATAGCTAGGAAGCAGTTCATAAGAAAACTCAGATTTTTGGTGGATGGAAATCTTATATTATTCAACAGTAGAAAATGGTAGCCAAAACAACTAATATGATTTTAGGATGCATTTAGGGAGTGAATCCTATACCATGTCCTCTTCAGACCATACTTGGCAAATGTATCCAGTTCTAAATGAAACATTTTAATGACAAGGTCAAGCATGAGTGTGTCTGGATAAGACTGGAAATTGAGTCACATAAGAATCAGTAGAATAGGGGATGTTTGGCTTAAAGAGAAGACTTTAGTCTTCAAGTATCTGAAGGATCACAGAAGACAAATTAGGATTCTTTTTGTTTTGTTCTGGAGGAAGAAAACTAAGACCAATGGGTGGAAGTTACTGAGATTCAGATTTTTTTTAGGAAGAACTTCATAACTTAGGAATATCTAGAAATACAATTACTAGTCTTGAAAGGCAGTGGAGCCTTCAATCGAAGGCTGATCACTGGTCAAGAATCACAGAAAAAGAATTTATGTGTCAGGTCCCAACCTGAGTTATCTGTTAAGATGGGTTCATTTCAACTCTAAAAGTCTATGATTCAAGAGTTATTTTTTCCAACGTAGACCACATCAGTAGGCCTAGGTGCCAAAGCTGGCTCTACAACTGTGACACTGGGCAAGTCATTCAACCACTTTATGTTCCAGTTTGGACTAGGGAATCACAAAAATCTCTTCCAGATCTCAAATTCTGACTAAAATTCTAAATATCACAGAATCTTGGAGTTGGATTTCAGAAGCAACCTAGTCCAACTTATGTCTTTTGCTAAAAGACCTCTTGTGAAGCCACACTACTTAGTGAAGCAGCTCTCATTTTTAGAAGTTAATATGGTTTCTCAGTTGCTTTTGTTCTCAGAGGGGAAAAGCAATAAATGTGATATAGTTCAAGAGACTCAGTTTTAACCAAAACTATAGGGTAGGTCTGAGTGGCAAAAGCAAATAGACATAGCAACAGACAGGAGAGGGATTTAGAGTCCTTCCAAATACTCTAATTTAGGATAAGCCGACATTTCCCAGGGACTTCTAACACACCAATCAGGAGGATGCTAGGCAAGGCTTTACACAAGGGTTGTTCAAATTCCTTTGGTGGCATCTGCATTTATGGATTCATTAGTTTTTCAAGCTGTTTCTGTCTAACTGCATCTATTAGTCCTTCTGGGGAAAAGGAATCCATTTGGCCAGACAGTATCATTCCATTTCTTTACTGATAACGGTACATCCACTGAGGTTCCTTCTAAGTCTGTGGCATTGGCTCTTTAAAAAGCAACTCACCTCCACAAACATAAAACCATTCTAATATAGAAGCTAAGAAAATCTAAAACAAAGGCACACAAAATATGCCTGAAGTATTAATAGAATCACTGTCTTTGATGCACATAGAATTACTTCCACCAAAGCTGTTGTCCAGTTCCGCTGCGGCTGTCCAGTCTTGTTCATGATCCTCAGTTTTGGACAATAGGTAGATGAACTGTACAGTTCCTAGATGGTGGATCATGTCCTCCAAGGAGAACATAGAGCAGGCCAACTCCACAGAAAAGAGCCAACTGGTGCCAAGTTACTCTTTCTTTTTCCCACACAAGGTTGTGGACCTAAATAGGAATCCCCTCTAGGGAGAAAGGGTGGAAAGAGTCCAGCCTGATGGTCAAAACCATTGACAAATTATATGGCTGTCTCCCTGGTCAGAAGGTGCCAACCCCCAACCCTACTGCCCTTTATTGGGGGTTATTCTTCCTATGGTCAGGTACACCTATCCCTGAACATTACAGAAAGAACCTACCATGAGTAAGAAGACCCAACCCCCATCATGCCACTACACTGACCATTTTTCTCCAGATAATTTAGATACATTTATTGCTCACCAGCTCTTCCCCTACCATGGGGATATCTGAAGCAAATCTGTTCCCTATGCCCCAGAAAGTCCAGAAGAAGATCCACCATCTAATTAACATTCACGGTGAACAAACTGTAACTAATACCACACTTCCTCTAGATGCCAAAAGTAGGAAAACTATGGAGAATCAGATTATTTTGCTTCACATAGGCCAACTCAAGAAAGTAGATCTAATCAACCTGGGACTGTGGGACCCTATTGTCTTGTGGGACATATTTTGCTAGGTCCTTCGCTGAATCTATCCCTTTGCTTTTTGTTCCGTTACCTTCCAGGCCAAGTCCATACATCTGCTGGCCTTTTATAGATCTTCTGCCTTTGTAGGAACAAGGCAATCCTAGTTTTATCCTCTTTAATGTGAAGGAACAAACCCAAAACAGTCTCAGTGGCAACCCAGCTGAGTTTTGATTGTCTGGCAAGGCCCTACCTTCTAGCTCAGAACAGACCAAGTTAGGAATGAAGACAAAAAGTGGAAAGGCAATCCAAAGACTGTCTCTTAGTTCCATTCCACATTACTGCTTTGGTTTCCCCCAATAGGTTCTTAGAGGTCAGCCATCTTAATCTTGGATGTGACTCTTCTCCAAGTCATGGAGCCAGCTGAATATTATCCTACTGGGTATTTCTGCAATCCAAATTATAGAAGCTCTAATGTATTAGGGAAAGGAGGTGGGGTGGGGAAAATTCAAAGCAAAAATGTCTAGACCTGCTATCCAAATATCCTATTAGTTATGTATTCTATTTCAGAAAATCTCAGGTGTTCTTCCACCCTAAGCTGTGCTTGGGAGAATTTCTCTAAAATGAGATGTCTCCTAGATCTTGTTAAATCACTGTTGGGGGTCAATGTCTTCTTCCAGGGTGATTACCCCTTGGGGCTTCTAGGCCAGGACTATATATAATCTGTAGGCAGTGTCTAGCTGTAAAAATGGATCTGGGTCCCATGACTGTATGAAAACATTTCTCTAATCATAAATGCTCCATATTTTCTTAACCAGATCTGGTCCTACTGCTTCAACATTACCGAGAATAGGAAAGGAATTCAAAAGGGTGTATTAACAGATTTTAATTTCCTATTTGTTTTAAGACGGGAAAAGAGATTAGCTATTTCACTTTCTAGTCTCTCCACCTCTTCCTTACCTGACTCTTCATTCTCTTTCCTTCACCATATAGCAGGGTATCAGAGGTGAGCCTTTCAATTGATAACACTACCTAAGTGGGACAGATACCCCAGTATTCTAGGGAGGTAGAAGCCAGATGACATTGTAAGAATGGATGAAATGGCTCATTCCTCCCTTCTATGAGGCTGGCTGAAGGTACTGAACATGTTAGAGACCCTGCCAATGCCCATATCATAGAACCAATCTTCTTGTGTTCTAGTTGAAAAAGCAGGATTGGGTGTATATGCCTTAATCAAAGGCACTCTATAGGGAAAAATTAATTTTAATTTGGGGCTCTCAATGTTGGAAGCTAGGTCAAACAAAGCCTCAACAAACTATATATATGAAGACATACATGCTTACAGCCCTGAAGGTTAGGAATGGACAAGGGTGTTTCTGAGCCTGTCTGAAGGTACCTCTCCAGTGGGGCATGAGTGGAAGCTGCTCTACTCAATATATTTTGCACCATGTGCCCTCATCTTGTGTAAGCATCATCCTTCATCAGTGGGCCCCCTGCCACCCTTTTGATTTGATAACACCTTATTATAAACACTCAGGTAGCTGGAGGTTCTCCAATTTAGACTAGCATATACATAATGTCAAGAATTTAAAGTAAAAGGGGTAGAGAGGGACACCTTTAAGATATAACATGAATTGTGTTTTTGTCAAGGAATTATAAATCAATCCCAAACAATTCTGGTTATGATTAACATTAAGCACAGAAGGATCCTGATCAAATAGGATCTTTGCCTTAATTTCTACTGCTGTATTGTCTTTGTTCCTTCATGACCAAAGGAAAGGCTAGATCCAATACCTCACCAATTATGATACAGGTATTAGAATCATATTAGCACCCCATTTCTGTTCCATTATAATTTGCAATTCGCCAAACAGTACTGAATACAATTTGCCTGTAAAAGAAATAAAAATGAAATAAAATTTAATGTTTCAAAAAAAAAAAGGTCAAGAAAAGCATATGCAGGTATTCTTTGATTCCTTATGAGAGGAAATTATTTGTACAAAATCCATCCTAGTCCCAATGCATGTAAACACTCTCTCTCTCTGCTATAACACTGTTTTAGACTGGCCATGCATAAGAATGGGTTTACTGAAATTTTGTAATCTACAAAATCAATTACCAAATTTCAAAATCTAAATCACTGAATCAGTAAAGTCATCTCCTACCTTTTTTTCACTTGAACACATAAGAGTTCACTGAAACTGTCAGCTTTTATTTGCTCTGACACATGTAGAATCAAAGGTTGACGTATGCAACTTTAACTTTACAGTGAACAACACTATTCTTTACACCACATTAACTCAAGTGTATGTATGCAGAGTGCAGTCATATACCTTTACTGAAAATATGTACAACCACAGCTTAAACGCTACTGGAAAACCTCTGAAACTTCATTTGCTTTGGAAAGCTCCTTCAGACTCTGAACAATGTCTTATATAGAACAATTTTGCAAACTTTCCCTGGGTTGATTTTCCAGTGATTCCTCCAAACCCCCAATTCCTCTCACTATCCATATTTATATAAGTAGATAAGAGGTCATTAGTTTTACATTTTTTTCTCTCTTATACTAAAGCCCAAAGGTGCTCTGTCCCTTCCAATTTCTATGGTTTTGTGGGATCAACAAAGTCCTAGAGCTTGGACCTCTGTTGCAGCTTGGATTATCAACTCTACATTGAACTACCATTAGCGCTTTTTGGAGGAAGGGGATGTTAATTTTATGACCTACACACTAAAATTCTCTAATTTACATTGCCCTGTAGGTATATGCCAAAAGCTTTGTAGTCACTGTTAAAAGAAATCTCTCCTTGTTATCCTGTTCCCTACGTTTACTATTGTTTTTCCTCTTTCCCCTAAGCCATCCACTTTTCTCCCCCACAGAAAGGCACTCCAACTTTAAAAGATTCTTGGCCACAGGAAAATGAGGACTCTAGAAGTCTTCTCCAACCTGAAATCCACATTGCTGGCTTAATGATTCCTGCTCTTAGATGAATACTTTCAAAATGAGGCAGTTGAATCTATTAAGAGATATGCATCCTTCACTGACAAATGAGTTAACCTAGTTCTAGCACTCAAGGAACAGAAACACAACTGCACACACCATAATCTCATGATAGGATTTACTGATACTATACAAACCATGCCTGGATCACATCTTCATTTTTTCCAATTTGAATCTCTAGCTTTCTTCAAAGCTCAGCTCAGGTGGCTACCTTGTTCTTACAAGACTTTCCCTGTCCCTTTCCTACAAAAACCTGTTGGCACCTTCTTTTATATCTTAAAATTACTTTATGTACTTTGTAACACTCTGTGAGCATGTTGTATCTCCCCAGAAGGAAGCTCCTTAAGATCAGAAATGGTTTCATTTTTTTCCTTTGTATTTTCACTAGCTAGAACAGGGCTGTCCCACCTTAGGTTTTTATTGAAACAATAGACAATATATTTTGATTTGCCAGTTTAGTGAGAGCTCAGCGGTAGGTAGCTCAGGTTTGGTTAGCATTTATGTAAATTTCTATGTTTGTAGGCAGGCAACATAAACCCTAGGGTGGGTCGCATTTTGGACAGCCCTGATCTAGAACAAAGCTTTGCACATTTTTTGGCACCCAGACCTGTAAGAAACTCATCATGTGGAATCTTGAGCTAAAGATTCATGGATCATAGATTTAGGGATGGAAGAGAGAGGCCATTTAGCCCAAATCCCTCATGTTACAGAGGAAACTGAGGCCCAGAGAGGTTAAGAAACCTGCCCAAGTAGGACATATCATAGCCTATGATTTGAACCCAGTTCCTTTGACTTCATAACCAGGTCTATTTCCACTGTACCAGGCTGATAAAGACTGGTAACTCAGTAACTATAAGTTTAAGGGAGTTGCCTTGGGATTTAAGAGATTAAATGGCCTGACCATGATAGTAAGTGAGAAGCAGGACTCAAACACTGGCAGCTAGGGGACAGAGTAGATAGTCAAGGAGATTTGAGTTTAAATCCAGCCTCAAGTATTAAGTAGCTGTGTGATCCTTGACAAGTCACTTAACCTTTGTCTGCATCACTTTCCTCATCTGTAAAGTGGGGATAATAGCGCCTACTTCTCATGGTTGTAATGAGAAGAAAATAAAAAGTTATAAAATGCTTTGCAAAACCTCAAAACTCTATATAAAAGCTATCTATTATTCTTAAATCCCCATCCAGTCCCAAAGGCTGAGAGGTTCAGTGGAAAGGCACTGGCTCCAGGATCAAAGGACTTGGGTTCAAATCCTGTCTCTCATGCTTACTACTACCTTGTGACACTGGATAATCAATCAACAAGAATTTATTAGTCATTCTGTTTCTTACTGTCTTCCCTCCTGTGCTTAGAGAATACTCTTCATCATTTCCCACCTGTCTCCTTTCTTGGACTATATATATCTCATCTCCAGAAACTCATCATTCTGCAAGATAAAATCAACTCTGAAACTCCTGCCTCCTCGGCATCCTTGCCCCTGGGTCCCTCCCACCTCTGACTGGAGACAGTGGACATTGGAGAGGTCCTCCCAGATCCTCTATCATTTAACAGAACCCAGAGAATTCTCATCACTTCCCATGCATTTGCTCATCTGGACTTGATCACCTCCAGAAACTCATCATTCGGCAAGCTGATATCTACTATGAAATTCTTGCCTCCTCACATCTTTTCCCACCCTGGCTGGCCCCAACTGGGTAGCCTACCACCTTACTCCCCAGCTTTTCAGCTTGGTTTTATGTTGTTTTCTTCTGTTAAACTGTGAGCTCCTTGAGGGCAGGGACCATTTTATACCTTTCTCTGTATCCCCAGTGCTTAGCACAGTCCCTGACACATTAGCAGGCACTTAATAAATATTTATTTACTATGGTCCTTAGGGGAAAGGATACATTCATTCTATTAAGCAAGCAAGTATTTATTGTCTACTATGTACCAGGTATTATGTCGGGTTCTGGGGATTCAAATATGGATGTAAGATCAAATCTGCCTTCAAGAAATTTACATTTTACTAACATTTAGCTGGACTGAGCCCAAAGTTCTTCCTTATACTGGACTAAAACCTATCTGTGCATTTTGAACCCATTATTGCTAGCTTTGCCCACTAGTATCAAATAGAATAAATCTAATCCCTCTTACACAGGAAAGCCCTTCAAACGCTTGGTGGAAACTTGGTGAAAACTATCAAATTTCTCCATGTTTTCAACAGAGTTATAGACTCTGAGACAGAAGGGACTTTATAGATCATCAGGTTCAAACCTCTTTGTTTATAGATGAGAAAACTATTGTGTCCAGGCTAAATATCAGCAGTTCCTTCAGCAAATCTTCCTCATAATGGGATCTGGCCTTTTACCATCCTGGTCACCTTCCTCTGGATGCCTTCCAATGGATCAACTGCCTTCCCAGAAAGTGGTACCCAGAAGCGAACACAGTATTTCAGATATGGTCTAATCAGGGAGGAACACATGACAATATACTCCAAGAGGACTTTTGGGTCTCCTCAGTTGTTAGTGCCGTCTCCTATAAAGTTACCTTCCATTTACTCTACTTATCTTTTAAGTTGTGATTTCTATATGTTGACTCCCCCATTATAATGCAAGCACCATGCAGTGAAGAAGTTTTAGCTTTTTATCTCCCCCAGCACTTAGTAAAGCAATTGGCACATAGTAAATGCTTAATGTTCGTTCATTATCAACTTCCTCACTATAAGCACTATTCTTCCATTAATACATTTTAAGAATTCATTAGCTATATAGGCACTGTGAATTTACCAGTCACCATACCCTTAATCCAGACATACTTCCCTCACCTTAAGTTATGAAATTGATTGTTTTGAACTCAAATATAGAACTTTTTATTTATCCTTCATAAATGTAATCTCAGCAGATTAAGTCTCATGTTGGCCAGTATCAAGATCTTTTTAGATCATTAATCATTAAAAATGCTAAGTTGGTATTAATTGGAATTTACATAGCATTTTAAGGTTTACAAAATCCTTTATGTATATTTTCTCATTTGATTCTCACAACAGAGAGGTTAAGGGGAAAGAACACTGGCTCCAGAGTTAGAAGACCTGAGTTCAAATCTTGTCTCTGTTACTACCTATATGACATTGTATATTCAATTAATAATCATTTATTATGCATTCACTAGACCACACAACATCTCATTTTCATAGTAGACACTTAATAAATGTTGAGGTGACAAAACCACTGGTGTTACAAAGGTACCAGAAGAATACATGTACTAATCATTAGCCCCTTAGCAATTTCCAAACTATTCATTCTGGTTTTTGAGAAGAAAGCCAGTTCTACCTAGAATTGTAAGCTATGTCTCAGTAGGAACAGAATTTAAGGATAGTATTGTTTTATACTCAGGAGGGAAAAGGAAACTGGAAATTTTTTTGAATACTCTATAGGTTAAATAGACCCTTCGCAGCTTTGAAATATCTTCCAAGCACGGATGAGCTAGAAAGACACAATCTGACAAACATTTATTAAACTCCTAAGTTTTATAAAAGTATTACATTTTGGGGACATAAGGACAAAAATCAAATAGTTCTGTTCTCAAGAAGATAAAGGGTTGAAAGAATTTCTTTGGTGGCAGGGCTCAGGAATTGTGCTGGGAATACAAATACAAAAAATAAAACATTCCCTGCTTCCAAAGCATTTATATTGTACTGGGGTGATAACTCTGATATGTGTGTACATAGATTTTACATATTATGTATTTGTATATGTACAATATGTGCAAAATAAATATAAGGTAGCTTTGGAAGAAGTCAGCCACTTAACTTCCCTGGGCCTCAGTTTCCTAAAACTGTAAAATAAAAGAGGTAGACAAAATGCTCTCTGAGGTCCTAACTCTAAATCTATGATCCTATGACTTGCCCATGCTCACACACAGTTAAGGATCTAAGGTAGAGTCTGAAATCAGGTTCCTTTTGACTCATCTAACATTCTTTCCACTATACCTAACTGCTTCTCAGCTTTATGCCCTTTGCAAACTTAATAAACATGTTTTATATGTGTGTGTGTGTATGTATATGCCTTTATCCAAGTCACTGATAAAAATATTAAATACACAGAGACAGAAACAATGTTTGGGCATTCCACTATAGATATTTTTCAAATATGACAATGAACCATTCATGGTTCTATCTATTTTTTGCAGTCCAGTCATTCAAACAGATCTGATGTCATCTAAATATTTTATCATCCAGCCCGTAAGTCTCCATCTTATCCACCAGGACAGTATGAGAAACACTGTCAAATAGACTGCTAAAATCTAGATAAATTACATTTAAACAGTCCCCAAATTTTCCAGGCTAGTTACCTGTCTAAAAAGGAAGTGAGGCTAGAATGGCCCTGTTATTGCTGAAGCTATAGTCACTCTTTGTGAACACTACTCTCTTTTTTAGGCATTCACTAACCATCTTTTTAATAATGTATTTCTAGAATTTTGCCAGGAGTCAAGGTCAAACTCAATGGTCTATAGTTTACAGTTTCTTTCATTCCTTTTTTGAAAGGGCATTTGCCCTTTTCTATTCCTGCAGCACTTCTATTCTCCAAGATCTTTTTTAAAGTGGCTTTTATTGTTTTATACATCATAGTCATGCCTGAATGATTAACACTCTTTCCCTTCCACTGAACCCTTCCCTGTAATAAACGATTAAGCAAAAACCAATGAAAGGGTCACTACGGCTGCCAGTGTATAACATTCTATACCAAGATGCTCTCTATCTCTTTATTTCTCTTCATTTTCAACTCTCCAGTAGCCATTTTTGTTTTGTCCTTCCCAGTCCACACACCATTCTCCTTAGTAAAGAAAACAAAAGCAAATTAAATGTTGGGTAATTCTTATTTCTCTGTCATCATTACCATCATTCCATCTCTTCTGAATAGTGATACTGCTATTGGAAGATACAAGAGATCACCTAAATGAATTTGGGAAATAGGTCAAAGCTTGGCATTGATACATAATATAGTAGAGATGGCGGACTTCAGTTATCAGGATATCTGGCTATCTCTCTTGCTGTCCAAAAGAAAAAAGTTAATAAATTACTGGCTTGCGTTACTGCCAGTTTCACCAATCAAAATGTAGAAGCAACAAGATACTGGACCTGAATCTAACCAAGAAGGAGTTTGCTGAAACAGAAATGATGGCAACTTTGTGAGTAGGTATCCCTGTATCTCAGAATTTCTCCTAAGGAAATAGAAAGCATAGCATTCTTTCATATGAACCTTAGATTTTGAGAAACCAAAATTTCAGAGTTGAGACACTGAATGCCATGACCTAAAATTCTACGGAGAATGTCAGCTCAGAAGGGACTAGAATTCCTCAAAAACCAAATGCTGAAGACACAAAGGAAAATTATTTCAATGAGGAGGAAAAAGAATTGTCTTAAAGAGCCTGTGTGGATTCACTGGAAAATTACAAATTGATTTACCTTTTAAAAACCTGTGAAGATAGAAGCAAGGATGGGTAATCGATAATATAAAATTATGACCTAGTCTCATAAGAATACAGTTAAAGTACAGAATGAGTTATACTGTGTATATATAAGCATATAAACAACATGCTAAGGACTACATAAAGGATTTCTTAAAAATTATGTCAAGAAAAAGAAGATCAAATAAAGGAAAGGTAGATAGGATGATGTCACAGAATCACAGAATTTGAGAGCTGGAAGAGACATCTAGTCCACTTGATAGCAGAAAATACTTCCTACAAATGGTCATTCAGCTTCTGAAGACCTCTGAAGAGGGTGGACACCATGTCTAGACAGTGTATTTGATTAACAGTTGTCCCTCTTAGAAGAACTACAAATGACTAGGGGATTGATCTTAAATAGTAACTTGGAAAAAGAATACATGCAAAATAACACCAATGTAACATCTACTAAGTATCCCCCCTCAAACATTTTGCAAAGAAAACAACAGCATGTGAGGAAATTAATATAGTGACAGCACAAAGGACCAGTTTTTTCTTTAGAGCTGATCATGAAATGAAGTACATTAATTATTCAATCAAATCTTGTACAACTGGTGTGAGTCATCTATAAGCCTTAAAGGAAGAAAACAGCTAAATAAGCAGTGAGGTGGCAGGGCAAATCGCCCAGGTTTTGGTAGGTATAAGGCCTGGGTTTGAGATCCAATTCCACCATTTACTAGCTAGGTGAGAATGAACAAGGCGCTTAACCCATATCTTGGTTTCATCACCTGTAAAATATACCTGCCAATCTTCCTCGGTGGAGGGAGTTTCCACACCGGGAGTTCTGTACAGGGATGAAATACGAACAAAAAATATATTTTACATACACCTGAGCCAAGTCCCTCCAGGATCAGGGTGTGTGTGTATGACCACTTCGATAAATGTGCGATCATAAAGTCGGCTAAAGAATAGTCAACGTTAAAGCAATCACCATGGAGCATGCAAAACCAATCCAGGTTTTTTCCAAACGCTCTTCTCTCCATACCCAGTTTCTCTCTATGAGGAGATCTACTCTACAAATTTTCCTACAGCATTGTATCAAGATTCTCTCCTTTTTGCCCATTTCACATTTTAATTTGTCATTACTTATTCGTGTATTCCTGCCGTAAGCTCCCAGACCTCAAACAAGGACTATGTCACTTTTCATCCATCCCCAGCGCCTAAGGACACAGTGGATGCTTAATATTTTTTGAATCGGATTCACCCTTGATCTTAGCCAAAAGGCCGAGGATCAAAGGCGAGAAGGAAAGAAAGCAAACGAACTGCCGAGCTCACAATTACATTAGGCGAGATTCCTAGATTCAAGATTTTTGAAGTGACCTATCCCTACCCCCCCCCCCCCCCCCCCGCCTTTAACTGTCTTCTCTCCTCAGGGACCAACCAACCACCCTCCCGCCCCCTGCGCCATCGCTTTCCGGCGTCCATCCTCAGTGGGTGGGGAGGGTTCTGCGCGGGGGACCGGGTGTGGCGAGAGTCGCGAGGGACACGCGGGGAGTGGGAGTGCAGCCGCGATTAGGAAGTCAGAGACGCGCGCGCGGAAAAGCCAGGTAGACTGCCCCTCCCCCCAGAGCTCTCAGAGAACGCCGCGGCATACACACGTCCCCTGCCCTGGGTTCTGCCCCGGAGGGGAGCCAGTGTATCACAGAGAAGATAGAGGAGAGAATGGGAAGAAAGTGGCTCCGGTAAGGTCGGCTTTCGGCCACCCCTCCACTTCCTAGATCTCACCGTAAACCGGGTCTGTGCTTCGGGCAAACTGAAGAGAGGCGGCGACGGAGACATCTTCTCGCTTGCGCGTGCCCGCTAACGCGCCGTGGCGCTCCCTGATGACGAAGCGTCTGAGGCAAACAGCTCGCTTCTTTGCGCGGCTAGAGCGACCCCTAGGCGGACGCGTAGGATACATGCGCAGTCGGCGGAGGGGGCGGAGCTTTGGTGCCTGGGCCGTTAATGTTGCCGCGGCCGCCGAAAGGGCGAAGGGATTTCGTGTTTTGCCAATGGTGGTGGGGCGAGGGCTCTGCTCGCGCTGGAACACCTGGTGGTTGCCTCGATTGACCGCTGATAGCGAGCGGTATTCGCAGGGCCTCGCCAAGTCACGGGAAGGTGTTTCCCTCTCGCACTGGCATCTCGATGATCCCTGCGGCCCGAGGCAGCCCCTTTCCCCATCAGAGCTCCAGTTCGCCGCTGGGAAAAGCTTGGACCCGGGCCGGGCTGGGGCAAATGTCCCGAGCGAATCCCCGCTCCAGCCTACCTTTTCCTCGCTTCCTGAAGGGGCGACCCAGCTGCTTCCTGCGGATTCTCCGGTTGTCCCAGCTGCCCCTTTCTCCATTGAGCTCAGTGTCCATCCTGAGTCCTCCCTAGGGCATGGAACTGACCCTTGGTTCTAGAAGATTGTCCCTAAAGCACAAACCCCGACGGGCGCTAACAAGCTGGGAAAGCTTTGATTAGAGGCCAGCTGGGTGTTTCATTAAAGGACCGGCCTGCCTCTGTCCTGACAGGCATGTCACAAGAAAGAGCACCAAGAGATGGAGTTTTGGGTCATAGCTTGAGACAATAGCTTGGTTGCAGCTTCTTGGGTGGAGTGCCAGCAATGACGAGATCATAGATCTTTTGAGCTATTGCTGTACTATTTGGTACATGGGGTGGTAAATTGGACCTATTTTTTTTTTTATTCTCTCTTTTCTGTTGCTTCAGAAAACCAAGGGTGAGCAGTTTGAGTCAACAGGAAGAAGGATAGGGGAGTATTTTGTTTGCAGTCCTGCCACAAGTCTATGGTGACCAAATGGATGTTTCTATTTCAGTCATTTAAAAAACCAACAACATATTGATGTGATGTTTTTATGTCTCTGTTACTTCCCAGTAAACAAATCCCCTTCCACCTCACCCCATAGTGACATTCCTTTAAAAAAGGTTAAACAAAGAGAGCAAAGCCATCTAATGTAGCTTTGTGACTGAAAAAGCACTTTTAATTTCCATTGTGGCAAATGAATTACTGGAAGGATTTACAAAAGAAGTTACAGGTGCCACAGCAGAATTATGAAGATAAGGATTGAGAATTGAGGAGGGTGTGGATTCTTTCCATGTTTTTCAGCATTTTATTGAAGTCTTTGTTTTTTGTCATAATCTGTTAGTGTCTCCTAGTCTCCTACTGTTTTTTTTTTTAATTTTAATTTTTGGCAGGGCAGTTGGGGTTAAGTGACTTGCCCAAGGTCACACAGCTAGTACATGTGTCAAGTGTCTGAGGCTTGATTTGAACTCAGGTCCTCCTGACTCCAGGGCTGGTGCTCTACTGACTGCGCCACCTAGCTGCCCCCTACTGTTTTTTTTTTTTAAATCAATCTTTGAAACAGCAGTTAATTTTTCCTTCAAGAATTTGCTGAGGAAAGATCTTTCCACGTCTCTGTGGTGTCTTAGGCGCCATGAACTCTGTCCGGACCAAGTATGATCTGTCAGCCTCGACATTCTCTCCTGATGGAAGAGCTTTTCAAGTTGAATATGTTATAAAAGCTGTGGAAAACCGTAGTGCAGCTATTAGAGTCAGATGTAAAGATGGTGTCGTCTTTGGTATAGAAAAATTAGTCCTTTCTAAAGTTTATGAAGAAGGTTCTAACAAACACCTCTTTAATGTTGATCGACACACTGGAATGGCAGTAGCAGGTTTGCTAGCAGAAGCTCGTTCTTTAGCAGACACAGCTAGAGAAGAAGCCTCCAACTTCAGATCTAACTGTGGCTGTAATATTCCACTAAAGCACCTTGCAGACAGAGTAGCCATGTATGCACATGCTTACACACTCTACAATGCTGTCAGACCTTTTGGTTGCAGTTTCATTTTAAGGTCTTACAGTATGAATGATGGTGCACAACTCTATATGATTGACCCATCGGGTGTTTCTTATGGTTATTGGGGATAGGCCATTGGTAAAGCCAGGCAAGCAGCAAAAACAGAGATAGAGAAACTCCAGATGAAAGAAATGACTTGTCGGAGTGTTGTTAAAGAAGTTGCAAAAATAATCTATATAGTACATGATGAAGTTAAGGACAAAGCTTTTGAACTGGAGCTGAGATGGGTTGGAGAAGTAACCAAAGGGAAGGTATGAAATTGTTCCGAAAGATAAAGAAGCAGAGAAATATGCCAAGGAATCTTTGAAAGAAGATGATGAATCAAATGTTGATAATATGTAACAATGAATGCTACAATACTTTTTTTAAAGAAATATTTTACATGTAAACTATGTAGAAGTATTGTCCTGTGGATTATTAGCCCAGTGAAAAATTACCAATTTATTTTTTTTTGAAAAAGGCTTAAAATCTGTTTTTAATAATAATGTTGCTGTTGCATTCCTGTCTCATTTCTCAAATAAAACTCCAGACTGTGAGAGGGCCCAATATCACCTACAGCAGTGAAAGCTGTACAGCACAGCTCCAGGAAGACAGGCAAGCCTTAGAGCTCCAGGCATGGCCAAGAGAGCACCAGCACCCAGCAGCCCCTGCCTCCAAGCTTGCACTCGGACCAACAAGAAAGGGTGTTAACAATGACACGCCAGCACCTCCCAGACGGAGGCAAAGCCCCTCCATTAAACAAAAACAGAACTGATCATGGAAACCTAAAAGCAGATAACAAAACCTTCTTCTCAGGACATAAAAGGGAACACTGGGTTGGGAAGAGGGAAGAGGTCTCCTACTGGTATTGTTGCCTGAACTTCCTGGACACACCTGAGGTCCTAACCAGAGAGGAAATGGGGGCAAGGATTGTGTCTAAGTTACTGAGGGAGCAGTGAGGGGAGAAAGGAGGAATGGTCAAGGGAAAGAGGGATAGAATGGGGTCTGTTTGTGCCATGGCCTCCCCCCACCCCCTCCGTAGCCTTCACATTGAAGTTTTAGGAATGCGCCTCATAGAACTGCTTCACTAAATGCCCCTCCCTCGCCCCTCTCTGCCCTCAGCAAATTTCCTACCTAGAGTAGTTCAAGTGGGGAGGCCTAACTAGTAGGAGGAACAGAGCCCCAACAGCCCTCTAAGGTGGAATCCTGGCTAGTCCAAAAAGGGTCCTTGTCTGCAGGGTCAGGGAAAACTCAACACTGTGACTCTATTAGTATCTGCGACGTTTGTTTGGGCCAAAGTCCCCTCCAGGAGTTCCTCGGTTGAATGCGGGAGGGTTTCCACCCATTGCCCCAAGTCCTTCCATTGTACCACCCTGGCCAAAGCGGTCACTGGGTGGTGGGGTCATTCCCATGGTTCCATTTGGCATCATTGGACCAGGCCCTGCAGCACTTGGGTTACCAGCTGGCACATTAGCACCTCCCAGGGATCCTCTGTTGTTTATGCCCATAGCACCTCCTATACCCATCTGCCCATCCGCATCTCCTGCTCTCTCGCATCAGGGACGTTTCCTTTGAAGCCCTCCTGCTGCCACCTCATCTCCTCCTCACGCTGCCTGCGTTCCTCCTCCTGCCTGAGCTCCATTTGCTTGTGTTTCTGCACCTCCTGGTTATGCAGCTCCTCCATCCTTCGAAGCTCTTCCTGTCGTCTCATCAAATCCTGCCTCATCAACATGACCTGATGCTCATGGCGAGCAGCCTCCATCTCCATCTCCAGTTTCTCTTGGGCCTCTTTGATGTTTCGGTCTACTTGGTCCTGTTGCTGCTTCTCCATCTCAATCAGCGCCTTCCAGCGCATGGCACGCTCATATTCAAAGGAGCCAGGCTGGGCAAATCGAGGTAGCTGCTCTCGTTCCTTGTGAAATTGTTGGTTCTTGATGACCAACTTCTCTGGGAGCCCTTCTTCATCATCTAGCTGGTCCATCGGCTCCACAGTCACTGGCCTAGGAAATGTGGTCAGAAGAAAGGACCCTTCACTGCATCTGTCCAGAGCTTTCCCGGCAGCTGGCTTCCCTGAGAATTCCACAATGCCTTTCCCTGAAGGCCTCCCTCGATCATCCACAATCACTACAGCCCTCTCCACCTAGCCAAAGACAGAGAAAGCCTCCTCCAACAGTTCATTGGACACTAACTGAGGCAGGTTCCTAACTGTCAGGGATGCGCTATGGCAGGCAAAGCGCACTCGCAACTGCTTTCCACGTAAGGGCATATTATCCAGTTCCACTTTAGCGATCTCGGCTAGGGTTCGGGTTTCCAGGCGGATGAAACCAAAGCCTTTGTCCTTGTGAATGAACACCTCGCCTGCCTTTCCGTATTTCTCAAACAATTTCCTCATCTCCTCTTCAGTGATGTCAGGAGGGAAATTGCCCACAAAGAGGCGGCTGCACTGGGTGAAAGTCTTCTCCCCTGGCTTTCGGAAATTCTTCAGATCGATAGTCAGGCCTTCATTCTGGCTGTTGGCCTGCTGCCCATTTGCAGGTATTGGTGTCAGTGGAGGTGGCAGTGGCGGCGGCGGCGGCGGCGGCTGCTGCTGCTGCTGGTGTTGGTGTTGGTGCTGATGCTACTTCCTTGGAGTATGGTTCTGTTTATGCAGGCTAAAGCCTTTGTTGCTCTGCATTTTTGCACGCTGATGCAAAGCTGTCTCTCCCCCGAGTAGCCAAATTACCAATTTATTAAAAATTTATCTTGTAAAAAAAAAGAATTTGCTTATTTTTCTTCCAAAGCATTTTTATCCCTCTTCAAGCCTCCCATGGCTCCCCTTCCCCACTCTCAGCTGAGAACCTTGCCTTACATATTACAGAAAAAAAAAAACCTGAAGACATTTGCTGCTGTGAACTGCTTTTTCTCTCCTCTTCCTCAGCTCCTGTCTCTCAAGTGCCTTCTGCCATGCTCTCCTTCTTCACCCCTGTCTCACTTAATGAAGTGGCCTTATTCCTTACCAAAGCCAACCCCTTAGTTGTTCAAGGGATCCCATTCCATTGTCTCCAACAGATTGCCCCTCTGTCATTTCCACTCTTTCACTTATTTTCAATCTCTCCTCTACTGGCTCATTTCCTTCTGCCTACAAACATGCCTATGTCTCCCCTATTCTGAAAAACCCTCACTGCTAATTACCATCTGTTTCAACAATCCAACTAGCAGCTTCTGTGGGGGTGTGAGATCCACCTACAACCAGCACCCAGAAAGCTGCCAAAGCACAGGTTCTTTTGATCTGCCTTAATAAGGAAAGCAAGGTTAAAGGGGTTGACAAGTTTACTTTAATTCAGCACACAAATATCATTCACTTAGTTCAGGGGAAAAAGCCAGCACACTGAACTTTAGAGCAAAATACAAACAAATTACAAACATCAACAGACAGACCAAATACAGATTCATAGTTACCAACATCTAGGTTCAGCCCAGGAGCTTGGAACAAGGGCTGGCCTAGAGTCATGTGCCACCGCTGCTGCAGGTAGGAGCTCCAAAGAAGAGACAGCCAACCCCTGGTTTTATATCTTTTTCAGGGTCAGGGGTGAGTCACACATGCGACTCACCCACGTGACCTAGAATCATCACAAAGAGGCGTCTTAAACCCACCAGTCATGTAAACTAGGCCCTCCCTGGAGTTAGCCCCACCCTGGGCCCCACCTTCGTTGCCAATCCACACCCACTAAGGTTTTACCCCTAATAGGGGTTTGGGCCTTGGGCTTAGCACCTAGTAAGACTCAATGAAATACACTGAATTACTCAAAAGGAACAAAAGCCAAACTATTCAAGGGCACTTGGTTGAACTAAGTGCTAAGGAGCCCATTTTGCTTACCAACACACCATCCTAGATCTTTTCTGCCCCTTGTGGCTAAATTCCTAAGAAAAGGCTAAAATAGGTGCTTCTACTTTCACTCCTCTCTCCTCTTAACCCCCTTATAATCTGGCGTCTGATCTTATCATCACACTGAAAACACTCCAAGGTTACTAATGATCTCTTTATTTGCCAAATCCAAATGACCTTTTCTTGATCTTCCTTCACTCTCACCTCATTGATACTGTCCTCTCTAGGTTTTCAGGACACTACTCTCTCCTGGTTCATCCTCTACCTATTTCCATCATCCTCTAGAATCTACATCATGCTCTCTAACTGTGGATATCCCCCAGGGTTTTGTCATCAGCTCCCATTGATTTAATTATCTCAATGCTGATGATTCTCCAATCTCCCATCTCCCAAGGCCTTTCAGACATCTTGAACTGGATGTCCAATAGACATCTTAAATTCAATGTATCCAAGATGAAACTAATTGACCCTCCCCCATCTCCTACCTTCCCTTTTGTTATAGAGGCTAACAATGCCCAGTCCCTCAGGCTTTGCAACCTAGGAGTCATCCTATATTCCTATCACTCTTTCACTGCCCCTCCCCCCCATCCAATCTGTTGCCAAGGCCTGTTGATTTCACTGTTGCAACATTTCTCAAATACACCCTCTTCTCTCTCTGACTGTCACTGCTCTAGTGCAGGTGCTCATCTCCTCACACCTTGATTATTGCAATAGGTGGGTCTGCCTGCGTCAAGTCTCTCCCACTCCAATCCATCCTCTATGCAGCTACTAAAGTGATTTTCCTAAAAAACAGGTCTGATCATGTCACACCTCTATTCAATAAATTCCAGTGACTCCCTATTGTTTCCAAGAGCAAAAACAAAATGCTCTGTTTGGCATTCGAAGCCCTTCATAACCTAGCTTTCTTCTCCCCGTACTCTTCTGTATATATTCTTTGACCTAGCAACGCTGGCCTCCTGGTTGTTGCGATGAACAAGATGCTCCATCTTTTGGCTCCAGGCATTCTCTTTAGCTGTCCCCTGTTTCTGGAAAGCTCTCCCTCCTCATCTCTACCTACTAACCTCCCTGACTTCTTTTTAAGTTTCAACTAAAATCTCACCTTCTCCAGGGAGCCTTCTCCAACCACTCTTAATTCCAGTGCCTTCACTGTGTTAATTACTTCCTATTTATCTCATACGCAGATTGCTTTGTATATATTTGTTTGCATGTTGGCTCTCCAATTAGATTGTAAGTTCTTTGAGGGCAAGGATTGTCTTTTGCCTCTTTTTGTATCCCCAAGGCTTAATACAGTGCAGGATACAGTTGTTGTTCATCCTTCATTTTCAAATAGGGCCAATGACATCGTGGGATGATGACTTGCTGGAGTGAGTTAAAGTGAGGCAGAGTTGCACAGTCGTCAGCCTCACTCTTCCAAAGTCATCTAAGTCAAGTGGCAAGACAAAAGTCAAGACAACTGGCAATAGCTTGGGATACAGTGGAAGACCTTGGCACCTTCAGTACCTAACTAATTTCTAAGTCCTCCATAGCTCCTGTTGTAGCCATCTTCATGGCCATTGGAATAAATTGTTCTTGTCTACCCATTCTATCAACAGAAGTCTTCACATGCTTGGAGTAGGTCTGAGGCCTTTTAGTTATGCTCAGCCTGGTTTTGTCCCATCTGCTGAGACAGTTTTACCAGGGTGTGGGAACTGTACTATGCTAGAGCATAAAAAAGAATTATGTCATGTAATTATGTCATGTATATTCATTGAATGTACTTTGATGGGGGGTCAGGAAGAGGCCAGGAGAATGAAGATGTTTTTGTATTTTGTTAAAATGCATCAAAAAAGGGACAATAAAAGATTCTCAGTTTCATTTTATAGATAATTTTTATTTAATGCAGCCCAATGTACCTTGAGTTACAGCATGTTATATTCCAGCTCTCCCATTTCTCATCCTGATTAAAAAAATTCTGCATAATTCTCATTGATGTCTTTTGATATGTGATATTTCTTCTTGGCTGCTTGTAAAATAATTTCTATTACTCTGTTCTTGAAGTTTGATGATATGTCTGGATGGGTTAAATATGGGGTTCGTCTCCATATTATTGTGCCATCATCTCTAGATCTATCGATCTGGACCCTGTATTTTGATTTCTATACCTTGACTTTCTCATGATTTCCTGAAATATACCATTTAGATTCTCTTCACACTTTTCAGGTATTTCAGTAATTCTCAGGTTATCTCCATGACCTCTATTTTCTAATTCCATTACTACAACTATTCTGTCAGTTGTGTTTATTTCTGAATTTTTTTATTGTTTGTTCTGTCATTTTCACTTCACAGATATATTTTTCAACAATTCTGTTATTTTATTTGTGGGGGAGGCCAAATATTATAATTTATTGAAACTAAACTTTAAAAATATAAGATGCCGTAGTTTACAATGTATCACACCAAGCACCCTCAGGTGCACACTCAAGGCAAGTTTGTTCTCGTATTAATACTCTTCACTGATTGAAGTTGTTGAATTTTATCGTCACTCTTTTCTTAAAAACTGATTTCATTTTCTTTACTAATTTAAATTCAATCTTTGACATTAGAACTTCCTTTGGTTCTTAGTGGGTTTATAATCCATGGTGAAGTGCCAGTTTTATTTCCAGAGCCTTGGATGGAATTATATTCTTCTACCTTTGGAAGGATGAAACTATCATTTTCTGGGTATCTTCTCTTTGGCTTCTTTTTGCTCTATATTGATTATTCATTGTGTTGGAACTTAACATTTTTTTTACTCACTTCTTTAATTTTTCCCTTTCCTTAAAACTAATTTTATAAAGAGGGGTTTTTGGCAGGATTCTAGCCAAAGTCTCTCCCAATCCCAAGTTCAGCACTCTTTCTTTTATAATACAATGCTGACCGAGTCTCTTGGTTTTTAATTCCAACGTCATCATTGATGCAACTTTCCTCAAACTCCGCAAACTGTCAAAAACTAAGTTTGAATCAGATCATTCTCCAATAATAACCTTTCCTCTTCCATCGATGTTACCATTTAATCAAGTACAAGTTCCCTTAGTTATCTAACGAGAAAGCTTATCCATTCCATGCCTAATCTATTGCAAAGCTGTGGAGTTGCATCCTAAAGGCCTAGCCTATGCCAGCTAAGTAAGACCAAGGTTTTTGTCTGCCTTTAATGGCAAATGGGTGGATTTTAATAGTGGATACTAGAAGAAGAGGATATTGTTGGGGTAGGGACAGTCACCATCACCTGTAAAGATTGTTCTTGCTTGGCCACTGCACCGGCGATTACTGCCTTTGTTTCTAGTAATTACTTCCTCATCCTGTTCAGCAATCATATTTGCCAATTCTTTCAGTCCACTAGGGCCATTAATCTGGCCTGGTGATTTGAACTTATTGTGGATTACTAGATACTGCCTGATCATCTTATTTATTTTGAGTGTCCACTTCCAGCTAACCACTGGCGTTCTGATCTTTCCAGTCCAAAGGCCATTCTCCTTGTTAGAACAGAAGAAAAATATGAGACAATTAACAATTCTTTTTCTCTGTCGTAAGTTTAAATCAGCCCATTCACTCCCACAGTGGTCCTGTCCCTTTTTTGATTCTTTCTCCTCCTGCTGCCAATACCCTCAATTCTCTCAAATACCCCAATGGATCTGTAATCTTATTCAACTGGTAATCTCCTCTAAAGATACAGATTACAACCCATCCATGTCTGCTTATCCTGTGGGACTCTCACCTGTACTCTTCCTTAAATTCATTACAGTGAACAATGGAGGCCTTGTTTAAAAACTTTAGTTTCTTCAGCATTGGTTCCCCATTTGTTCTGAACTTTAGTTACTCCTGACATATTTTTTATATGCTTAATCTCCAATTACTTGTCTTTGCTTGTATTTTCTTTGTCTTTTTAATTTTTAAGTTCAGTGATGAGTAAATTCCATGTACATCCATATCAGTTTCTTCAGAACGCTTATATTTCCCTGCCTTATGGCATTCATTTTTGCTTCTTTTTCAGAATTTCATTTTAGAGAGCTTCCCATCCTTCATGGGACAACTTCCCCTACAAAAATATTAGGCCATTGAACATTATCTTCCTTGTTTTTCTTTGAACCTTTTGAAATTTGCTCCCCTAAAATCTAGGTCATAAAATGCAGATCATATTGCATGGTTTTCCTCACTTTCATGATAATAAACTCTAAGATAGGGTGTCACTTGACTTTAAAGTTTATTTTTCTACTTCAGCAACATTTCTTCCACTTCTTAAAATATCTGCTGATTGATTGAAGTGAATATTATTAAGGTAAGTGCAAATTTCATTATCTGCTTTGCTTTTAGGAGAGAGTTCCAGCAGATGTCTGGATAGTACAAATTCCCCATTACAACAATATCATGTTGGGGCAGCAAGGTGGCGCAGTGAGTAGAGCACCGGCCCTGGAGTCAGGAGGACCTGAGTTCAAATTTGACCTCAGACAAGACACATGTACTAGCTGTGTGACCTTGGGCAAGTCACTTAACTCCAATTGCCCTGCCCCAAAACAAAAACAACTATCATGTTTCTTTGCCAGGTTTGTGATGTTTTGAAGATTCCTTTTCTGATTCTTCCTATGTCCTGGTCATCCTACAACAATATTACTTTTGGTTTCCCCTCCATCGATCCTCTTCCGAATACTCTTAACCATGTTTCTCATCTAAGGTTCCTAGACTTCTTTACATGAGTATATATTTATAATATGTAATCAATTAATCAACAAACATTTATTAGGCATCTACTCTGTGCTCTACACTGCAGGGGAAACAGAAAGAAAAAATACTAGTATCCAATAATAGCTACCATTTAGTGTCTACTATGTACCAGGCAATGTGTTAAGCTCTTTATAGATATTATCCCATCTGATTCTCAACAACAGCCCTGGGAAGTAGGGGTTTTTATTGTCCCCATTTACAGTTGAGGAAACTGAAGCAAATAGTAGTTAAGCGATATACCCAAGATCTCAGAGCTAGTGTCTGAGGCCAAATTTGAACTCAGATCCTCCTTACTCTAGGCCTAGCACTCAATTTGGTCATCTAGCCGCTAAAAAAAGAAAAAGGAATAACTCCTGTCCTGAAATAGCTTACATTCTATCGGGGAGATAATATGGCAATTATGTATGGATATGAACATATGTAAAAAAACACACATGCACAATAAACATGTATATAGCATATTCCACTCTGGCCCCTACTGCCTGAAGTAGAGTACATTTCACCCCACTCACAGGGTGCTCAAGTACCCTCAAAGGGATTTGGGGGTATCTAGGCTCTCTGTAAATGGCTCTAGTCCCAACCAATGTTTCCTCAAGTGCAGGGGCTGGACCCCTGCACCCCTGTTCCATTTAGCCACTGATAATTAGATTAGCTTTTATGCAGAAATATTTACTTTCAAATATAGTGGCAAATATACAAAGTTATTCTCCCAACACTTTAGATAAATAACACCCCTCTCTCTCTTTGTACTATCTCAGTCTCTGAGGAGGGGAAAGAGATTAGATTCATAGCTTTAGCTCAGTCCTCATAGAGCACTGCCTCAATTCCAAGTTTAAAACCTTCCTTAGGCTTGAATCTAGGCATCTTGGCTTCTTAGGGCTTCTGTGCCAGGCTGGCTGGCTGGCTGGCTTTACTACCTTACCTGTAATCCTGGTTTCAAGGTCTCCAAGGCTTCAACTCCCAGATCCTTTGGGAATTGCCTCTAGCATTTGAAACTGAGAACAAATAACACCGAATAGAAACAAATGCCCCCAGGTCTGTTTCCTGAACGAGGATAAAAGAGAGGGTGCAGGAGAAGGAAAGTCCTTCAGCATTTGCTGGTTCAGTTCATGGTACCCATGCTGTGGGCGAGCTGTGATCTTTACCCTCTGGATATAGCTGACAGGAGTGAATGAAAACAGCAGTGGAGAGTGAGACATCCCAGTCTTGCCAAGTTTAAAGATACAGGCAGCTGATCAAAGGAGGCTATCCCTACCTTCCACCTTAAGCAATCTATACATATTTCAAAGGTTACTTAATGTTACCTCCATGTTAGGCAAACTGGACATGCCTGGATAAGCCCGGTTGTACATAAATGGAAGGCAGAGAAGGAAATAAGCATTTATGTAGCACCTACTGTGTTCCAGGAACACTGCTAAGCATTTTACAAATATCTCATTTGATTCTCACAACAACCCTGCTAGGTAAGTGCTATTATTATCCCCATTTTACACTTAAGAACATTGAGGCAAACAGAGGGATCAAGTGACTTGCCCAGTATCACAAAATTAGTAAGCTTCTGAGGCTGAACTTGAACTCAGTTCTTCCTGACTCCAGGCCTAGTACTCTAACCACTGTGCTACCTACCTGTCTCCAATATGGAGGAAGGTGCTTTTAGCTGGGGGATAAGATAAGGCCTCATGAAGAAGGTGACACTTGAGCTGAACTTTGAAGGACACTGAGGGGGAAGGACAGTTGTTAAGAATGCATTGTAGGCATGGAGGACAGCCTGTGCAAAGTGTTTTAATAATCCGGCTAGCAGCTCCTGTGGGGGCATAAGATCCCCCCACAGCCAGCACCCAGGAGGCTGCTGGCATGCCGGGAAAGCACAGATTCTTTTTATCTGCTTAAACAAGGAAAGCGCGGTGAAGGGGTTGACCAGCTTACTTTAATGCAGTTAGCATACAGACAACATTCATTTAGTTCAGGGGAAAAACACCAGCATTCAGTTAGCATTCAGTTAGTTCAGGGGAGCATACAGGCAACATTCATTTAGTTCGGCAGAAAAATCCAGCACCCCGAACTTCAGAACTAAATACAAACAAATTACAAATATCAACAGACAGACCCAATAAAGATTCATTCACTTACTTCAGGGGAAAAAAGCCAGCACCCCGAAGTTCAGAACATTCATTTAGTTCAGGGGAAAACAAAACCAGCACCATGAACTTCAGAATAAAATACAAACAAATTACAAATATCAACAGACATACCCAATACAATTCATAGTTACCAACGTCTGGGCTCAGCCCAAGAGCAAGGGCTGGCCCAGAGTCACTCTTGCCACTGCTCCCACGCCAACTGGAAAAGGAAAGAGGAATCTTCAAGCTGTCTTCTCCCCTCTTATAGAGTTTTTGACATCATCAAGCGCTGCCTGAATGACTGCCGATTGGTTCTTGAGTTGGCCCCTTCCCCTAGGTTAACACCCAATAGGGCATGGCTCTGGAGTTAACACCTCCCCTCAGCCAGCCGCATGACTCATCACACAGGAAGTTCTCTGCTTCCTGGCATGGTCTCTGGGCTTCCTGTCCCGGAAGAGGAGCAGCAGACCCAGCAAGGCCCAATGAGGTAAACTGAGCCACCCAAAGAAAACAAAGGGCATTCTGGTTATACAAAGGCACAGAGTTAGAATATGAAGTATTGAAGCTCAGCTTGGTTGGTCCATAGAATTCATGAAAGGGAATAATGTATACTAGTTCTGGAAAGGTAGGGTGGAGCCAGGTTGTGAAGGGGCTTACATGTTAAACACAGGAGTTTCTACTTAATGCTATATGCGATAAGGAATCATGAAGTTTATCGAGTAGTAGAGTGATCTGGACAGACTTTAAGAAATCACTTTGGCAGCTGCATGGAGGATGGGTTGGAAAGAGGAGAGAGGAGGCAAAGAGGCTATCACTTCGAGGTAAAAGGTGATAAGGGCCTAAATGAAGGTGGTAGACATGGGAGTCAAGAGAAGGGGTCATACATGAAAAGTTTTATGGAGGTAGAAATATCAGGATTTGGCAGCTGTGGGGTGGAGGAAAGTAAAGTGAGGAGGATGACTCCGTGGCTGTGAATCTGGGTAACTGGAATGTATGGTGGTGCCTGGGACAGAAATATTACTCATTCTTTGCTCTTGAAGAGGACTGATATTTTTGTGATAGTAAATTAGGTCATCTTTTGTCTCAATTCTTACCCAGCCCTTAGTCATTGAAAGGATGTTACCTCAGACAAACTGAGGCCTGGGACAGATACAGGAAAATTCAGAAGAAGGGTGAAGAGTTTGTGTGCGTGTGTGTGTGTGTGTGTGTGTGTGTGTGTGTTTGTATGTGTGTGTAATGAGTTCTGTTTTAGACATGTTGAATTTGAGATGCCTATAGGATAGTTTAAAATGTCCAGTAGGTAGTTAGTAATTTAAGGCTAGAACTCAGGACCCTAGGGCTAGGTAGGTAGGTAGGTAGGTAGATAGAGAGATAGATTGATAGATAGATAGATAGATAGATAGATAGATAGATAGATAGATAGATAGATAGATCTGGGAGTCATTTGTACAGTTGATATTTAAACCCATGGAGCTGATGGAGGGTACCAAGAGAAGAGAAGTGGGTCCGGAACACGTCCTTGGATTATACTGTAGTAAGCGGGTAACATATGGATGGTGATCTAGCAAAGGAGGCTGAGGGAGAGTAGTTGGACAGGTAAGAGTAAAAAGCAGAGAGAGCTGCATTAGGGAAACCCAGAGAAAAGAGAACATCCCGGAGGAAAGGGTATTCAACAGTGTCAAATTCTGCAGAGAGATCCCTTATGATATTTTCAGATGTCTAAACTGGATTCAGGTTTGTTTCTATTCAGATTAATGTTATGAACTCATATTCTCTCTGAAATTCTTTTCCATAACCAGCCAATAATCAGTTACATGTCTCATTGTGATGGTACAAAAAGGGACAATTTGCTTAATGTGGAAAAGCATGGAAAATAGCAGAAGGAAAGGTGCATAGCAACTTAATTCATATTTCCCAAAACTATCTACCCCACCCCACCCCCAACATATAGGGCAGAAGGTTGTAAATCCAACCGTAGTCCCATCCCTGCACGTCTGCTTTCAGCTTAGTTGCTTAATCAAGGACATTGGACATGGCATTAGAAACTTGTCCATCACGGCAGGAACTGTGCAGCCTTAATGTCTGCAAGCTGTTGCTGCTTGCTTCGGGGATATTGAGTCATCACAAATCTGCTGCTCTTGTTCCAGGAATGTAAAAACAGGTTTCACAGGGCAATTAGGCTGCCACGGCATGCAGTCCAAAATATGGCATCTGTAGCCATGAAGGAACCTCCATTGCTTACGACAGGGCTGCACTGGCAGAATCATATCAGATACATAAATGTCTGTGTAACAGGAGACAGGCACTTTACACAGCTGTCTGTAATGTTACTCTCCACATAGAAGAGGCTGGGGCCCCTGCTTCTGGGAGAGTAATAATGTGCAGTGGAGGTGCCATAGAGAGACTATGGAACACACATAGACATTTTGTAATTGGTTCCAGTCTGACAACCACGTTGTCAGGAGATTTTCTTGCCATGCAGCTAGAATTGAGAGTGCCTTGAAAAGGCACTTGCAGACCAGAACTTTAGTCGTCCTCTTCATGTGCTTTCTTGTGGATCTCTGTTCCTTGTTTGATTCCTTCACTGATGGTATCTGGCGAGAGAAAGCATTATATGGTGAGGTGCAGGGGAGTAGAAGTGGGGGGAGGGGGAGGCCTTGGTACTTTTTCTTCATCATTTATTCTTTTGTTTAGGTAAAGGAGATTAATCTGGAGGCTCTAACTTTAGGAGTTTCCAAAGGTCAGGAGAATAAGTCTCTAGTAGCCCAGACTCTGGACTTGGATCTAGGAGTGAATACTGGGTTTTATGGTCAGTCTTTCCATAGATAGCCCAATGAGTAAGAAGTGACCTTCAGGAGTGGCTCTCAGGATGCAGCCCATTGATAGCTGAGACAAAAACTCATTTAGCAGCTGTGCTGCCTTTGGGCATGAGCATAGTGGGACTAATGCTATGTAGTGATTGAGCTAAATCTAAGCCCACTCTCTTCCAAGACCAAGATGGTAAAGGAGTGAGTATGCCTCTGAGGTGTTGGAGGTGGGATTTTGTACTTTTGTTTTTGCTATATTTTCTTTTTTTCCCTTCCTTTAAAAAATGTTATTTTTTTGTTACTTTTTGAGTTTTGAACTTTTTCCTCCCTCCCTCCCAACCCTGCATTAGAGAATGCCAACATTTGACAAATATATATGTGAAACCATACAACATATACTTCCATATATTAGTTCTTTCTCTGGAGGTATTTAGCATCTTCCTTCAAAGGTCCTTTGTAGTTGATTTGAATATTCATATTACTCAGAATAGCTTAATCATTCACAGTTACTCTTCAAACAATATTGCTGTTACTATATATAACATTCTCTTGGTTCTACTCATTTCATGAATTATTTCATACAAGTCTTTCCATGTTTTTCTAAAATCAACCTGCTTATCATTTGTTATAGCACAGTATTGTTCCATTGCAATGGTTTTACCAGTTTGAGGGTAACTGACAGGCCTCAAACTTGTTGGTGAGTTAGAGAAATGTCTACCCTAAGCTTTTGAAGACTTCCCTTGGTGGAATGAGCAGATGAGAACAGTTTGTTTCAAAGGACATGAAGATGGCTGGAGCAGGTGCTGTGGGATGCTTAGAGCTTGGTCAGATATTTAAGACATCAAGGTCATCCACTGCTTTCTGGGGCATTGCCAGTGGTCTTGACTTTTGTCTTGACACTTGACTTAGATGACTCTGGAAGAGAAAACAAGGCTGATGACTTTGCGCAACTCTGCCTCACTTAAATCCAATTCACTTGTGAGTCAAGACATCACCCAAGACATCATTGGTCCTCTTCAAAAATGAAAGATGAATTCTGTCACAATCATATACCTCAACTTATTTAGCCGTTCCTTAACTGATGGGCACCCCCCTCAATTTCCAGTTCTTTGATACCACAGAGAGAGCTGCTATAAACATTTTAGAAAATGTAGAGTCTTTTCCTTTTTTCCTGATCACCTTGGGAAACCGAGCTAATAGTGTTATTTCTGGGTCAAAGGGTATACACAGTCTTATAACTCTTTGGGCATAATTCCGGATGACTCTCCAAAATGGTTGGATCAGTCCACCGTTCCACCAACAGTGTATTAGTGTCTCAATTTTTCACATCCCCTCCAACATTTGTCATTTTCCTCTTCTATCATTTCATCCAATCTGACAGGTATAAGATAGTATCTCAAAGTTGTTGTAATGTGCAGTTCTCTAATCGAAAATGATTCAAAGAATTTTTTTCATATGTCTATATATAGCTTTGATTTCTTTTTTTTCAAAAACTGCCTGTTCATATCTTTGACCAGTTATCATTTGGGGAATGACTCATATTCTTATAAATTTGACAGAGTTCTCTATATATTCCTTTATCTGAGAAACTGTCTATAAAATTTCCCCCCCAATTTTCTGCTTTCCTTCTAATCTTGACTACATTGATTTTACTTATACAAAACCTTTTTAATATAATCACAATTATCCATTTTACATCTCACAACAATCTGTCTCTTGTTTATTCATAAATTCTTCTCCTATCTATAAATCTGATAGGTAATGTTCCATGTTTTTCTAATTTTGTTGTAATATCTCCCTTTATGTCTAGGTCATGTATCCATTTTGACCTTATCTTTGTAAATAGTGTAAGATATTGGTCTATATCTAGTTTCTGCCAGACTGCTTTCAGTTTTTCCAACATTTTTTTTTTAACAAATAGGGAATTTTTATCCCAAAAGCTTAGATCTTTACATTCATCAAGCATGATGTTACTACAATCATTTACTACTGTGTATTGTATATAAACTCTATTTCATTGATCCACCATTCTATTTCTTAGCCAGGACTAGATAGTTTTGGTAATTACTACCTTTTATAATTACAGCTTAAGATCTGGTACTGGTAACCTTCCTTTACATTTTAAAAAAATAATTCTTTTGATATTCTTGAGCTTTTGTTCTTCCAAATGAATTTTATCATTTTTTTCTGGCTCAATAAAATGCTTGGTTTTTTTGGAGATTTAATTGGGATGGCACTGCATAAGTAGATTAATTTAGATAGAATTGTCATTTTTATTATATTGGCTCTGCCCACCCATGAACAATTAACATTTCTCCGATTATTTGTCTAGTTCTAAGAGGGGAAAGTTGAAGTCCCCCACTATTATAGTTTTGCCATTTCCATCTTTATCTTTTCTTTAAAAATTTAAATGATATAGCATTTGGTGAATATATATTTAGTATTGACATTATTTTATTTTCTGTGGTATATTATAACATGATGTAGTTTCCCTGTTTATCTCTTTTAATTACATCTATTTTAGCTTTAACTTTGTCTTAGATCATGATTGAAACCCTGCTTTTTTTACATCAGCCGAAGCATAGTAAATTCTACTCCAGCCCTTTATTTTTACTCTACATGTGTCTCCCATTTTAAAATGCATTTTTTGGAAACAACATATTGTTGAGTTCTGGTTTTTGATCTATTGCGCTATTCATTTCCCTTTTATGGGTGAGTTCATTCCATTCACATTCAAAGTTATAATTACTCCATCCTATTTTTCCTCCTGGTTTATCCTCCTCTCTCTTTTTACCCTATCCCTTTTAAGAATAATTTGCTTCTGACCAATGCCTCCCTAATCCCCACACACACTTCTAAGAGTCCATCCCTTATTTTATCCCCTTGCCTTCCTATTTCTCTGTAAGTTAAGAAGATTTTTACCTTACTGGATGTATATGCTATTGCCTCTTTAATCCAGTGTCTACGAGAATAAGTTTCCTGAACTACCTGCCTTCTACTTCCTCCACCTTTCCTCTGTAAGTTCTCTTTTGTATGAGATAATTTGCTCCATTTTACCTCTCTCTATCCATTTTTTAGGATAATCCCATCATAATTCAACCCCAAGCCTTCTATCAATGTGTAATCTTTCGAACTACCCTAGTAATGATAACATTCTTAGGAGTTACACATATATTTTTCCCATATAAGAAGTAGACAGTTTAACCTTACTAAATATTTTATAATTAGTCTTCATGTTTACCTTCTTACATTTCTCTTAATTCTTACAAGTCAAATTTTCTATTTAGTTATGATCTTTTACTCAAGAATACCTGAAAGTCTTTTAATTCATTAAGTATCAATTTTTTCCCTTCCAGGATTACATTCAGTTTTGCTAGTTAGGTTATTCTTGGTTGTAAACTCAGTTTCTTTGCTCATCAGAATATGCCATGCCCTTCAGTCTTTTAATGTAGAAACTGTTATATCATGAGTTATACTGACTGTAGCTTCATGATATTTAAATTGCTTCTTTCTAGTTGCTTGTAATGTTTACTCCTTGACCTGGGAACCTTGAAACTTAGCTATACACAACAGAGAACAAAAGAAAACCACACTGGGCAGCTTTGAAAATAATGTGTAGTATTCATTATATAGGTTTTCTTGAAATGTTATGATTTTATTTGAATCTGCTCTCATGCTATACTGTGTACATAGAATGTTTTTTTCTTCTCATTTTGTATTTAAGTTTAGAATAAATTTTTAAAAAATTTACCAAAAAAAAAGAAATAGCTATAATGTTTGCATGAGTTTTCATTTTGGGATCTTTTCAAGTGGTGATTGGTGGATTTTAAAAATTTCTATTTTATCCTCTGATTTACCTGGTTCTAAAACTTCAGGGCAATTTTCCTTAATAATTTCTTGAAGTATAGTTTCTGGACTCTTTTTGATCATAACTTTCAGGTAGTTATGTCTTCTTGATCTGTTTTCCAGGTCAGTTGATTTTCTGATGAGATAGACATTTCATTTTCTCTTCTATTTTTTCATTCTTTTGATTTTGCTTTGTTATTGCTTGATGTCTTTTGAAGTCATTAGCTTCCCCTTGCCAATTCTAATTTTTAAGGAGTTGTTTGGATCTCGCTTTCAAATTAGTTCACTTTTCATAATTTGGAGAAGAGTCTAGAAGGCTCTGTTGGTGCTCGATGCAGGGTCCGGGCCTGCTGACCAGACACAGTCCCAGAATGTGGCAGCTGGATCTCTCTTTCAAATTAGTTCACTTTTCATAATTTTCTTGATTTCTTGAATTACTCATTTCTTCTCTCAAATTTTCCTCAACCTCTCATTTGATTTTTTAAATCCTTTTAAAGCTCTTCCAAGAAATACTTTGGGGCTTGTGACCATTTTATATTTTTCTTTGAAGCTTTACAAGTAACTTCATTGTTTTCTTCTAAGTTTGAACCCTGATCTTCAGGTTCTTTCTCTGTTTTTTACTCATTTTTAAATGGCCTGTTTCTTGACTCTAAATTTTATATTAGGATCAGGTTGTGCTCCTGGGGTGTGGGGGATAATATTTCAAGCTTCAGGCTTTCCTTGTTATTTTTTTCTGAGCTCTATCTGGGGGTCTTTGACTTTTTGGTTCTTCCAATGTTCTATAATCCAAGGCCAGGTGTGGTCACTGCTCCCCCAGCTCAGGCTTTGGTCTGTGAGTGACCTTAGGAACTCCTCTTCACCCCAGAGTGCTGACTAGGACACCCAGCATCACTGTCACTGTAAAAGCTCTTGCTCACTGCAGTCCCTCTGGTAGCCATGTGTCAGTTCACCCCTCTGACCTGGAACCAAAATTGGGGACTCTGTTCTCCTCTGAGTGATCATAACCAGCATGGCCCTTGCCCATCTGTGACTGCACTCACTGGCTTGTGCTTGTTTCTTATCAGCTGCCACATTCTGGGACTGTGTCTGGTCAGCAGGCCTAGACCCCACATCGAGCACCAACAGAGAGCCTTCTAGACTCTTCTCCAGTCAGCTACCTGACTCCCACAGATTCTGTGGGGCAAAAGTTCCTGAAGCTGAGGCTGTCAGCCTACACAACTGCCTCCAATGCTTGCTCTTTGATGACTTGGTGGTCTTTGCACTTCACTCAGGACAGGCCACCACTCCTGGAGGTCAGATCTTTCTTATACTGGATGCTGTTTTAGCCCAACTATTAACTATTTCTGCTGCTCTAAAATTCACTTTGAGGTGTTGTTTTAGGTTATTTGGTGGGGTAGGAGATGAATTTGGGAGAACCAGGTAACCAGAAACCAACCAGTGTGGGGGATCTCTCTTAGAGATTTCTCCATGCCAAGATCTAATCAGACAGTAAAAGAAATTCTAAGTTTAGGCTAATGGTTGTATGTATGTACTCAGACAGGTCCAGGGGAAGGTGGACATTTACATGTCCACACTGACATCATGACAGGTGGATCATGACAATGGAAACTGATGTCTCTTTGATCAAGATTTGAGTGATCTAAGTCATGTACCCCATTTTAATACAGCCCACACCTGTTATTGTATTAATCAATCCTAGTTGATTGTCACCCTTCAGGAACACCCTTCTATGAAGGGCATATAAACTGTAATTCCTACCACCAATAAAGGTCTTTGGTCTAAGATGGCCAAATGACCATCCTTTTATTAATAACCTGCTGGCCTTATTAATAAAATGATTAAATTATCCAGAAACTATGTCTGTTGAACCTTTTTAAACTTCACATATACATTTCTTGGAAAATAAGAAGCTGTTTTCTCTAGTGATGGATCAGTTTTCCTCACAAGAAAAGACACATATCTACTATACAACTCTAAATTTTCAGTGGTCTGTACTTCTCTATGATATATTCTTCTACCCTCTAACATCCAACACTGGTGTGCATTCCCCCTTTATGTCCTTTTCCTTCTTTGTTTTCCTGTTGAAACATGTTTTCCTTTTCAAGTACTTAATGTCTTCCCATTTGTACATAGACATATGTATAGTATGTGCTAGATGTACTCAGGCATACTCCAATTTTTAAAAAATTGCTATTTTGCATCTAATTTTAAAAGTTGGTATTTTAAAAGTTTAGTTAAGTTTTTGGTTTTTTTAGTTTACTTAATGAATAAAAAGACTCTCCTTTATCATTTGATATTTAATAAATAGCCTTAAAAAATTCCCTGGGTGTATATTCTAATAAATGTGCACTTCTCATGTATATCTACATACATTTGCATCCTTTATCTTTGTCGTTATAGTAAAATAATAGTCCATTATGTTCATATATTAAGATCTGTCTAGCTACTTCCCCTTCCATTAGACACATGGGTTTCCCTCTCAGGACTCTTTTGTTTGTTTTTGCTATTACAAAGAATGTTGCTATTAATATTTTTAACAGATGTTTACAGACAATTTTATATAACAGATCATATCTTCATAGGCATACATTTGAGTGAGTAGGAGAGAAAATATAAGATCCGGTTCTGTCTATTGTTTGTTAAATCTTAAAAAAGCATTTGACTTGGTTGAGCAAATTATAGCTTGAAAGATTTTCCTTCAACAGGATGTCTCCCTAGCATATTTCAGGATCATACCAGGTTCCTTGATCAATGCAACAGAGGTAAGTCGGTTCAACAATTCTTTGATTGTCAATAATAAGCAAGACATAAAACAAATGTGTTCCACATGATCATAGAGGAGGCTCACAGTCCAAATGGAAGTGATCCCTGCATATAGTGAGGTTTCCCAGATGCTCCAGTTTATGGGAGATATTGTGTTAATTGTATTAAGCTCCAGACCATTGCAGAACCTACTTAAGGAATGACCACTTGAGAAACTGAAGTAGAAATCCAGACATGGGGGCAGCTAGGTGGCACAGTGAGTAGAGCCTTGGTATCAGGAGGACCGGAGTTCAAATTTGGCCTCAGACACTTGACACACTTACTAGCTGTGTGATCTTGGGCAAGTCACTTAACCCCAATTGCCCTGCCTTCTGCCCTCTGAAAAAAAAAAACAACAAGAAATCCAGACATGAAAAAAAACAACAACCAACAAACAAGTAAATGAAGAATGTATATTGCCAAGATAAACTGTTAGATAATGGATATACAGCTGGTCTTAAAATTAGGACAAATTGAATTCAGCAGGTTACTTAACCTCCCAGTATCCAGACCACATGTAAATTGCAGGTTTGCCAATCTGAATTGGTAGAGGGAGTTTCATCTAAGCATAGATGAAGATGGTATAGGGAGAGTTCCCTATGCTAGTGAAATATGTATGGAATACATAAATACAATTGGACGGGTGGACCATTTAGTTAGTTCATAAAAGTACAGAGCTCTTAGCTCACTTTAACCCTGTTTGCCTCAGTTCCCCGTCAGTAAAATGAACTGGAGAAGGAAATGGCATACTGCTACAGTATCTTTGCTAAGAAAACTCCAAATGGGGTTATGAAGAGTCGGACATGATTGAAAAATTATTTTGCAATGAGTTGCACAGATCCCATGACTGACTGGGGCTGGACTTTGGTTGACCAGCTAGCCCCTTTGATTCTAAGGGAGGGAGAGGGTGGAAGTCTTCAAGAAGGGAAATTGAGCTAGTACTAGTACATATGGGCTGAAGAGGGAGTGCCTTGGAACATCTCCCACAAATAGCAGAGCAGTGAATCAGAAGAGCAGCAGCTTGGGAGAACAATTCCTTTGGAAGCAGGAGAACTGCAGTAATGAGGTTGCCAGCACTGGGCTTCGGAATCAGGAAGCATGTCTGAATGGATCTAGTTTTGCTTAACTCACTCAGAAGGACAGATTCCTCATTCTCCTCCTCATTCCCTCCACTTGTCTTGATTGAGTGTGTACCTCTTAAAAAAGAACAACCCAACTTATTTCAGCTTCTTTAACTGTATTTACATTCCTTTTCACTTTCTCTTTAAAGCTGGTTTAAAGATAAATATAGTTAATTATTGCACTACTGAGCCATTTGCTTCAGTACTCAAATGTGGCAGAGAGTGACAAAAGGGAAGTCAAGTTTTGGCTGAGGCAAGCTGTACAGAGTTGGCTGGCTTAGAGATGCTGGCAGGGTCTTGGCCACTTCCCTGCCCATTGTTTTCCAGAAGCTAGTTTGAAAGGAAAAACACTCCCCTAGAGAGGAGGAGATAAGGAAGTGTTTGGAAAGGAGTAACCTGACCCACACAAGGGTGGGGGCTAGTGAGAAGGAAGGACTAACTTTACATACTTGCACAGCCTAGCAACATACCACCACACCATTGCTAGAAGTAAATCTGTCTTTGATAGGTACAAGAGATGGACAATAAACTAAGCCCAGAATTGAAAGGAGATTTTTTAATACATTTTTGAAATTACGCACAGATTACATTTGTGAAATTCCAAGCTGCTCAGCCACACAAAACTCATCTTCTCAACACTAGTATTCTGCCAGTGATCCTCTATAATTATAAACTGATTAACCATTCCCACTCCAGGTTTGGGATGAGAGTCTTGACCTTGTGAAAGGGGCAGAAATCAGGTTGGAATAAAAGGATGATATCTGTATTTTGGGGCAGCTAGGTGACGAAGTGTAGAATGGTAGGCCTGGAGTCAGGAAGACACCTTGTGAGTTCAAACCGGTCCTCAGACACTTACTATCTGTGTGACCCTGGGCAAGTCACCCTGTTTGCCTCAGTTCCTCCTCAGTAAAATGAACTGGAGAAAGAAATGGCAAACCACTGCAGTATCTTTGTCAAGAAAACTCCAAATGAGGTCATGAAGAGTGGGACATAATTGAAAAACCATTGAACAATAGTGATCTGTATTTTATAGATACCTTTTCCACTTACTCTCTTTCTTCATCTTATCATTTGGACTTCTAGCAAAGAGGCAGTAGTGATTGTGTGATTAAGGACATGTGGTGAGGAAAAGTGTAGATACTGTTTCAGTGCTGGCTAGAAGCAACCCAGGTCCAGCAGCTACCATGACTCCAGTGTTCCTACAGGTCCCACAACGATCGAAGGAAAGGGAAGGGGATGAAGAAGGATAAGCTGGGATAGCTTCCAGCCTTGTAGCAGAGATAGTGACCGGGAGTTGTGAGAAGGAAAGAGATTGAGATTTGCTTGGTTTTGGGTATCTTGGATAAGTTGGTTTCTCTTTTTAACCATGAGATAAAGTAAGAAATAAATGTCTCCTTTAATTCTATGCCTTACCATTAGCTGCCAGTGTATGCAGCTGGTATTCCTGTTCCAAGAGATTTGGAAGAGAGATGGAGGGAGTCCTAGGACAAGGAGATGGTAGTGACAGCCTTCACAAAAGAGTTCCTTGTCTGATTTCCTTTTTTGTTTAAGATAAGCTGTGTAATCACAAGCTGCTTAATTGCCTTAATCTATGAATGTATCAGGAAGTAACTCAAGAGAATGAAACATTTCACATGTTCAGGCAGATAGAGACAGTAAGTTACACATCTTAATATTTTGCACACTATTGGATTTCATTCCCTATCAAATTTGGAACCGGGCTATTGAGGTGTTAACCAAACCTTCTGGAGAGCAACTAGATTATTTTCAGTCTTTACTACCCTCTAGTGGCCAAAGGGTGGTGCTACAGCCCACTAAAAAAGGGTTGGGAAAAGTCTGCTGTGCTCATGTTTCAGAGAGGGGCTGAGTGAGTGGCCTTGGGTAGTTGCTTAAGTAAGGTGCCACCTTGGCAATTCAAGTGTATGCAACTAATTAAACACTACTTAACACACTGTACCATTGTCATCCTGGACTCAGGAGCACAATAAAAATAGTCACATGGAGAAGTACATGTCATACATAAAATGATTACTTTTATGCGATCCGGAGAAATGGATCCTTGGGTTATTCATAATCTTTTCCTTTTATGTTTTCAATTGCACAAATGAAATATAAATATGAAATGTGAAAATGAAGTTGAGTGTCTCTGTGATTAAGTTCTTTTTTGAAACTATGGCTTAACAATTATACCATAGTTAACTGGACTTTGCTGAATGAAGTTATAAATATTTGAATATTCCAGTCCTAGTCAAAACAGAGGAAGGATACCCAACAAATATATGCATCAAGGAAGCTATGAGTTGATTCTGAAGTGAAGCTTCTCTGCCTTTTGGTTGTCCATGGTGATCTACTAGCCAAATATCAGAGAGCACCTGGAATTCTTTGTAGTTCTTGTGCAATCAGGTGACCAGCAAGTGATGTCAATAGCCAGAGCTATTAATCCTCTGACATAATTAAGCCTCTAGGATTGTTTCAACATCTTTTAAAGAAAATTAATTTAACTTGCATGAGAGTGGGGTGGGCAGTGGTTAGCATATTGCTCCTCTGACAAATACTAGACAAATACGTCGGTATTTATGGATATTTTTTTGCTTACTTTTTTTTGTGTAGTAATAAGATATGAGATGTTTTCTGTACCTTTGGTAACTTCCTTTCCTTCACATACCTTGAGAATCGGTCCCTTAATAAACACAAAATTGTGTAGCTACCAGTACAGACCTCTTCTATGTATATTTGGTCTAGTCCAGCTTCTTTTTGAATCTTTGTTTTTCTTCAGTACCCTTACCTTTCCTTTATAAAGAAAATCTGCTATTGTGATGTTGCAGTCCAAATGAGGTGGCTCCATGATCTTTGATGATGTCAACCCTGATTACAAATGCCTGAAGATTCACGGCAGCTCTGCAACTGCTGTTAACTCTAAAAATACCAGAGAGCTCACACAGTTAACTCACAGTCATTCAGTTAACTCTAAAAAATAAAATAAAACAAAATAAAACCAAAGAGATAACAATTTCATAAGCAAAAAGTTTTCTTTATTGTTAGAGGAGGGAAACTAGACACATGTTCAGGGACCTGATCTGCTTTAGTGTGGGCACATCTCAATACATATATACTAGTGGCTACGCAGTGAGTTGTAGCCCTGACAATGAGAGGCAATAGCAACAATAAGACAAGTTTGATTCATAGCAGAACTTCATGACTGGAACATGGGTACTACAGGTGCTTGTCCCAGCTCAGAGACCACCTGGTGCTGGTGTGAAACTATTCTGAGATTTTGCTGTGTCTGAGATCATCCAGAGGGTGAGCTGCAAAGGATTGTTGTTATGCCAAGCTCTGGGCACAGCTTGCTTGCTGGGCCTTGGCTCTGGACAACGAGGTGTCTCGCAATAGTAAAAAGAGAAAGGCGGTCTTGGCATGGTGATCCTGACAATGATGGAAAGAGTTTGTGATGATTTTTAGAGATTGCTTGTGTCTTTTGTCCATTTTCATACATTAATATTTTTGGCATGATTTGCTTTGTTGGATCTCTTGCAATGTTATATTTAAACTGGATTTTCTCCACTATTTTAATGCTGTTCTATGAGGCGATACTGCTTATAGTATATATTATATTATGCTAAAAGATTTTACACACTAAATTGGTATTGTCCGTGGCTGTCATACCTCTTTGTGTGACTAGTAGGTCAAGTGTTTTGCTGATTAAGGTTTTTTGTTTTTTTTGTTTTTATAAAGCTCTTTTGTTCTTGTTATGGCAATTGATTTATATTGCTTATACTTCCATAGGAGACTGTAATAATCTTTATTTATGTCCTTTATCCCAACCATTTCTCATTTTTGGCTTCAATAATTTGTTTAAATATGTCACGTTAGAATTCTTTTAATTCCATGGCACTTACCCCCTCGTTTTTATTCTTCTTCTGGTTTTGCGCTAATTTTCATCTTTGCCTTAACAAATGAGTGGTATGATTTCACATAGTTGATTCAGGAATGATGACTACATCAATAGTCATTTCCTATCTATTGATATACAATTAACTTCATTTTTGGGGTTATTATTTGGTCCATAGCACTATCAGCACCATTTGATTCTTTTTTTTTTTTAAAGAAAATGTTCATGATGTATGGATGTGAGATTTTAGTATAAGCAATGTCTTTGGCTTTTCACATTAATTTTTCCAGGGCAATATTTTCTAAGATTTTTTTTCTTTCCTTCCATTTCCTCACCTTTGCATTGAAGTTACTGACCATCAAAATATATAGTGATTTACTTTGAAGGATCTTACTGAATTTGTCCTAGAATATCTTTACCTTTTTGTCGTCTGTGACAGGTGGCTCATAAACTTCAATTATTTTCTTAGTGCAGTCCTCTTACAAATACTTATCGCGGATACTACAATAGATGATGACCAAATGACTCATGAAATGATGTTTCTTATTGCCTTTGGATACATAAAAAACTGGTTTAGCTAACTCTTTTCTGTGTCTCTACAAGAAGAATCCATCCTTTTAGCCACAACTTTCTTTTGTCTTCTAGACTGTAAAAATTGATATGATTCAGCTTTTTCAATGTATTTTTTTTGAGGGGGGAAGCCAGGGCAATTGGGGTTAAGTGATTTGGCCAAGGTCACACAGCTAATAAGTGTGTCAAGTGTCTGAGGGCAGATTTGAACTCAGGTCCTCCTGACTCCAGGGCCGGTGCTCTACTCACTGTACCACCTAGCTGCCCCTTTTCAATGTATTTCAACTCATTGGTCATTGGATAAGCATCTCCTATTTAGAGTAATGAGAGTTAAGCTTTTGTAGATGGACTAAAAATTGTCTAACTCTTAGCATCTTTGCTACCCTTTCCTCCATTTTGCCACTGGTTGCAGAAGCAGCACAAGAATGATGGCTAATTTGTGTTTTTCTTTACAGTGTAAGGATATGGAGGGAATTTATTACACAAATAAATCAAACCTTTCACCCTATTTAAAGTAATTTTCAGTAGGCAGCCCATATTCTTTAATCAGGTGAGAACACTTCTCTGTTGAATCAATTAATCATCAACTTTCTGCTAAGCGTTTTTTTTTTAAAGCCCTTGATGAATTGGAATGATGTTGCACAGCAAATATCTTCAGATTGGCTGAAGAAACTTGCTTATATCCTATGGGTCAAACTGGCGTGTTGTTTTATTAAGCCATTTCGGTGAGTGCCTGATAATAGAGAGAGAACATTCCAGACAAACCTTTGATTCAAAATTGTTTGTCAGAATGGTTGAGCCAATGTAATGGTAATACAATTTGAAGATCTTCCCATCCATTAATAGGCCCATGTGACCTGTCTGAGTCACATGGAAGTCTGAGTCACATGAGCCTATGGTAGGAGGAGCTTGCTGAACAGGTGGAACGGGAAGGGGTGGAACCGGAAGTTGGTGTGTGAGCTCAGAGCTGTGGGACAGACAGTGGGAGCTGCAGCTGGGAGGGAGAAGAGGTAGTCGGGAGAGAGCAGCTAGCAGGTGAGAGAGGGTCATTTTTGCCTAAGGGAGCTTGGTTTGTGGGAAGGCTTGGGGATGGCGGTGCCCCCTGCATTGCTAATATGTGTAGATTTCTTTGTTGCTATGATGGATTTGGCTTTCTGGTGTTTGAATAAATGTTTTGGTTCTGCCTTCTGTGTAGAAAGTCTGTTATATTTTGCAATTCAGAACTATGCCAGCATATTCATAGCAGCTATAGTTGCTGTATTGCCTTGGCTCTACAGCCAATTATATTGTTGCCATGCTACCTCCTTCAACCCATGCCTCTAGTTCTAGTCCTGGTTCATTCTCTCTTTTTTTAAAAAAATCATTATTTATTTAATATTCTTTCTTTCTAAATTTTGAGTTCTAAATTTTCTCCCTGTAACCAGAATGGCCTTTGTTTTCTTTGAGTGACTCAATTTATCTCAGTGAGCTTTACTAGGTGCTAAGCCCTGGGCCCAAACCCCATTAGGTGTTAATGTAATCCATGTGGATGTGAACCTCCCAGGGTCCTAAGGGGAGGGGCCAACTCAAGAACCAATCATTCAGATGATTCAGATGATGTTTGATGATGTCTGAAGCCCTATAAGAAGGGAGGACAGAGCCATTTGTGTGGGGCTGTGGAGATGGTGTTGATGAGGAGACTCTGGGCAGCTGTAGCTAAGGAGCCCTCCAGCTTGTAAACCCAGATGCTGAAACTTTGTTGAACTCTGGTAACTATATGTTGGGATTTGAATCAGACAAAGTCTGTTGATGTTTGTAATTTGTTTGCATTTTGTTTTGAAGTTCAGGGTGCTGGATTTTCCCCCTGAACTAACTGAATGATATTTGAATGTTGAATTAAAAGTAAGCTTGTCAACCCCTTCACCTTGCTTTCCTTAATTAAGCAGATCAGAAGAACCTGTGCTGTTGGCAGCTTTCTGGGTGCTGGCTGTGGGTGAATCTTATATCCCCACAGAAGCTGCCAGCCAGATTATTAAAACACTCCCTCAAACCAACCCCTCCCCCAACTTACTGAGAAACCAGGCAAAATGATATCATTTAATTATACATGTGAAATCATGCAAAATATATTTTCATATTAGCCAGATAGCAAAAAAATAAAAAAAGTCAGAAAATTATACTTCAGTTTGTCCTCAGAGTTCATCGGTTCTCTCTCTGGAGGTGGATAGCAATTTTTCATCATGAATCATTTGGAATATCTCAGACCATTGTATTAATAAGATTAGCTGAGTTTTTCATAGTTGATCATCATATAACATCACTGTTACTGTGTACAATGATCTCCCAGTTCTTCTATCTTCACTTTGCATCAGTTCAAGTAGGTCTTGCTGAGTTTTTTTTTCTGAAACCACCCTACTCAATTTTTTTCTTATAGCACAGTAGTACTCCATCAAATCATATGCCATACCCAATAGATGAGCATTCCCTCAATTTCCAATTATTTGTCACCACCAAAAGAGCTGCAATAAATATTTTTGTACATATAGGTTGTTTTCCTTTCTCTTTGATCTCTCTGAGGTACAGACCTAGCAATGATATTACTGGGTCAAAGGGTATGCAGTTTTATAGTCTTTTGGGCATAGCTCCAAATTGTTCTCTAGACTAATCCACCAACTCCACCAACAGTTTATTAGTGTGCGTATTTTTCTTTATCACCTTTAGCACTGTCTTTTTAAAAAATAGTATTTTATTTTTCCCCCAGTTATGTCAAGAAAATTTTTAGCATTCATTTTTATAAGATTTTGAGTTCTAAAATTTTCTCCCTTCCTCCCTCTGTTCCTCCCCTCTTTTGAAAATGGTAGGCAATTTGATATAGTTTATGTGTCTTGCCCTCATTCATAGAATATAAAGTTCTTGAGGGCAGGAAATGTTTTTCTTTGCATCCACAGGCATACCATAAGTCCCAGTACATATTAAGCTCTTAATAAATGTTTTTGATTAAATGAATTAATGGATGAAAAAGCATTTATTAAGTATTGTGTGTCAATCACTGTGCTAAGCAGGAGGCTAAAAATACAAAAAGTCATATGACTCAAGAGGCCTACATTATAATAAGAGAATAAAATACATCCAGGAGAAGGGCAGCTAAAGAAGAGTATTTTGGTCTGGGATATTACAAGGCTGGTCAGTGGAGTCAAAGACCAATTGTCTGATATGCTCTTTCCAATGGTGGTAATATTGATTTAATTACTGTTCCTAGAGCAAAAAGATGAAAAAAGGATGGTCATCCTTAAGCATGTCAGGAAGATGGCATGAGTGCAGCATGGAGAATCTGAGGCCTGTTAGACTTGTGAATATTTATCAATCAGGAGAGCATGGGGAAGATGGCAAAATAAAGGCAGCAACTTCTGACTTCTCCCAACATTCCCCTCCAAATAACTTTAAAAAAATTTAAAATAATTCCTCAACTCAAATTTTGGAGCAGCAGAGCTAACAAAAGATCAGAGTGAGACATTTTTCCAGCCTAAGACAACTTAGGCGGTCAGCAGAAGAGGTCTGTGACACTAGGTTAGCAGGCAGCTTTAGGAGCTCTCAGCCTACGGACAGTAAGGGGGTAAGACAACTGGTCAGAAGGAGATTACAGGTGACCATTTACTGAGGAAAAAAGTCACTGAGGTATCCCAAGAACCAGTGGGGCAAAAGGGGTGTTGATGAACCATTTTGACTATTTCTGAAGACAACCAAAGAACCTCTTCTCCACCACATGGTTAGCTGATGGGAAATCCTCCACACCCCTCCAGGACACTTCCATTTCATCTATTCAAGACTTTAGAAGCAAATTCCTTAGCCTCCTTCATGTGGAGAAGTTGTACCAGTCACGTAAGCTGATGGGGTTTATGCATGTGCCGACACAAACAAATATAACTTAATCTTGGAGAAGAATGTATTAGCAGCTGAGGGGACCAGGAGCCAGAGAAAATAATTTCAGTAGTTGTTTGTATTTTTTCAGCATTTTTTGATGTTTCTGTATTGGTGCAGAGATTAGTTCTCAGAAGAAATACATATTTTAAGATGTTGGAGGCCACCAGATGAAGTAGAAAGATCACTGGCCTGGAAGTGGACCTTGGCTCTAGTCCTGGCCATGCCAATAACTAGCAATGTGAACTTGGTTACTGCGGGTCTCAGTTTTTCCATCTGCTAAAGGAGGGGGTTGGTCACAAGGATCTCTAATGTCTCTTCAAGCTTTAGAAGTCTGTGATTTCATGGTGGCAAGGGGTGAAGGTCTTGGCTTCTGAAACTGCTTCCTGCTGGTTGGAGCTGTCCCTGCCTCATGGGGTCCCAGGAAGGAGGTTGACTAGAAGTGAGCATAGGCCACATCCAGGGGATGATGGGTGGGTATGGGCTGGTATCTACTGTCTGATAGCAATTATAGGTGAATGGCCTATAGTCTGGAAGACACAAATAGGCAGGTGGATGAGGGTGGTGGTACCCTCACTCTGTAGACCCACAGACACACAGTGATGACAATAATTTGGGCACACAGCAAACTTCTACCCAGATATAGAGGCCAGATCTCTTGGTTCTCTATCCTTATATCTGGTTGTTGCTGGGGGGAATCATGGGGACAGGATTCTCATAGCTAGCAAGTGTCTGAGATCATATTGGAACTTGTCTTCCTGACTCAGCCTAGCAGCCTCTCCACTGTGCTGTACCCAATCGCCCCAAACTATAAAACCACCAGTGTAGTAGAATCTACGCATCCTCTCTCAGAAATGGATAAACCCACATTGCAAGGATGCAGCTAAAAAAGTCCTCAGAGGAAACCTATCTTGGACAATCTAGTGACCACAGGGAAGACTTCCCATATGCACAGTGGTATTATAAAACAAATTAAAGTGATTTTGAAAAAAATAAAAAAGATCAAGCATGTGCTTAGTTGGAAGGATTAGGGATAATGGTGGAAAATGATGAGGATGAAGGAGAAAGTTTAAATTTAATGAAGATAGAGGAAACTAAAGGGTATGATGATTATCAAGGAAAATGAATTTTATGGATGAGAAAATTATTAAATATCCTACTATAAAATATGGGGATTTAATTCATTTTGCCCTCTCCTATTCATATTAGTAACAACAAATTTGTTTGCTTAAATGCTATAGATGTCTAGCTTTCTGCTAAGTTAAATAATTGTGGGACAGTATTTTTTTCGTACCACTAGAGGACAGTATTTGCATGGCAAACTACCGCTAAAAAAATAAAACGAAAAAACTAAGACAAAAATAGATGTGCATTTCAGTGGGGTCCCAGCACTGACCCTAAACTAAGTTGTAGATTGACCAAAGTCTGTCACTAAAACTCTCAAGAAAATTTTTGTGCAAGAGTAGAGAGAAAGTGCTGCCTTGGCACACCACTTTTCTTTAGTATGCCATTTCGCATGTTCCTGAGCTTGTGGTGCCAGCAAGAAGGTCTTGTTGCCTTAAATGTTGATTTCTTTGAAGTAGTTACTCTACCTATGACAATTCTTAAAAACAAACAAAAATTATACACATGGGTAGTATCAATATTCATGCTTCCCTTAAGGTTTTAGTGACATACTTCATTTTTTAAAATATTTCAGTGAAAAAAGAAATGTTTTGTTTTTAGGGATGAAAAACAGGGACAGTCACTGTTGACTGAGGTTAGACTTTCCATCTACAGTATTCCTTGACCCAATTTCCACTTCTTTCTACCTTCCTTGTGAATGGAAAGCAGTGAAAAGCTTCCTGTTTTGAAGTCAGAACTGGATAAGCCTTTAAATGCTCAGCTTTGATCACACAAGATTATAGAATTCTAGGGCTGGAAAGCGCATTTGAGACGTCATTTAGTACCCTCATACCTCCTACTATAAAGTAATTGCTCGATAAATATTTGTTGATTGATCTATTACCCTGCCTTCAGGTTGGACAGCACTCAAATTCCTGTGTGGATTGAGTGGAATTTGCTGATAACTCCAAAGCAAGTCAATGGCAGAAGAAGAGCTGTTTTTTTTTTTTTTTTAAAGCTATCTCCTTATCATCCTTTTTTTCTCTTTCATTGCCCTCCCCCTCAAACTTGAATCCAACTTTTAGCTTGTTTTGTAGGATAAATAGTCTCTTGGGCCTGCCTTTTTTCCTTAGGTTTTTTCTTTTATTCTTTTAACTACATATTTTAATACTTTTCCAGAGATTAGATATTAGAAATTTCCAAATTGAAATATCATTCCCTCGAGAAGAAGGTATCATTTAAGAAGTCAGCCTTGTGCTTATTTGGGTGCCTGTCCTGTGCTTAAGCTAGCTTCCCCTCTTAAGGATTTAAAAAATTAAATTGTTTGGAAAAGTTTCTGAGGTTTCGTTGGCTTTCTGATCTTAATATTCTAAAGACTGGATATAGTATTCCCCAGTGTACCTTTTGTTAGAGCTATTAATTGTACTGATGCTCTAAAAGCCATGTCCATAGGGAACTCAGCAAACATTATTTTAACAAATATTTATTGAATGTGTACTTTAAATAAAGCATTAAGGGGATATATGGAGATGAATAGACCTTTCCCTTCTCTTCAAGATTGTGATCATTCTGAACTTCACGGAAAAGACATGTAGCAGTCTAATACAATGTTGGTCAGTGCAGATCAAAGTCATTCATTCTTGAATTAGCTACAAGTTATGTGGGGGTGGATGGTGGAGCTAACTAAGGAGAGTATGTGTTTTTGCGTGTGTGTGTGTGTGTGTGTGTGTGTGTGTTTAAAATAACTGATCTTTTTTGCAGAAGTCATTCAGACCACTTTTTTTTTAAAAACTCATTTAACGCTCCACCAAGTCCCAAGATTATTTTTCTCCTCTGGTCATAACTTGACTTCTCCCCAGCATCCTGTTGCTTATTCCAGCACCCCCAAACCCTTCATTTTCTTTGTTAAACATGCCTTTCAGATAGCAGTCTCTTTTAGTTCAACGACAAGGGGCATCTGCTAAAAGTACTAGCCTCTGTTTGATATCTGGGTCATGCTTTGTATGTCTTTCTGCATTAGTGTGATGATGAAGAGCTCCTTTTGACCCCATGGACTTGTTTTCAAGTGATTGCTTGACAGTTTGTATGGTGAAAGGTTGATCACTCTCATTCTCCAACAGCCCATAAATAATGTGATTGACTAGGGATTAGGTTATAGAAGTTGATTTAGAACTATTGAATCAAAAAAGATTATTGAATAAACAAAACATAAACTATATTTCTTAAAATTTACCTTCGTTGTTTTATTTTATTTTATTTTTGTTCTGGACCTGTAATTTTCAACAGTGTAGAATTCCTAGTGAAGAATTTACTCCATTAAGGCAGACTGGTTCCTCTCCTGTGACTTACAGTCTTAGAGAGCAGCCAAAAATAAAATCTATTGCTACTTTGGAGAAAATCATTCAAAATTCTTATTTACCCACACACATAGTTCTTGATGTAAAATTATTCACTTATTAGTGTTTCTAAAGAATTCAATTTTAGAATACAAGGAATAATGTCTATAATCATAGAATGCTAGACTGAAAGGCTCATTAAAATCATCTAGTTCAACCCCTTCCCCTCTCTATTTTACATAAAAAGAAATAAAGAATCAGAAATTTGTCTAAGATCATATAGGTAGAAAGTAAAGTGGTTGAGCTAAGACCAGATCCTAGGTTTAATGCCTTTGTGCTGTTCTATATGGAAAAGGGTTGATGGTTTCTGTATTATAATATAATTCCCCTTCAACCTAGACTTCATATTTATATTTAAAGATGCCAATGCTTCTGGTATTACTACCATAAAGGGATCCATAAGTCTCAGAACTACATTTACCAAAAGCCTGTATGTTAACTCAGCAGCTTTCAGTGTGCCCAGTTTGAAAGGAAGATGGGAATCTCACAGTAGGGTGAGACAGCCTGGAGGCCAGGTCAACAGAGTTGTAGAGAGAGCAGAAGGAAATGCAAGCTGTGTTTAATTCATGCCAGGGCTAGCAGTGTGAAACATTTCTCCTTAGATACATTTAGTTTATGCTGCTGCTAGTGGAAGGAAACATTTTCCCTCAGCTGTGTTTAGCTGTTACCAGTACCAATTGGTAGAAGGGATAGCAAAAGGCATTTCTGTCCCTCCAGGTCCCAAGAGGAAAGAATAAGTATTTTAATAAGAAATACCTTCTAGGTATTGAGGCTTTACTCTTTGTGTGCTGAAAAGTTCCTTTCAGGATTTGAGGTTCCAGCATTTGTGTGGTAAGAAGTGATGCCTTTCTGGCATCAAGCAGTCACTATTTGTCCAATGCACAGACCTCAAACACCACTTCCAGTTCCTTCTGTAATGGGGTCTGCTGAATCAATCAACAAAATTGACTTACTTCACTTAAAGTAACTGACAAGGTACTTTTTGGGGTATATGGTGAGATAAGAACACATCTCAATTGAATTACTCATTCTGAAATGTGAACTAGGTATCAACAAGAATAGCATTGAATCAATCAATCTGAGATATTTTAATTAGGTGTCTCAGGAAATCTGTTTGGAACTTGGAGCCCTGTGAGGCTTGAGCTTCTAGGCAGCTTAGGTAGAAACCTTTCAGGCAAACCTCTGAGAAGTAATTAAGGGAAGAAGAGGAGAAGAGCTATGCCTTGGTACCCTCTCCCCCTTTTACTGGCCAAGAACTTTATGAATTTAGAGGGTTAGAAGATTTTTGTACTCCCTGTTGGTACCCATTCATACTGCCCATTAGTGCCTGTTTTGTACTGCCCATTAGGGTCCTAGCAGCATTCTGGAATAGCTATGCAGTATCTGTACCATAAACCTGGGATAAACTAGACAAAATGAGGAGAGGCATGTTTAAGACCACAAGAAGAGTCTAGCAGAAAGCCATCATAAGCCTAAGGGTAATTTTATGATGACCCCATTAAGGGAAGAAAAGGACTTCATGTATTTAGAAGTGGTGAAGGTCCCTTTTGCTACTTGGGCTTCCTAAGCTTGAGCCCACTTTCCCCAAAACTTAATATGTACCCATGGGAGAGTGTCACAGACTTTTGGAGGGATATTTTACATCAGCTATTCCTACCATATCAACTTAGTAACGCCTCTTTCTAAAAGCTAATTAAGTATAGTAATCTACTCAAAATCAACCAATAATTATAGAGAAAAGCACACAAATTGGGGTTTGTGAGCTATAGCATTTGAAAAATACCATGAAACTCCTCAGAGCTACCTTGGAGCTTTTAGAGGTAATGCAGCAGCCTTGATCTGGGGCCCTAGGCTGCTAGGGCCAAAAGGGTTTGGGAGAATAGCTCCCCAACATGTATTATACCCATTATACCTATAAGACTGTGTTGAGGATCAGTATTGGGAGTAGAGATGAGCAGAATTATAGCCTCAGACTTGTAAAGGGGATTGTATTTTTGGGATTTGGGTAGTGTGACTGCTGGACACTTGATTTAAAATCCTATTACTTAGTTTACTTTCTGTTTTAAGTTAATGTCCTTTTGTTTTCTTTGATGTCATTGGTTCTATTCTGACTTGGTTAGGTACATTCAATGGAGGTGGGGACTCATGTGCTGTGAATTAAGATGGATGATTTTTTTTCTTGAACACTGTGGGATTAGCTGCTTGAGAAAGGAAAACAGTAAGTTAGTTTCAGCAGGGTCGTTTGGGATTTGGATAAAACTAGGCTCCTGTGGAATTTTCTGGGGCCCAGAGGGCCCTAGAATTGCATCTCTAGTCTGGTCATCCCCTTGGACCAAGAAGGGAGCTACTGGTCCACTGGTCCAGCTACCTTTCCCAAGGTTCAGATCTTCAGCCTGGGATTATAAATCATAGAATTTTGGAGTTGGAAGGGATCTCATAGGTCACTTAGTTAATCCTTACTCAAAAAACGTTACTCCCTCCAGTTAAGGGTATCTTATTATCTCAGAGTATAATCTATTTCATTTTAATTGCTGGGAAATTTTCATTATACTGAATTGATATCTTCTCCCACCCCGTGTTATTTTTACCCTAGTTCTGCCCTCTGGAACCGTTTGAAATAAATCTAATCATTCTTCCATGACAGCCCTTTAAATATTTAAAGACAGAGACCAAGATTTCTCTAAGGCTCCTCTTCTCTAAGTTAAATATTTCCACATCCTCTTATATGGCAAGATTTTTTTTATCCCCTTACCATACTAGTTGCTGCTTCTAGATGAACTTTGGCTCATCAATGTTTCTCTTAAAATGTGAAGTCCTGAACTGAATACAGTAGTATGGATGTGATCTTACCAGTGGAGTACAAACAGGACCATTGCCTCCCTTGTTCTAGACATTAAAGTTCTATTAATGTAGTCTAAGACTATCTTTATAGCAACTGCATCATGTCGTAGGCTTATATGGAGCTGTATGAGGCAGGTAGCACAGTAGATAGTGTTAGCATTGGAATCAGGAAAAATTTGAGTTTGAATCCTATTCAAATACTAGCTGTGAGACCTTCGGCACATCACTGAACCTCTCAACCTCATTTTCTTCTTCTGTAAAAGGGGATAATAATAGCACCTACCTCACAGGGTTGTTGTAAGAATCAAATGAGATAATATTTGTAATTTGCTTTGCAAACTTTAATGCCTTATGTAAACAGATTTTTATCACTGTTTTGTCATTATTTGCCATGAAGGGGCCACATTAGGAATTTGCTCATTACATCACTCAAGTGTTGGAATGTGCCTGAAGCACACCCACAAACCTATCCATGGTGGGTACAAATGAACTCCATCCCAAGAGGACCGCTTTGATTCAGGGAAACCGTAGGCAAACTGGTAGCTATGATCCAAGGTATGTTTGGTGGGTTCCCTAAAGGGGATTCATGAGAAACATACAGCTTCACTTCTTTCTGAGGAGTTACCGTTTTGCAGTCACTGATTCAAACTCCTCTAACAAGCATTCATTAAGTGCCTACTACCTACAAGGCATTGGGTTTAGGTGATAGGAATACAAAGAAAAGAAAAAAATTCCCTTCTCTCAGGTAGCTTATATTCTGCTGGGGAGATAGAACATGTAAACAGATAAGTATGTACATGATAGGAGTGAACAGTAATAATTAGAGGAACCAAGAAGGGCTTTAAACATAGATTTAATAATAATAACTCAAACAAGTCTCAGGGACATTACTGGCTAGTACTATAACTCTCCTAGATTGACCAAGCTTAACCAGTAAGCAAGCTCTTGTTTCAGAGGGAAATAAGAGATTTCAAGAATACTTGGAAGTTATCTTTTCCTTAACCATAAACTCTCAGAACCAAAAGTTGACAATTTTCTTGCAGCTGCTGTGCAGATTATGATTCAAGTGTGTGTGTGCCATTGATAACCTTTGCTATCAGGGCTTCTGATTACATTTTTTAATAACAACTTCAATTCCAAAAGAATGCTGATTAGTCTGGTTTTCAAGATGTGAATCCAGAGAAAGGGAAATGAGCTTTCTTATTACTTGGAAATATCCAACAGCTTTTAAATTCCTGAAAAACACTCAACTACCCCCTCCTGAGTCAACCCCTAGCACCTTTCTTAATTGTTACATTCTAGTAAGAATGTCAACCTCTTTGTAGCATAAGACATAGATTATGAGCCAGGGTTGGACCCCCCGGAGGGTAGCTGAGTATTTGTCCAGGGGTCTATAGGGAAACTTCACTTTTTTATACTTTTCAAAGAGACAGGAAAGATAATTGATAGCCTGGAGTTTGTCTTGAACAAACTCTCTCTGGTAGTCTGGCATCATGGGAATTTTACTCCTCCACTCCCCCCTTTTTTATCTTCAGAAGGTTGTCATACTGGAGCCTATACATATGGGCAATTCATTGTGATGGGTCAGGAGATACAGGGAAAACTTTGGTCTTTTAGAACAACATTATCATCCTTGATAGCACATGTATGTGTCAGATGTGAAGTATGGGATTGAGTGTTAAGAGTTTCATTAATACTAATCCAAAGTGATATAAAATTGTAGGACGATTTTCACATTTAGACCATGCCCTGAGTTCTTGTCTTCAGGAGAGTTGATTATTGCCTGCATCAAATCAGAATTTGACTCTAAATAATGTCATGATTCAACTTAAGGGCCATGGGTTCTTTTCAATCAACAAGCATTTATTAAGTGCCTAGGATGTCCTGGGAGCCATGCTGGATGCTGGGAATACAAAGACAAAAGAGTAAACAGCTCCTGCCCTCAAAAAACTTACAGTCTAGCAGCGAGAGATGTGTACAGATTTAAAGATCTATGACCCATCTACAGGTATAGAGGCAGTTAGATGGCTCAGTGGATAGAGCACTGGACCTGGAGTCAGGAAGACCTGAGTTCAAATCTAGCATTAGATACTTAGCTGTGTGATCCTGGGCAAACCACTTAATCTCTATTTGTCTTTGAGGCAGCTAGGTGGCTCAGTGGATAGAGTGCTGGGCCTGGAGTCAAGAATATCTAAATTCAAATTGGGCCTTAGACACTCATTAGCTGTGTGACCCTGGACAAATCACTTAAGTTCTGTTTGCCTTAATCTATTGGAGAAGGAAATGGCAAACCATTTCAGTATCTTTCCTAAGAAGCTGTGCTGTCTATGAACAGCATTGACATGCTATGGTCCATGAGATCACACATAGTCAGACATGACTGAACAATAACAACCACCTATCTATATACAATGGGTATGAGGTGATTTTGGAGGTAAACTATTTGAAAAAGGGTCAGTTTGGTGGCACAGTGGACAGAGCACTGGAATTGGAGTTAGGAAGAGCTGAGTTCAAATCCGACCTCAAACACTTACTGTCTATTTGCCTCTGTCACTTAACCTCTGCTACAAAATAGGGATAATGATATCACCCATCTCACAGGTTTGTTGTCAGGATAAAATAAGATAATGTTTGTAAAGTACTTTGCAAACCTTAAAGCACTATATAAGTACTATTATAATGTTATTATTCTTATTAACTGGGAGGATCAGTAAAAGCCTTAGTGCTATCTTAATTTGAGCTATGAGTGGTTCTTACTTGGTAGAGCATGGTGTTAATGAAGCCATATTAGACAACTTTATTCTTAGTATGTTAGATAGGCTTGTTCTGTTCCGTGTCCACATTTTATATACCAAATTCTGGCTTATTATCTTGAAAATATTTATTGTTGATCACTCAGGGAGCTGGATAAGAGGTGGTTGGATCCATATTATTATGTACCTTGTACTTCAGTATTGTAACACTTTAAAAGATCTGAGATTTCACTGATTTGGGTACTCTCTCCAGAGATGTCTTCTTATTCTATACAATTGTTGTCTGTATATGACCACTGTACCTCAATAGAATGTCAATCTAATTCACTGACTCTGGACCCAGTGCTCTGTAAACTCTGTCACATACCTGCCTCTAAACAGTTCCATAGTCTCCTTAAGTTAAGACTTATTTTCTTGCTATTCAGAATCAGAACAGAGAGACAATTTAGAAGAATGAACTCTGATTCAGGACACCAGAATCCTATATCCTATCCTCTTATGAATGGCATATAACATGGGACTAGTCATGGAGTTATTGAATCTTACTCTTGGAAGGAATTCTTGAGATTACATGGGGGAATCCCCTCATTTTACAGATGAAGAAACAGAGGTCCAAGGAAGTTGTCATTTAATTTCTGTGTGTATCAATTTTCTTAATTGCAAAGATGAAGGGAAAACAATTTTACTTCACAAATGGTGCTGAAATTAGTTACGTTTGAATTTTTTGAACTCATAGTAATGATAATAATAATTATTTTACCACCTTTGGTGAAAGTAATAATATTACAAATATTATCATTATTACAATGGCTTTATCAAAGATGCTTTGGTTTGACAATTTTTTTGGAGATCCTAGAGTAAAATGTTCAATTATAAGAATGTAACACTCACACTTGTCTGCTATCTAACTTCCTGAAAAATTTTATCTAAGAAGAAGAGTATTCTGACCAGCCAGACGAATTAATGCACTCATATTTAGTGTTCCTGCACTAAGGCCCAACCCAGTTGATCTGTTCTTCAATGAGTGCAAACTAGACACTTTAGCCCATTATATCTAGTTCTGGACTTAAGCACCAGACTGCATTTCACCTTAATGTCTCATCTGGTCATCCAACTGTCTATCCAGATCATTTTATAATATGCCTGCTCCACTGACCTGCTTTTTCCTACCTGGACCGTCATTGTCAACACCACATCTTGACCTCTGGATCTTGACCTTCACACTTTTGAACTTCTGAATTCTTGGGTAAGCTAATCCACTTATCTTTGGAGCTCCCTTCCTCTTGGTTTCCTCTCCTCCTACCCCCACTTTCTACCTTTTGCTCTGGGATTAGTAATCTAATCTAATTAATTAATTATATCATTTTTTCAGGAAAGGTTGTGTCAATTGACTGACGTATACAGCAAATCACCAAATTTGTAACTCCCCAGACCAAAAATCCCTTCCCTGGCCATCACTCCTGTATTTGTGTTGTCTTCTCTATTAAAATGTGAACTCCTTGAGGGCAGGGCCTCTTTTCATATTTACATCTCTAGTGTTTAGCACTGTTCTTGGTACATAGTAGGTTCTTAATAAATGATTTTTCATTCATTTATTCAACCATCTCTTCTCCAAATCAACAGATTTTGATTGTTGGGGTTCTTTGTTTGCTGCTATGAGCTACCAGGATGTTGCCAGGATGAATTTGTTATTCCTTTGGGCCCATAGAGACAAAAAGAAATGGAGTCCTTGAAACTGGAAAAGTATCATAACTATTCTCTTCTCTAAAAATCAGGATCCAAATTCACACATAGCTATAATTTGTATTGTCTCAAATTCATACTTTTTCTTATTCTACACATTCTAGTCTTAGGTTTTAGTGAGTGCATGGACTCAACTCATATATCGTGGTAATCAGAAGTTGTTAGGAACTCCATAGACTATTTGCATTTGGTCATTTATAGCCTGTCAGCCTTTTCTTTGATGCTTGTTTGTATTTCCTTGACATTTCCTAGTTACTACCCCAAACCTATTCTGAGATATGGCTCTTGTCTTGTGCTCCCAGAAAGAGACTGTGCAAAACTCTCTCATGAGGAATGAATCACTTAATCGGATTGGTCACATATTAATTGGCCTTTATACCCGGCCTGGAGGTCAGTCAATCAACATTTATTAAAGGCCTACTACATTCTAGGCTCTTTGCTAAGTGCTGGGATACAAGAAAAGATAGTTCCTTGTCTAATGAGGGAAATAACATTCAAACAGCTATTTACAAACAGGCTACATAGAAGATAAACTAGAGAAAATGAACAGAAGGAAGGCACTAGAAGTGATGAGTGAATCCTAGTTTGGGATGATGGATGTGGTGCCACACATGACTTCTTTTTATTAGACGGAACTCATATTCTGAAAATTATTAATAGCAAAATTTGTCAGAGAAGCAGCATGATATAGTGGGTAAGGAACCGGATTTGGAGTCAGGAAGACAGACTCAAATCCCATTCAGACATTTACTAGATGTATGTTTGTATGATCAGGAATATGTGCTTATAGTGGGTGCTGTTCAGGGTAAGGGAGAATGCCAACATTAACCTAAATTCTACTTGCTAACTAGAGATCTAATGTAACAAAGGCCTTTAAAGTTGGAATTTCTTTGGTTTTGTTTTTTGAAGTGTTTGCAGTGTTGAACATGAAGTTATATTGGGTTGCAACTTCTCTGTAGACAAGTGAATGGCCTGGGCAAATGGACTTTTTGTAATACTATTTTTGGGGAAATAGATGTCACCTTCCCTCTCAGAGGATAGATTTCACTCCTGCTTCTTTGTGAAACTAACCTTCCAAGTTCCTCAGGATTGTCAGGCTCCTGACGCAAACAAGACACACAAAGATGGTCATTCAGAAGGGTCTTGTTGATGGCTAGTCATTCTTGTAGCAAAGAATCTTCATTTCAATTAGCTTTATATAGTCACACCATTTAATGACCCATATTTGGATCAGAGAGGGGAAGGGGGACCAGCATGTAGAAGTCGGTCAAGGAAAAGGAGTGACTACTGTCTTTCACATGGAAAGCATGTATTTGGAACTTCCTAGACTGGGGATCTGTTCCACAAATGGCAATTATTTCACAAAGGGTTTCAAACAGCAGCTCTGCCCAGAATGGCATGTGCATGTCTGAGGGAAAGCCTGCGTGGGGTAGGCTTCCACTGCAGACTAATTGTTTCACTGTTTATTTTAATTCCTTAGAGAAATAAACTTTTCAATGAAGAGATTAAAATCTCACTACTTTTCTTAGTTTATACAGTTCTACATAGTATAGAAATTATAGATATGTATATACATACACATTGCCTAATGTCACAAATTGTTTCCACAAAAACAATAGGTTAGGTGAAATGACAGAATGTCACAGTAAGTTTTATAAGAACAATGTTATACATGACTGATTGGTTTAGCAGCATTATGGTGGGGTTTTACAATTCTACACTGGGCCTTGGGTTATAATGTATTTATAATTGTACTGTGAAAATATGTTGGAGTATTTCCATATGTATTAGCATATTCAATGGTTGCTCCCCTCCACTCACCCTTTGTAATTAGCACAGTGGCCAAACATTCGCAAGCATTAGATTTTAGAACTTCGTAAAGCATCTTCCATAGGTCTGGTCTCCTTAGATCCGAAACAAAAGTGGTATTAATATTCATTTCCCACTCCAACACTGATTTACACTTTCTTTAAAAATGTTTTATCAATTGATGCCTTTTGTCTTTTACATCACAGTCATTTCCTAATAAACCTATTCCCTGCTGAACCCTTACTTATAACAAAAAAAACCAGTAAAGCAAAACTAGCAAAGTCCCTATCTGATAGACTATGTAATATTTTGTACCCATAGTTTTCCACCTCTCTATAGAAAGGAAGGAAATGTGTTTTCTCATCTGCTTATCTTGGAGTCAATGTCGGTTGCTGCAATAAATCTAAGTTCAACTGCTTTTCAGAGTTATTTTCATTTACGTAATTGTGGTCATTGCATGTACAAGGTGTCCCAAAAGTCTTAGTGCAGTTTTAAGCTTAACTGTACTAAGATGTTCAAGATACTGTGTTGTTCTGCTTTTGTTTCCTTCACTCTGAATTCATCCCTTTAAATCTTCCCATTTTTCTCTGAATTCCTCATATTTGTTTTATCTGCTGCAGGAATATTCTGTTACATTCACATGGCACAATTGTTCAAACATTTCTCCATTAATAGGCCTCCCCATCTAAAACATCTTTCTATCTTAGCTGGTTTACCACCTTCACATTCAGAATTTCCTTAGTTTTTTCTTTCTTTTATTGATGCTCTTTGTTTTTTGTTTTTTTTTACGACATAATTATTTCTGGATATACTCACCAATCCTATGTCTATCCTCAAATTTATTGGGCCTTTTATGGAGATAAAGAGAACAGACTCCTGTATCTTCTCTCTCTCCTGACATGAGTGATATCATCTTTAAACTAGCTTTCATTTTAGTGTAAATGGAGCGGTCACACCACTTTCTTCTGTTCGATTTTACCCCCCATCCCAGTTTCTTGTTAAGACTTTCATAATATGTTCTTATTATCACCAATATCCTCTTTATCTTGATGAACCAGGTTATAAGATGTTATAAATCTATATTTGAGAGCAGCATCCTCTATCCTTGTATGTTTCCTTGCATGAAACATTGTGTCTTTCAACTTAGTAACAATTTGTAGAATAAGATCAGGCACACGCGTGTGTAACCAGGATAATTCAAAGCTGTGACATTTTGCTACCAGTGTCTTCTGGTCTTGTCATTGTGTCCTATTGCTTCCAGGAAGAAGTACCAAATGCTCTGTTAGACATTCAAGGCCCTTTATGACCTAGCCCCTTCCTACCTTTCCTATCTTCTTACACCTTACTCCCTCACAGGTTTGTTGTTGTTTGTCCTTTCTCAAAGAGGACCAGAGACAAGTGAACTGGATTTAGTATCGACTGGTACTCTTCAGTCTTTGATCCAGTGACAATAAGCTCCTGGCTGTTCCAGGAACAAGACACTTCATCTTTTGGCTCTAGGCATTCTCTCTGGCTGTCTCCCATGCCTGGAATGTTCTCCCTCTTCCACTCCAACTACTGACCTCCCTGGCTTCCTTTAATGCCCAACAAAAATCCCACCTTCTATAGGAAGCCTTCTCCAAACCCTCTTAATTCTAGTGCTTTTCCTCTGATAATTATTTCCTATTTATCATGTATATAGCTTCCTTTGTATATATTTGTTTGCATGTTATATCCCCATTAGATTGCAATCTCCTTGAGGGCAGGGTTATCTTTTTCCTCTTTTTGTATCCTCAGCACTTAGCATAGTGCCTGGCACATAATAGATACTTAATAAATGTTGATTGATTGATTTTATCCTCTACCCTGTGTCTCCCCTTTCAACAATGCATTACCACTGCTGGGGATTAATTTTTGCTGAGTGTCAAATCATCCCTGTTGGATGTGGTGTTTCATTTTTCAACTCTACTTATCTTGTGGTCACTCTCAGTTGTCATGTGCAGGTCTTCAATCCCTTCATTCATCTGCTGCTTTCTGCTTCCATTTGCTGGGGAATACAGCACCTAGTAAGTATCTCTCTAGTTGAGAGAGCTTAAACTTTTATAGTGCATAGCCAAGGGAACTATCATTCCCAGCCAGGCAGTTAGCAAAAACTCACAGAGTGCCTCAGGTTAAGATTAAGTCTATTTGATTATGTATGCAATACATAATAATCTAGTGTTTGAGAAGCTTTTGGGGTAAGAATTCACCATTTGACAAAAATTGCTAGGAAAACTGGAAAGCTATTTGACAGAAACCAGGCATAGACCAACAAGGTAAAAATGGATAAATGATTTAGACATCAAGGATGATATCATAAGTAAATTAGGAGAACATGCATAAATTTACCTGCCAGATCTATGGATAAGGGAAGAGTTTATGACCAACAACAACAACAAAAGATAGGATCATGGGAAGTAAAATGGATTATATGAAATTAAAAAGATTTTGCACAAACAAAATCAATGCAGCCAAAATTAAAAGGAAAGCAGGAAACTGAGAAAGAATTTTATAACAAATTTCTCTGATAAAAGGTTCTTTCTCAAATATATAAGTAATTGAGCCAAATTTATAAAAATATAAGCCATTCCCCAATTGACAAATATTTGGTCAAAGGATATGAACAAGCAGTTTTCAGAAGAAAAAATCAAAGCTATTTATAGTGACATAAAAATGCTCTAAATCACTGTTGATCAGAGAAATGCAAATTAAAACAACTCTGAGATACCAGCTCACACCTATCAGATTAATTAACATGACAGAAAAGGAAAATGACAAGTGCTGAGGGAATATGGAAAAATTTGCCCCCCCCCCAACTAATGCATTGTTGGTGGAGTTGTGAACTGTTCCAACCATTGTAGAGAACAATTTGGAATTATTCCCAAAGGGCTATAAAACTATGCATACACTTTGACCCAACAATACCACTACTACTTCTGTTTCTCAAAGAGATAACTAACAGTAAATGGAAAAGGACCTATTTGCACAAAAATGTTTATAGTGGCTCTTTTTGTGCTGGCAAAGGATTGGAAATTGAGGGAATACCCGTCATTTGGGGAATGACTGGACAAGTTGTGGAACATGATTGTAATGGAATACTATTTTGCTATAAGAAATTTAGAGTAAGTTGGTTTTAGAAAAACCTGGGAAGTGTTATAAGAAGTGATGCAAAGTTAAATGAGTGGAACCAAAAGAACATTGTACTCAGTAAAGCAATATTGTAATGATGATCAACTGTGAGAGATTTAGCTACTCTGATCAAGACAATGACCCAAGACAATTCCAAAGGACCAATGATGAAAAATGCTATTCACCTTCAGAGAGAATTGATGAATTCTAAGTGCAGATTGAAGCATACTTTTTCCATTCCTTCCTTCCTTCCTTCCTTCTTTCCTTCCTTTTCTTTCCTACCTTCCTTCCTTTTCTTTCCTTCCTTCCTTCCTTTTCTTTCCTTCCTTCCTTCCTTTTCTTTCTTTCCTTCCTTCCTTTTCCTTCCTTCCTTCCTTCCTTCCTTCCTTCCTTCCTTCCTTCCTTCCTTCCTTCCTTCCTTTTCCTTCTTTCCTTCCTTCCTTCTGTATAGGGTAAAAAAAACCCTCACCAATTAAAAAAATTATTTTCTAATAAGGAGCCATCTCAAGGTAAGAACAGAAATAAAATTTTATTTGATTCTCATGAGAATAGGGCATCCTCTGCCAGAACAAAGCTAGCAAGGGAAGCCAAGGCACAAGGAACAAAGCACCAATAATTATACCCAATGCAAGAGAATTCCCACCCACCTGCGACCCTTCTCACCATTGGCTGGGAGGTGGGCTTACAATCTGAGCATGAAAAACTAGACAAAGAACTGGGAAATCAAGGCACAGAAATTCCAATTCCCATTCCCTGAGTTAATGGTTACAACTGAGGTGACATCTATAAATCTAAAGAAGGAGAATAAGATAAGTGGAGGGGGAGACTGTCTCCATTCTTTTACAGTACTTTTACAGTAAAGGAAAGAAGGTCACAGTCACCCTATTCTTACTTAGTAAATATTTAAATCAGAACCAGAAGAAAGAACAAAAAGTTTCAGGAAAAAAGGAAACTTTCCCAGAGGCTGAGTAATCAGACTCTCATAGCCTCAGAATTTTCCCACTTCCCTATTTCCCTATTTCTTGATTTTTAACTATTTCTAAGTATAGATATGAATAGATATAGATATATATTTATACATATATTCCCTGCGAAGTCTTCACATTTTATTTTCTCACTATCTCACACTCTTCCTTCCTTCTTTCCTTCCTTCCTTCCTTCCTTTCTTTGTATGTATATGTATGTTTTCTTTTGCAACATGGCTTTTATGGAAATATGTTTTGTATGATTTCGCATGTATAATCGGTATCATATTGCTTGCCTTCTCAAGGGGTATGGGAGGGATAGGAGGAAAGGAGAGGTCTTGGAACTCGAAATTTTTAAGAAATGAATGTTAAAAAATTTTAAAAATGTGATTGGGAAATATTTAATGAAATACATAAACATATATTTTAAAAGATTAAGTCTATTCATTTGACTGACCCTGTTACTCTTCTCTTAATCCTTCATTCAAATTGACTTTGCTTTTTTTTATTTGTTGCATTTTCACATTGTATTCTAGCCAGTACAAAAAAAAATGGTCTATCTACATATACATATAGGCACAGTGAATCAAGAAAAATGAGTAACAGATGTGACTGAGTAGCACAAATACCTCTCTTCTAACTTTACTAGTGAATTCTAGCCTAACAGATCTGCTTAGTTTAGAGTCCAGAGCATAGACATTATAGACTAAAATGCTGCTTTTAATAGGCTGAAAGTTCATTATTATAGCATAGTCCAAAATTGCCTTATGAGTTGACAAACTTCCTTCTGTTTCCTTTCTCCTCTCCCTGGATTAGATACGCGTTAAGTCCTCAAATATTTGGCCCTTGGAGGCCAAGGGCTACAGAAAAAGGTTACAAATAAGCTCCACTTCTCTGCCAATATGCTACAACATCAGCTTAAGCAGATGAATTCAGATCAGACAGACCAAATGGGACTTCTGTGCTTTATAAAACCCTCCAAAAATGAAAACAAAAAAATTTCAGCGACCATCTTTCTTCCCCTATTTTTAACCCAATTGCTGCTAACTCCCTCCCAACTTCCCCAAACAACTCATTGTAACGAAAGTGCTTTGTCAAACAACACCTCCTTCCCCCACCCCCCCACTGCCACATTTGCTGTGTCAAAAAATGTATATCTCATTTTGTACCTTGAGTCTATCACCTCTCTATCAGGCAGTAAGAGGCCCTTTTCCTCACTGGTTCTCTGGAAGTCATAATTAGTTGTTCCATTGATCACAGTTCTTTGGTCTCTCAGTTTTTTTTCTTTGCCGTAGTGTTATTCTTATGTAAATCATTTTCCTGATTCTGTCCACTTCACTTTGCATCAGTTCATACAACAACAATAACAATAAATCTTGCAATTTCATGAGAGGAACTCGTGTCTTTTCCTCCTTTCCTCTAGATAGTGTAACTAATTGGCTGAACTTAATTAACATGACTGGAACACCAGGGAATAAGTCTTTCTCTTTCCTTCTACACCATTAATAGGTTTGAGGATATAATGGAGATGTTATAGCAATAGAGAACACCTATTAGGGGTGTTGTTGATGATGACACTGACATGATCCATGACTATTATAATAAAATTTGTACATGAAGACATCGTATTAGGAATATTTGGCACACCCTGTAAGGGAATCTGGTGCACACCAGAAGAAAAAATGAACAGGAGAAAATTCTGGGAAGATCGCAGAGTAGGTCAGAAGATTCCAAGTTCTCAAAATTTTCCCCCACAAAAGAGAAAATAGTGCCTCAGAGCAAAAATAGAGTGGGTCAAAATAAATAAGAGTAGGGGCACAACAGGGTCCTTCTGGGAGAATAGGAGATCTGGAGAAAAAATCCCAGGACAAGGTTTGGTGCCTGTGAAGAGTAAACACCTCCAAGCTAGGTTCGTTTAAACAACAAGTGGCAAGCCCTGGAGTTAGCTGGGTTGGGAGGTTGCCTCAGCCCCAGCCCCAGCCCCAACCACAGGAACTTTTGCCTCCAGGACAGTGAGGGGAGTTGGGCATCTGAGCCAGGGAAGATCGAGGGAACCTCTGCCAACAAGGAACACCGGACTCAGTGAGAAGGAACCAGCACATTCCTGGTGAGTGCAGAAACAGTGGGGTGGAGATGTCCTGGCTGTGGACACTTACAGGAGGCTGGAGGTCTTGGTTTTGGTTCCTGGCCAGAGGGGAAAACTGAAAGAAGATCTGAAGCCAGAGGCACCATCCCCCATACCCAGGACTAGAGGTGATTGCAAAAACTAAACTACTACAAATAAAAAAAAAAGCGCAGGCAAAGGAAAAAGAATCCAACCACAGAGAATTACTATGAGAATAGAAAAGACTGAGGTTCATCTTCAGAGGAAGATACTGAAGCAAAGAAACTCTCTTCTACCCCAAAGAGTAATGTCAAATGGTCACCTGCCCAAAAAGAATTCACTGAAGAACTTAAAAAAGACTTTAAAAATGAAATGAGAGAAATTGAAGAAAAACTAAAAAAAATGACAACAATCCAAGAAAAACAAGAAGATTATGAAAAGAAAGTCAACCAATTAGAAAAGAAGATCCAGAATCTTAAGGAAGAAAACAACTCCTTGAAAATCAGAATTGGGCAAGCGGAAGCCAGTGAAGTTATAAGAGAGTAAGAGATAATAAAACAAAATATAAAGAATGAAAAAATAAAATAAAAAAGAGGATGTGAGACATCTCCTAAGAAAAGCAACTGATCTGGAGAACAGATCAAGAAAAGAAAACATAAGAATAATCACACTATATGAAAGCTATGATCAAAAAAAGAATCTTGATACAATAATAAAAGAAATAATTAAAGAAAATTGTCCTGAAGCAATAGAACAAGAGGGAAAAGTAGAAATAGAAAAAAATCCATCGATCACCAACCTGAAAGAGATTTTATGAGGAAAACCCACAGGAATATTATAGTCAAATCTGAAACTCAGAGTTCAAGGATAAAATATTATAAGCAACAAGAAAAAAAATTTAAATATGACAGTGCCACAATTAAAATCACACAAGACCTAACAGCAGAGACTGTAGGTCTTGAAACACTATATATCAAAGAGCAAAAGAACTGGGGTTCTGGCCAAAAATATCATACCCAGAAAAGCTAAGCATAATCCTGAATGAAAAAGAAAAAGGACATTTAATGAATTGTCAGATTTTCAGGACTTTGTTTAAAAAAAAACCCAACAACCTGAACTTAAGAGAAGATTTGACATACCAGAGCCAAGAGAAGTATAAGGTACATACTAAAAGACTAATTACAAGGGACTTAATAAGGACAGATTGTTTACCTTTGTATGTAAAATGTAAAATGTATGTCTAAGATTGTTATTAGTAATTGGGTAGTTCATAAGAAAGATTGGGGTAGACCTGAGTATAATATGACTTTAAAAAGTAAAGCTATTTAGGAACAGCTAAAAAGAGTAATTATCTTATACAAATGAGGTGTGAGAAGAACTACCACAGAGGAATTAGATGGGGGAGGAGGGCATAGTTCTGGAAGACTACTTTCATCGGGAATGGGTTCAAGAGGGAGCAATACATATATATCTAGAAGAGTCTTGTAAATTCAGAAAGAAATACAACACTAAGGGGATAGGGAGTGGGGAAGAGTATAAGGGAGGGATCTCCAGAGGGGAAGGTGAGGGAATAGGTCAAAAGGGGGTATAGATGGGTGTTTAGATGTATGGGAATGGGAGGATAAGGGAGAGATCTTTGAGGTGGGGTAGGTTAAGTAATAGGAGGGCAAGGTGGAATTAAAATAGAGGAGTCAGGAGAAAAAGGAAATAAGAGATACACACAAATTAAAAATAAAGATCAGGAGTAGAATTTGTTAGGGAAAGTATATGTTTATATATGTATGTGTATATATGCATATGTATATATCTATATCTATATATCTATCTATGTTTATATATAAATTTATCCACACTTAATTGTAGCCTACGGAGGGGGAGGTAAAAGGGGAGAAAAAGAACAAAGTAAAAAGTACAGAGCAAAGAACAAAAGAAAATTTACAAGGAAGCAAAGAAAAGATGGACAGCTCTCAACACAACTCATAGTATTTATTATGTAGTCCAGGGGTGGGGAACCTGCTGCCTCAAGGCCACATGTGGCCCTCTAGGTCCTCAAATGTGGCCCTTTGACTGAATCCAAACTTCACAGAACAAATCCCCTAGGATTAGGATTTTAGGATTAGGATTAAATTAGGATTTGTTCAAAATGAGGATTTGTTCAGGCTTGGATTCAGTCAAAGGGCCACACTTGAGGACCTAGAGGGCCACATGTGGCCTTGAGGCAGCAGGTTCTCCAGCCCTGACATAGGCTTTCTTGAAATGGAAATTTACTGCTATATATTTTGAATCTTCTCTTATATTCTGCTGTGCATATGGCTTATTTTTTTTCTTTTCTTACTTTGTATTTAAGTTTTAATATTTAAGTTTATAATGTTTCTTTTTCTTTTCTTACTATGTATTTAAGTTTTAATTTAGTATTTAAATCTAAAATAAAAAAAGGTAAAAAAAAAGATTAAAAAAGTGGTTTCAGAGAAATCTGGGAATACTTATATGGATTTTGAAAATTAATACTTTGCTAACTAGATAGCATTAGAAACTTTTTGGATAGTTCTCTAATAAAAACCTAGTTTCCTGAGAAGCAACTTGGGTAATTTTTGGGCAAGTTATCAAGAGGGCATGTGTTTAAATCCCTGCTCTCCTTTTTACCAAGTGTGTAACCATGGACTCACTTAACCTCTTAGAGTCTCAGTTTTCTCATCTCTAAAATGGATCACCTATAATACTTACCTCACCGCTAAGTGGTTCAATGGATGGGTTGTTGGACCTGGAGTCAAGAAGACCTAAATTTGAATCTGGCCTCAAATACTTATTAGCTGTGTGATCCTGAGTGCATCACTTAACCTCTCTCTTCTTCAGTTTCTTCATCTGTAAGACAGGGATAGTAATGGCACCTAACTCCCAGGATTGTTGTGACGATAAAATGAGATAATATTTGTAAAGCACTGTGCAAACCTTAAAGTGCTCTCTAAATTCTAGCTACGATGATGAGGATGAGGAGGCAAAAATGAGGTAATGTGTGTAATGTACATTATAAACTTTAAATCACTATGTAAACGCCATTTATTATTTCTACTACTATCATTTCTGTTCTCGTCTCATGTTCAGTGGAGTTCAGGTAGAAAAACTCCTAGGAAAAGTCTCTATTCTGCATTTTTTTTATATTTAATGTTTGGTGGACTATTGAGCAGGTAGAGAAAATGCTTACTTTTTGCAGTAGAATAAAACTATCGGAATATAAGATCATCTTCTGTACGCTCACTGAAATCATCTTCAGGATAACTCCATTAGTAGACAGGACAATGGCATGCAATAAACTTCATTCTGTTCTCATGTGGTTTCAATTTCTTCTGCTAGGTCTCTATATTTGAAAGCTTTTCATTTCACTTATTCTGAAATTTATGGACATTTTGTATGTCAACCTCTATTATCAGAATTTGTTCTTAAATTTTTATGGGTAAGTGTTATGTCTGGGTGATTATGGGCAACGGTCTTGTTGTAGAATCCCTTGGCTTTCCTTCTAGACTAAGCTCCAGTGCCACCTTCTGCTCGAAGCCTTTCCTGGAGCCTCCCTCTGCCAGTGCTACTGCCTCCTCTCCCAAGGTAACCTTGTACCTGTTTTGTAGTAGTTGTACATGTAATGTTGCCTCCCCCATTAGAATGTAAACTTATCAAGGGACACAGACCATTGTGCTTTTGGCTTTGTATTCCTAGAGGCCACTGCTTGGCAGATGGTGGATGCTGACTTAATAAATGCACATTTGTTGTTTGTTCAGTTCTTTTTGAGTTGCACATTGATTAACTGATAATGCTCTGGTTTCATTACAATTTATTTGTTGAATTTTCAAAGATATTTTGGGGTTCGTATTTGCAGTCCAGGCATTTGTCCTGTGATACTTTATGAAGCTTAGAGACCTTCTGATGTATAATTCTGGTTTCCTGATCATGTCTTTTTAGGTATTAAATGGGGGCTAAATTTTTGCATGTTGAAGTGATAATGTTCAGTTTTCTATCATTTTCTTTCATAATGTTCAATGATCACTATGTCTAAGTTCCTTATGGATGGTCTTGCTGTAATTTCAGGTTGTAATGATCAGGCCCTGTATCACTGTCATATTCCCTTTTGCTTCTGTAAACAAAACTTCATGACTCAGCCATTTGTTCAACATTTCTTTGTCAATATATCATTGTTTGAATTCACGCAGATGACATGAAAGGAACCCCTTTTTGTTCTACTTTTCTTTCTGAGCCATTTCACAGACTCCATTTGGAGGTAAATCAATATTATTACATTCAGTAAATCCAGTGGTATGGAGGGGTAGAGTCAAGATGGCAGAGTGAAAATTAGAGTTTTTGCTAAGCTCTTCTAACATACCTCCTCTACAACAACCTAGAAAAAATTCCAGGCCAAATTCTGATTGGGAAAGCCAATAAAAAATCGCAGTGAGTCCTTTTTCCAGTCCAGGGCAGTTTAGGAAGATAGACAAAGAGGTTTTCAACATGTAAGTAGGGGTGGACCTGGAGTGCAGCTTGGTGGTAGTGGTGGCAGTGGCTCTGAGCACAGAAGCAGAATGGTTACTCCGTTCTAATCTTTAGCCCAGCATATAAACCTTCAGTGGAAAATCAGGACTGAAGAACAAGACCAAAAAGGAGCCAGCATGTCACTGTGAACCTGCAGAACTTCTCAGCAAGCTAACTATGACTGAGTCCAGCAGCAGTGTACTGAAACTCAGTTACACACCAGCCAACAGCCTCAAACCTGGGTCAGGTGCTTGTAGAACTCACACCAAGAGGGCTGTGAACAGACCTTTTCCCAGATCACACCACTTTGGAAACACTGAAAACTTTGAGGCTCCTAGAATGATCCATGAAAGCAGCAGAAGCTCAAGACAGAATCCTCCCCAGGAATAAGTAGAGCTCAATACTAACATAAAGTCTAAAGTCAAGACATAGATTGTAAGAATGAGCAAACAAACAAACAAAAAGAACTCAACCGAGAGCTACTATAATGATAGGGAAGCTCAAGACACAAACACAGAAGACAGTGACTTGAAAACATTAATAAGCAAAGCCTCAAAGAAAAACACAAATGGGACAAAACCAAACAATAAGTCCTAGAAAAGTTAAAGAAAAAGATAAAAAAGAGCAAAAAGTTTTTTCTAAAAAAATACTAAATAAGAGTGTTAGAGGAAAAAATGAAAGCTAACAAATAGTTATGAAAAGAGACTTAACAGCTTGGTAAAAGAGATATAAAATGTTGCCCTCCCAAACAAAATTCCCTGAAAATTAGAATTAGCCAAATGGAAGCTAATAATCCTATGACACATCAAGAAATAATAAAATGAAATCCAAAGACTGAAAACATTGAAGAAAATACAAGATATTTGACAGGAAAAACAACTGACATGGAAAATACATCGAGGAGGGATAATTTAAGAATCACTGGACTACCTGAAAGCCATGAACAAAAAAAGAAGCTAGATATTGTATTTCAAGGAATCATGGGAAATAGTTCAAACGTCTTAGAAACCAGAGGGCAGGTATTAGAGGTTAAGTTGGTAGAGGACAGGCTGAACTCGCAACCCAGCTGAACCCTCCCAACATTTTCCTCCAAATAACTTTAACTCAAATCAAATTTTGGAGCAGCAGAGCAAACAAAAGTTCAGGTGAGTCATTTTTCTAGCCTAAGGCAACTTATAAGGTAGACAGGAGGGGTGGAGGTCTGTTTGGAGGGCATGCACACAGAGGCAGTACCAGTGGCAGGCTTTGGAGGTAGTAGCCGCAGCAGCAGCTTTGGGAGCTCTCAGCACAGAGATGGTAAACGGGTCAGAAAACTGGTCAGAAAGAGATTACAAGTGACCCTTTGCTGGCACTGGGTGCAGCTGTCTCTGATTGTCAACTCTGTTGCCCATAAGGAGTTTGGGGTTGTAGTTCCAGGGTGAGGAGCACTTGTTGTCTGTCATAAGGGAAAAGGGACGCTGGTTGTAGCTCCAAGTTGGAGAGGAGAGCTACTGCTTGCATCTGTAGGAGAGTAGGGGACCTGGTCACAATTCCAGGGCCAAGAAGAGTGTTAGCACTTGTGGCTTCAGGGGAGCAGGAGTTCTTCCTAGGTAAAGACCAGAGCAGACCAGGAAAGCAGTGACCATACCACTCTCCACATAATACCACTGTGGAAGCACTAAAAACTTGCAGATCCCCCAGAACTAGCTCTGAAAAAAGCAGCATGAAAAAACCTTGGGAGAGTGTCTCCCCACTCCTAGGTGCGCAGAGCCTAACATAAAGTTCCAAGTTTAAAATAGTCTGGAAAAATGAGCAAACAGCAAAAAAAGGACTTGATCGTAAAAAACTATCAGGTGGCAGGAAAGACCAAGACACAAATTCAGAAAAAGACAACAAAGTGAAAACAGCTGAAAGCAAAGCCTCAAAAACACTACAACAAGAATTTCTGGAAAAGTTAAAGAAAGAGAAAAAGCAGCAGAGGAAAAAAATCAGAAAAGAAATGAGAGCAATACAAGAAAATTTTAAAAAGAGAATTAACAGCTTGGTAAAACAGGCACAAAAAATACTGAAGAAAATAAAACCTTAAAAAAACAGACTCAGCCTAATGGTAAAAGAACTTAAAAAGCAGAATTGGTCAAGTGGAAAAAGAAGTATAAAAGCTCACTGAAGAAAATAAGTCTTTAAAAACTAGAATTGGACAAGTGGAAGGCAATAACTTTAAGTCATCAAGAAACAATGAAACAAAGCCAAAAGAATGAAAAAAAATGGAAAAAATGTAAAATATCTCATCAGAAAAACAACTGATTTGGAAATTAGATTAAGGAGAGATAAGAACTATTGCACTTTGAAAGCTATGATAAAAAAAAAGCCTAGAAATAATTCAAGAAATTATCAAGGAAAACTGCCCTTATATCTTAGATCCAGAGGGTAAAATAGAAACTGAAAGAATCCACTGATCACCTCCTGAAGGAGATCCCAAAAGGAAAATTCCCAGGAATATTATAGCCAAATTGCAGAGCTCCCAGGTTGAGGAGAAAATGTTGTAAGCAGTCAAAAAGAAACAATTCAAACATTGTAGAGCCCCACTCAGACTCACGCAAGATTTAGCAGCTTCCACATTAAAGGATTGGAGGGCTTGGCATATAATATTTCAGAAGGCAAAGGAGCTAGGATTATGCCCAAGAATAACTTATCCATCAAAACTGAGTATAATCCTTCAGGAGAAAAAAAATTAATATTTAATGAAATAGAGGACTTTTAAGCATTCCTGATAAATAAAACCAGAGCTGAATAGAAAATTTGACATTCAAACAGAAAACTCAAAAGAAGCATAAAAAGGCAAACATGAAAGAGAAATCATAAGGAACTTACTGTGTTTAAATTCTTTATATTCCTGTATGGGAAGATGATACATGTAACTCCAAAGAACTTTATCATTATTAGTGCAGTTAGAAAGAGTCTACGTAGACAGAAGGCCTGACTGTTAGTTCACTATGTTGAGACAATCTAAAAAAAAAAAAAGAAAGTAAGAAAAAGGGATGCACTGGGAGAAGGGGGAAAGGAGAAGTAAAATGAAGAATTTTTTTCTCGCATAAAACAGGTGCATCAGGAAGAGCTTTTATAGTGGAGTGGAAAATGAGGGGGTGGGCAATGCTTGAACCTGCCCCTTATTGGAATTGGTTCAAAGAGGGAAAAATATATATGTGTACTCTGTTGTGTACAGAAATCTTATCTGACTCAATAGGGAAATAGGAGGGTAAGAGGATAAGAGATATGGTGATGATAAAAGGGAGGGTGGATTAAGGAAAGCAAAGGTCAGAAGCAAAACAGGCTCTTGAGAAAGGACAGGATAAAAAGAGAGAGAGAAGGATAAACATAAGAAAACATGATGGAGGGAATATACAGTAATATCATAATTGTGAATATGAATGGAATGAGCTCACCCATAAAATAGAAGTGGATAGCAGAATGGATTAGACACCAAAATTTAACAATATACTGTTTACAAGAGACACACTTGAAACAGAAAGATACACACAGAGTTAAAATAAAAGGCTGGAACAGAATCTATTATGCTTCTGCTGAAGTAAAAAAGGCTAGGGCAGTAATCATGATCTCAGACAAAGCAAAAATAAAAATAGACCTAATTAAATAATCAGGGAAACTATATTTTTCTAAAAATTACCATAGATAAGGGGCAGCTAGATGGCTTAGTTGATAGAGCTCTGGGCCTGGAATCAAGAAGACCTGAATTCAAATCTGACCTCAGGCACTTAGTAGCTATGTGCCATTGGGCAAGTCATTTGATCTCTGTTTGCCTTAATCCGCTGAAAAAGGAAATGGCAAAACATTCCAGTATCTTTGCCAAGAAAACCCCAGGGACTGTATAGTCAGCAGGGTCATGAAGAGTCAGATATGATGAACAACTGAACAACAGCAGCCATAAACAATAAAGTAATATCAAAAATTTTTTACAGCAAGTTTCTTTGATAATGGCCTAATTTCTTAAATATATAGGAGACTGAGTCAAATGTATAAAGATAAGAGTCATTCTGTAATTGATAAATGGTCAAAGGCTTTGAATAGGCAGCTTGCAGAAGAAGAAATCAAAGCTATTTATAGTCATGTGGAAAAATGCTCTAAATTACTATTTATTAGAGAAATTAAAGTTAAAACAACTCTAGGGTACCACTTTATACATATCAGAAATGACAAATGCTGAAGAGATTGAGGGAAAACAGGCATACTAATAAACCATTGGTGGAGTTATGAACTAGTCCAATTATTCTGGAGAACAATTTGGAACTATGTCCAAAGGGCTATAAAAATGTGCATACCCTTTGACCCAGAAATGCCACTACTAGATCTGTATCCCAAAGAGATCACAGAAAAATGAAATGCACACACACACACACACACACACACACACACACAAATATTTTATATATCTAAACACTTTTACCAATAAGAGTGAGAAAGTACAGATCAATCAATTGGGCAAACAACTAAAAAAAATTACAAAACCAATCATTTACCTCCCCTTTCCCCAGCTGGACATCAAAATAGAAATCTTGAAAGTCAAAGGAGAGATTAACAAAATTTAAAATAAAACAAACAACTTATTGAACTTATTGAATAAGTAAAATGGTTTATGCCCATTTTCAGCTTTATTACTTTGTGAAGTAGTGTCTGTTTATTCCAGATGTCAACTATCAATAAACTTGATTAACTAGAATATTTGATGGACAAGGCCTCTGCCTGTCCAACATGAGAGAGAGCTAGACTGTCTTGGGAAATGTAGCAACTCATTCTGACCATTAGAAGTCCATTCAATACATATTGCAATATTCACCTATGGAGAGTTTTTAAAGTGTCTTGTAAATTCTCCTCATCCACAACTGGGCCTGATTTTCTATAATGCTGAACTAGACCCCCAGGTGCCTCATGGCATAGCCCTTTAACTCTTCCATTGAGCTTTGGCTCATAACACCTAATAAAAAGGAACATGCTTAAATAGCAGGATTTCTTTGGGAAAAGAGTCCATTTGATACTTTAAAAAAGTCTTTTAGCAAAATAGAAGATTGTCATTTTGTATAGGGTTCCTTAGTGAAGACAGCTTAACCAAGTGATTACTAAGGCTTTTTGCTATACAACGCGTTTATCAGGCTTAACAAATTTCCCTTTCATGGAAGAGTCTGACCATTACAATATCATTTAAAAAGAATAAATGTCGATAAAGGAGAGTGTTTTGGCTTCCTCGTTCTTGAGAATCATTAAGGAAATGTTATTTGGAGTTGCGGTCATAGGCAGGAAGTTCATAACAATGGGGTCCCAAGAAGAGTTATAGGTCATATAAAAATCTTGGAAGAAAAGATCACTCCCTTTTTCCAACAATGATGCTGGCTGCCGAGCTGTCAGTGAACATAAGGCTAGTAAGCAGAAAGTTTTTTTTAAGATCTCCTAAGTATTAATTATGTGTCTTTCTATAAGAAAATTCAAAGCGGGTATGATATTTTTCCATGTTGTTTTCTGTCTGATGTATATTTTGAAGGCAAAACCCTTCTATGTATGAGGAAAAGAAAATGGGGAGAGTGGTTTTCCCCTTGTTCTCAAGCGCCACCTCTTTTACGAGGAAGCCTTCAGCACTCTGGTAATCCGTCCAAATCCCACCCCTCCCATCCAAATCTTAAAGTAGATTCAATCAAAGGGGCTATGAGTCCACACTTCACCACCACAATCAAGATAAAGTACTAAGGATCAACAGTCCTAAAGAGACGATGTTCTATTGTTTAAAATTAAAAAAAAATTTAAAAGGCCTGAAAGCAAGATCAAGAATTGGGCTTAGAAAACAATCTTTTTAACGAGTAGCAGATGTCTGTTGTCTAGTTTCAGCAAGGTCTGAAGGGAAATCTATCACTGGGGCCACTTTATCCTAGAAGGATGGGATTATGTCCTGGAAATAGACCAAATGGATAAAAATATAGTCTGAATGGAGGAATTGGACAGGTGTTTCCCCACTGCCAGTGGTGAGTTAATTAGGTCCCCAACTAGGTGCCATAGTGGATAGGGCCCTGATACTGGATTCAGAAAGACTTGAATTAAAATTTGGCCTCAAACACTTACTAATGGTATGACCTTGGGCAAGTCACTTAACCTTTTTTGCCTCAGTTTCCTCATCTGTAAATGGGGATTTTGCCTAATTTTCAGGGTTGTGTGGGCCAAATAAGGTAATATTTACGTAGTGCTTAGCAAAGTATGCCAGGGCACATAGTAGGTTCTATATAAATGCTAGCTATCATCATCATAATTATTAAGAAACATTAGTATCTTTTGAATTGATTACCAACGATTGCTAGAATGTATGTCTTGTCAGAAGATAAAGGTTTGGGGCAGAGAAAAAGGACTAATTTAAAAGGAGCTGGAGCGAAGTGAAATGGGATGTGGAAGTGGAGGTGGGAGGAGCATGGCATGACTGTTTTAGAGCATCTCTTCTCTGCTTCTCCTCCTTCCAACACAATTCTTGTCAATCAGATTCTTAAATTCTCATAGTAAGACCTCAAAAATCCCATCAGTACATACAGCTTTACTGGAACTGATCATCTGAAAGCAATGCAAACTTCAGACAAGAGATAGGACGGAGTAAACCCCCAAGAGCAAGAAGATCCATGGTTTAAGAAAAACAACAGATTACACACATGTGACAAGTTTAGTTCAGCGCTTGTCGAGTGAAATCCAGATGTCAATATACCCGCAGATCTCTGAAGAGGCAGAACGATTTCTGATGATATTTGTATTTATGGCTCTATTTTCCTTTGCTTGCTCTTGAGCTCAAGCAAAAGACTGACAGCAGCTGTCTTTTCAGACTTCTGATTTTCTTATGGATTTTCAATGTTGTGTTTATTACGATTGTGGTGCGTGAAGGTACGCATGTGAGAGTGGTAGGGATATCATCACAGAGAAGATGAGTGCATTGTAGCTTATAAACCCCTTTTCTGGCATAGATACTCCTTTTGTTTCAATCCCCTGGGGTGTATAAGCTGACTCCAGCATCTAAAGATCTACCAGATCTGTCTAGAGATCATTGGTACTGACATATTCAGCTGAATGATACAGCTTCTCTAATAAATGTGACCCTTGCCCCTCCACAAAGTCAATGAATTGCATTGCTTCAGAAGTATAGGATCCTGTACCCTTTCCCTATCCACATCTTCCTGAATTAGCTTCCAATCAAAATTTTGACTGAAGCCTAGCCGGTAAATTGCCTTTAAATAATGCAAGGGACCGATGTGGTGCTAGGCGATATTTCAGCCAGTCAGTGACAGGGGGCATAGAAGTCTGGAGGATCTTGGATGATCCCTTTACTCTAAACAAGCAAGCAAGCAGCAAATATTCATTAAATGCCAACTATATGCAAGACACTATGATAGGCACTGGTGATATAAAGGCAACAGTGAAATGGTTCTTGCCCTCTTGAACCTACCTTCAGTGGGGTGAGAGGGGGTTGGGAAACAACACATATACATAAAAATAAATACCAAATAAATCCAAAGTAAAGTGTCGGGGTGAGTGTGTGTGTGTGTGTGTGTGTGTGTGTTTGTGTTTGTGTGTAGGGGTGGGGGTGGGGGAGCTCTTGTAGCTGCAGGGATCAGGAGAGGCCTCACAGGAGCTGGCACTTGAGCCAAACCTTGACAAGAGATAGTGTTTCTCAGAAGTAGAGGGAAGGAGGGAGTGCTTTACAATTATGGATCAAACATAAAATGATCTCTTTTACCGTTAAAGCTCTTCATAACTTGGCTGCTTTCTACCTTTCCAGTCTTCTTACACCTCATTCTTCTCCATGTACTCTACAGTTCAGTGACACTAGCCTTACTGTTCTTTCCACACACGGCGCTTTATCTCCTGGGCATTTTCAGTGGCCATTTCCTATGTCTGGAATTTTCTCCCTCCTCCTCTCTTCTTCTGGCTTTCTTGGCTTCCTTGGCTTCCTTCAAGTCTCAGCTAAAATCCCACCTTCTGCAAGAAACCTTTCCTGGACTGCCTCAACATTTACTAGTGCCTTCACTCTGTTTATCTCCAGTTAGTTAATCCTGTGTTTTTTTGTTAATGTATAGCCATTTGCATGTTGTCTCCCTTGTTATAAGGTGTGCTCCTTAAAAGAAGGGACTGTTTCTGTGTGGTATTCAGTATGGTTACACAACAGCCACTTAATAAATGCTTGTTTACTGACTGACATCTCCGTATGTAGACATCAGTTCCATCTTTGTTGTAGGATGAAGTCCTTCAAAACAGAGACTTGCACGATGATGGTAAGAGGCTTGCAGAAGGCAGTAAGATGCAATGAAAAATAAGAAGCTGGTTCCTTTCACACTTCCAGGCTTTTCTAAGTTTCTTCTAGTCTCCTATAGCCCAAGTTGGTTTCCTAATAGTCTCCCATATTCAGGGTCTTTGGACACGAAAACGAAAAGAAGCATTCATTTGGCACTTTCTATGTTCAAAGCATGATAGTAGAGTGTGAAATAGAAATGAAAAACACTTCATGATCTTAAAGAATTATAATGATGATGGTGATAATTAGCATTTATATGAAACTTTAAGGTCTGCAAAGTGTTTTTTTTTCAAATATTATATAATTTTATCTTTACAACAACCTGGGGAGGTAGGTACTATTAGTATCCCCATACTAGAGGTTAAGTGACTTGTCCAGGGTCACATGACTAGTAAATGTCTGAGGTAGGATTTAAATTAAGGTCTCCCTGACTTGAAGTCTAGCATGTGCCACCCAGGTGCCTGGCTTACATTCTATTGAAAAGGAAAAGGGGCTAGGTGCCTATGCTCCCACATAGGGATGTCCTTTTGTCTAAGTGAGGCCAGATCTTAATCTTGGGAGTTTTGGTTGTAGAGCACTAGAAAGGTCCTAGCTGTCTTCACTTCTACTCCTCCTGGTCAGCTAAAAAAGAATCCCTCTCTCACTGCCTGAAATTCATCATTAAAAAGATACTCCTTTGGTCTGAGCATCAGCCTCTGCTGAGTATATGCACTTTTAAACTAGCAGATGTCCCTGGGAAGACAAACACATTGCCACTAAAATGGGTATGAATCAATGTTTTAGAGGTTTTTCTCCCTGGTAGGAGGGGAAGGGGAAGCCTGGAAGTATTGGATCCTTGGGAAGAAGAAAGTGAATTGAAAGGAGGAGAAAGGAGAAATATTCAGGACAGGGAGGGATTGAGATTGAAGACAAACTTTGCTTACATCAGGATTTTTTCTACCCTTTAGAGGAGGTTACTGGAACCTCCCTGTCACTGTGAGGAGCAGGGTTGGTCCTACACAAAATTGGACTGCTTTAGTAGGAAGAGACCTTATTGCCTTATGTTTATTAATGCCTCTGCTTCTGGCTTTCTCTGCTCTGCACTCACTAGATGCCCATTCTTTAAGAATATTTCTGAGAGAACTGAATTGCCCAGGGAGCAGAATTATTCCCAAAGAAAAGAAAGAACTGTAACCCCAAACCTCAAGGCTTCTTGACCAAGGTGCCAATTTTTACTGTGGAGCCATGGAAAATGCAAGACACATGATTCTGCTGCCTGTGATGGCACCCGGAAATTTTTTGAGAAGGTAATTTATAGTAGTCTGTAATTTCTAAATGCTATACCTACAGAGTTGAACCAACCACAAATGATTTTGAACAGATGTGTTTTTTTCCTCTCAATATAACATATGTACTGGAGCCAGCTTCTCCTAATCTATCATAATCGAAAACTTACAACTGGGGGTCGGGTCGGAGGACTTAAATGAATTTTCAATGGTAATGTTCACTCTACCAGAATAGACTTCTTTCATATTTCCCTGAGTTAAAAAAAAAGTAATGGTGTTTTGGCATCTTGGTTTTCTTTCAGGTCTTTCCTCTCCTTTTTTCTTTCTTTCTTTTTAGTTGTTGAAATATTAGCATCTATAAGAAGATATTCAGATTACAATTAGTGCCTTTTGGCTTGTTACATGTTAGAGCAATATTCTTCACTGCATATAATCAAAAGAGAAGAATTCGGTGTGAAGTAATCACCTATTTGTTGAGCTTAAATAGTAATAATAATCACTGAAATTTGAAGGACACTTTTTTTGGTCCTGTGAATTTGATTGGTATAGATAGTTCCCTATGCTTATGCATATTGAAACTGCTTAGTAACCTAAAAATCTCAGCTAAATTCCTCCCTTCTGCAAGAAGCCTTTTCCAGTCTTCCTTAATGCTAGTGCCTTTCCTCAACTGACCATCTCCAGCTTATCTTGTACCCTCATTTGCACATATTTGTGCATATATTGTCACCTCCCAGGAGACTGTGAGCTCTGTAAGAGAAAGGACTATTTTGGTACTCTTCATAAATGCTTGACTTTTTAACAATATTCTTTTTAAAAAAATTCATTATTTTATTTTTTCCCCAATTACACATAAAAGCAATTTAAAATATTCATTTCTTAAAACTTTGAGCTCCAAATTCTCTCCTTTCTTCCCTCCCCTCCGCCCTCATTTGAGAAGGCAAGTAATTTGACAATTTGACATATACATGTGCACTCATGCAAAACATATTTCAATGTTAGTCGTGTTTAAATTATATTCTTAAAGAGTTGCCTGGGGCACTGAGAGGTTAAGGAAATTCCCTAGAGCCACACAGTTAGTATGTGTCCAAAGAAGGACCTGAATCCATATATTTCTGGACCTCATATGGGATCTCGACCCACGGTTTAGGAAGCACTGAAGGGGTCATGAGTGGAAAAAGTTTAAGAAGCTCAGCTCTAAACACTATACCATGTTGCCTCATACATAGTACTTTATGTATTACAAAGTGCTTCACAAACATTATCTCACTTCATCCACAATCATCATGGAAGATAATTATACTTAGAAAGAAGTATTGCCCTAGGAAGGCTACTACCTGGAGGGAAGCCTCAGAGAAGGAATCTCTTGGGTACCACCTGCTTTGAGATGTTGTCTCACCCAGTTTACTGGTCTCATCAATCGCATTCTAATTGCAACTAACCTTCTACTTCCGGGATTCCTATTTCCCAGTTGACTTTTTTTTTTCCTCCCCAAACCCTCCCCCTATTTCTTTGAAAGTAGCACGCTGCCTTCTTAGTATTTTTTTTCTGAGTGATATTAGCAATGCCTCAAATAAGTTTTCTAATTGTTAATGAAATTTTAAAATAATTTTAAAAAATTATGGCAGAACACAAAAACAGAATCATATATGAAACTATGAATTCCCATTTCATAGCTCTTGATTTTTTTAAAAAAAAGTATATTATTGAGGTGTAAAGATGATAGAAAGGTATGAATAGCCCAGTTCTCCCATCATACCACCTCCACAAAGATCTAGAAAATGTACCAGACTAAATCTTGATTTGGGAAATCCAAGAAAAAATTACACCAACTCATTTTTCCAGCCCAGGTTATCATAAGGAGATAGAGAGGGAGGTCTGGGAATACTGAGGTTTGGCCAGGAGTATGCAAAGAGTGTTCCAAAGGAGTATGCAAAGTGTTCCAATGCTTAGTGACTTAAAGAGGTGAGAGGCTTTGCACTGGGCCAGGAAAAGGTCCCTGAACTGGTGTACAGGGTGGGAATGGGTGCCATATTGTAGCTCTGTCATTCACTACCCAATTCTGTATCATAAATCTAAGGCAGACAGAAGTGGAGATCTGCACTTAAGCGTAACAGAGAGGTGAACAGGTCGAGGAGAGATAATTTAAGAATCACTAGCCTATCTGAAAGTCATAACCAAGCAGCATATTTCAAGAAATCATAGGAAATGTCCCTGCATGTCTGAGAATGAGAGGGCAAGGTAGAAATGGAAAGATTCTACCACTCACCTCCTAAAAGAAACATCCAAATGAAGACTACTAGGAATATTATAGCCAAAATCCAAAACTCCCAGATCAAGATGAAAATACTGCAAATAACCACAAAGAAAGAATTTAAATATTGAGGAGCCACAGTCAGATCATACATAGCAGCCAGCACCCTCACCTTCAAGGAGCAGAGACCTTGGAATATGATACTCCAGAAGGCAAAGGCTTTAGGCTTACAAAAAAAAAACCAACAAAAAACCCCTCCCCAGCAAATTTGATTATAATCATACAGGGGGAAAAATGGATCTTTAATGAAATAGAGGTATTCCGAGCATTCCTGATGAAAAGATCAGAAGTGAGTAGGCTATTTAACATACAAACACAGGAGTCAAGAGAAGCATAAAAAAGTAAATGTGTGAGCAATCATAATGGACTGAATGAGAATAAATTATTTACATTTTCATATGGCAAGATGATACATATAGGTCCTTAGAACTCTATTGTCAGCAGGGGCATTTGGGAAATCTAATTAGATAGAGGGCCTAGGAGTGATTATATTATGTTTTGATGATGTGGAACAGAAATATATGGGGGGGGAAGGGAAAGGAAGAATGGGGAAAATTATCTCATATAAATGTAGTGCACAAGGAAGAGGCAGTGGCATGGAGAGTGGGTGATGTTTGAAACTCATTCTCATCTGAACTGGTCAAAGGAAGGAAGAATATACACATACACAGACAATCAGATGAAGAAATACATCTCGCTCAACAGAGAAATAGGAAGGAAAGGGATTAAGGGAGAAAGGGGGAACAAGAGGGAGTATAGATTAAGGGAGGCATTAGTCAGAAGCAAAGCAAACTCTTTTTTTTGAGGGGGGAAGGCAGGGCAATTGGGGTTAAGTAACTTGCCCAAGGTCACACAGCTATAAGTGTGCCAAGTGTCTGAGGCTGGATTTGAACTCAGGTCCTCCTGACTCCTGGGCTGGCACTCTACTCACTCTGCCACCTAGCTGCCCTGCAAAGCAAACTCTTAAAGAGGGTTTGAGGAAAAGAGAGAAGAAAAGGTATTAGAAAATAGAATGAATGCAGGGCTAGCAATCATAATTATGAATGAAATGAATTTAATTTTGTTTTAAATTTAAGATTTGTTCTGTGAAGTTTGGATCCTGTCAAAGGGCTGCACTTGAGGACCTAGAGGGCCACATGTGGCCTCGAGGCCGCAGATTACCCACTGTTGTAACAGACTTCTGGAGAATTCTGAGAATGAGAGCAGTATGGCAGTATCACAAAAATTGACTATGTATTAGGTCATTAAAACTTCATAAACAAACACAGAAAAGAAAATCCTCCTGAGACATCTCTGATATCTTCTCTGTAAACAAATAATGTTCCCTACATGACCCTTCTTCCAAGATAATACTTCTATTTCATTCTGAACCTGTATTTGTTGATGGGCCCATCCCTAGCTTTTGCTCCACTCTTTCATAGAGATGAGCTAACATACATACCACAAAGCCCATGAATAATGAACATCCTTCCTTACTTTCAAGTATTAGTTTCAACCTCTTCCGTACTTCAAAGACCAGAACTTTGGCCCCTATTCTCAACCCTTTTTTGTCTGTACTTTCTGCTCCAACTGGGGGACTGAGCGTGGAAAATCCCATGTACTACATGTTTTCTTTTTTTAAAATGACAATTACCAACAAAATTAATGGACATGAAGCAATATCGACAGCAATCTCAACATATTCTTCTCCTTTTCACTCTTCCCAGTGCTAAGAAAATAGGACAAGGCAATTTTGCCATAGCAAGTATCATTATCCCAATTTTACAGATGAGGCTCAGGTAGGTTCAGTGACAGAATAATGACTTAGGTCTTCTGTCTTCAAAATTCCCCTCTCCTTCCACTACAACACAACTATCTTTCAGTGGAATTTCATAGCATCATAAATTTAGGGTTATTTTATTAAAGGCCTAGGAAAGGGGGTGTAGCAACAATTCTGCTAGCAGAATTAATTACCAACCTTAATTACCACTTTAATTACCAATACAGGGGGCTTAAGAAATGCTGTCCAAAGGAGAGTTGTTAACTTTTAATATACTATTGTCTCAATTGGAGCTTTGCCATGGAGAAAAAAGAAGTTATCGCCATCACGGAAAAACAAAACCATGTCAGAGGGTTTACTGGGGACATAACATAGTAACCATTTATGTTGAAGGAGCTGGAAAGACTGCTGATTTTGTTTTGTTACCTCTACTTCCTGGGGTGGGGGAGGGTGGCTAGTGACATTTTCTTTTTCCTTTTTATTTTTTGTTTGGTTTTATTGAAGATTTTTTTTAAACGCACATTTATAAAACTATATTAAAGTGTTGCGCTTTCTGTTTGTGTGTTATTTCTGGTGGCGTTGCACATGAGTGAGACAACTTTTATGACCTTTTCCTCTCTAAATGAGCTTAGGAGTCAAGCCAAAGATGTCCAAGACAGCTGTTGGCCTTCCTCCTCATTCCTGCTGACCTGGCTATTTGTGCACATTTTACTGGAATAATAGCTAGCATTTAAATAGTGCTTTAAGGTTTGCAAAGCACTTTACAAGTATTATCTCATTTTATCCTCCAAACTCCCCTAGGAGGTAGGTGCTATTATTATCCTTATTTTACACATATGGAAACTGAGGCAGACAGTGAATAAATGGCTTGCCCACATGGCTAGTCAATGTTTGAGGCAGAATTTGAATTCAAGATCTCCTAACTCTAGGTCTTGCACTCTATCCATTGTGCAACTTTACTGTTTTTATTACAAAGGTTTTAGTTTTATTGTAATACTGGAAAAATTAGGAACCCCTGAGAAACCCCTAGCTACTGACAAGCACCCCCAGAAACAATGGACTCAGATCTCTTCGGCATTTAGCAGATATCCCTGGGGCCCTGCGACTCCTCCAAGGAATGTCAATAGATAGGACCATCCCACTGAAGGATAACCTGGCAGACCCTTTCTGTCTAGCAGATATCCCTGGAGCTCCGTGACTCCACCAAGGAATGTCAATGAGATTATCCCACTTTACGATAACCTGACTGAATCTTTTGATCAGCCAGGACCTTTGTTCCTGTTCCCCCCACCCTGTGACCTGGCCTGTAGGTTCCAGGAGATAATTAATCACTGTACCCCCACATGTCCTATATAAGTCAAGCTGTCACCCCAACACATGGCCATTGATTTGGGTTGCAGTACCCTGATGGCCGCCGGCTAATAAATTCTCCATTTAAAACTTATACTCTGTGGCGTGTCTCACTTGCTTCTGGTACAACATTATTATTACTATTTTTTGCTTTTGGGGGAGGGGAAAGAGGGGGAGAAGGTGAGAAGAAGAGCAAATGCATACTTATTCAAAAAATAAAAATAAAAAAAAAGAAATCTCATTGTAGTGTCCCCAAAGCTGCATTCAGTGGAATATAGTTAGAAGAAAGGGCATGTTTATATAGGGGTCAAGAAGAAGGGAATGAATGTCCTTGGTTGGGAACCTGATTTGTAAATTTGTCCCTGAAGAAATTCCCTGGATTTCACCTGGGGACAGAGACAATTTAAGTAAACAAATGTTGATTAAATACCTTTTGTGTGTCCAGCATTGTTCTAGGTACCATGAGATTGAAAATTAATAATAACAACAGTTAGCATTCTGTAGATATTGTTTGCATATTCTTATAGTGCATATATTGTTTGCAAAACCCTTTGCATATATTACCTCGTTTAACTCTCACAACAACCATGTGGGCCAGGTGTTTACTGATGTGGAAACCGACTTGAAGAGAAATTAAGTGACTTACTCAGGGTAGACTATTAAGCATCAGCCAAAGGATTTAAACTCAGCTCTCCATGATTCCAAGTCTGCTGCTCCCTCCACCAAGAACTCAAGATCTGATTGGAGAGACAGGATTTTTTTTTCTTTTTTTTTTCTTTTTTTCTTTAATTTCTTTAATATATTTAGTTTTCAGCATTGATTTTCACAAGAGTTTGAGTTACTAATTTTCTCCTCATTTCTACCCTTCCCCCCCCACTCCAAGATGGCTTATATTCTGGTTGCCCCGTTCCCCAGTCAGCCCTCCCTTCTGTTACCCCACTCCCCTCCCATCCCCCTTTCCCTTCTTCTCTTGTAGGGCAAGATAAATTTCTACGCCCCATTGCCTGTGTATCTTATTTCCTAGTTGCATGCAAAAACTTTTTTTTTTGTTTTTGAACATCTGTTTTTAAAACTTTGAGTTCCAAATTCTCTCTCCTCTTCCCTCCCCGCCCACCCTCCCTAAGAAGGCAAGCAATTCAACATAGGCCACATGTGTATCATTATGTATAACCCTTCCACAATACTCATGTTGTGAAAGATTAATTATGTTTTGCTCCTTCCTAACCTATCCCCCTTTATTGAATTTTCTCCCTTGACCCTGTCCCTTTTCGAAAATGTTTGTTTTTGATTACCTCCTCCCCCGTCTGCCCTCCCTTCTATCATCCCCCCTTTTTTATCTTTTTCCTCCTTCTTTCCTGTGGGGTAAGATACCCAATTGAGTGGGTATGGTATTCCTTCCTCAGGTCAAATCCGATGAGAGCAAGATTTACTCATTCTTCCTCATCCCCCCTCTTCCCTTCCTAAAGAATCACATTTTCTTGCCACTTTTATGTGAGATAACCCCACTCTATCTCTCCCTTTCTCCCTCTCTCAATATATTCATCTCCTATCCCTTAATTTGATGTTATTTTTAGATATCATCCCTTCATATTCAACTCACCCTGTGCCCTCTGTCTATATATATATATATTTATATGTATATATACACATATATATACCTACATATATACATACATAGACACACACATATGTATACGTATACATACACACACATATATGCATATTCCTTTCAGCTACTATGATACTGAGGTCTCATGAATCATACACATCATCTTTCCATGTAAACAAAACAGTTCAACTTTAGTAAGTCCCTTATGATTTCTCTTTCTTGTTTATCTTTTCATGCTTCTCTTGATTCTTGTGTTTGAAAGTCAGATTTTCTATTCAGCTCTGGGCTTTTCACTGAGAAAGCTTGAAAGTCCTCTATTTTATTGAAAGTCCATATTTTGGAGAGACAGGATTTTTAAAAAGAACAATACACTTGGTAATAGAGAGGGGACACTGTTACCAAACTGATTGGTCCTCTCTCAAATCCTCATCTTATATTAGTTTTTAAATACTGTTATTTTGCCCACCACCTAATACCAGAGGAAATCTGGGGCATCAGCCATGGCTCTTGGGGTCTTTCTTATTCATAGCACTCTGGTCATCTGCTGTTACTTATCCCTTGGCTCCACCCTTTTGTGGTTGCTGTACTGGATTTTTACTGTAGGTTATGTGTAAATTATCCAATCAGATCAGCCTCCTGGTACTTGGGGGTAGACTCCCCTGCTCCACTCCTGTTCTCACAGAGCTTGTCTTAGAATTCATACACAAGTGTATTTGAATATAGCTCTTTAACATCATAGTCTGTGGGACAGCAACTTCACTCAAAATTAAAAACTCAAAGGCTTCTCAAGTAGAAAGTAGAAATGAATTTTATTAGGATCCCTCGGAAAGGGTGGTCTCTGAAGCGATAGACAATTGGGAGGGAGAGGCAGCGCCCAGAGGGCAGAACTCAGCTTTATACCCTAAGGCAAACAACCCTTGCCCCACCACTGACCTTTTACTCGCATTGGAGGAGTTTAGGCTTGCAATCTAAATGTGGAAATCTATTACCCCAAGTACAATTTAGCCAATGCCAACTCTTAAAAACACTTTTATTCTTATTTGGTGAGGTTTGTGCTGGGGGGAGTTCAGGCTGCTCTAAATTTTGGATTCCTACAGGTAGTAACTCAAAACTTAGGCCTAGCTTACAATCAGAAGCCCTGAGCTACACTGAAAAGTCCCCGCCCCCATCATCCTGCTCAACTCACAGAAAGGCCAAGATCCAGATTCCATGAGAGGGCTTCACCATCCCACTCAATAGGACCATAATCAGATTATTAGAAATGAATTAAAACCATTAATATGAATACACTGTTTCATATTTCTTTGGCTGTGTATTCCCCACACTGTATTATCCTTCTCAAACCGGCCCTTGGCCTCTCACTGTCAGGAAGGCCCAAACCCTAGAAGTTCCCTCTAGCTACTCCCAGCAGCAAGCTGGCAAGAGTGTTTGCCCAGGGTCTTTTCCAGGGCCAAAGCCTGCATGGCAGACATCAATGTCAGTGCTGCCAGCAATTAGATTTTTCTCCTGAGGTCCTACACTCAAGTGCTTCAGCAGGGTGCTATCTGTAGAAGGCTTTGATCCCGGGCTCCAGGTCTCTCAGGTACAAGCCATCAGTTGGCTTCAGAGTTGGTGATCAGACCAAGACAATTCCAAAAGGCTTGTGATGGAAAACCCACATCCAGAGAAAGAACCTTGGAGTCTGAGTGCAGATCAAAGCATACTATTTTCACTTTTTATTTTGGTTTTTTGTTTTTTCTTTCTTGAGGTTTTTCCCTTTTGTTCTGATTCTTCTTTCATAACATGACTAATGTGGAAATATGTTTAATATGATTGTACAGGTATAACCTATATCAGATTGCTTGCTGTCTTGGGGAGGAGGGAAGGGTAGGGAGAGAGGGAGAAAAATTTGGAACTCAAAATCTTTTTTTTTAATCATTATTTATTTATTTAATACCTTTAGTTTTCAGCATTAATTTTCACAAGAATTTGAATTACAAATTTTCTCCCCATTTCTGCCCTTCCCCCACTCCAAGATGGCATATATTCTGATTGCCCCATTCCCCAGTCAGCCCTCTCTTCTGTCCCCCTAGTCCCCCCCATCCCCTTTTCCCTTACTTCCTTGTAGGGCAAGATAGATGTTTATACCCCATTGCCTGTATATCTTATTTCCCAGTTGCATGCAAAAACTTGTTTTTGGAACATCTTGTTTTAAAACTTCAAGTTCCAAATTCTTTCCTTCTTCCCTCCTCACCCACCCTCCCTAAGAAGGCAAGCAATTCAACATGGGCCACTTGTGTATCATTATGCAAAACCCTTCCACAATACTCATGCTGTGAAAGACTATGTTTTGATCCTTCCTATCCTATCCCCCTTTATCCAATTTTCTCCCTTGACCCTGTCCCTTTTCAAAAGTGTTTGCTTTTGATTACCTCTTCCCCCTATCTGCCCTCCCTTCTATCATCTCCCCTTTTTATCTCCTTCTTCCTTCTTTCCTGTGGGGTAAGATACCCAATTGAGTGTGTATGTTATTCCCTTCTCAGGTCAAATCCGATGAGAGCAAGATTCACTCATTCCCCCTCACCTGGTCCCTCTTCCCTTCCTACAGAACTGATTTTTCTTGCCACTTTTATGTGAGATAATTTGCCCCATTCTATCTCTCTCTTTCTCCCTCTCTCAATATATTCCTCTCTCATCCCTTAATTTGATTTTTTTTAGATATCATCCCTTCATATTCAACTCACCCTGTGCCCTCTGCCTACGTATATATATACGTATATTCCCTTCAGCTACTCTAATACTGAGGTCTCATGAATTATACACATCATCTTTCCATGTAGGAATGTAAACAAAACAGTTCAACTTTAGTAAGTCCCTTATGATTTCTCTTTCTTGTTTACCTTTTCATGCTTCTCTTGATTCTTGTGTTTGAAAGTCAAATTTTTTATTCAGCTCTGGTCTTTTCACTGAGAAAGCTTGAAAGTCCTCTATTTTCTTGAAAATCCATATTTTGCCTTGGAGCATGATACTCAGTTTTGCTGGGTAGGTGATTCTTGGTTTTAATCTTAGCTCCATTGACCTCTGGAATATCATATTCCAAGCTCTTTAATCCCTTAATGTAGAAGCTGCTAGATCTTGTGTTATTCTGATTGTGTTTCCACAATACTCAAATTGTTTCATTCTGACTGCTTGCAGCATTTTCTCCTTGATCTGGGAACTCTGGAATTTGGTGACAATATTCCTAGGAGTTTTCTTTTTGGGATCTATTTGAGAAGGCGATCTGTGGATTCTTTCAATTTCTATTTGACCCTCTGGCTGTAGAATATTAGGGCAGTTCTCCTTGATAATTTCTTGAAAGATGATATCTAGGCTCTTTTTTTTGATCATGGCTTTCAGGTAGTCCAATAATTTTTAAATGATCTCTCCTGGATCTATTCTCCAGGTCAGTGGTTTTTCCAATAAGATAGTTCACATTGTCTTCCACTTTTTCATCCCTTTGGTTCTGTTTTATAATATCTTGATTTCTCATCAAGTCACTAGCTTCCACTTGCTCCAATCTAATTTTTAAGGTAGTATTTTCTTCAGTGGTCTTTTGGACCTCCTTTTCCATTTGGCTAATTCTGCCTTTCAAGGCATTCTTCTCCTCATTGGCTTTTTGGAGCTCTTTTGTCATTTGAGTTAGTCTATTTTTTAAGGTGTTGTTTTCTTCAGTATTTTTTTGGGGGTCTCTTTTGGCAAGTCATTGGCTTGTTTTTCATGGTTTTCTTGCACCATTCTCATTTCTCTTCCCAATTTTTCCTCTACTTCTCTAACTTGCTTTTCCAAATCCTTTTTGAGCTCTTCCATGGCCTGAGACCAGTTCATGTTTTTCTTGGAGGCTTTTGATGTTGGCTCTTTGACTTTGTTAACTTCTTCTGACTGTATGTTTTGGTCTTCTTTGTCACTAAAGAAAGTTTCCAAAGTCTGAGACTGAATCTGAGTCCATTTTTGCTGCCTGGCCATGTTCCCAGCCAACTACTTGACCCTTGAGCTTTTTCTTGGTGTATAACTGCTTGTAGAGTAGAGAGTACTTTGTTCCAAGCTTGAGGGGATGTGCTGTTGTTTTCAGAGCTTTTTCTATACAGCAAGCTCTGGCACACCAGCGCTCCTCCTCCCCCAAGAACCGCCAACCCAGACCTTGACTCAGATCTTATGCAGGCTCTGCACTGCTGCTCTGATTTGCTACTTAATTCCTCCCACCAGGTGGGTCTGGGGCTGGAAGCAACTGCAGCTGTAGTTCTGTAGCTGCACCACCTCTGCTGTCCCTGGGTTGGTGGCCGAACCATTAACTCTTTCACTCTGTCCCTGCAGTTTTTCCCACTAACCTTCTCCATTGTCTTTGATGTTTGTGGGTTGAGAAGTCTGGTAGCTGCCACAGCTCACTGATTCAGGGCACTATGGCCTGTTTCACCCTGCTGCTGGTCTGGTTGGTCCAGGCGCAGCCCATGCTGGGCTCTGCTCCACTCCACTCCCAGCTCCATGCTTGATAGACCTTACCCAGTGACCATCCAGGCTGTCCTGGGCTGGAGCCCTGCTTCCTTCTGCTATTCCGTGGGTTCTTCAGCTCTAGAATTTGTTCAGAGCCATTTTTTATGGGTGTTTGGAGGGTCCTGGGGGAGAGCCCTAGGCAAGTCCCTGCTTTCCAACTGCCATCTTGGCTCCACCCCTGAAACTTAAAATCTTACAAAAATGAATGTTGAAAAGTGTCTTTACATGTAATTGGAAAAATAAAATATTATTAAGTGCAAGATTCAAAAAGCAGAGTTGGTGACCAGATTGGAGATTGAAACTTTGACTCAAGGTTCAATGCTCTTTCCACTGTACTGTGGTTTCTCACTTCCTGCGTGACCCACCTACTGCCTATTTATATAAATATATAAATTCACTTCAATTAATTCCCTTTACATTCTAGTCAGTAGCATACATCAGGTGCCCATTATGCCACAGTGCTAACTGCAGAGGGTTCATAGACGAGGCCCTCAAGTTTACAAATCAATAGGGATTATGAAGACATCCATATAATGATGATACAATGTAGAATGTGGCATGTAATAAGGAGAATTCAGTAAAGTGCTACAAGAAATGTGAAGAGGGAGAGGTCATTTTCACCCGGCCATGGAGGAGGGAGTGGATAGTCAAGAAGGTCCCATGGAAGGAGTGGCTTCTGAGAAGAACCTTGAAGGAAGAAAAGGACTCCAAGGTATGGAGATACAGGGGAAGTTCTTTCTAGAAATGGGAGTGGTATGAGAAAAATCAAGGAGATAGGAAAGGCCAGGATGTGAATGGAGGATAAAGAGGAATACAAGTTAGCATTATCTACGTGCAGACTACTGTGTCAGGTCCTGGGAGAGATAAAAAGCTTCATTAAAAAAATGGTACCAACTTTCATGGAACTTACAGTCTAATAGCTCAATTGAATTTAGATGGGAAGAATTACATCTATTTTTTAACTAACCTATTTCCTTTGTAATCCTATGTACTTTATTTTATGCATTTAAAACATTAGTCTGAGAAGGGGTCCATAGGCTTCACCAGATTGCCAGAGGGGTCCATGATGCAATAAAAATTAAGAACTTCTGTTCTACCAGGAAATGATAAGGACTAGACCTGACTTCATTTGTATAGAGAACAGCCTGGTGAGGGCACTCCCTTTAATACTTCCTTTAGGTTGGCACCTTCTCTGCAACTTAGTCTTAGAAAATTGCCTTGGGCACTGAGAGGTTAAGTGACTTGTCCAATGTTACAGGGACAAGATGTGATAGAAGAAGGACTCAGTTCCAGGTCTTCATGGCTTTGTAGTCAGCTCTCTAACTCCAATACCACCCTACATCTCAGGTTATGTACAATACAAATAAATACACAAAGAAAGGTATTGAGGAAGTACAAAATGCTATTTGAGGCTCCATGAAGGAGATGACATTTTTTTTTAAAAGGTGTTTTATTTATTTTTAGTTTACCACACACGGTTCTACATAGTTTTGAGTTCCAGTTTTTCTCCCCTCCTTCCCCCCTCCCTCCCCAAGACGGCATGAAGTCTCATATAACTGTCATGTATAACTTCGCATTGAATTAATTTATGCTCTAGTCAAGTCGTGGAGAAGAATTTTGACCAATGGAATGAATCATGAGAAAGAAGAAACAGAACCAAAAAAAAAAACAAAACAAAACAAAAAAAAAAAACCCCAAAAACAAAAACAAAAGAGAAGCAGAAAAGGCGAGCATGTAGTGTGCCTCAGTCTGTATTCAAACTTCGCAGTTCTTTCTCTGAATGAAGATAGCATTCTCCATCGTGAGTCCCCTGGAGTTGTCCTTGCCCCTTTAGGTTGCTGAAAGAAGCGCAGTATGTCAGGGTTGGTCCTCACGGAATCCACATATCTGTGGCTGTGCACAACGTTCTCCTGGCTCTGCTCCGCTCACTCAGCATTATGTCGTGTAGGTTTTTCCAGGTTGTTATGAAGTCTGCATCATCCCCATTTCTTATGGCACAATAGTATTCCATCACCTTCATATACCACAGCTTGTTCAGCCATTCCCCAATTGATGGGCATCCCTTTGCTTTCCAATTCTTGGCTACCACAAAGAGAGCTGCTATAAATATTCTTGTACATATGGGTCCTTTTCCCGCTTGCATGATTTCTTTGGGATACAACCCTAGAAGTGGTATTACTGGGTCAAAGGGTATGAACATTTCTATAGCCCTTTGGGCATAGTTCCACACCGCCCTCCAAAATGGCTGGATCAGCTCACAACTCCACCAGCAATGCAACAATGTTCCAATTTCCCCACATCCTTTCCAGCATTTATCATTCTCCTGATTTGTTATTTTAGCCAATCTGACAGGAGAGATGTGGTATCTAAGAGTTGTTTTGATTTGCATTTCTCTAATCAGCAGCGATCCAGAGCATTTTTTCATATGCCTGTAGATAGCTTTAATTTCTTCCTCTGAAAACTGCCTGTTCATATCCTTTGACCATTTCTCAATTGGGGAATGGCTTGTATTCCTATATATTTGGCTTAGCTCCCTGTATATTTTAGAGATGAGGCCCTTATCAGAGATACTAGTTGCAAAGATTTTCTCCCAATTTTCTGCTTCCCTCCTAATTCTTGTTGCATTGGCTTTTTTTGTACAAAAACATTTCAATTTGACATAATCAAAATTATCCATTTTGCATTTTGTAATGCTCTCTATCTCTTGTTGGGTCATGAATTCTTTACTTTTCCACAAATCTGATAAGTAAACTATTTCTTGCTTTCCCAAATTATTTAGAGTATCAACTTTTACTCCTAAATCATGAACCCATTTTGACTTTATTTTGGTATATGGTGTAAGATATTGGTCTATGCCCAGTTTTTTCCCTACCATTTTCCAATTTTCCCAACAGTTTTTGTGAAATAGTGAATTATTAGCCCAGAAACTGGCTTCTTTGGGTTTATCAAAGAGTAGATTGCTAAACTTGTTGATTTCACCTACTTGTGTACCTATCCTATTCCACTGATCCACACCCCTGTTTCTTAACCAGTACCAGGTTAAGAACTGTCTTTTAAAGATAGGTAGGAACAGCATGATCCTAGGTTTAGAGCAGGAAGAGACCTTAAAACTCATCAAGTCTAATCTCATTTTATAGATGAGGAAACTGAGGCCCAGAGAGGTTAAATGATATACCCCAAATCACATGAGTAATGAGTAGCACTAAAATCTAGGTTATCTGACTCCAAATCCAGTTCTCCTTAGCGCTAAAATGGTCTTTGGTAACCTTAGAGACAGCTATTTTAGCAGCACAGCAGAAATAAAAGCTAGATTGCAAGCCATATATTCTCAATAATGTCTTTTATGTTAGTTCTTACACACAAATTGTGGCATTGTTGATAAGGTTGCTTCTATATCTTCTGGGTCCCTTCCCTTTCACCTTCAATTTTAATTCAGGAATTACAGGATTCCAGAAGTTCAGTTCTCTACGACATTACTAGGAAATATTGGTATTATTTGTTTTCAGTTGTGTCTGACTCTTTGTGACCCTATTTGGGGGTTTTCTTGGCAAAGATACTGGAGTGGTTTGCCATTTCCTCCTCAACTCATTTTTATAGATGAGGAACTGAGGCAAACAGGGGTAAGCGACTTGATCAGGGTCACAGAGCTAGCTAGTGTTTGAGGCCAGATTTGAACTCAGAAAGAGGAGTCTTCTTATCTTTAGGTTCAGCACTCTATCCACTGCCCCACCTAGCTGCCCCATTGGTATTAGAGGGATAGGCTTGTAAAACAGCAAACTTCCTGTGTGAGACATCTTATCTGAGGAGAGCGTTCAAAGCTCAATTTTGTTCTACTTGGTCAAATACTTAAACTCAACAGAGTATGTTCTTTTATTCTTTACAGTTGTGTGATCACAGGATGTGATCTGCTATAGGAAATTGTTCCTTACAAATGCATTTATAAAGGATATTTCTGATTTGTGTGTATTTTCATAAAGATGGAAATGAAAATAAAATTTAATTAAAAAAGAAAAAATAAAGGGATGTTAATAAAAAAAAGATTTTTACAAAGATGAGAAACCATACACATGGGTTTATAATTGCTAATGTCTTCTTGGTTGACTTTTTTTTTTTGGTCAAAAGTATTACCTGTGATAGAGTCATTCACTTTAAATATATTATCTTATTTTAACCTCACAACAACCCTGCAAAGTAATTACTGCAGGTATTATCCCCAATTTGCAGATGAGACTTGGAGAAAGTATGTAACTTTCCAATGGTTCCACAATTACAAAGTGTCAGTGGAAGGATTTGACTTCAGGTCTCTCTCTGACTCCAAGGTCAAAATCTTTTTAAAGCATTTCTTCATTGATAATTTTTGTTTTGATATAGCTTACATATCTCAACAAATTCACAATTAAATATGAACAAAGCACAATCTCTGAAAATAGTCAAACAACACATTATAAGAGTGACTTCATATTTTGTTTATGTGTTTTAACTTCAACAAATTAGTAAAACTTGTTAGCTGTTGCTTTATAGTTTTATTGATGGAGTTATCTTCATGTATATAGTTGTCATTGTATATGCTGTCCGTATTATTCCATTTTCTTCACTCTTTTAATTCCAACAAACATTCCCCTATTTTTTGAATTCTAGATATTTGTCATTTCTTATAGTACAACATATTCTATTGCACTCATATGCCATAATTTGCTAAGTCATTCCATAATCATAGGGTACACAATTTGTTTCCAATTTTTTGCTATTATAATTAAGGCTGCTATGAATATTTTTACATAAGTTTTTCCTCTGGCTGCAAATCATCTTTTTGTACAAATTGCCCAGGGTAATCACTCAGCCAAAGGGTATGAGCAATTCATTAATCATTCTTGCATAATTTCAGATTGTTGGACCAATGACAGTTCTACCAGAAGTGAATAACTTGCCTGTTTTTCCACAGACCAGCCAGCACTTTGCCATCTTTGCCAATTTGTTGAGTGTGAAGTGATACTTCAGTGTTGTTTTAATTTTAATGTCTGATTATTATTAAGTTTGAGAACTTTTTCAGTCAGTTGTTGAGAGTTGACATTTCTTCTTTTGAGAACATTTTGTTCACACACTTTGACCACTTGTTTATTGGGGAATGACCTTTAATCTTATATATTTAACATATCCCTATGGATTATGGATGACACGTCTGACTTTTATTATAGATATTTAATGCAAATGTAAATTCTAATGTGTATGTTTTCTTCTTATTCTAGCCATACTATTTTATTTGTGCAAAAGACTTTTTATTTTTATATAGTTGAAATTGTCTCTTTTGCTTGCTTTTCATTATATTCTTTGTGGCACAGATGAATTCGTCCCCTGTCCACAGTTTCATCAGAGCATTTTCCATTTTCCTTGAATTTTTTATTTTATGACTTTTTATATTTAAATATTTCATCTATTTGGAATTTGTTGTGCTATAAGGTATGAGATGTTCATCTAAGACTAGTTAATGCCAAACTGTTCTCCAGTTCTTTAACAAAAAAATTCTTTTCTTAGTATTCTATGTTCTTGGGTTTATTTAAAAAAAGACTGTAAGTTATTTTTCCTTATAAATATTGTTTATCTAATCTGTTCTACAGGTCAACTTTTCTACTTTTATCTAGTACCAAATAATTTTCATAAGTATTGTTTTATTATATAATTCAAGCTCTGTTAATACCAACCCCCACTCATTTCTACTTTTCCATCATCCCTATTGATATTTTTGACCTTTTATAAAATCCCTTATATAAATTTTCATATTATTTTGTCTATTTCTATAAAGTATTCTTTAGTAATTTTATTGATATAGTGTTAAATCTGTAGTTTAATATGGTTATCATTGTAATTTTTTATAATAATGGCATAACCTGTACATGAACATTGAATCTCTCTCCTCTTATACAGGATTTCCTTTATTTCTCTGAAAATTGTCTTTAGATAGGTCATCTTTACCTATTGGTAGGTTAACTTCTACATATTTCATACATTAGTTGTTGTTGTAAGTGACATTTCTCTTTCTCTTCCTTTTTGGTTTGATAATTTTGTGATTTTGTTTTGCATCCTGTTGTTTGATGGAGCTATTTTATTATCCATTAATTTTCTATTGATTCCCGAGGGTTTTCTAAATAACCTATTCTACTGTTTCACTAATAGATGTAATTTTGTCTTATGTTGTTAACTTCTTTTTCTTGGCTTACTGCTATAACTAGCAATTCTATTTTTCTGTCTAATCATGAGATGACAGTGGGTATGCTTATATACTCCTTATCTTATTAGTAAAGATTCCATTATTAAATGGGAAAACTTCTAACTTTCACTTTTAGATAAGTGGTTTTGATCATGTTAAGAAAAGATTATTTTTTCTGATGACTTTTAGTGCCTTTAAAGCATGAATATGCACTGATTTTTATTAAAAAAAAACCCTGTTAACACAATCATGTGGCATTTGGAGTGTTTTTTTAATTTCATTCATGTTGCTAATGATTTTCCTAATGTTGATGCATCCTTGTATTCCTGTTATAAATAGTTTCATTACAATGAATAGCTTTTTGGACATATAGCTATAATCTTTTTTGCTAATGTCACAATATTTTTGCATCAATATTTCTTAGCAATATTGATACATACTTTTCTTTCATTTATTCCTCTCTGATCTGAGAATCAAAATATGTTTGTCTCATAGAACAAGTTTTCTAGATTGCCTTTTTCTCCATTTTTGAAAACAATTTATATAATACAGATTTATTTGTCAGATATTTGATAGAATTCACTTGAAAATCTGTCTGGTTTTGGATTTTTTTTTTGTTCCCATTGGAGTTTATTTCTGGCTTGGTTAATTTATTATTCTGAGATTGGGTTAGTTAGGTTAATTATTTCTATTTTTGTTGATTTTGATATTTTACATTTCAAAAATATATTTTAGTAGGTTTTTGAAATTTCGTCTTAATTGTCTGTTTTGATGACATATAACTATGAATAGTAGCTTCCAATAACTTTCTTTTTTGCCTCTCCATTTGTTGTGAATTCTCCTTTCTATTTCTTTATTTTGTGAATTGGTTTTCAGTCAATAGTCAATAAACAAGCATTTATTAAGGGCCTACTATGTGCCAGACATTGGGCTAAGTTGTAGAGATACAAAGAAAGGCAAAAGTCAGTCTCTGTTCTCAAGGGGCTCACAGTCTAACAAGGAAGATAATATAAAACAAGTCTGGACAAATAAGGTATGTATATACACATATATACATATATATACATACACACATATGTGTACATATATGTATGATAAATTGGATACCATCAACACAAGCATTAAGGAAGATTGGCAAAGACTTCTTATAGAAACTAGGATTTTATCTAGCACTTGAAGGAAACCAGGGAAGCCAGGAGGCAGAGATGAGGAGGGAGAGAATTTCAAGCATGTGGGACAATCAGTAAAAATGCCCATAGTATTGTCTTGTGCTAGGAACAGCCAAGAAAGTCAGCATCACTGGATTTTGTAGAATATGTTGTGGGGACATGAAGTAAGGGATGAGAAGATTGGAAAGATATGAAGGGGCAAGGTTATGAAGAGTTTTTAATGCCAAACAGGGAGCCATTGGAGTTTATTGAGTAGAAGTATGACTTGGTCTGACTTGAACTTTACTAAGGAAGCTCAATTTGACAACAGAGTGAAGGGTGGATTAGAGTAGGGAGAGACTTGAGGCTGGGAAACAAATCCAAAAACTATTGTAATAGTCCAGGCATAAGGTTATGAGGGCCCGAGCCAGGGTGGTGTCAGTGTCAGAGGACCGAAGGGGCCATGTAGGAGAGATATTGAGAAGGTTAAATCAACAGGATTTAGCAATAGATTGGATATTGGAGGTGAATTTTGATGAGACACCTAGGCTGTAAGTCTGGGGGCTGAGAGGATGGTGGTAAACTCAACAGAAATAGAAAAGTTAGGAAGAGGGGAGAGTTTTGAGGGAAAGATAATGAATTCAGTTTTGGACATATTGAGTTTAAGATGTCTACGGGACATCCAGTTTCAGATGTTTAATAGGCAATTAGAGATGTAAGACTGGACAAGGTTATCTAATGATTCATCAGTGTTAAATATTCCCATGCCTCCTTTTCTCCTCCAACTGATTTAGTTCTCTATCTCTTTTTGTTTCTTATGAAAGTCTCTCTTCTTATTTCTAGACTTTATGTTCTCAGTAACCTCCACTGGTATTTCAAAACTAAAATGATTTTATCACTTCCTTATAGTATATAAGCATTGGGCCAATATGTACTCATTGTTAGCTTTCAAGTCCTATTACTTTATTGAATTTATTTTTCTAGATTTTTTGAATGTGAATGTGAAAAGTCCTGGGAACAACCGGATCTTTCAGCAGGAAAGAGAAAATTGGTGCCATCATTGAAAATTATGAAATATGTTGTTCCCTTTAGGGTAGATTTTTAAAAAATACATGTTGATTTCCCTTGTTTTTCTACCATAATACATTCTAGCCTCTTTTTATTTCTTGCCCTTATGGGAAAATATTGTGTAATTTGAATCGGGGCTTTTTGATATGTGAATTGTTTCTTCTTGACTGTGTACTAGATTTGTCTTTTGACATTAAATTTCTTGGTGACCATATTTCTGAGTGTATTATGTGTAGGGTTCCTCTCCATCAGAATCTTCTGGATTCTTTGAATTTTCACTCTACTAACTATTTCCAATATTTCCAGACTTGATTTTCTGGTGTGTACAAATCAGATTAGTTTCTTCATATATCTCTGGGGAAAATCAATAATTCTGAGGCCATCTCACTGAACTCTGCCTTCTAGCTTTATTGTTTTGATTTATAAATCTTAGAAATTTTCTTCCAGTTGTGACATTGCTACTATTTGTTCTGTAATCTTTGCATATTTTGCCTGGGTCATTATTCTTAAAATCTACTGCTATGATACAGTTTTTCATCTTATTTTCTGCACTATTGATTCTCATACTTTGTTGCATTGCATTCTCCTCTAGATAATATTACCACGAGAATTGATGACAGATCTCCACATAGCTTGTCTTGAGTTTCTAAATAACTCTGAAGAGACTTGCAGTAGGTCCATTATGTCTTTGTGGGATCTAGTTGTTGTTGATGTTGTAGTTTTATTCTTTTCTTCTAAAGTTTTATCCTTGTATTCTTTCCTCTGGGGTAGTTAAGGTCTGTTTTGTGGCTTCTTTTCTGCCTATTTATTTCTTCAGTCTCTTGTGAGCATTTCTCTTGGAAAAGTTTTTTTTTCCTTTTCCTCTCTATTTCCGCCGCTCCCCCCCCCCCCCCCATTCTTTGATTTGGTACATTTGTTGAGGCTGTGATAATCATGGAGAACTGTACTTGAGTCACTGATGATAACTTAGCTATCTTGTGGGAGTTCTTCTACATCTCTCTTTTTACCACATCACACTGTCTCTTAAACGTAAAAATTGCCCCAAGAGTGAAACTTTGGAAAATGGCAAAAGGACAACCCCTTTAGGGCAATGTCAGAAACTGGGAGCTGCTAAAATACACAGAAAGATGAAAATCACATATTAACATTATCTATGTTCTATTGTATTTTTATTTATTTTATTATAATTAAATAATATTAAATATATGAATATAAATATACAAAAAGTTAAATAATTCTGAATTATATTTTCACTTAATTTCTGCTACTCTTGGGAGTGTTATGGGGGCCACCATGTGGCCACAGTGTTTGATAGCTGTGCATTAGGGGGTCAAATTGAGACCCTTTAATTACCCCCCCCCCCCCCCCCCCCCCCCCCCCCCCCCCCCCCCCCGCCAAAATGCTTAGCTGTATGGTTAGAACAATAAATCCCTCCCAAATGCTGTTAAGATTATCTGGGAGGTCTTTGTTTTATAAATTAAGTGCTTAATAAGGCCCTGGAATCTGCAGGGAGGCAGTGACAAATCCTGGTCATGGAATTTTATGTAGAGATTATGTAGAGACACAGGCTTATTCAATTAGAGATATTATCACATTGTAACCTTTCCTAGTTCTTCAGCATTGGGAGAATCTGAAAGTTCTTTGGGATCTTTTACTCTGGATCTTTGACCATTAAGTTGAAATACTGTAGTTCTTGTTGTGCAGAGGTTATTTATAAATGTAAGAGGCAGGAAAGAGGAAAAGTATACAAAGTCAGGAGAGGTTTTACAGATAGCTTCTTTATGAATTATTAGATAAATACGATGCCCAGTCATTAAAAGATTTCCCCAGACAAGGTGGTGATACATCAGAATGTAGATAGAGCCATAGTTTGTTTTTTTTGTACTTTAAAGGATGGGTTTTGAACATGCTAGTGGGGAAAAAGCTGTGTCACCACCCTACTACTAAGGAACTGTTTCTAGCTCTTCCCCTACCCGTCACATTTTTGTAAGTAGGAGGGGTCCATTTTACCATCTGAGTTCTTTCATGGGCCTCCCCATCAATCTTCGTTGTTTCCTTACTGCTTTTCCACCAATGAATCAATGACGGGCAACATAGTTTATCTCATATGTTTGCTTTCTCTCTCCTTTCAATTCACTTAAGACCTAGCTAGCAGCTGACTAACCAAGCTGGCAAAACCTGAATTTTTCCTTCTCAGTTTCTACAGCATTTACTTAATGTCTTCCCAACCAGATTATAATCTCCCAAAGGCAGAGGCTACCTTGTTTTTGTAAACTCCATAGTGCCTAGCTAGCACAATGATGGATATGCCTATAATAAATCTTTAATACTTTTAGATTTTACATAAAGCAAATCATGTAGTACACAATAAATCATAATGCAACATATTCCTTCAGAATCCTTCTCAAAATTAACTTCTTCCAGAAAGAGTTCCTTGGGCGACCAAAAAAGCCTTTGGAAATAACTAGTGATGTAGCTGACATTTGATAAGCATTCTTATTAGTGTCTGTCATAGTCTCTTCCGTGAATTCCCTTTCTTCCCTTAAATTTCTGTTTTTTATCAATTAATCATCTCAGTATTTTGCATACTACTCCTATTATTCTGGGGCAGGTAGGTGGTACAGAGGGTAGAGAGCTGGGTCTGGACGCAGGAAGATCTGAGGTTCAAATCTGGCCTCAGATACTTGTTAGCTGTGTGACCCTGGGTAAGTTATTTACTCCTATTTGCCTCAGTTCCTCATCTGTAAAACAGGGACACACTGGGGAAGGAAATGGCAAACCACTCCAGTATCTTTGCTAAGAAAATGGTTCTTGCTGTTCAGTCATTTTAGTTGTGTCTGACTCTTTGTGACCCCATTTGGGGTTTTCTTTTTCACTAGGCAAAATATACAAACCTATCTTTTTCCAGTGAGTTTCTATGGAAGTCAAACTCAATATCAGAGCAAGTAATGATCACATACATGCACGTACACTTTTACATAGTATTTTAAGGTATATAAAATGCTTCACAAACATTATCTTACTTCATCCTCCCAATGATCCTGTGTAGGCAATTTAAATATTTCCCATTTTACCGTGGCTTGTAAAGCATTGCACATTCAGCACATGGGGCCTGCGCAAAAGTTATCACAAATTCAAGGTAGTCTGTGAGTTTACATCTATTCAAAACCATAGCTCATGAATCTCCAGTCCCCACTGAGAAGTTTAGGTCCTTGAGAGCAGAGACTGTTTTATTTTTTTCCCTCTCATTTCCTCCCCAGTGCTTAGCACAGTGCCTAGTATGTGGTACGTGCTTAAAAAATAGGGTTGTCAACTTGCCCTTAGTTCAAAGTGAAGTGATTTTTAAAAATAGTATAGCAAAAATAAAATATGGTAAAGTGCTGCATAGTATGGTATACAAAGGAGCAGCCAGGTGGTGCAGTGAATGGAGTGCTGGGCCTGGAGTCAGGAAGACTCTTCCTGGGTTCAAATGTGACCTCAGATACTTAATATCTGTGTGACCCTGGGCAAGTCACTTAACCCTTTCCTCATCTGTAAAATGAGCTCAAGAAGGAAACGGCAAACCACTCCAGTATCTTTGTCAAGAAAATCCCAAATGGAATCATGATGAGCTGGACACTGCTGAAACAACATAGTATATAAAATATATTTTTAGTGTATTTTAAATATGTACTATATAGTGTATATAGTCTATAAGATACAATAAAAATTTAAAAAACTCCCTCCCTATTTAGGGAGAATATGCCCCCTAAATTTTGGGTATAATCTCCTATATACCTGTAACATCACTGGGAAGAGTGGATACACATAGGGACATATGTTTAGAGGAATAATATATGAAACATATGTGGCCAGCATGTGCATGTGAGGGGCATTTGATTCCACACAGATGAAAGTGTATTCTGGGGATGTCATCATTTTCTCCTACTGAGCTGATGATCTCTTTTGTTCTTGTGTGGGGTATTTTCTCTCCTCTTCTTCTTGTACTTGTTCCTCCTCCTCCTCCTCCTCTTCTTCCTCTCCCTCCTCCCCCTCTTCCCTCTTCTCTCTTCCTCCCTTTCTCTTTCTCTTTTTCTCCTTCTCCTTTCCTCCTCTTTCTTTCTCTCTTCCTCCTTCTCTCTCTCTTTCCTATATAATGTATTCTCACTGGGCCTTGCTCTACTCATGTAATTGCCACTGGATGTTTCTCTGTTCCACGTCTGCCACTGGTCTTATGTTTGCCAAATGTTTGTGGGCTACCAGCTTCTGGGCTTCGTCTCTTCAGGTAATATACTGGACATCTGGCTCCTGTCTGCTAGGGTGCCATGTCTAGAAATCTTTTCCCTTATAGGAACAGGCTAACATCTCTTTAGTTATAGCTGATGCTGTGAACCACTATATCTAGCTAAAGGAGAAAAGTCACACAGGATGCCCCTAGATTAAGCCTGAATTTTGAACTCCCTTTTTCCTGCAAGGAGGATCCATATCTTTTTTTTCCTCCTAGTTTTTTTTTATATTTTATTTTAATTAGATTTTTTTATTTTTAGTTTACAGCACTCAGTTCCACAAGTTTTTGAGTTCCAAATTTTCTTCCCCTTCCTTCCCTCCCCCCTGTCCCTCAAGACGGTATGGAATCCGATATATGTTCTACATATACTTTCGCATTAAACTTATTTACATAATAGTCAAGTTGTAAAGAAGAATTATGACCAACAGAATGAATCATGAGAAAGAAGAAACAAAACCAAAAAAAAGAAAAAAAGAAAAAAAAAAGAGAGCAAATACTTTGCCTCCATCTGCATTCAGACTCCATAGTTCTTTCTCTGGATGTAGATAGCTCTTTCCGTCATGAGTCCTTTGGAGCTGTCTTTGAACTTTGTATTGTTGAGAAGAGCCAAGTCTATCAAAGTTAGTCATCACAGAAGCAATATGACTGTGGTTGTGTACAATGTTCTCCTGGTTCTGCTCCCCTCACTCAGCATCAGATCATGTATTTCCAGATTATTATGAAGTCCATATCTTCCCCATTTCTTATAATAGCACAACGATATTCCATTACATTCCTATATCACAACTTGTTTAGCCATTCCTCAATTGATAGGCATTCCCTTGATTTCCAATTCTTTGCTACCACAAAAAGAGCTGCTATAAATATTTTTGTACATACCTTCCTACTTCTGTGACCTCTTTGGGATACAATCCTAGAAGTGGCATTGCTGGGTCAAAGGGTATGCACATTTTTATAGCTTTTGGGCATAGTTCCAAATCGCTCTCCAGAATGGCTAGAGAGGATCCATATCTTAATGTCACTCTCTTACTTAGAGCTGGAATAAGTTAATTCCCTACTATACATTCTCTATCTCCAAGCCAATTTTAGGGGCCTTTGCCAAAAGAACCTCATAGAACTATGTGGGTTTGAGCCCCCACAGTTTATTTCTGGGACCCTCAAATACTTTGGAACTTGCCATGCAAATAAATCTGAGCAAGTAAAAAAGCTAAAAGGGCAGATTCTTTGTTCTTATGTATACATAGCTAGCCAAATACCTCCCAAGCCTTGAGTTGTCCTATATACATAATAAACTGACACCCTGAGCAGTGAAGACATTTATTTCCCGTTTCCCAGCTTGTTAGTGATAGAGTCAGTTTTCGAATCCATTTACTCTGACTCTAAATAACAATACCATCCTACCTCTCCTAATGAAAATGGAGCATGTCCTTATGGAAGTCAAGAATGAATTAAAAAAGATGCTCTTTTTTTCAAGGGGAAATCAATTCTGCTGTCTGGGGCAGAAATCTACATGCTCAATATGGTTACTTGATTTATGCAGTTTTCTACTTCCTTAAAAAACTTCTTCCTGTGGTAGTAGCTATTCCTGCTTGCTGCCTGCTTCAGCTCAAACTAATTCAAAGTTGGAAGGATGATGAGCAGTGATCACAGAGGAAGGAAGGAGAAAGAGTTTTTCTTTCCTTTTTAGCGAACTGAGCTTTCATTCCTCCTTGGCCACGGCTGGGGAAACCATTTTCTGTCTCCTCACAAGGTAGCAAGTCAGGTATCTGAAGATCTCATTACACATAATAATAATTGTTAGCATTTATATAGTGTTTTAAAGTTTGCAAAGAGCTAGACATATGTTCTCTCATTTCATAGTGTTGCATTTTTGCTAAACTTATTCCCTTGAAAATGGCCTAAATTCTGAGTGTGTGGAGAAACATCTGGTCTATACACAGTCAAATATATAGTCATATATACATTGATTGCCTCATAATGTTTTAAACCATCTGATTTTATTGAATAAATCATTAAAAGTCTCCCGATTGCCTTCTGAAAATTGAAACATTATTGCTGGAAGAAAAATACTGACTGTGGCATGAATATTTTCAGCTGTTCAAGCAGCACTAGTCTTCCTTTCTGATGTATACATTAGGAATTCCTTGGATTTTTTTCAAGTTACTTCTTGAGACAAATCACAATTGACAGATGAAAAACAGGAAGAAAGGGGGTCGAGGTTTGCCCACAAAGGCCTTTGAGTCATAAGAGGCCTGACTCCTTTGGGGCTGAACTTTGGAGGAGGGTAGCTGGAAGTCTAAATCTTCAGGCCTCCAGCAGAGCTATCATGAACTGTTCATTTTGTCTCTAGTAAACTCCAGGCACAAAGCCAAAAGGATGTGCAGGTGGCATAAATCATGGTTAGTAGTTGAATTGAAGACAAATCACACAATTGATAAAGTTGAACTATTTCTTTATTCTTTAAAAATTTTATTTACGATAGATAGCAGCACTGCATAGGCAGGTCCTTGGGGAAGGGAGGGTAGGATATCTGGTGGGTGGAGACCTTGCCCCTGAGCATGGGCAGTGCCCAATGCCTGTTTTAGACATATTTTACTTTAGTTTTCTGAATGAACGGAGAGATTAGAGAAGGGCTTATTGGGGAGAGGAGGTGGGAAAAGTTCATTTTCAAGATCGTGATTTAGCATTTCAGAACTGATGTACTTTGGAACTACTTTTCTGAAACTTGACTTAAAAAAATGCAAACTTTTCGGGCAGCACATAGTTTATTTCTGTCCTTCCAAAGACACTGCTGTTGGCTGAGCTAACCCTTGGATCTCTTGGCAGGAAACACCTGCTTCTGTGGGGTTCCTGGGACATGAGGCATGTCCTTAGAAACCTAAGTGGAGCGCTTTAGAGAGCCAGAGATGGAGACCTTTTACGTTTTCCAATGAACACCTTCTCACCAACACCACCAAGACAAAGAAATGAGAAATGGCCTTTAGACAGCCACTTCTTTTAAACTTGACAGAGCAGGTTCACTATGTAGCAATAGGCCCTGTGACCGACACAGACCAACTTTAACCATTGTTGGCTGTCCAGACCTGTACAGAATCATAAACTTCTCGTTGCCAACGTCCATAAAGCTATTTCAAGTTAGTGAATTCCCTGGGGAAATGATACACCCACATACATATATGCATATGCATATATATACATTCACATACATACATATATGTATATATACACATACATAGATCTATATGTGTGTAATTAAAAAAAAAACAACCAGAAACGTCCTTTACCGCGGGGAAGAGCTGCATCTGACAAGAAACTCTATGAGTTACTAGTACCGTTATTGTTTTCTTTGGCTTCATGTACTATATTGGTAAAATGACCATAAAAAAGAAAAAATATATAAAAAGCAAATATTTTGTACAAAAATACAAAGTTTTAAAAGCTCTTAAAAGTATATTCCATATTATTACTAAGAGTTTGGACTATATATATATATATATGTATATCTGTATAATTTTCCTACATTTGGGATTTTAGCACATGTAACACACTGTTTACACAGTAGATGTTTAAGCTTTTCCTATAGCTGAATAACAAGCACTCATTCAGAATGGAGTATCCCTGTGCTTCTGAAGTGAGAACTCACATGCTTGGGTGGTTATTGGCTGAGAAAGGCTACGGGATTCCATCCAGCTGTACATTGACCATCAACTAGGTCCCAAGTCCTTGAGTAATGGTGGAAGGGAAGAAAAATTTGCAGCAGGAATTTTTGTTGAAACAGTTTTCAGTGCTTTCTTTTTCCATGGGTGAGAAGATGATCTAGTCAGAAAGGCACATCCTTTACTTTTGGGAGATGTCCAGAATTTGTGTCCATGCCTGTCATTTCACAGCTTTTTATAATGCAGAAGTTGGTGCTAAAAGGAACAAAATAAGTCTTAATATTTAATCAAGTTAACATTGTATTAAAATGATAAGGATTGCCCAATCTGTTCAAGATTCTAAAATGCATGGTTTAAACAATAATGTATATGATTTCTTTTTAAAAATAAATTTTCACTGATATCTTTTGTTTTTACATAGGCTAGATTTCCTCTTGTATCCTGCCCCTCTCCCCACCTGAGAGTCATCCGAGTGAATATAATTTCAAAGAAATGAACAATTAGTAAGCAAAACAATTACAGTCATTGACACTCATCCCCCCACACCAATTCCCCCCAAAACTAGTCAGATTCAAGGGCCAGATGCTCATCCCTAGAGGCTATACTGTGACAATCAAAGGGGATAAACAATTCAAACAAATCATAAATTTGGATTGATTTAGACCCCATTCTTTGAAATGAATTATAGCTCTGGTGAGGGAAACTGCATTAAGATCCCCAGTGTAAAAGAAGCACATGTGTAGAGAGATTGGGTTAGAGATGTGAGATATTCAAGAACAGAGCAAAGTGAAAAAAATTCTCATAAAGGCACAGTGTTGGTCTTTGGGCATCATATGGTGCCACTGTCTTTTTTTAAATTCTTAAACTGATTTTTTCAATAAACAAATATTTATTTTCTCTCACAATTTTTTTTGTTAATTCTTTTTTTTTATTGTTTTTTTTTAATTTTTGGTTTACAACACATGGTTCTACATAATTTTGAGTTCCAGATTTTCTCCCCTCCCTTCCCCCTCCCTCCCCAAGATGGCATGGAATCTCATATAACTACCATGTATAACTTCGCATTGAATTAATTTATAATATAATTATATATAATATAATTAATATATCTATGTATATATATCTATAATTAATATATAATATAATTAATATATGTACATCCAGAGAAAGAACTATGAGGTTTGAATGCAGATTGAGGCACCCTTCATGCTTGCCTTTTTCCCCCCTTTTTTTCTTCTCTCTTGTTTTTGTTTTTGGGTTTTTTTTTTTGGTTCTGTTTCTTCTTTCTCATGATTCATTCCATTGGTCATAATTCTCCACATCTTACAATTTTTTTTTAAAAAAAATCATAATGTTGATCATAATGTTGATAGGAAAATTTAATGAATGCTGTTGTATTGGATTAGTCAAAAATGATAAAGGTTATATGGATAAAACATCCATTTGTAGTGACCCAGACTCTATAATTCTTCCTTTTAAGAATCTCATGCTGCTTACCTGGCTCCCTGTCTTTTTCACAAATGAAGTTGTTAATGTCTTCACATTGGAAATCATTCCACTGCCCAGCATAGATTAGCCCAGCACAGTCTTCTCCTGGTCCATGGCCATGACCCCAGTTATCGGGCTGTCCAGTTTTCCAATTTCTTTTGCAAAAACAAAAATTGAGTGTTATTTACACAGTGCGATATTTTTGATCAAGAGAAGAGAGGTAAAAACTTTTTTTAAAAAATCAAACCACTGTATCTTTCCTGAAATGAAGATACATTATTTAAAAAACAGTACATGCTCTTTTGGGGAATGAGAAGCATATGTGCAATTGCTGAGAAGGCAATCTCTCAAGTCAATACAATGGGGATGTCAAGGTCAGGAGGCCTCAAGTCTGATTTCCATGCTGCACTCCCTGGGGTGTTTGTTTACCTTGTCCCAATGAAATCAACTCAGTATGTTATTTCAGTGCAGAGCTGTGGGGAAAAAAGCACCCCAACTTTCAATAAATTATGTAGTTTATCATGATGAGGCAAATGATAAATTTTTAACATAGGTCATGGCTTTCAAGAAGGGACTTTAGAGGTCATCTGGTCTTACACTTTCCTTTTACAGATGAAGAAACTGGAGCCCAGAGAGCTTAATTGACTTGCTCAGGATCACACAGTGAGTGAGTGTTAGAACCAGGATTTGAACCTAGTCTTCTGGTTCTAAATTCAGTCCTCATTCCGTTGGCTTTGAGAAATATGGGAGAATGTGATTTGTATTTGTACATATGAGAGGACATTATTCCCACACATTGTTTTTTTCTTATTTCTTCTGAGCAGAGAGCCTTTTGAAAATCCGTTTGAATCTTTATATATTTTGAAATATATGAACAAAAATAAGAACAGAATTGCTAAGAGTTATTAATAATAATAATAATATTTGCCAGGCATGTGTTAAGTGCTTTACACTTATTATCTCATTTGATCTGGGAGGTAGGTACCATTATTATCCCTATTTTCCAGATGAGGAAACTGAGTCAAACAGAGGTGAAGTGACTTGCCCAGGGTCACACAGCTAATCAGTGTCTGAGGTTAGATTTAAACTCTGATCTTCTTACTCTAGACCCAATGCTCTATCTGCTAGGCCACCTACTTTCTCCGGTATACAAAGAAATATTTTATGCAGCTAGAAATCCCTCTAATGATAAACAAATGGCTATGACTTCTTTGGTGGTTGTTATGTTGGTTGTCCTAGCTGAGAAAGATAAATTTAATTTCACTACTATTTAGAATATTTCAGTTTTTTCAAGAAATTAAAAATCAGAAACAAAAAATAAGCTTCTTTAGGGTGGGTTCATTTTAAGGCTTGTTAACTTTGACGGTATAACTTGAAACAACCTTTAGGATATTTGTTTGGCAGAGTTAGCATTTCTAGATTATGTTTTCATTTAATAAATTAGATGTACTTCCAATCTCAGCCCTCAGAAGTAGGTTTTTCCCCCTTTAAGAAACAGGTTGCTACACAGAAGCTTGTGGTTACTGCCTGAAAGAATGCCATGATCAGCTTTAGGACACGCCTGCCTGATGTGGAGGGTCTGAGAAAACATCTGGAAAAGGATGCACATGGCTTTCCAGAAACGATGAGTCATTTTCCCATCAGTAACATGCAGTCCTGAGGTTACTCAAGGACACCCCATATCATCAGAAACCTCTAAGGGTAAGACCAGCAGCTCCAAATCATGTTTACAAAAGACATCTGATGTTGATAGTAAGTTTAAAAAAACACACAAGGTAGAATTTCCTTTCAAATGTGTATTTTGGGGTATTCTTTATAAAGAGTGACTAAAAGACCATAACCAAGTCTAGTAATGGAAAGATAATTTGAAGGAGGCTCTAACAAGATGTGAGCTAACCTCTGAGCTTTGACCGTGTTTAGCCTGGAAGTAGGTTTCAATATCACTTCTTGCCTTGTCCACACCACGCTGCCCTCCTCTCCCTTTTCATGTCTCCTTTATGTACTGTCTTCTGCTATTAGAATAGAAGCTCTCGGAGGGCAGGGACTGATCCAGAACTTAATGTATTGCCTGGCACTTAGGAAATTCCTAATTCAACTGTCAAATTACCTTATGTGAGCCCAAAAGTGGAAAGATACTTTTGAGGATGGTGGGGAGATCCCGAAGGTAAGGAAAATGTAAAGAGAATTGGACTGTGGAGTGTTTGTAGAATTTACATTATCTTCTGTATTTATCGATTTTGTATCACTTTGGCTGGCTTTTCAGCAGCTGTTAATGGTCACAGGTCATTGAAGAGCACACTCTTACTAGTACAATCTCCTAATTTTTGTAAGCAGGTGAGGTTGGGCTTATAATTTTAATTTTGCTCAGTGTGCTCAGGACCACAGTGTGTTGGAGAGTCAGAGGCCATTGTGTAGTTCACAAATGTAAAGAAGAGTTATTATAGCTACTTCTGCCCCTCTACCCCACCCCATACACTTCTCAGTTAATTGATAAACTGGGTGAATCTTACATATAAAAGTAATGAAAAAAGCATTTAGTATATGTAGCACAGTGGATAGAGCACTGGGCCTGGAGTCAGGAAGATGAGTTCAAATCTGGCCTCAGACACTTACTAGCTGTGTGACCTGGGGCAAGTCATTTAACCTTATTTGCCTCAGTTTCCTCCTCTGTAAAATGATCTGGAAAAGGAAATGGCAAACCACTCCAGTGGTCCTTTGCCAAGAAAATCTCCAATGGGGTCATGGACATGACAGAAAGTGACTGAACAACAAAAAGTGTTAACTGTGACAAGCATATAGAAGGGACAAATAGAAATCTTTTCATTCGGTTCTTTACTTTCAAATTTTTTTTTCATACAGCTGAGTTTAATATGGGAGGAGATACATGGAAAAAAGGGTAACTGGTTGAAAGTAACTGGTTACAGAGGTGTTGTGGGTTGCTGTGATCCAGTAGCATTGTCTTTAACCTTTAAATTAATTGACAAAATTGTCTTGAACTTTTTTCATGCTTTGGATGGTCTTCTTTTGGAACCAGATACAGAGTAAACAGCTGGGGCTGGGAGCAGAGGTAACAGGGATGTCCCCAGAGGACAGATAACCTATCAGTGTATGGCAGCCCCAGAGCTACGCGCCAGCTCAATAGGAGAAGAAAAACAAACCAACTGCCTCACAAGTAGAGTTGTTCTGGAATGGGCTGCATTGGGAAGTTGTCCGTTACCTGTCCTTAGAGGTCTTTATATGAAATTTAAGTGACAATGTACAGGAACCATGGGGATATTGTGGAGGAGACCCATACTTCTGATATGATCAAGATGACCTATAAGCTTTATTTTAAGTCTATGATGTTTATGATTTTGGCTAATTAGTCGATTAGTATTTATTAAGCAATTATTATGTGCCAGGAATTGTGCTGAGCAGTGGGGATACAAAGAAAGGCAGAAAACAATGACTACTCTGAAGGAGTTCACAGTCTAATGGGAGGGACAACCTGAAAACAATTATGTATGTGCAATATACATATGGGATAAATTGGGGGCAACTAGGTGGCATAGTGCATAGAGTGCTGGGCCTGGAGTCTGGAAGATTCATTTTTCTGAGTTCAAATCTGGCCTCAGATATTTATGAGCTGTGTGACCCTGGGCAAGTCACTTGACTCTGTTTGCCTCAGTTTCCTTATCTAGAAAATGGGCTGGAGAAGGAAATGAGAAACCAGTGTTTTTGCTAAGAAAATCTCAAATAGGGTCATGAAGAGTTGGACATGACTGAAAAAGGCTGAACAACAATATTCTCATAGGAAAGGCACTTGAGGAGGAGAGGGAAAGGCTTCTTACAGAAGATAGGATGTTAGCTGAGCCTTGAAGGAAGCCCGGAAAGCTAGGAGGTAGAGATAGGGAGGGAGAACATTCTAGGCATGGGGGACAGCCAGTGAAAATGCCCAGGAGAATGAAGTGTTGTGTGTGAGCAGCAGCAACAAGGTCAGTATCACCAAATTGCAGAGTATGTGGAGGGTAGGAAGGTGTAAGAACACTAGAAGGTAGAGAGGAGCCAGGTTAGGAAGAGCTTTAAAATCTAAATGGAGGATTTTATATTTGATCTTGAAGGTAATAGAGAGCCACTGTGTGCATGTGTGTATGTGTGTGTGTGTGTGTGTGTGTGTGTGTGTGAAAAGGTCAGACTTGTGTTTTAGGAAGATCAATTTGACAGTTGAGTGTGAGTGGATGAATTGGAACGGGGAAAGACTTGGACCAATCAGCAGGCTGTTGCAATGGTCCATGTCAGGGCTGTTCAACCCTAGGTTATCTCAGGGCTGCATTAAAATAAAATAGTTATTCGAGGGCCACACCCAGAACAAAAGATACAGTACACTAATAGAAAGTGGGGGAACGTGCATCATCAGTACAACAGGTGAAGGCGCCAAGAGTGAAAGCAAACACAAAACAACAAAGCGACAACACAACAATATAAAGGTAGGTGCATACTGACTAGCCTACATCGTACAGACGGAACGCATCCCACAGATCAATCGAAAATTCTGTGCAATCCATTCCGTCCATAATACTGCTTAAAAACACCAAAGAAAATTAACATCAATGAGATTATTTATTAGTGATGGAATTAAAAAATCCCATACACATTCCATGCAAATTATTTAATTTTTTTGCTCGTGAAAATTAAAACCCACAGGCGGGCCGCATAAAATCACACTGTGGGCCACATGAGGCCCGCGGGCCATATTTTGGACAGCCCTGGTCCAGGTGATGAGGGCCTATACTAGGACGGTGGCAGTGTCAGAGAAGACAAGGGCGGGAGGTATATCCAAGAGATATTTAGAAGGCAGAATTGACAAGAGCTAACAGCTGATTAGATATGGTGGTGGTGGTGGTGGGGGGGCGTGAGAGAATGAGAAGCCAAGGATGACCCCTTGGTTTCAAGCCTGGATAACTGAGAGGATGGTCCCTCAATAGTAATACAATGTAGATGGTCTAAAAATGTAGCTTGAAGTCAGGACAACAGAGGGACAATTCATCAGTAAACATTTATTAAATGCCTACTATGTACCAGGCACTATGCTAAATGCTGAGGATATAAAGAAAGGCATAGAGATTATTAACCTTTATTAGAAGACTAAGAACAAGCACATTGAGATGTCTGTATAACAAAATTCATCAGAAATAATAGTACGGAATCAGAATAAAATACCGTGACCCAGCACACATTTATAATTGTGGAGAGAAAGATAAGGATAGATCAGATAAGGATCATATGTATTTTGGTAAAGAATTCCAGAATAAATTACAACTGAACCCTATGTGAAGGCCAGGAAACATCCTTCTTTTTATCCCATAAACACTTATTGTTTCTTTCTGCCTGTACACCGTGCCTCCTCCATATACCTATTGCATTTTTCAGATTTAAATGCTTCCCCTGGTTACATATTATATTTATGAGTGCTATCTCACAGCATGAGAGGTGGAAGCCACAGATGGGGAAAGCGCCTGAATCTCATGCAGTGGTAGGCATAAATCAGCAGCAAGTTCTAGCAAGGCATTTGTCAGTCAATCAATCAATCAATATTTATTTAGTGCTTACTATATAGCAGGCTAGGAATACAAAGAGAAGCAAAAGGTAGTTTCTGCCCTTGAGGAACTCACAATTGAATGGATTTGTTTGTACAAAGCATTTGTGCTTTATTTTGAGTTAATACCAGAAGACTTTGAAACTGTTTCTACCACACTGATAAACTTACCACAAATAGGAAAACCTTCTAAAAAATGTTCCAGCATCCTCAGAGCTATTCTAGTTGGTCTGAAAGTTCCCAGATATCATTTTCATCTAGAGGGAGGCAGAGCTTAAATTCTAAATGATGGCTGCGGTGCTTTCCAGACTCCCAGACCAATGTGCTTTCTTACTGCCCACAAAATTGACAGAAATTTTATGGCCAAAAAACTCCCATTGGTGAAGCTCTGCCTTATAACTGGGAAGTGTTACTAATGAGAAGTATGCCTTTGCTAGAGAATCCCTTCCTGGTACAGCGGTCTGCACTGAAGAGGATTTCTCCCTGGTGGTTTGGCCTGTTGCCATTCTGGCTGAATTGTGATGAGTGAAAATGGAATGAGTTATTGCTTATGCCCCTCCAAACAGGCTCTTGCCTTTGCTGTTCTGCCGTGTAAGTGTTGTTCCTTTGTCTGGACAAGTTTATTGCTGGTCAGTGGGATCCTACTTACAATTTCAATGTACAAAGTCGTCACTCTCTAAGGCATTTTTTTTTATTCTTACAGTCTGTTCAAAGACATGAGAAGGATGAACAATTAGAGGGGAAGAGTAAGTACAGACATTTTCATCTTTTGCAATGCTGATGCACATTACAACTGTGTAATGTATGTCACAAAAATCTTACACATCAAGATGTGGTAACTTCAGGTATGGGCAGACCATGGGGCTGGGTATGCCCCCAGGAAAGACCAATGGCATTGCTGCTTTAGAGTGTACCAACCCATATGCCTATGGAAGTGACTCTGGGGTCCAGAAGGCTATGCCAGTAGATGACAAGCTCTAGCTGGAAAGACATTTCTGAGATCATATGAATGAGTAGTCAGTAATGTGTTCAGTGTTCAGAAGAGAAGCAAAAGGTATTTAACGTGGAAGAGAGAGTTCTCACCAGAACCTTCATGGCATACAACAAAAAGATGCACTGAGAGACTAAGAGATGTAAAGCTGCAGAAGGCAAAGGAAAGAATATAATGAAACATGTAGAACCAAATGTCAGACTAAGGTCAAGATATTCAGAATACTGGTTTTGTTGCTGCTGTTCAGTTGTTTTCAGTTGTGTCTGACTCTTCATGACCTCATCGGGAGATTTCTTGGCAAAGATACTGAGTGGTTTGCCATTTCCTTCTTACAGATTAAGAAACTGAGGCAAACGGGTTTAAGTGACTTGCCTGGGGTCACATAGCTAGTGTCTGAGGCCAGATTTGAACTCAGGAAGATGAGTCGTCCTGACTCCATTGTGCCACCTAGCTGTTCCAATTATGACAGAGCAGTGTCATTAAAAAAAAAAAAAGAATCCAGATGGAGGGGTCAACAGTACCAAACTTTGCAGAGAGGTAAAGAGGGGTAAAGATTGAGAAAAGGCCATTGGCTTTAGTGATGAAGAAATCATCAGAGATATTGGCCAGAGCAGTTTCATTTGAATGATGGAGTGAAATCACAATGAAAAGGACTGAGTGGGAGGTGAGAAAGCTAAATCAATGGGTGTAAATGACATTTTCTAGGCCTTTCGTTGTGAAAATGATAGGCATAGGTTGATAGTTCAGAGGATGTAAGGGTCAAATGGATTTCTTTTTTTAAAAAAAATGGAGAAACTTGGGGGGCATTTATTTGTAGGCAGCAGAGAAGGAGAAAATAGATACAAACAGACTGGATATGATAAGTATAATGTATATAATGAAAGGGGAAAACACCTGGAAAGGACAGGAGGAAATGGAATTAAGGGTATGAATAGATGGGGTGATATTGGCACTGACAAAGACCACTTCTTCCACAGAAACTAGAGCAAAGGAGAGAATGGAGGAGGATGCTGAATTGCTTGTAACTGAATTGGGAAGAAAAGGGAACATGTGATGTTTGCTTCCTTTTTTTTTCAGTGAAGTATGTGGTAAGATATATCATGAATGATTTTTCATTATGTTTTCCCACAGGAAGCTGTGATCAGGCAATTTAACGATGTGTGGAATCCTCTCCCTTTCAGTTTATGCAGCGTCCATTATTTTCTATCTTGGTACTTCATTTCGGGGGCCTTGCATTATCTCTGAATATTTTATTCTTGCCATACTATAGTTTAAAATTTGAACCTCAAGATTCTTATATTTACATTTATTCCTTTCTGTGGAAAATGAGAAGCAGAATCTGAGTCCTGTGGCTCTGACGCAAAAGCCCAAACTCTCAGAGGGTCTCCGAGTAAGCGTCTGTGGTTTGGGGATTGCATTCCAAACCAGATAGTTTGCTATTTAATACTTATCTGAGTCCCAGGTACTACCAGTGGTGCTTCACTCTTAAAGCACATAATTCTTGCTGGAGCCTGGAGAAGGAAAGCCCAGTTTCATCTTGGGAGAGCTGGCTTGGATAGATCTGTTCCTGCTCAATCCATTCCATATGGGCCAGCATCGGCTTTTTCTTAGAGGAAAGGATTAAGATTGGATTTCTTGGATAGTACAACCCAGAGCTTTCCCTTTTCTTGCCTTTTTGCATTTATAGACATGAGGAAAGTGCTGTAATCGTGGAGGAGACTTATTCAAATAAAAAATAATGATCCTGGCATCCTATCAAGCAAAGAAAGCCAATCTTCTTTTCTTTAATGGTCTATACTTCTGCCCTCCTCCTCCCCTGCCATTTTTCTCTGTAGCTCTTGCTTCATTTTTCTATTACAGCAACTTTAAAGGATTTTTACCATTACCAAGGCTGGATGTGTGAGCCAGTATGGTATGTAGCAGATAGAAAATTAGCCTCAGAGCCTGGAAAACCCAAGTTCAAATATGGCCTCTGACTTTCAAGTGCATTCAAATATTCCCCTTTCCCTCTATCGATGATCTCTGAATTATCCCATAGATAGCTGGCTTGTATACAGTTGCTTGCATGTTGTCTCCCTCATTTGACTTTGAGCAGCATCTTGAAGGATTGTTTTTTACTTTTCTTTGCACCTTCAGGGCTTAGCACAGTACCTGACGTATAGTAAATACTTAGTAAATGTTTACTGATTGACACGTTTGATGCTTTTACCTATGCTTTGCTTGCTGAATCCAATGACTCTCTCCTTAGACAGATAGCTTAGGCATCATGTGCTTAAAAAGAAAAAGTTTTATTTTGCATTCACTAGCAGACATATCCTCATAATTTCAAGTCTTATGTCTCCCCCTTTGACTCAGACAGGCCATTTGATTCAATATTTCAACAATACAGTTGATGGATCCATGATCTCCTTAATGTGTGTGTTCCCTCCGAAAGTGTAGATTGCAACCAATTCACACTTTCTCATTTCATGTGAATTTATTCATGTCTTCCCAAGAATCTGTCATAAGGTATCTACTCAATGTGCTCACAGATTGCTGTTGATGTTTGTCCTTTGTTTGCAAAGAGGACCAATGGTAACAGGAGTGGGATGTCTTGACTTGCAAGTGAATTGTATTTAAGTGAGGCAGGGCTGTGCAAAGTTATCAGCCTCATTCTCTCCTCCGGAGTCCAGTGGCAAGACATAAGTCAAGATGACTGCTTATGGCCACTCAATGTGCTAAAGCCTTATTGTAATATCTGGGCAGTATTTTGGAGGCATCTGGCATTTACCTTTGTTTCCTAGGTATATACATTTATCAGTACTAAAGCATTTCCTAAGTGTGTTATTGGTTTGTAAATGTTTCTAAATTCTGAAATTCTACATGCTCTATGAAGGCTAATTAATATCATAGTGTTCTTGAATTATACTCCCTCTTTATCTGGTTTAGTGAATACATCCCTGGACATGAAGTCAGAAGACTTGTATTTAAGCTCTGGTCCTGCTATTTACTAACTGTATGACTGGGCACGTCATTTGTCATCTCTGAGCCTGTTTCTGCATCTGCGAAATAGTATAATTCTTCTTCCCCTTCCCCTATCCCAGCATATGGCAGTTAAAGCACATGCTTTGGGTTAGGGGAGTCTGAGCCTGGACCTTTGGCTGTTGGTTACTTCTTCTGTTTTGTGTTCTTTTCTTGAGCAAGGCTGACTAGTCATCCTGGTATGGACACTTCCAGTCTTGGAGGCAACGTTGTGAATTTGAAAGGAGGCCTGCATATCATGGGTTCTTCAGTTGGGATCTGACTGATGGCAGGAAGAATTTCTGCTTCAGGCTGACCACTAACAGAAGGACAATGTAGAACCAAGAAGAATGTAGTCCAGGAAATCAATTTAAATTGCTTCCACTGTCTTTCTCAACAGCCTTGGGAATAATTTGGACAATGTAGAACCAAGGAGAAATATTCAGTGCCAGTTGAGCAGTTCTGTTTCATATCTTGATGTTTTAAGTATCAACCTCTTGGGGGAGTATAACAGTAGTGATAAGTTGTTATTGCTGATGTGTATTTAAATATGCTGTCAATGTGTGTTTGTGACTTTCTTGGGTTAAGCATTTCTTTTGTTTGGAGGAAGAAAATAGCTGCCCCATATCTGATTTACACTGTACATTGATTACCTTTCCATTCCCCCCTCCTTTTTGGTGAGAATCTGGACATGAGCCAGTTTAAGCTATAAATAAATTTTCTTAGGGCTCCAGGCTACGTCCATAAAGAACCAGAGAGTTTGAGAAAAGAACGCTGCCAAGCTCTACCAGTTCTGAACCTAGTCTGCCCACTTGTATCCAGAGAAGAATTGCTATTCATCTGTATTTAGTCATGTTTTACTCTTTGTAACCCCATTTGGGGTTTTCTTGGCAAAGATACTGGAGTGGTCTGCCAATTCTTTCTCTAGCTCATTTTACAGATGGAGAAACTGAGGCAAACAGGGTTAGGTGACTTTTACGGGGTCACACAGCTATTAAGTGTCTGAGTCAGGATTTGAACTCATGAACATGAGTGTTCCTGACTCCAGGCCCTATCCACTGTACCACCTAGCTACCCCCAAAGAGGAAAGGGGGCCCTTCTCTGGAATGAGAGAAGATAAGTGCTTTGACCCATCCAGGCTCAGCAATGGGTTGTTAATTATTACATGTCTTATTTTGGAACATAAATAAAATTCAAATCTATATATTTTTCCCCTTGTTAATAGACGATTCTATTTGGGTTGGGAAAGAGGCTGCAACTATCGGCTTGAATGTTTGCAGATGATACTGTGTGTAAAGTGTGGTCCAAGAAGTCAATTTAAATTGCTTCCACTGTTCTATGCTCGTTTTTATAGGAGTGATATCTCAGTTGGATTTATGAGAAATCCTTGATCTTCCACAAACTCAATTATTTTGCCGCCCGACTGAAATTCCAATTTGTGAGAAGGGCATGATGTTTTCATTTCATAATTAGATGTTAGATCAAGATAAAAAGCTGGACTTAGTTTTCCTGATAACGTGTCACTGACAGGCGCTCTGCAAAACAGCCAACAGAATTACTGCTGAGGAAAATCTCACGGGGACCAAGAAACTCCTGGCTTTCATTATTCGTTCACCCGAGACAATAGTTAGAAAAAAAGAGTCCTGTGATTCTCTTCTCCTGCCATTTAATATTCAATTTTCCTTTTGGCTAAACAACAGCAAAAACGAAAATCCACCAAACTATCCCTTCTCCCCAAATGCTCTAGGGTATCTAGGTGGCTCAGTAGGTAGAGTGGGCCTGGAGTCCTCCGACATTTATCTGACATGGCAGATGTCAAGTGCCTTGGGCAAGTCACTTAATCTAGGTTTGCCTCAGTTTCCTTAACTGTAAAATGGGAGCAATAATGGGACATCATAAGGTTGTTGTGAAGATCAAATGAGGTGATATTTATACAGCACTTAGCACATAGTTGGCACTCTATAAGTGCTAGCAATTATCATCCTCATCCTCCTCTTCATCCTTATCATCATAAGACTGACTCAATAGCAATTTCCTGATGTAGAATTACCAATGCTTATCAATTTGGAGGGAGTTCTCTAAGTAGTAGGGCTAAGAAGGAAGACAGGAAACAGGGGAGAAAAGACCGAATAATTATTGAACCACCACGCTATCAATCAATAAATGTTTATTAAGCGCCTACTGGGTGCAGACCCTGTGCTAAGTGCTGGAGATATAAAAAGAGGCAAAAGGGAGTCCCTGCCCCCAAGGAGCTTACACTCTAATGAGGTACTCATAATTTAATGAAACTCTAGGAAACTTGTCAGTACTCACGTGTATTTCGGAGTAGTTCCATCGAGCCACTTCCACTCGTTCTCCTGTTCAGAGTCGGTAAGGCCAATCCAGAGACTATCTCTGCCCACCATTTGCTTTTTGATCCATTGCTGCAAAACAGGTGGTACGGCATTATTACTGTTCCTTAAGACAGATGACTTATGGGGCTTTGGAGGTCAGTTAGCTGCCTTTTTTAAAAACCATTTAGAAATCCAGCCTGTTTTTTAAGGAACATATTTGTCAGAATACATTAAATTGCTTTCTCCTGCCCTGTTTTCATTTCTAATTATATTTTTAAAATTTATCTTTTTCTTGTGCCTTTCCATATCCTTTTTGGGGCTGTGCTAGTTGCTTTTCTTTGATGATAAATTATTTTAGGATGACCTGCTGAAAACCCCTGGAACCCGTGACCCTCCTGCCATCTTCTCTCCTGTGTTCCAAACCTGGTTAGTCATTGTGGGAAGGGCTCCGGGAAGCTATTGCAGGAGGGTCTTAGAAATGAGCAGGTATGTTCTAAGTACCATACTTCACGTAGCCTACTGTACTCTTCCTGCCCCATCCTCTAGTACATGTACAGCTGACTCCTAAGTCAGCCATTGGACTATTTGATATCCACAGTACATAGAACAGCAATTAGGTGGCACAGTGAATAGAGTACCTGGCCTAAAGTCAGGAAGGCTCATCTTCCCGAGTTAAAATCTGGCCTCAGACATTGACTAGCTGTGTGACCCTGGGCAAGTCACTTAACCCTGCTTATTTCAGTTTCCTCTTCTGTAAAATGAGCTAGAGAAGAAAATGCAAATCACTCCAGTATCTCTGCCAAGAAAACCCCATTGGGGTCACAAAGAGATGTAACTTAAAAGTGACTGAACATGTACACATCTCATATTTTCCCACAACTATGTTTATACTTATTCCAATTCCTATGTCTGGAATGTACACCTTTTTTTCCTCATCTCTGCCTGGTGAATTTCAACCCCCTCTCTAGGACCCAGCTTAAATGTTACTTTCTCCATGATGTCTTTCTCCATTCCCAGAGTTTGTAAATGATCCTTTCCTTATATCTTTTCTATGAACATCTCTTTTTGATTCTGTATTATGATTATTTGTGTGTATGTTTTTTCCTCCCCACACTTAGTAAACTGTGAGCTCCATAAGGTCAGGTCAGGGACTATATCTTGCTGATTTTTATATCTCCCTCCTAGTATGATACTCTGTACATATTAGGCACTTAAATTCTTGTTGCATACCTGAATGCATGCTTGTTACTATATTCCCTTGACTGGCTCTCCCGTCTTTCTCATAATACTTTTGTTTCTCCCTTTATTATTATGAATTGGTGCCAAAGGAAAAACTCCCTAGTCTATCAACATGGCTATTTTTGGGTCTAATAATTAGTTCTTCTCTAACAAAATTAAGTAGCATTTTCAAACTAGAGGGGAGGAGAAAATCTATAACATCAATTCTCTTTTATTTACTGGGTAAATGCTGAGAGTTTGCCTTCTGGGTTGTTGTTGTATTTGTCCTTTGTTTTCAAAAAGGACCATGACGTCAGGGAAATTATGACATGACTTGCAGTTGACTTTGGTTTGAGTGAGGGAAGGCTGTGCAAGGTCACCAGCCTCACTTTCTCCTCCAGAGCCATCTGGGTCCAGTGACCAGATATTCATCAGGATGACTGGAGATGACCCAGGATGCAATGGGAGAACCTGGCCCTTTTAGGCTAAGGCCTTTTCATGTACTCACTTAGAGTGAGGTAATGCCCTTTCAGTGAATAGGCCTCATTTAAGAAGTGAGTAAAAGGATGGTCCCTTTAATTAGAAAAAAAGAAAGAAAAAAAATCAAGCGGGGAGGGTAAGACCCTCAGGGTTGCTGTTCAAAGAGAAACAGTTAACATTGACATTCACTCTAAGCCAGGAGGGCCCAAAATCCAGCCATGAAGTGGAGCTTGGGCAGAGACCTATTGTGGTCCAGTCTATGAGCTTCAGAGTGAACATGCTTACTTGGCTGTGAATGTTCAGTATCTTTGTACCCACCTCTCCCCAGTCATGTGATTTCCAGTCTCCAAGTATCCTTAAATTGCCATACACATACCTGTTCTTCTCTTGTGTTTATGAAGATGAGATGTGAAGACTTGTCTTCACAGAAAAGTTTTGCATCATGAAAAATTTCTCTTTCTGTTGAAAAATAGTAGCATTTGTCTGTGTAGTTCTTCCAGTGAGGGGGGCATCCTGGGAAAAATAAACATTTAAACACTGGTTAAAACAACATGAATATGATATCTCTTTTTAGGAATATTTGAGACACACAGCTGGCCCCTGGTTGTTTCTATATCCAAGGGACAGCCAGGCATTTTGTCGTGCAGAACCCACGAAGAGACACACATTACAAAACTTTACGTCTGTGCTTAATACAAAGTTTAACCTTTGTTAAGGTTGTAAGATTCCACCCAGTAGTTGAGACCACACAATTTAGGAAATAGCTGTTTGTGGGACTATTATTTCCCTGTCTTTACATTCAATCTGCATCTGGATTAGTCTGTTCAAGGACGGGAAAAAGACCGAAGAAGGCACAGATGTGCACCATAGTCTGGAATCTGTATGGTGTCTGTAAACAATTGGATGTGAGGGTCCAGGACTTAGGACAAAGAAAATAAACCAAGGTTGCAATAGTGAAAACCTGAGTCTTCTCAAAGAAGAGTATTTCAATGGTCAGAATTAGGTCTGGGTTGAAGAAAAAAGTTAAGTCTAAAATCTAACAATTATTTTTTGCAGGGGAGGGGGGGGGCGGGTAGGCAGACCTGTGATTTCATTACTAGGAAATCCCCTCTACCAATGCAAACTGGCACTTGCTCTGCAATTTATAAACAGTTGTAGAGTTGCCTAGGGCACCAAAAAGTTAAGTGACTTGCCCAGAGATACACAGCCAGTCATTGTTAGAGATGGGATTTAAAACCCAGTTCTTCCTGGGCCCAAGGGCTCTTCCAAATGGCCTGTCCTTGTTTGCGTGTACGTACATGTATGAGTGTATGTATGTGTGTGTGTATATGTGCATATATGACACACACATATAGTGACATATGCACGTACATGCATGAGTGTATATATGTGTATGTGTGCATATACAACATACATATATAGCGACACATGTACATACATGCATGAGTGTATATATGTGTATTGTGCATACATGACACACATAGTGACATATGTACGTACATGTATGAATGTATATATGTGTGTATATGTGCATATATGGCACACATACATAGTGACATATCTATATATAGGTATATGCATGTATAAATGTATATACACATGGATATATACACACCTATATCCACATATATGAACTATTAAAGCTGTAATGGACATATCAGTATAGGAACGACCACATATTTTAGAAAAATGAATTGCATATAGATGGGTAACAGAGGGCTCAGTATGAATATTAATGGGGTGAATTGAAGAACACTTTCATCCCTAGGGTGAAGAGAATAAATGAAAAGAAGACTCATGTGGAGGCCAACCTCAGGATTCAATGAAGGAAATGTTTTCGGAAGGGCATGCTTTCTGAAAGTCCAACCCAGCTAAATAAACAAGGAGCAGAAAACCTGATCACATTGAGAGAATGAAACATATGAGTTTGAGTGACACCACATGGGGCTTAGGTCTGTTAAAGCAGCAGGGTTCTCATGCTTGCCCTGCACGATACTTTCACTGCTTAATAAGATGGGATAGCAGGACAGAGCACAGTAAACATTCTATGAAGGTGAGTCAAAGCCGTGTGCTCTACCTTGTACATAGATGTGCTCCTGGCTTTCCTCTGGGGCCACCCAGACTTACCATTAGGCTCTGGTGCTGGTGTTGGTTCATTCTGTAGAGCGAGTGGTGCCATTGCTCCTGAGGGGCCTGGTGGACCAGGTGGGCCCTTTGGACCCGGCATGCCTGGCACACCAGGTAGTCCAGGAAGTCCTCGGGGACCAGGAACTCCAGGCTCTCCCACAGTGCCCTGTAATCCTTGGAAGCCAGGGGGACCCTGTGGGCCAGGAGCACCATCCTTGCCTGCAGGGCCTGGAGGGCCTGGGTCTCCACTTGGTCCTGGTGGGCCAGTCTTCCCGGGGGATCCTCTTTGTCCTTTTGGTCCTTGGGATCCTTTGGAACCCTTACTGCCTTTGTCCCCTGGAGGGCCGATTGGCCCAACTGGGCCTCTTTCACCTGTTGGACCTGGTGGCCCTGGCTCCCCTTTTTCTCCTTTTTGTCCTTTGTTACCAGTAGGACCAATTGGTCCTTGGGGTCCCCTGTCACCTTTAGGTCCTCGGGGACCAGGAGGGCCTGCAACAATAAAAAATAATATTTGTAGAATTTTTAATAAATTTCCAAAGTGCAAAAAATCTAAACTTACAAAATAGTATATATTAAGGATCAATTATTGACTTTACCAAAAGATTCTTTGTTGTGTTTTTTTTAAGGATTCATTAAAAAAATCTTATGAAAAACAACTTTCCCTACTCCATTTCAAATATATAATTTATATACAGCTTTTCAGTAACACAGCTTAGGTAAGGGTATGTCTAAAACTATATAGTACAGATAAAGGATGGAGCACTGGGCCTGGTGTCGGGAAGCCCTGAATTCAAATCCAACCCTAGACACTTACTAGCTTTGTCACCCTGGACAAGTCACTTACCCTCTGTCTGTCTCAGCTTGCTCAACTATAAAATGGGGATAATAATAACATCTACATCCTAGAGTTGTTGTGAGAATCAAATGAGATAATATTTGCAAAGTATTTAGCACAATGCTTGGAATATAGTAATAATGTTAATAAATAATATTAACCAGTCCTTCCTTCCTTCTTCCCTCCTTCCCTCTCTCCTTCCTTCCTTCCTGTTGAAATGAGTGATCAGGTTCTCACTCTGCCCAGGCTCTCCACATCATGACCTCCTATAGGGTTTTGTAGTCCTTTGAAAGGCAGCTGAGAGTGAGCTCAGAATTCTTTCCAGCTGAGTATTTAATGCTTCCTTTACTTAGACCTTTTTTATTCCTTCACTGTCACATGCCCCTTGGTTCTTCCTCTTCTAGATGGCTCCTAGTCTCTTCTCAACTGATTCTCTCTTTAGGGTCAAAGCTGCCCAATTTAGGGCTGCGTGTTACTTGTTGAATACTCATATAAAGAGTGGAAGGATCTTGTTAAAAGGCTCACGCTCCACTTCTCTTACCTCTCTTCCATTTATGCTACTCCAGCAGGGACACAAGCTAATTCAAAGGCTTGGACCTAGAGTCCAGGCATGGTCTTCTCCCCTCCTCTCCCCTTCTCTGCCCTCGACTCTGATTGTACACATCACAGCAAAATGAGCAGCAGTCACTGACTTTGCCTAACCATATGAGGAGGAAGGAGGTGGGGCTGAAAATGGAGTATCTTTTGACTGGGGCCCATCCTTAGGTTAGGGACATCTACAAGACTCTAAACCTGAAATATATTTCCCCCTTCTGTATCTTTTCTGCTGTGTTGGATGTAATGACCCCAGCTCTGTCCTGGATTCTCTACAAACTTTCTTTTGGTGATCTTGTCAACTCTATGGGTTCAATTGTCATCCCTACCCAGATGACTCTCGCTGTGTAGGTGGATTATCTATTCCGTCTTTAGGAGTCTCTATGTTTCTAGTCTTCTCAGGATCCGATTTTTTATTGATCTTCTTCTTGAGAAGGGGACCTCAGTCTATAGCTTTCTAGTGATTTCCCTCAGAGCTAGGAATGGTTCCTTATCCATTTGTCTCACAATCTTAAGGGTAACACCAAAATCAGATTCCCATAGCCAGCACCAAACTTGAGCAGGAAATACATTCTTGTGTGATACTGATTTATGGAACTAGTAAAGGATGGAGAATTTAAGGAAAAACAAGGGGGGAAATTTGCTCTGGATAAATGTCTAAAATCATTCCTGTGCTATGCTTTGGACTCATTAGGGAAAGATTAGGTTTCTGTACCTTGTCAGTTGGTCTGACCCTCAATTTGAGGTTCATTTCTACTTTAACCAGAGAGATTTGGTCAGGTGGGAGTTAAATAGCCCAAGGATATTTTATAAAGGCACAGAGGGGAATATTTACAACCATCTCTGTCTCTCTTAATAAAATGTGCTTTAATATGTATGACTATACGAGAACTTTCGGCCAAGAATGTCGTTTTTGAGGTCTTTGTCCGTAGTGTCAGATTGCTGCCAGAGTCTAAGTCACTGCTTTAAGAACTGACCCTGAATGCCTTCAAACGCCGTTTAAAGTATTATTTCATGATATGCGTACTGTAGGGCACATTGTGAGCTCTTTTCATTGGGGCCTGACTAGAAATTTGCCTGTTTGCCATGGATTCATTTGATCATTGAGAAAAACATTTAAAACTATTTTGAAAGTTAGCATTGGCTCCTCATAAAAATAGCTGATTGATGCCAAGGGTCATAGTCTGTCCCCATGGAATACTCAAGTTGGCATCACTTGTTAGCATCTGGAATGACATAAAGCATTGACCAATTATGTCTTCCTCGATTTCTTTTTTTTTAGGTTAAAGCTAAAATAAAATCTACCTTCAAAAAAGGGGCTTTAGCCAAAACAATGCAAACTATATGTGAATCTGAGCATGTGCAAGTAGCAGCCTTAACCCTCAGCTGAAAAACGTTAAAACTATGTACGTAGAGGTAAATGTGATAGCTCAGGCAGCATTTCAGGTTAATTTCTGATTCTCTGTCAAACTGACTGAAATTCTTATTAAATCTCAAGGCCAAAGGGGTGGCTCCCTGGCTTAAGATTCTGAAGGGCTAGGATGCCCATTCCCCTGTTAAAGTCATCAAATCACTTCCAGAAATGAGTAAGCATGAACAATAACCAAACTCTAAGAAACTTTGTGTTTTTCCCTTTTCCCTAGATTCAAGAACTCCTGAAGCCTTAAAATTCCAAGACCTTAGAAATTGCTGTTCAGGGAGAAAAGGATGTTCTAAGTTACTTTGCCAGTCCTGTATTAGCATTCAAATGGCAAGAGTCAAGAAGCACAAGAAGATTTCCAAATCTGTGTTTGAGCAGAGCCACTGTTGGTTAATCTGAAATCTGAACTCCCTAGCACGGTGGGCTTGCAGAGTGCTGGAAGGGGAAATCTGAGCGTCTAGGTTTGACTCTGGGCACTGTTGTTTATGGCTTAGGTCACTTTGGGCAAGTCTTTTGTTTATTTATGTATTTATTAATTAATTGATCCATTTATTTGTGCGTGGGAGAGGAAGAGACTAGAGAGACAAAGGGGGGGAAGGGACGGGGTGGCAGGGAGAGGGAGAGAGAGGGAGACAGAGAGAGAGAGAGAGAGGGAGGGAGGAAAGAAGGGAGGGAGATGGGGGATGGGGGAAAGAGAGAAAGAGAGGGAAAGGGATGAAGAGGGAAGGTGGGAGGGAGGGAGGGAGAGATGGCATGGAGTAGTACAGAGGTATTAAACTCATGGCCTGAAGTCTGCTTACAACCCACAAACTCCCCAGTGATGCCAACCAGATTAAAACATAATTGGAAAATATTTGACTAAATAAACAAAAATACAATGTAGTATAAATAATATTCATTTGTGGCTTTCTAAGTCTGCAGGGATTTCTTTCTGTTTGAGTTTGACACCCCTAGTGTAGTGGCTAGAGAGCTGGCCTTGAAGCCATGGAGATCTGGATTCAAATCTCAATTCAGCCACATATTATCTGTATGATTCTGAACAATTCACTCAACCTCTAAGTGCTTGGGCAACTCTTTCATACCAAAATTGCAGAGAAGGTGTCAACTTATATATAGAAGGAGTTGCATATTCCCTGTAGAGGAGTTTCCCCAGCCCACCAATGAAATCCCAGGTCCAGTCACTATCCCTATTTTATTTTATTCTTTTGGAGACATTGGAAGAGCAGTGGCCACTCAGGGGCCTAATCCTATTGGCTGGCATGGGAGCTTTGAGCCGCTCCCTTTCTGACCTGAGCTGGTTCACACCCACCTTGGGCAGTCTGATGGCCCCCTGCTCTGGGGGCTCACCATATTGGTACCAGACTTAATGTGGACACTTGATCGACTTTAGCCCTAGAGTAGCTCAGAACTCCCAAGTTCAAGTGACCCATGAGCTTCAGCAGGGATTACAGGCCTACGCCACCATGCCTCCCATTATATATTTTTAAAGGGTAGTGGAAAGAGCACTGGAAATAAGGTTTCAAATCTTGGCTTTGATACTGCATAATTATGAGCAAAGTGCTTAACCTCTTTGAATGTTAGGTACCTAGGAAATAATATCACTTATGCAACCCATTTCACAGGGTTGTTGGAAGAAAAGAGCTTTAAAAAACCTTGATATGGTATAGAACGGTGAGCTATTTACATTTATGGTTTTTGAAAATATTAAAAAAATGTGCTGCAGTGGACAGAGTGCCAAGTCTGAAATCAGGAAGATCTGGGTTCAAAAGTGACCTCAGATATTTACTAGCTGAGTGACCTGGAGTAAGTCACTTAACATCTGTTTGTCTCAGTTTCCCATCTGTAAAATGAACTGGAGAAGAAAATGGCAAACTGCTGTAGTAGCTTTGCCAAGAAAACCCCAAATGGGGTCACAAAGAGTCAGACATAACTGAAAAATGACAGCAAAGTGTAGCTGTAGTATTCTTTTGTCAGTGATCCTTGACTAGGGAAGCTTCCTTGTCTCCTCCTTGCCCCCACTGCTAATCTGTGCACAGTGATTTGGAATGAACAGGAAGCAACTTTTCAATTACCTGGAGCCAACAACTGTCCTGTAGGTGACTGCTTACTTAGAACAGACTCTTTCAGAGAAATGCTATGGATTCTGGGGAGGGGGTGGCACTTAGATGGCCTTACCCATATATTCCTGAACACAAAGAGGAAAAGTGGGTTCAATTGTTGGTGAATTTGCTATTCAAAAGCATGTGACACAAGGCCTGGAATGTCCTCTGTGTGCAGTTAATAGAAAAATCCTTAAATTATCTATAGTGAAAACAAAATATTTTCTTAGAAAGGCTCATTTGTTCATAAATGAACTTCTTCCTAGTATAAAGACTCAGCATAGTATTTAATTGCAATTTCAGATACAATTTAGCTTCAGCAAAGGCAGCTTCCTTTGGCTCATTTCTTGAGGAGGCCAAGAATTTTGAACAGCTGTACTTGTGTCTAAGGCAAAGTTTTAAGGGAACAAATGCAAAGTGCAAAGCAGGATTATAGTGGACAAGGAGGCCCTGCCAGGAAAACGTTAGTGTATTTTGAGCTTTGCAGAGGAAAGGCACTACATAAAGCCAACATAATCCAATAATGCCTGGTTCTTTATTATCCTCTACCACTTCATCACTGTCTTGGATGAGATTTCTAAACACAAAACAAAGAAATAGAATAGGAGAGTAGGATATTCTGAAGAAATAGATTTATAGAAATAAATTTCTCCTGATTGGTTCACGTGGCCCGTGTATTATGTGGTCTCACTAACCAGAAGAATCAATTTCCATAAGCAAACATTTCCTTCAAAACATCTCGGTTTCCTACTGTATTTCTTTGTTTTGTAGATGGAACTCAGGATTAGATCAAATAGTAATAATTCAATGTTTACTAGCAGAAGATCAATTAGGGAATATAAATAGCAGCAATAATAGTGACAGATTTAATATAATTGGAAATGAGGATTTTCTAGATGAGAAACGAGGTCTTCAATCAATGTTTGTTGATTGAATAAATAAATAGCCTAAACTTGGAAGCATTTTGGAACATATAGTAACCAATCTGATCTAATCTATTATTAGTACTATACTTAGCACATATCAAGCAGTGCACAAAAGAGCAGAGATCTCTGAGGTGATCTAGTTTAATCAAATTTTACAGAGTGGGAAACTGTGGATTGGAGAAACAAAGTTGACTTTCCTGAGGTCACGCAGGGAATAAGTCACAGAGCCAGGTCTTCGATTCTAAAGCCAGGGCTGTTTCTATTTTTCCATGTTGCCTTCAGCCCCAAAGCATGACAGAAAGCAAGCCTGCCATGTTGATGCACTGACATTTAAACGAGCCAAAGCATTTTGGGGGAAAACTTGCTTGTTTCTTCAGCTACTCTGAAGTCAAGTGCCATAGTTCTGGTAGCTGCTTAAAGCTCCAAATGAGGGGCCCAAACGGTAAAGGGAGGTAATAGCTAAAAAAAAATCCCCCCAAAACACACTGATGGAATTAGATGTTTGTGAATCAGTGTTGGGTGTGGCTGATAAATCGAACTAGAGGCCTTAACACAAGGGGGTTAAATATAACTTCTTAGTGTCACTGAGACTTGGTGGGAAGGGATTCATGCTAAAGTATTGTGTTCAGTCCTGGGTAACCATATTGGGAATCAAGATAGACTCTTAGCACTTATTCAACCGAGTGCCCTTGAAGAGTTTGGCTTTTGTTTCCTTGATTAAATTAGGAGTCCTTGATGGTGTCCTTGCCTCAAGGGAAAGCCTAGTTTACTTGGGTTTGAGTGACATGTTTGTGACATCAGAGGCTTTTGCACCACGTGGGTTTAAGTTGTGTTTCTGTGACGATTTTAGGTCACATGGGTAAGTTGCGTGTGTGACTCACCTTTGGCCCTGAACAGGATGTATAGGTGAAGAGGTTGGCTTTCTATTTTGGAGCTCTGAGCCACAGCAGGAGGGGCATGTGACTCTGAGACAGCCTTGTTGAGCTCCCGGCTGAACTCAGATGTTGATGGTTCCTTGGTAACTATGAATTGTATTTGGTCTGTTCATAAACGTATGTTTGTAATTTGTTTGTATTTGCTCTGAAGTTCAGGGTGCTGGCTTTCCCCACCGAACTGAGTGAATGATATTTGTATGTTGGATTAAAGTAAGATTGTTAACCCTTTAATGTTGCTTTCCTTAGTAAAGCAGATCAAAAGAACCTGGGCTTGCAGCATTCTGTGTGCTGGTTGTTGTTGGTTTTACACAGCCATGGTAGCTGCTAGCAAGATTGTTTTTTTTTTTTTTGTTGTTTTTTTTTTTTAGGAAGGACATTGACAATTTACAATGTTTCTATAGGACGGTAATCAGGATGAATGAATGAAATCAATCAACCAGCACGAACTTATTAAGATTCTACTAAGGGCTCAGCACCATCAATGCCATATGAAGACTGGTTGAAGGAAACTGTGAATGTTTAGCCCGGAGAAGAGAAGGCTTAGAGGAGATATGATGATGGTCTTTAAGAGCTAGAGGGGCCTTTCATGTTCTGGTTGGTCCCAGAGGGCAGAGGTAGAAGAAAGAGTGCAAGTTGTTGAATGGCAGATTTTAACTCAGTGTGAGGAAAAAAACTTCAATAATCAGAGCTCTATAAAAGTGTGAATCTGTTTAAAAGTGTGAAGAGCTGCCTCAAAAGGCAATGGATTTATATTGTTGGATGGCAGAACCGGGATGTAAAGGGTTTCTGATAGGTGGGAATGTTGGGCTCCAGGTACCAAGATGAGACTTGATACGGATGAATGTAGAGCAACTGTCCAAATACAAGAAGACAGCTGGAAAGCAGTTCACGTGAGAAAGACCTAGGGTCATTTATGGGTTAGAAGCTCACTGATTCATTGTCATGATAGAGTAGCTTTAACATGATTTGAGGGTACCTTAATAGAAGAATAGTGTCTAGAGCAAGAGAGTAGAGATTTTTCTATGCTCTGTCCTGGTCAGGCCATGACTGTTATAGTATGTCCAGTTTTGGGCATCACATTTTAGAAGAGATGTTGATAAATTAAAATGAGTCCAGAGAAAGGTAAGCCATTTCATAGGAGGAATGGTTTAGCCTGGAGATGAGAAGGCTTGTGGTGGTGGTGGAGAAGGATCTGATAACTGTCTTTAAAAATGAGATAATTGTAAAGTGCTTATTAGCACAGTGCCTGGCACATGGTACACACTTGACGTGTGTTTGTTCCTTCTCCTCTTTCATGTGGAAGAGGGATTCAACTTTTTCTATTTGACCTTGAAGAAAAGAACAAGGGCAAATATATGATACTTAGATGGAATTTTATAAGAAGTAGAGCTGTTCCAAAATGGAATGGACTAACTTAGAAAACCATGTGTTTCTCATTACTCGAGGTCTTTAAGTGAAGCTTTGATGGTCACTTGCTAGGGGTGTTGGAGATAGAATATGTTTTATGGGTGGGAGTTGCACTAGATTACCTCTATTGTCCTTTACAATTCTGCAATTCTGTGATTCTGTGGTTAAGGGCACAACACCTGGCCCTGTTATGCTCCCCACTATAGGCTTAGAAAGCTGGCATCTCAACCCACAACTACTAAATTTTTTTCTCTCTACTTAGCTAGCAACCCACATTGTCCAAGAGTTTAATGGAAAATATATGGTATAACATGATGGGACTAATATTAGTATTCCAAGACAAAATCAGAAAAATATTATCTTTTGATGCTATGAATGAATTATCAGTCTTCTCATCATTTGTTTCATTCCATGTTTAGGTTAAAGAAGGAAAGGAAAAGATAAATCATCCATTTAATAATTTACTGTAGGAAGCAGATGGATTCCATGAATGTGTGGCAACTTTTTATATTTCAGGTATAGCCTTAATGTCATCTGATAGTCATTGTAGGCATATAACAGAACTTGTTACATGAAGCACCATTAATACACAACTATTATGAATAACAAAGTATAAAAGGGTAATGCCTAAGGACTTTTTTGACCTAAATACCTCTAATATTTAGAGACTTGGGGGATAAAGATCACCCTAAATTCTTGAAGGCTATGCCAAAAAAGATATGTTTTGGAAAGTTCTTCCTGTTGGAAAGTTTTTAAGAATACACCCTGTGTGATAGACCAAACGTTGTCTGCATTGGTTGAGAAATACCCACAATGAAAAAATAATGGACCCTTGAAATATCACAGTCAGATATGAATAACAATGATTCCTCAGATTTTCACATAAAGCTCCCATTGAGTTCTATGTATTTGAATCTTCATTTTTTAATTGATGCCACATTATTACACATTTCCTAATAGAAAATTATCTGATCCTATTCCTTGCAAATAAACTGCTTTTCAGAAATAGTGAATTAGCTTTACCCCAGGGGATTCTCATAAAAATTAACTTTGCTAGAGCTATCTAGCACTATTTCTCAGCCTGGGGTGCCCAGATCCACAGAGGAAGTCCGTAGGTCCTGCAAAACTTCTTGTGACTCCTATATTTAACCTCATCTTACAATGTCTACTAGAGTTTGAAGACAGACTAGGATGAAGTTTTTCAAGCCACTAGGTTGCAAAGTTGAGCCTTACAATAATGCAATTTTCTCTCATGTGGAATATAGTATAAATGGGTCAGTTTTGGATTCTGTCCCAGGGTTCTAATCACCAAAAGGACCTCATTATAATGCAGTCTCACTTACAATATGGTCCTGTAGCCTGGGGTCTGAGGACTGTACTTAATTTAATGAGGCAGGAACTGGATAAATGGTATCCTTGTGACTTGGAAGGATTAATGTAACCTATAAAGGGTTTTGACTTATAACTGTAAAATAGCTAAGGTACTGGGGAAATTGGGCTAATGTCTTCTAACCTTTAGTTCACAGTACCACCACAAGCTGTGATGCTTTACACCAAGAACAGAATTAAAAATATAAGCTAAAGCTGGAGTTTCCATTTACCTTGTAGTATTGTAAAATTCTTGATGAGTTGACCATGCTTGGAGTCTACCAGTTTCATTTCTTCCATGATCACGGACAAGTTGGCTACTTCAATATCTAACCTTGATCTCATGACATCCTGCTGCATCCTGAGAGTCGTAGAATCCAAACGAATGTTGGCCAGTGTATTGTTCAAGGCAGTTAGGTCATCTGTGTGTTTGGTCAAGGTATCTGTACAAGTTGTCCTCACATCATTCAGGTTGCTGGTCAGCGTCCGCAAATGGTGGGCTGTATAGCTGATATTGCTAATAATGTTAACTATATCTGTTTCAAAAAGTTGAAATCGTTCCTCTAGCTGGTTAAACTTGGTGGTGGTTCTATTCTCTGACTCTTTGTGGTAGTCTTGAAGGTCTTTCAGATTCTGTTCATTGGCTTGTGAGACAGTAGTGATATTGTCCAGTTGACCATTGAAAGAGTTAAGTTGGCTATTCATGTCCTCTAGAGTGTCATTGTTAGCTTTGGCTAAGGCTGAGTTGTTGGCAGCCAGCATTTGCAAGTTCTGTACTTTCTCCTTAAGCCAATCGGTGTCTTTCCTTGCTTGAAGGAAAACCTGTTGCAGATTTTGGAAATCATTCTTAATTCGTTGGATAGCTTGGCTCGTGTCATCCACAGATCTCTGCAGACTGCTAATTAGGTTCCTTTGTTGCACTTGTGTTAGATTCAGGTTGTTTAGGTTCATGATGACCACATTGTGTGAATGCATTTGGCTCTGCAAGTTTCCCTGGAGAATGCTTGTGTCTTGCTGCAGATTGTTGACATAGCCATTGTAAGCCTGGAGGGTTTTGTTGACAGTGGTGATCAGGAAAGAGTTATTCTCCAATGTTTCTTTCATTTGACTCTGCCTGTCATCCAATATGTTCCCGCTCTCCTGTAACTTCTCTAGTGCATCCTTATTCTTGCTGGTTTTCTCTGTAATCTCATGAAGTTGTTGTCTAAGGTCCAGTATGTCTGATCTGAAGGAGGAAAGTTCTGTGTTGGTGCTCACAGCTTTCTGCCCAGTTTGGTCTCCTGGAATAGAAAATATTATTAATGAGACACAATGTCATTAAAGGGAATTAAAGAGTCATGGCTGATTTTTAGGGTCTGATTTTTAATTGACATGCACCAGTATGTATGAACTTTGGGAGGAATGATCTGGGCATGCGCAGATTTAAATCTACATGCATGAAAAGCATGTGTTCCCAAACTGGGTAGCTTGAACTCTTAACAACCTGATTTATATGTCAAGAATGGCCAATATTAGGACTGCCAAACAACTATGGTTGAATGACTCTGTGCCCTCAAAATTTTCCCTGCTCTAGGCCACAGGGTAGGATATCATGGGGGGAAATAACTTATTGCTCTTTAATCATCAGAAATATTTTTTTCCTCTGGGTAAAAAATGGAGGAATAGAATTTGCAGCCCTTCTTTTGGATAGGAAACTAATTTATTCAACTGTTATTTATAACAGGAAGCATATTAAAATAAACCTACAGAGTCTTTAGTAAAGAGCATTTAACGAAGGGCATTTATAGCACTTTAAGATCAGGACAGGTCTTAAGATTTTATTTGGCCTACTAAAGATTTTATTGGACCTATTCCCAAACCAATCCTTAGCTTTAAGATTTTTCTGAACTGCATCCAGTGGAAAGACTCTACCGACAATGCAAAATCTAAACATTCTTCTGGCTGCCTATGAATGTACAAGAATTCTGCTAAAAAAGCTTTATTTACTTATACAAATTAGAACTAGAGAAATAAGTTTTCCTCCATTTGTGGATTACCTAATTTCTTCAGACCACTTTCCACTTCTGTGAGTTTCTCGTTGTATCTTAAATGTGATGTCTCCATGCCACCTGTGACGTTGTCCATTTTTTCTACAACTGACAGTTGAAAAATGATTCATTAGTAAGAAGAATCCTTATTCGTGCTTGGTTTTTTAGTTGTAAGATGGGCTGTTGTTTCATTATAGCAACACATTAGAATATTTACAGCCTAGTGAATAATAGAGTGATGGATACAGAATAGAGCAAAAACTAAAGTAATCAGGGTCACATATGGAAAAATGAATGATGAATCCTTAGCTTCGATTGTCTTAAAACCCCCGAGTTAGACGAATAAGCAGATATTTGACATTTACATAGCACTTTATGATTTCCAAAGTACCCTCATAGTGTTGTCTCATTTTTTTTTTACAACAATCCTATGAAGTAGCTGTGACAAGTATTATTAGTCTCATCTTTCGGATGACAAAAATGTGGCTCTGAGACATTAAGTGATGTGCCCAAAGTGGCACAATTAATGGATGGCAGATATGGGGCTCAAACCCAGGTCTTCTGACTCTCAATGTACTTTCCATTTTGCCACTTGAGAATATTATATTCTCTTCTGCTCTGGGATATTTTGCTTTGTCTTGGATGTTTTGCATTTGGCTTGGACCTGACTTCATTTTAATATGCCATGGGAATTCCCCCCAAGTATCATATTCTATTTCGCATTTATAATTTATTTATTTCCCTAGCATCTAGGCACCAAACATATGGCTCATCTAGGAAACAGTTTCCATCCATAATTATATCTTATGATCCTTTTAACATGTCAGGCAGCTGGGACATGCTTTTTGAATAGGACAGATCATTGAATGTCAGAAAAGTTGACCCACTCAAGGTCACACAAACCTCTGTTGCAACAGAAATGAAAAAGCAGAAGTATTTGATTCTCTGTCCTGTGTTTTCAGTCAGTCAACAAACATGTACTACATGTTGTGCTAATGATTCAGGATACAGACAAAAACATGGCCCTTGTCCTCAAGGAGATCCAATTCTAGGGGTGGTGGGGGAAGATAACATGCAAAGACTACATACAAGATTCAAGGACCCAGAGGGACAGAAAAGGTTAGTTGGTCGAAGACACCTAGGCTGTCCTTGACGGTACACCATGTCCCTCTGCTAGTGATGAACAAGCCAGGATGAGTTGTTGAAATCTTATATAACTCAGTTAATGAACAGAGCTAGTAGTCAGAGAGGGAAGGCTGCTGTCTACAATAGAATTGTGGACAAAAAAGTGGGAGTGTTTGGAGCTGGGGCCTTTGTGTTTCTCCTCTCTTCAAGGTTGGGAATGGGTCAGCATTTGGGAACTAAGTCTTATAGGTTGTTCCTTGCAGGAGGGGAAGGTTGCCCTTTGCTTCCTCCTGGAGGGGAGAAAACAGTGAGGTTAGAGAATTGAACTCAGTCTTTCCCCAAATTCCTGACTTTGGAGTACATCTAAAGATGGGTTAAAAACTTCTAAGTCTGGAAGAAGATGTGGGTGCATAGCCTATATGGTAGTTGTTTAAATGTATTTGTGATTTATTCCTTTTCCTGATTCTGTAAGTATATAATGGAGCGGGGGGAACTGTATTGAGGAGCTGATGCAATCTCCAATGTGGAAGAGGCTGGGGAGCCTACTTACAAAAAGGCATGATGACATATAATGGAAGTGACCTGTTCCCTGATTTGGAGCATTTGTTCCTGTAGTTGGTTGGGATCTGTTAATCCTGTGCTGACTGGCTGCATAGCCAAAGTTGGGGTGCATTCAGAAGGGCAGCAGGGCACAGTTAGCCTGGGCCAATTTCTTGACTTTTAATTTTTTCTCACTGGTGTGTTCAAGTAAAGAGGCAAAAACTACTGAAAGTCCTTGTGAAAAGAGAGACCTCAGTCTTTTATCTCCCCATGAAGCTGCTGCAATGCGGCCTTTGGGTGAGTACATGGCAATGCGGTAGCTTTGTCTCTGTTGTCATCTGTTTCTTGTTTCTAGGTGAAGGAGACTGGTGATGGCTGTGACTTTGCCGTCTTTGAAAGATCAGAGACAAGCCACCAGGGAATCCAGGAGAGGAGTCCATGAAAATTTTTGTGGCCACTGAGGTCCTGAGGAAGGAGCTGAGTGACTCAGACTAGTGTACTAGTGGGATTACATCCAGTAGTAACCAAGACAAAGACTTAGCTAGTGGCTATGTTGAATTTAGAAGTGTAGAAACTATGTTAAGCTTGAGCCCATTCTCCCCAGAGACTGAGATATCATAGGGCAGAGTGTGACCTTAGGTGTTGGGGAAATATTTGGACTTCTGTTCTTACTATATGTTTTCAGTAATTATCCTTTTGTGAAAGCTAACTGATATTAATTAAGTGGAATTGGAGAGTTAATTACTGCTGTGTGACAGTGTGTGTGTGTGAAACAATGGGATGGGGGAAAGATTCTCTCAGATGGTATTAGAGAAAGAAACCCAAACCTTTTTCCCTTAGAATCCTGAAGGGAAATGTAGTATTTTTCATTTTGGAAAATAGAGTCTAGAGCCATCACTATAGGTAGGTAAGTAAAAAATAGCATATACAGAGTTAAAAATGTTCACCTTTTTTTTTCGGATTGTCTAGTCCAGTCAATAAAACTATGTTATAGTTGTATGAACAGAGCTCAGGAAAATACAGTAGAGGAAAGGGGAGGTGGGACTTGTGGTGGGATTGGTTAAATCCTTTTCTTTTTTCTTTTCTTTTTTTGGAGGGAGGAAGGCAGGGCAATTGGGGCTAAGTGACTTGCCCAAGGTCACACAGCTAGTAAGTGTGTCAAGTGTCTGAAGCCAGACTTGAACTTAGGTCCTCCTGACTTCAGGGTCTGTGCTCTACTCACTGAGCCACCTAGCTGCCCCAGTTAAATCCTTTTACTAATAACATCCCTTAGCCTGCATGTGACCACTCGCTCTCTAGTCTTTGGCCATTTTCACTAGTCTCACTAATAGCCTTATAGCTCTACCAAAGACCATGCCCTGGGAGTTTTAACTCTCACCTCTGGAATGTCTGCCCTAGGCCATCTCATTCTCCTAATTAACGACCTCTCAGGTCACTGTTTCAGAGAAGTCCCAGCCACATTTCACTTCACTCCCCACTCTGGCCATTTCCTCCATAGCCCTGCCCTTAACACCTTAAGTCTTCAAAGTGTTTAACACATTATCTCAGTCTTTCTATTAGAATGGGCTTCTCGACAGCAGGGATTGTCTTGCCTCTTTTTTTTTTTTTGATCCTTAATGCCAGCAGGGACTGTCTTGCCTCTTGTTTTTTTGATCGTTAATGTGTTATAATAAGTGCTTAATAAATGCTTTAAAGAAAATCCATTCATTTGAGCCTCACAGCAATGCTGTGAGATACATGTCATAGGGACTATTCTTCTTTTCAAATGAAGAAACAGTTTGGTGAGGTTAAATGACTTACCCATAGTCACACAACTAGAAAGCCTCAGATATAGGATTTGATACTAGGTCTTTCTGACTCCAGGTCCAACACTTTACCAGTATGAAAAAATTCTCCTGATAAATTTTGTATCAACATTTCATAGTGATTACCAGTATGTTCCCAGCTGAATACCAATGTTGCCCCATCCGCTTGTTGCAATAGATATTTTTTTTTTAAAGAATGTTTTTCAACATTAACTTTTTTTTTTGGGCAGCTAGGTGGAGCAGAGGACAGAGTTCAAATCCTGTCTCAGGTACTTATTAGCTGTGTGACCCTGGGCAAGTTTCTTGATCTTTCTTATCCTCAATTTTTTTCATCTGTAAAATGGGGATTATAATAGTAACTAATTTATGAAGTTGTAAGAATCAAATGAGATGACATGTAAAATGCATTGCAAACCTTAAACAGCTATATAACTGCTTATTTATTCTCATATTTATATTTATATATTTTGTTTTATTTATTTTATGTAATTAATTTTAAGCAAGTGAATATAGTAGAGGTCATTTTTATTTTTTCAAATGTTCTAATAATTAAAAGATGAAAGGGAAGCAAATGAAAGATATATCTGTGTAACCAACTTCCTTGAAATATGGTTGGTTTCTGTCCCTGAGTAGAGTCACTCTATTGCCCCACCACAGCCTTTTCCATTGAGAAGATCCTCTGATGTCTGGTGTCTGGGAGGAGGAAGGTGTTGTGTGACTTGGAAGGTCATGGTGTTAGAATTAGCTCCTCAGGTGACAGTGGCAAAAATGCCTGCAGGTTGATCCTCAGATCACAGAGAGACTCAGGAGAAGGGAAGCCTATTGATAAACTTTTGATAATACTGTATACTGATGGTCTAGTAGTAATAGATCTAGCTATAATAATTTTCACCCTTAGCTTACTTGTTTTGGTCATATGAACATTCTTAGTCCTAGGAACAAAGTGTTAAAACAACTGCCTCAGTAAAGCAAAAATAAAATTATTACACTGTGGGCAGGAACAGGGGAAAAAAAGTTAAAATGTTTACACATTTAGATTCAGGCTTGATTCTCAAGTCAAAACATGTGCCTCAGCCTGTGCTAAAACCGCAAGAAGGACCTTAAGACTCGCCCCACTTTGCTGGCAGTAAGAGGCTCCTCTAAATATGCTGATGGTCACTCATTTTTCTCCCTCTTTATTTTTCTTCTATTTTGGTTTAAAGAGTCATAGAATTGTAAAAGAAAAAAGAAACGAAAGGGATGCCTTGAGTTTACACAGTTTAAAAAAGAAAACAAATAGATGTTTTAACGAGAGGATTAATTTTTACTTGAGCTTTGCAAGGGAACTACCTATTTGCCCTGTGTACGAGTGTTAATGAGCTAGCTCCAAGCAGCCCCGTGTGTTTCTGTGTATGTTTGTGTTTAAAAATAGAGCTTTAGTGTAGAGCTCCAAACTTCAGGCTTGAGAAGATGGCAGCTTGCCTACTGCATACAAATAGCAGACTGGTTGTGATCCAGAACTAACACTTGCTGTAATATCCCACAGCATTTTCCTTGGTCCTTATTATTAACTTTTTAACACAAAACATATGTTATCTTATTCTAGACCACAAGTCTATCAACCTATGGCCCTTGTTAGATAACTCTTGAAGAAGGAAAACCATCATTGATAGAAAATGATAGCAGCAGCCTGTTTTGTAAGAGCTCCTTTTTTGTGGGGCCATTTGCTTCTTGATGGAGCATTTCTTTTCTGCATTATTGGTGTTTCAATGAATGTGAGGGAGATGGAAAATATTTTCAATTTGGCCCCTCCTCCAGCTAGATGTCCTTTTCCCAGTACCCAGATGTTTCCCCTTCCCATAGCCTGGATCCAAATGCCAACTTTATCTTTAAGTTTGTAAAAATACGTAATGATTGTGTTTTTACTCATGCCCTTCTCCTCCTCCTCTTCACCTTTCACACCATACCTATTCTTCAAGTCCTAGTTCAAGTCTTATCTCATCTCCAAAGCCTTCTGCAACTATTCTACCTTACACTGATCTCTCCATTTTCTGAACCTTTGTAACACTTTTTATTTATATCGTACAAAACAACACCTTTAGGATCACAGGAGCATAGATGTAGTTCTGGAAGAAAGGTAAGAAGTCTAGTCTAAATCTTTTACTTTACACATGAAGAACTGAGACTCAGTGAGGTTAAGCTGCTGGCTCAAAGGCACACAGATATTAGTTATTTGAGGTAGGATCTGAGCCTGCCTCTCAGTCCATCATTCTACCATTATGAAAAAAATTTATTGATAAATTTTGTTTTAGTATATTCTTCAAATCTCTAAAAATATTACTGTTGAATACTCCTAATGCACAATTCTTGAAATACTTATGTAAAACAACATGAATGAGTGCTTAAGATTTATACTCTAGGAGTTTTCTATTAGTAAAGAGAAGGGACAGGTGAATTGCTTTACAAATTAGTACCAATATTGACCAAGTTTTTTAAAATCTGAATTTTGTTTAAAATTGTCTTAGTTTACAAAGTTTTGACATTTAAAAAAATGAATACTGTATTTTATCAATGACTTTTCCTGCTTTTAATATATAATCATGTGTTTTTTGTTATTTTGTTATTAATATTACATGTTATAATAGGTAATATGATATGATTGATAGAAAACCGGCCTGAAAGTCAGGAGGGCCTGGGTCCAAGTGTCACCTCTGACACCTAATGGCTATGTGATCTTGGAAAAATCACTTAAGTGTCCTAGTCAGTGTCTCATTGTTCTACACAGTACTTGCTGAGCTTCATGGGCAGACAGAGTTTTTTCAATTGAAGTTTCTAACATTAATAACCTCATAGGTCTGTTAAAAATATATATTTTTTATTTTTATAATAATTTAATGATAGTAATTATTTTTATAATTACTTTTCTAATGTTGAGACATACTTACTTCCCTGGTATAAATCTAACTTGGTCACAGTAAATTAAAAAATACATAGGTCTAATCTCTTTGTCAGTATTTAAAAATATTTTTGCTTCAGTATCAATTTGTTATTGTAATCTAATTTCCTTTTTCTGCTTTATCATTTCCTGGTTTGGGAATTAGGACCAAGTTCATCTCACAGAGACAATTTGATAGAGGGTTTACGTTATGCTATTGAAAATTGTTTATATAGCATAGAGATTATTTGATCTTTATATTTATGATAGAACTCACTATTCTGTACCTGGAGTTTCTTCTGTAGAAGTTTACTTACTTTTGAGGGGTTATTTAGGTAATTTATTTGGTATTTTTAGCATTTTATTTTATTTTAGATATTTATACAGTTCATAGACTGTCAGTTTTGTTGTCATATAATTCGGCAGAATACTGGTAACTTTCTTTATTTCCTTTACGATTGTTTTGAATTTGTCCTTTATATTCTTGGTTTTATTCATTTGGTTTTACTGTCTCTAAAACGTTCTTAGCTTAGTTTTAAAATGATTAATCTCACCTTTTAGTTTTCAAAATCTCCTCTTTAAGCTTGTTTAGGCATTATTAATTCATTGTCAAAGACTCTCAAATTCTCAATTTTCAGAATGAAAGTTTCTGACATCATTGAAGAATGATTTTTCCTATAAAGGAGCATCTTTAGGTTTTATAGGAGAATTAATCTTGCAGCGCAGGCCCATTTCTCTTGATTTTCCCTACATTTTATTACAACATCTAGTCTTTGTTTAATAATCTTGAGTTATTCAAACTAGTCTGTTGATAACATAAATTGCTTTCACCTGACTGCTTTCAAGCCTCTATACCTGATGTTAAAACTCTAAAACTTGATAATTATATCACTGAATGGGTCAATGTAGGGTTCTCCTCTCTCAACAGCCTATTGACTATCATTCTGTCCTCTTCTTTCCAACACAGGGAATTTTTTTTGATATTATTTCCTATAATACTTGGGCTCTTTGTTTCTTTTTATTTTTCTGGAAGGCCAACAATTCCCTCTTAGTTTCTTTTTATTTTTCTGGAAGGCCAACAATTTTCTGATTTTCTGATTTCATTGTGCTTTCTAGCTCTATTACTTTGGTAGATAAAGACTTAACCTATTCTTCTACTTTTATAATTTTATTCATTCATTCATACATCTATTTATTTATTTATCTATTAATTAATTAATTAATTTATTCATTTATTTGTTTTTTGGAGGCAGTCAGGGTTAAGTGACTTTCCCAGGGTCACACAAATGGTAAGTGTCTGAGCCTAGATTTGAACTCAGGTCTTCCTGACTCCAAGGCTGCTGCTCTATCCACTGCACCACCTAGCTGCCCCCAGTTTTACAATTTAAAAAAGTTGCTTTGTTGTTTGTTCTTTAATCTCATCGTTTTCCATTCTACTTGAGCCATTCTGTTCCTTGGGAGTTCATTGCTTAATCCACCACTGCTTCTATTTTTATCAATTATAAGGTCAATAAATGTAAATTCTCATCATCTTGAACTCTTTCTTAGGTGAAACTATTTCCAGTGTTACAGAGGCAGATCTTTGTTTTTACACTTCCTGTGACTCTAAATCACTCTGGATATTCTTTCAGTATATCTGTTCTTTTTCTAGGAGTATAATTGTTGGCTGGGCATTTTCCCTGGTTGTCCTCCATGCCTGAAATGCTCTCCCTCTTCCTCTCCAACCACTGACCTCCTAGCTTCCTTTAAGTACCAACTAAAATTCCACTTTGTACAGAAGTGTTCCCCAACCCCTCCTAATGCTTTCCCCTCTGTTAATTAATTCTTATTTACCCTGTATATAACTTAGCTTCATAAGATTTGTCTGCATGTTGTCATCCCATTAGATTGGAAGCTCCTTGAGGGCAGGAACTATCTTTTGCCTCTTTTTCTAAACTCTAACACTTGGCACAGTGCCTGGTACACAGTAGGTGCTTAATAAGTGCTTAATTATTGATTGAATAATTATTATTGTCTTGTCCTTTCCTTCCGGAGATTTTGCTATACTTTTAATAATATTGATGTACTATATTAGGGTGGGGTTTTTTGCTTACCGATTTCTTTATTTTTTTTTCTTTTTTCTGTCAGGTTTTTTTTCTATGAGGTTTTTTCAACTTTCTTTTCTTTCTTGTTGCTTCTTAGTTTGATTTGGTACATTTGCCATTGTTTTGAGGTGGCGCTGAGGAACTGGGCTTAGTCATTACTATTCATATCATTATCTTGCTGAAAGTAAGGTTGTTTCTCTAACCAAACAGCAAACACTGTGAGGATTCTGTCAGTTCTTCAATATTCTGACAGATTAAGGACTTCATTGGTGACATAGTCCCTTTACTGATGCAGATTGCAATCTTGCCATGTTCTATAAATTGCTACGGTCAAAAATTTCATCATCGAGTGGTCAGATTTATAGTAATGGCCTTAGGTAGCCTCATCCTTGGATGAAACACACACATTATTTTACCAGAACCTTTTTAGCTTGGTTAGACTTAGTAGAGATTGTGTTTTCCTGGTATGGTCTATGAGAATGCAAAGCCACCTCCACACCATAATGATGCATTGGAATAAGACTTGAGTGGAAATTCCATTTCTATAGTTTTCTTTAATCATCAACAAACACTTATTGCACATCTATTATACTGAAGGCATTCCCTTAGGGACTCAAAGAATGAAGAGGGAGACAGAATGGTGAAATAGAAAGAATGCTGGGGAAATCAATAACCCTAGTTTTAGTCCCAGTTTTGCCACATAACTTGTGTTGCCTTAGGCAAATCTCTTTATGTCTCTGACTATAATAAAGATCTCAGTTTCTTTCTCTGTAAAAGAAATTGGACAAGCTGAACTTTAGGCTTTCTTCCAGCTCTAAGTTTTAAATTAAAAGCATTTCTTAATCACCTTCTATATGCAGAATACTATGCTGGGCTTTAGGGGAGATCACAGTGGAGAAAAGACATAGTCCCTATTTTCATGTAGTTCATAGACAATAAGAGGATATTATATATATGTATACGTATACATATATACATACACACATATGTTATATATACATATACACAAATAATTTTAATACAAAATGCCACAGAAGTACCTTAGAGAGATGCAAACCAAAATACTGTTAGAGGTATAAGCAGGAAAAAGTTATCATTAACTGAAAGAATAAGAGAAAGCTTCAGGGAAGAGATTACAGGATGGGAAGAAATCTAAGAGACGGAGAGGAAGAGGAAGAAAGAGGATATTCTAGGCAGAGGGAACAATGGGAACACAGGAAAGGAAAGGACAGGGTGTATTTGGGAAATAGAGTAGTCTAATTTGTCTAGGGCATAGAGCATCTATTAGGGGGTTGTTAAATATAACCCTAGAAGGTTAGGATGGTGCCAAATTGTGGAGGACCTTTGCAGTGCAAAAGGAGAGAGAGATGTTCCTGAAAAGCGACTCTGCCACACAGGCATAGCAGTAATATGGGCTAAACAGATGCCAACAGGGAACAGCTTAGGGTATACAGCTACGATTGCCTCACGATTTCACAGGCAAAATAGGGTTAATGTCTAGGAGGGGCAGGGGCAGCAAGATGTTCACACTATCCAAGCCAAGGGTCAGTGACAGATATTCAGGGCTGAACAAAGAGCTGATGTGACACTAACAGATGATTACCCAGCAGTGAACTGAGGCAGTGGGTTTTGGTGGGTGACTGAAATGAGGATATGCTCTGAATTGCTTAATAAGGTATGAGGAATGAGGCAGGGAGACAGGAAACTTAATTCTAACTGTGCCACAGCATGAAATCTGGTGTGTGTGTGTGTGTGTGTGTGTGTGTGCAATGCATATATGTGTGCATGTGTGTGTGTAGATATGTGTGTAGATACCTGGTCTCTGGGTCAGGTAAACCTTAGCATATAAGAATCCTAGAGGATGGTTTCACTGACTCACAAGTTCTACCTCCCCTTCCCACCCCTCTTCCAGCCTCCCTCCCATCCCCTCAGTCTTGCAGCTCCTGCAGGTATCGGTGAGCTGGTTATCTGCTCATTAGGTATTCAGCTGTGGAAGTTACTTGCCACTATAGGGAAGCTGCTTCTTTGTCCACAGTGGCCGGGAGAGGCAACCAACTGCCTCTGGGGCACATTTGCGTTCCCGTTCTTCCCCATCCTATCCCATGGGCTCCCAGGCAGGGGGAGGTCTTGCCTTGTGAGCCAAGGAACACTTAGTGCGTTATGGTACAGTGTGATTTCCTTTGATATGTGATAGGGAACAGTTCCCTCACCTGCTTATCCTCTCACCCCAGTTGATTTTACTGCATGGTTCTCTGCCTCTCATTCTTAATTCCTTATTAGTTAATTTAGAGCATACTCTCATTTCTGTGGTCCAGTCTATCCCACTAGGGACAGGGCAGACTCCTGTTAGTGCTACACCAAGTCTCTGTCTAAAAGCTAGATACAAGTTTGAATTTCAAATATGTATCTAGGGCTTAGATTGGAGAGAACATCTGGCTACATCTCGGAGACACCAGCCCTATGCCCAAGTACATTAGGTCGACTCTTTTGACATCTTCTTCCAGATCTCTTGACATTGACATTGAATGGACTCCTGTGGAGCCCTCAGGTTAGGGCTATTTTACTTAGTAAGCAACAAATTGATGTCTGATGTCTGAGCAGAGAAATGACATGGCCACATTTATAAACTTAGTCCAGATCTACTAAGTAACATTATGTTGCAACTCTATAATGCCCTTATCATCTAATATTATGTGTTACGTGTACCATCTTCAACCAATCAGTCAACAGGCCTGTGGTAAGCATTTATTATGTGCCAACAAGACTGTAAGCTCCAAGATGCTAATGACCATTTCTTATTTGCACTTTGTATGTCACCTAGGGCCTAACCCAGTGCTCTTGTAACAGTAAGTACTTAAAATATATATGTATGTGTGTATGTATATATATACATACATTTATATATAATGTATATTTTGCTGATATATGATATATGAAGGACTCAGTGGAGAGGGGAAAGAATAGAGTGGAATTATCTCTTAAGAGGTCCAGACAGAGGGTATTGTGTGGCAGCGAGGTGGCACAGTTGACAGAGTGCTGCACCTGGAGCTAGGAAGACCTGAGTTCAAATCTAACCTCAGATACTTCTAGCTGTGGATCTTGGACAAGTCACTCAACCTCTGTCTGTTTCAGTTTTCTCAGTGTAAAATGGGGGTCATGATACCACCCACCTTACAGTTGTTGTGAAGATAGAAGGAGATAATATTTGTAAAGTGCTTAGCACAGTGCCTGGCTTATTACCTTCTTCTCCAAATATGTATCTACATTGGATCTTCCCCAAAAACCTTATTCACTGTGAGTGAAATTCAACCAGAACCATATCTTTAAATGCCAATATTCTCCTAGTGATTTTATATGGCTGCCAAATATGAAAGACTATGATCTCAAAAGAATTAAAATCATAAATCAAAGGGCAAAGGAAAGATGATGGAGGATATAAATGGAATCCAATACGTTACCAATGACTTAAACTCAATAAGTGTAGTGAGACACCTTATCAGGAATTTGTATGATCAAAAAAGAGATGGTGGGGTATATTGGTACTCCAAGATAAAGAACAAAAAGAAGGCACCCAATGCATTGGATATGTCACCCGTGGAGTATTTACAGGAAAATGTGAATGGCAACCTGCATTGGTAGTAGGATTACACTCACCAAAAAGACCATAGATTTTTTCAAAGTATTAAAGCAAAAACATTGGACCCTATCCAATAAGGTTGAATTGTAGAAATACAAAAAACCCCCAACTTATTATAAGACTGTTTCATGGCCTGGATCCCAACAACAGCTGTATCATAATCCTCTAGTTTATGTATATAAGTACAGATCTTTGGTCCAATTCTTATTTAATGGCCATTTCTATTTTGGCAAAGTTGAAGTCTTTATGTGATTGTTGAATCATTAGCAATGGTATCTGAATGATTGTGGAGAATGAGGAAGGTGCTACATGATTAGAGATGGGCAAAATGATTTAATTTTCCAACAAAGGAAGAAAATGGTGCCTGCAAACCATAGGTCAGTCAGACTGATTTCAATTTCTGCCCAAATCCTGGAATGTATTATTAAAGGGATGGTTAGTGAACATCTAGAAAAAGAATAGGAGATCACAAAGAGCAACATGACTTCATCAAGAACAGGTCATACCAGACTCACTCTCTTTTTCTCCTTCTCTCTCTCTCTCTCTCCTCCCTCCCTCTCTCTCTCACTCCCTCTCTCTCTCCCTTTTTCTTCATCTCTCTTTCTCTCTTTCCCTCTCTCTCCCTCTCCTCTCTCCTTCTCTCTGCCCCTTTCTCTCTTCTCTTTTTTTCACTCTCTCTCCATTCATCTATCTCTCTTTGTCCCTCTCCCTTTTTCTGTATGTCTCTGTCTCTTTACAGCACTTGACCAAGTATTTCATGCTCCTAACATGGAAAACAGAATAATTCGGACTAGACAATAGTATAATTAGATGGATTCAGAAATGGTCAAATAACCAGGCTGGAAGAGTAGTCATTACAGTTTATGTCCACCTGGGAGGATGACTCCAGTTACCAAGCGTCTGTGCTTGACCCACATCTCCTTGAATTTTTATCAATAACTTGGATAAAGACACCAATGGTATTCTTACCAAGTTTGCTGATGGTACAAAGCTGAGAGGGGCAATAAACACAATGGATGACAGAGTCAGGATTCAAAAAGACTTTACTAAGTCATTGGGTTAATTCTAATAAGATGAAACTTAACAGGGATAAATATAAAGTGTTAACACTTGGCTTACAAAAAAACCCTACCTTCCAAGTACAAGATGAGGGAGGCCTAAGCAGGGAGAAGATTATCTAAAAATGTTATGAGGATTTGAGTGGGCCACAAGATGAATATGTCAATGGTTTGATGTGGCAGCCAAAAAAAGTGATTGTATTGAGAGTCATAGCTTCCAGGAATAAGGAGGTGATATTTCCACACTATTGTGTCCAGATGAGAGCACATCTGGAATATTGTAGGCTTTTTGGTTTCCATTTTAGGAAGGGCACTGAAAAGCTGGAGAACCTTTAAATAGTGAAGGGTCCTGAGTCTGTTTCATTCAAGGATTAGTTAAAGGAATGGGGTATGGCTAGCTTAGAGAAGAAAAGACACAGAGGAGTCAGAACAGCTCTCTTCGAAATTAAACAGAAGGATGAATCAGAGCACTGGACCTGGAGTCAGGGAGACGAGAGTTCAAATGTGACCTCAGACATATGCTAGCTTTGTGACCCTGGCGATGCTGCTTAATCTCTGTCTGCCTCAGTTTCTTCCTCTGTAAAAAGGAGGGGAAAAATAGCATTATTTTAGCACTACTTCCCAGGGACGTTGTAAGGATAAAATTAGATATTTGTAAGGTGCTTTGCAAACCTTAAAGTGCTAAATTTTTATCAATATTACTAGTACAATGAATGGAAGGGCAAAAAAAAAAAACAACATATGGGGAAAAACTTCCTAACAGTTAGAACTATCCAAATGCAGGGTGGAAGGAAGATGAGTTTCTACTCCCTGGAAGTCTTTAAATAAAGGCTCAATGAGTTTTTTTGTCTAGTATAGCTCAGAAGGGATTCTTTTTCACATATGGGTTGTACTAAATGGCCTCTGGAGTCTCCTTTGACTGAAATTCGGTGGTTCTCCTTTCTCCTTGAGAAGTTGTTCCAATGGTTTTCTTGACTAATAACTCAAAATACTCAGGAATACCTCAGCTAGTTAGGTGCTTGTGCGCTTTGCATCAGTAATAATTCACATCCACCTTTTGGAATCTTTATCTTTCGACAAGGCTCAATTCAGGAGCCACTTCTGCTTTGAAACCTTTCCTGACTCCCCTCCCACCCAGTAGCTCAAAATGCTTTCTTCCTCCTCAAATTACATCTTGTATTAATTTATCTGGATCTATGTTATGTTCCCCTCCTCTCTCCTGTAGAATATATCCTTAAAGGCAGGAGCTATTTTTGTCTATGTATCTCCTTTAGCACCTCACATAAAACCTCGAACACAGTAGTGGCTTAATATATGTTTGCTAGATTGGATTGAATGGCAGGTTAAAATGACAGGTTTATTTTATTTATTTTACTCTTGTGTTCTGCTGAACTACAAAGGTTAGGGGCGAGTGTACAGGTAAACACTTTTGGTGAAAGGTAATAACAGTGCACAAAACTTTATGAATTAGTGGTTTTTTCTCTTTCCCTAGAGTATCCAAGGAATCTGCAATAAACAAAGTTTTCAAAGCAGCTTTGTGAGCCATAAATCACAGACATATTGAGGACATCTTAAGTGAAGAGTTTAGAGGATTCCCCGCTGTTCACATAAATCTTTTGCTGAAGAAATTCTATTTAAAAAGTCCAATTTTGGGTTTGTAGAAGGAGAGAAATGAAAGGGGAATGGGTGGAGGTGAATGGGGGAGGTCAGGAGGTGGAATTGCAAGAGTTCCTTTGGAATATATTTCCCCCAAGACTCAAGATCCAGTACATTCAGAACAAGCAAGTGGTATTAAAATAAGTCTGAGCTATTTGGCTTAAAATTCTGCCTTTGTAATCTGGTTACTGAAACTGTCTCCTCATTGAGAAAGACCGTAGCACAACCATGGGATATTCAGGTTTTTGCAAATAGATGAGCTGAAAAGAAATGAAGTAGACAAGGACTACACAAAAAAAGTTGTACTTTTGAATACAATGCCTAAAAAAAATAGGAAATAGGAGAACTGCACGATAACAAACAGTCATAAGCAATGAACTGGAGAGGGAGGAGATGCTTGCAGTGAAGGTCCCAGGAGGCTCACTGGAGGTCTTTTTGTACACTATTTTCCTTTTCAAGGTTATAAAAACCGAGGAAGTAACGTCTAAAAGCCTCAGAGAGTCTTGCTTTTGGACTTTTCCTTGTGCCTTAAGAAGGCAAAAAGTTTCTCTGAATTATTTCCTAACAAAACGAAAAATTGGCCAAGTATTAGACAGAGGTAAGCTCTTCAAAGGCAAGAACTGTGCTTTTTCTTTCTATAATAAATATTCAACTCCAAGGGCTTAATATACTGCTCTATAGTAGCCCCCTAGAGAGACCCAATAAAAGCTTAATTGTCACCACTTGATTTTTAGTTACTGCTTTGCCACTGGTTCACTAATCATGTTTACACAGACTGAAAGAAATTGAAAGCTGACTAATTTGATGGAGTTGGCTATTTGAATCATTAGTAACAAAATAAAGCTTTTCTTTGATTTTTGATTAGATTTTTTTAGTGGGGAGACACTTTTAGGTGACTCCAATTCTCTAATGTATGTGTCTATCTGTCTATCTATCTATCTGTCTACCTATCTGTCATCTATCTATCCCTCTATCTATCCATCCCTCTATCTACCTATCTGTCTAACCTGAGAACTTATACTTGTTGGACCTTATTTTCCTCCATACAGATGTCCTTTAGTTAGGTGAGGCTACCACAGCTGAAAGGGAATAAAAGGCCTGGTAATTTTCCAAATTCTTCATTGTCTCAATTCATCAGAGAATAAATGGGAAGTTCCACAGTATGCTTTATTCTGAGTGTACCTGGCATTAAGGGGGCAGACTGAATAATACTTCAGGAAAATGCCTAGCTGTGTGTGTGACAGGTATTGTAGAACATACAGGTCTAAAGAGAAAAAAAGTGTAAGGAAATGGCCCACCTACTGCCTCACCCCCAAAGCAGCTATGGTGGGCATAGTGACAAGAGCAGAGAGCTAGTGAGTCTCTGAATTTTCCTTTTCCTGTATCAGTTGCACAATCTGTCATTCTGAGGGAAGGCAGCTGAAGCTGGCTGCTAAGTTAAAGATATTAAGATTAGTAGACTCTGTCCATGTCTGTTTGTGTGTTGAAATCAGAGAAATGAGCCTAACATGGCTGTGTCTAGAAAGAGTTCCATAATTCTTTGTTGTTTTCCACTGTGATTTGAATTATGATATTTTTACTTTTAGTCACACAAGGGGAAAAAAATGCTCCAACCGGACAAGAAAATTTTACTCAATCAGATTAATTCTATGGAGTATGAAAGGAAAGGAAGATCAGATGTTTGGAAAAATGACAACAATCTCTCTTTCCTCCTCATTCAGGAAAGTTAACTGAACTACAACTCTGATCTTCACCTACATTACCTTTTAACTTCTTCAAGGCAGTGTTTATATTGTGTTTCAGATATTATAGACATTCAACTAGCCAAAACCAACTGTGACCACAGTAAATCTGCTGTGGAGAAAAGGGGGAAGTGGCTGTGTAGACACTGGCTGAAGGAACTAGTAGCCATGGAGATTTTTTATTTTATTTGGCCACCATCACTGTGGCTTTACTGTGTGCTGGCTCCAAGGTTTTCATATGACCACTAAGATAGGACAGGAAAAGACTGAGGAAGAAAGTGTAGCTGGAAATGATAATTCACTTCACAGACAAGGAAAATTATACAACCCTAAAGACCTGAAAAACAAAAATCTTCACATAGATGGGAGAAAATCATCACTGAAATCACTGAGGGTAGGGATGTTTTTTCCTGCTTAGACATTATGATTGACCTACAGTGACAAGGGTAAAGGACCTGAAGTCATATTACTAAGTTCAATACAAGTAAGATACTTAATTTTTCATACCTGTGGATAAATCATTTTTTCATTCCATGGTTAGTTAATTTGCTATTGGAAAGGAAAATTCATATGGTACATACCTTTGTATCCCAGAATGGCTACCGTGATTGTTAGCAGGGCGCACAGAATATATAATAATATGATAGAAAACTTCAGTGCCCAGTTATTTTTACATTTGGTACATTGTGTTCCTTCCTGAATACCTGTAAGAGAAGATATATTTTAAGAACTGTGCCCAGCGGTGTTATTTCAGAGTTTTTACTCCAGTATGTGTTCAAATACACAGAATGATTAAGAGGATCACACACTATATACAAAGATACTGCATTTGTGTATCTGCACCATGAGTCATAGGGTAACTACATGGTGTAGTAGTGCCAGGCTTGGAGTCGGTAAGACCTGGGTTCAAATCCGGCCTCAGACACTCAGTAGCGGTGTGATCCTGGGCAAGTCACTTAACCCTGTTTGCCTCAGTTTCTTCAACTATAAAATGAGTGGAGAAGAAAATGGCAAACCACTTCAGTATCTTCGCTAAGAAAACCTCAAATAGGGTCATGGAGAGTTAGACGTGACTGAACAGCAACAGCTACAAGTAGTATTTTTAAAGTGGATATATTCCTTGCCTATCATGTTAGCAATATAAGGGACTCTCCATATGCAATAATGATTATATTCCATACATTTAGGAAATGGTACATGGTTTGAGTTCATGGCATGGAACAAAATCTCATAGTAATAATAATATTTCAGTGAAAATTGCGACAACCAAAGTATTTCAAATCCTAGTCCATTTATTTTTTGCAGTATTTGACAAAAGAAAATGTTTAGCACAGTGGAAGAATCTAGATTTTGTTGTTGTCGTCCTGTTGTTTCAGTCATGTCTGACTCTTAGTGATCGCATTTGGAGTTTTCTTGGCAAAGATACTAGAGTGGTTTGCCATTTCCTTCTCCACTCATTTTACAGATGAGTATGAGGAAACTGAAGCAAACAGGGCTAAATAACCTGCCCAGGTACTCTATCCACTGTGCCACCTAGCTGCCCCTAAGAGTATAGATCAGGGGTGGGGATCTTATGTGGCCCTCCAGGTCCTTAAGTGTGGCCCTTTGCCCAAGTTTGAACCCAAACTTCAAATCTGTTCTGTGAAGCTTGGATTCAAAGCGCTGCACTTGAGGACCTAGAGGGCCACATGTGGCCTCAAGGCCACAGGCTCCCCACCCCTGGTCTAGATAGTCCTTTGGAATTTGTCATAATGGAATCGCAATTAAAATAGAAAAAAAATTCCAGACCTGTGCTTTTACTGGTTTAAGGAATTTCTGGTGAGTAAGCCCCCTCTACTTATCAGCAGTTGATCTGTGCTATAAGTAACTGTTAGAGAGTCATTAAGGAACTGAGAGGTTAAGTGACTTTCCTATGGGTCAGTACACATCAGAGGCTGAATGTGAGTCCAGGTTTTCCTGGTTCTGAGGCTAGTCCTCTATCCATTATATCATGCTACCTCTCAGTAAAAAACAGATCATTTTAAAATCAGAATGTTTAATTAATCATTGTGTTTGGACTGTGAAGATATGAAAGATATGGAATACTAGTGTCCGTATTTATAAGTTATGGTCTGGTTTTGGGACAAGGAGTCTGCTTCCTTGGTGAGAGGGAGTAAAGTTTGAGCGTATAGTCATTTCAACCTGTTAAAGAACACACTGGTCTGAGTAGTAACCAGCTGTCATTTCTGTAAGTACATACAGAAAGTAAACCATAAAAGGGGAAATTTCCATCCAAACGATGAGAAACACAGGAGAGAGACACTAGATATTTTAATGTGAAAATCATGTTGAAAAGACTATCAGGAATGCATTTGTTTTCTTGATTTGTTTTCCTATGTGAATCTTACTTATAGTGTCCCTTGGGGAGTAGCAGTATACAAGTGACTGACTGATTGTAATTGTGCTCAATAATTCTTGATGGATAAATGATGGGGATTAAGCAACAGTTGAAGTTATTCTCCTTCAGCTTGTGATTTTATATACAGCAACAACATTCTTTGGTGGAAAAGCATCTTCATCCCTGTTTATTGTAAAATGATGAGAAAAACAGACTGTTAATAATGACTGAAATTTAAGTTCTTGGGCACACCCATGCCTCCTTGTGTCACATGTCTCTGGGCAGTAGGCAAAAGTTGAATGGATTCAATCTGGTGATTTTGCTGGTTAAGACAAACAATTTGGATCAAATATTTGCTGACCCAGTGCCTTCATTTGTCATTTGGCAAGTAATAATTAATTGTGTTGACAATAAGCATGAATCAGGTTCTATATACCTCAATTTTCCCTTCCTTTATCCTTCACCTTTTTCTCTCTTTGGGAGAGGAAAACTCTTGCTTATGTGGAAAGTAAACAGGATACTTTTGTGAAATATGATATGCTTTGATACTCTGATGTTTTCAGCATACTCAGTTTTTTTTCCTGATCCCAAGCTTTCCTATAGGTCCTTAGTGACCTCTACCCTTACTTGTTGGCTCTCTTTGCATGCTTTCCCTGTAACAAACATTTTCAGCAAAAACTCATCAGGCATATTATGTACAATGATCTATGCTAAGGGAGGTGGCATAGTCACATATGAGATTTAGGAAGATTACTTTGGTTGATGTATGAAGGATAGATCTTGCCTCTGATGAAGGATCCTATCTCCTCCCTTCTTTTCCTGAAGAGATCTCCCCTACAATCGTTTCTCTCTCTCTCTCTCTCTCTCTCTCTCTCTCTCTCTCTCTCTCTCTCTCTCTCTCTCTCTCTTTCTGTCTCATTTTCAGTCTCTCTCTATCTCCTGGCTCATTTCCTGTTGTCTACAAATATTTCTATATCACTCCAATTCTTAAAAAATAACTCTTCCTAGAGTTGCTGCTAACTATTGCCCTTATTCCTTTTCCTCTTCTTGGCTAAATTCCTTGAGATCTGTAATTGATATATAAGCAATTCCTGGAATAATTGATATATAATCAAATTCCTTGAGATCTATAATTGATGCCTCTACCTCCTTACCTCTCATTCAGTTATAAATTCTCTGCACTCTGGCTCCCAACTTCATCATTCAATTGAATCTACCCTTTCTAAAGTTACCGATGATCTCCTAACTGGCAAATCTATTTTTTAAAAAAAACCCTTCAATTCTCACCCTTCTTGACTTCTTTGCAACTTTTGACACTTGATCACCATCTCCTCCTGTATACTTTTCTCTCTAAGTTTTCACGACACTATTGTCTCTTGGTTCTTTTCCTTGTCTGACCACTCCTTTCTCAGTCCTTGTTGCTGGATATTCTTCTATGTCATGCCTACTATTTGTAGGTGACCCTCCAAGTTCTAATCTAGGCCCTCTTTTTCATCTATACTATCTCACTTGGTGATCCCATCAGTCACCATAGATTCAATTATTTGTCTCTTTGCAAGTGATTCCTAAATCTATTTATCCAGTCAGTCTTCTGAGCTCAGTCCTGTACCACCAACTGCCTTTTGGATATCTGAAGTTCAACAAGATCAAAACTAAACTCATTATCTTTCCCCTCAAATTCTCCCCTCTTCCCAACTTTTCTATGGCTATTAAGGGCACCCTCATTATCCTAAGTATTCAGACTCCAACTTCAGCTCCTCCTTGACTCATCACTCTCACTCATTTGTCCAATTCATTGCCCAATCTTGTTTCTTCCTTCATAATGTCTGTTGTACGTATTTCCTGATCTCTACTCACACAGCCACAACCCTATGTTTAGCATTTAAAGCCTGTCACAACTTGATCCCTTCCCATATTTCTAGTCTTCTTATACTTTACTCCCCTTCATACACCTAAAAATTCAGTCACCCTTGTCTACTTACTGTTTCTCACCCAGGACACCTCATTTCCTGTCTGAGCCTTTGTACTGGTTGACCCCCAAGACTGGACCGCTTTCCTTCCCCAGCTCTGTGCCTTCATTTTTGGCTTACTTCATGACTTAAATCCCACCTTCTATAGGGAGACCCTACCAGCCCTCTCTCCTCTTTCCTTATTGTCTTCCCTCTGAGACCACCTTCCATATACTTTATACATGTATAGATACAGGTTTAAATACATCCGTGTATACACTCATATATGTCTTATCTCTATCCGGTTATTTACCCATTGTTCCCCTCATTAGAATGTGAGCTCCTGGAGAGCAAAGACAGTATTTTACCTCTATATCTACAGTGTCTGGTGCTTAATATGTGCCTGATGACTGATGTGATGGGACAAAGGGAGAGAATGGAGGAAGCAGACAGATTAGAAAGCGGCAACAACAGCCTAGGCAAGAGGTAATGAATGAGTGCTTGACCTGGGATGATAGCAGTGGAAGAGGGGAGACGATGGATGTGAGAAGTACTGTGGAGGTAGAATCAGCAGGATGTGGTAATTGATTAGAGGTGGTAAGGGAGAGGGATGAGTTAAAGATAGCTCAAAGGTTTTTTTAGCCTGGGTGACTATAAGAACAGTGGTGATAATGACAAAAATAGAGAAGTTAAAAGGAATGAAGATAACCTTTAGAGGGGAAATGAGCTCAGTTTTGGACTGATTGAGTTTGAGATATTGGCAGGACACCTAGGTGATGATATCTAGCTGGAAATGCAGGAGTGGAACGCAGAGTTTGGGGATACGACATTGGAGTCAACTGCATAGAAGTGATAACTGAAGATATAGGAATGGATGTAGTTGCCAAGAGGAGGGAGTATAGAGAAGAGGGTGGAGGGGATGGATTTCAGAGTTCAGAGAAAGGTTAACTAGAATCCTATGGTCCAAGTTTTTATAGGCTCAAAGATGACAAGATACTCTCAAAAAAGAAATTCTGTTAACAAACACATTTGGGAGATGGGGGAAGAGGAGCAGCTCCTCAAGAGAAAAACAGATCTGGAAAGTAATCTCTTTGTTAATTGATATGTTCTTATCTCTTACTACAATTATTATCCATATTCATATGACTTTCAATCTCTAGCCCCACTCTCTCACTTGAGTTTAGTTTCCTGTTCCATTTGCATATTGAACATTCTCAGTCGGGCATCCTAATGTCAACTCAAACTCAATATATTCAAACCTAAATTTATATTCCTTGGCAAATCAGCTAGTTCCTCCTCCATCTTTCCCATTTCCACCAATGGTACCACCACAGTTTTAGTCAGTTTCCTAGGAAGTCAGCCCCTGAGTCATTTTTGACTCTTCCTTTCCCTTGAACTCTACCCTCTCCCTCCCCCTGCCACGAAGTTTATCATTAAGACTTGTTAATTCACAGATGTTGTCTCCAATGCCATTGGCAAAACCCTAGAGTAAAGTCCTCATCACTCCGTTCTTGGATAACTGCAATTGCCTCCTAGCTGGTTTCTCTGTCTCCCTACTGCAATTCATCCTACACATTACTACTAGACTGTTGTTGATATTCAGTCGTGTCTGACTCTTTGTGACCCCATATCAGGTTTTCTTGGCAAAGACCCTGTAGTGGTTTTCCATTTCCTTCTCAGTAGATTAAGGAAAACAAAGTAAAGTAAGTTGCCCAGGGTCATGTAGCTAGTAAATGGCTGAGGCTGGATTTGAACTCAGATCTTCCTGACTCTAGGTCCAGAGCTCTATCCACAGAACCACCTAGCTGCGTCACTACTAGGTAAACTTTCTCAAATAGTAATGTCGTTGTATCACTGTCACACTTAAAAACAATAAAAATTTCCATGTTAACTACAGAATAAAGTGAATTTTTCTCAGTCTGGAAGTCAGAGCCTTTCTATAATCTGGCCCAACCTTCTCCATCCAATTCTCAGCACTCCTTCAGAGGAACCCTTCCCCCAGGCCAAACCAATCTCTTTACCACTGCTTGAAAACGTTAAACTCATTCCTGAGCTGTGAGTTTGTTCAGGTTGTTCCTCATACTTACAGCATCCTGCTCTCTACCTGTCTAAAGAGTACCCTTCATTCAGAAGCCAATATTACAGGTGTTTCTGGATGCCTTTTCTGTCTACTCTGCCCAACAATGATCTTCCATGGCCTTTGTACTGACTGGCCCAACCTTTTCTTTTGGAGTTTAATAAGGAATGTCTTTACATGACTACTTAATTCATGTGTATGTAGTCTTTTCCTACTTGGAGTTTAAGTTCTAGCATTTATAATGGGGGTTTGGCACATTCTTCAGCTACCCAAGATGGAATCACCCATGTGGGGGCACCTCATTCTGGGAGAACAGAGGACTTCAGCATGCATGGACATTTTTTATTGGCCTACCACATGGCTGGGAGCTGCCTTTTTTCCCACTGGACATGTGGCTGGATCGTTTGCATCTTTAAAACTGCCTGAGTATAGCTGGGGCTTTTCTGCATTCTCCTCTGAGGATGAAGGATTCTTTCATGACAGGTGACACTGTGTAGTAACAGGTGAAGGAAGGCCTGAAGGCTACCTTCTTCTTCCAATTCTCTTCCCAATCCCCTTTTGGGCCACATGTCCCTGAGAAATGGGCCTAGGACTTTGTGACCTTTTCCTTTGTCCTTTTGGAATCTCTAACCTGGAAACTTGAGCCATAGAGTCCAGGAATCCAGGCCACATGTTGCAGACAGCCCAGAAGCAAAAGCCTGAGGAGCAAAGGTCTGGATTCCAAAAACTTGAATTTGGTGGAACTCATGCTACGTAAAAACCGAGCTAATCTATTAGCCTGAGTTTCCTACCCTCCCCAGTGATAGGGGCGGTATGGTAGGGGGCAGATGGTGGTGAGTGGATTATGTCCTTTGAGGTGTTGAAGGAAAAGTTTGTATATTTGTCCTCACTGTATCTTTGAAGTAAATATTTCTTTGTAAAAGTGAATCCAGTATTAAGTGGTGAAATGTAACTAGGATGCTAGTCAATGGGTATCTAAAATGGGGAGAACACAGTCAGTGGAGGCTCTCAATGGTAGAGGAGATTCCTCAACTCCCTCAGGGTACTGGAGAACTGTGTGTGTTTGTGTGAGTTTGTGTGTGCGTGTAGTAAAATGTAAAAGACATGTAAGAGAACGGGGCTAAAGTCAAACATGGCACACATTTCTCTTGGATCCTCTTCCACACCTGGCATGATGCTATGTATATAGTTGGCACTCGACGAATACTTGCTAAGTGAATGAATGAACTGAACACAATTGGACAAAGTTGGAGGCCCCCTGAAGCTGTTTAGAGGACTTCCAGTGGTATAAAACAGGAACTTTTGCTTTTGCATTTCATCACTTTGACAGGAATTACACTGGCCCAAGTCAAATCTCCTTAGATACAGACTGCATTATTCATTCACTGACACAAACTCACCTATTCCATGCAGTCTCCACTGTCTTATACCCATTCTCTCTTTTTTTCTCCTTTTTAAAAAACGCTTAAACTTCCCAGAAAAAAACCAGTTTTTTAAGGACTCCATATTCTTTTTTTTTTGAGGGGGAAGGCAAGGCAATTGGGGTTAAGTGACTTGCCCAAGGTCACACAGCTACTAAGTGTGTCAAGTGTCTGAGGCTGTATTTGAACTCCTGACTTCAGTGCTGGTGCTCTACTCACTGTGCCACCTAGCCACCCCAAGGAATGTATCTTCTTTACAAGGGGATTAGGTATCACCTAACCTCAATGTCATAGTGAAGATGCTTTTGAAATTGGCTGATAGAGAACTGTAGGCAAGTAGTCAGAGAGAGCCTTGTGCTTTCTTTCTTTCCCACATCACGCTCACATTTATGTCCACATCGGCATGTACTACTGTAAAACACAGAGGCACAAAATGGGGGCTTGTCCTCAGGAGATCTCCAATAGAGAGAGATTGGGAGGCACGTTTATGGCCTTTTGAAAAATCTCCCTCTGTTGGAATTTTAGGACCCAAGTAGATTATTTTTCCACTCCTTTCCTCTCTGATCTATTATACTTACTTGGAAGAATTTCAGAACCAATGAAAGATTGTTGTCCCTGAGGGTAATAAATGAAAATCACCTGTTAGGGGAACTAGTTTTTAGTAATCATAAAATATGAGAGCTGCAAGGGACCTTAGAGAGATCATAGATCAACTCTCTCATTTCACAGAAAAGGAAACTGAGTCACAGAAGGGTGAAGTGACTTGATGAATGTTGCAGAGCTAATTAGTGACAGAGTCACTGGGACTAAACCCTGGGCCTAAAACCTAGGTCTCCTGACTCCCACCTTGACTCTCTTGCAGTCAGGCCACACTCTTTCTATTGCTTTGAGCTTTGGGCTCTCATCACTGTATCAAGTACATATGGTATTAATGCAGGCTGGCTCCCAGACATTTGTCACTAGTTTGCATTCCGAAGAGCCAGGGTCACTTCCTCACAATGTGCATTTCTCTCTGTTGACTTTATCAGCATTTAATCAATATCAGATGGCACCTCACGGGCCCCTGTTCCACTTGACACACTTTCTGTGTTTTTTTCCTCCCGTGACTTATTTTTAATAAGAATTCTGTTTTCTCTTTCTTTGTCTACCCTCCACTGGGAGGACATCTGGCCAAACACACTAATCCTTGCTACAAAGAGATCCTGCTGGCTCATATATCTGGGGGGACCCCCCTTCTGCTTGAACCAAGATGGCCACAAAAAACATGCAAGAGAGGCATCCCCCTGTTACCAGTCTTTGTAGTGTTTATTTTCTTAACATTACTTTCAAGATACTAGGGACTTTGTTCTCACATGGGGGCTCCTGAGGGGAGGGAAAAGGAGGAAGACACCCATCTGCAGATTCCTGACTAGTTGTTCTGCAGAGGGCTGAAGATAAGAGATTCTGCTTCAGGAAGTGAAGCATTTTTGCCCTTTGCCCCTAAGAGATTTGGCTTATCAAAAAACCTGGCCCGGACAGCATATGGAAGCCTGTGTATTGTCCTCACACTTGGCCCTATGGAAACATTTCCCACTGAACTAATTTTCTGGCTCATGTTTTATACATCTTACAAAATCCAAGTTTTTGGTGCAAGGTGAAGTTTGGGGACCAATTCAAGCTATAGGCATCTTGTTTAACTCATTGACTATCCTCCTGGTGAACCATAAAGGTTAAGAATTTGGCTCCAATTGTCAAAACTCCAAGTACCCTACAGTAATGTGTCCCATAATACATATCTAAAGTGAAAAGAAGAAAAAGGGGGAAAATGTTTAGGGAGATTGTCTCAAACTCTACTGGAAGGATAATGCACAGAGACAAATATTTCAGCATCCAAGAGAATTCCTTTCTGCTATGGTTCTCCATAAAGAACCCTCCCTAAGCTTGTGGCCCAGGTTTCATTTCAATCTGTGATTCAGAATACTTTTTGGAAAAAAAAAACTCAACCTCCCAAACCCAGACAGTTTATCTTTTTCTATATCCATTATCAAGTAAGGGAATTTGGCTCTTTCTAGAAGGTGGATAGATGCTGACAAATACCCTTCCTTATTGGGAAAGTGGGCAAATTTTGTAGGGGTGGTATGTAGGGGTGGCCACTGGGTCTGTTTAAGTGATCACAAGTACATGTCTGAACTGGGTCATTACATGGATCAGATTACTGAAGTCAAGCCTCAGAAAGCTGGTAGGTTTCAGAATCCAGTAAACCACAAGACTGGATCTGAGATTCACCATTTCTTTTTCATGTGGTTCTTTACGAAGTTATCAATCTGGTGGTGTATTCCCATAAGCCTTGGAGAGTGATCTGGCTTTAGAGTCAGAATTGATGATTCAAATCGATTCATATAATTAATGTGCCCTCAAAGGCAACAAAGTAGTAAAGTGACAAAAGTCATAGTCCCTTGAAAGTTACTCAATGCCACTAGAGCAGAAATAAAGCATAAAAAACATTTGACTTTATCCCACAAAGTATTAGCTTTCTCTTTTTATAATGGCTATCTACTAAATGACAGGACATGTATTTATTTAGTAAAAATTTTTTTATTATTTATTAGTAAGTAATTTAGTTTCCCAAATGTCATTGCCTGCTTTGGACATCCATTCACTTTATTATGCCAATTTTCCTAGACCATGTGGAAAATCATGAAAATGGGAATAGGACAGGGATTGGAAATGAAAATCACTTTCTGTGTAAAGTAAACAAAGCAAGACAGTGCTTCTTTATTTATTAAAAATATATTCAGACTAGAAAAAATATTAAAAAGAAGGTTTTGTGAGAGACCAAACACCTCAGTTTTCACCCTAAGCTTTGCATTCTATGCACTTACAGAGGATAGAGTTTTGGCATCAAGGAAAGCTTCATTTCCAGGAGAAGCAGCAGAAAGACCTAATCCTAGCTTGGTCTTAGTGATTCATTAAAAGCAAAACAAAACAAAACAAAACAAAACAAAACAGGCAAAGCATGGAAGCTGTCCTTTTCAAAGGTATGTTCAGTGAGACTTTCTTTCCTTTGGCATAGCACAAGGCTGTCCAACCTTAGGTTATCTTAGGGCCACATTAAAATAAAATAATTATTCGAGGGCCCCACCCAGGATAAAAAATACGGTACGGTAATAGAAAGTGGGGGAACGCACGTCATCAGTATGAAGGTGCAAAGGTGAGAAGCATGAAAGCAAACACAAAACAACAAAGCGACAATACAACAGTATAAAGGTAGGTGCATACTGACTAGTCTGCATTGTACAGACGGAACGCATCCCACAGATTGATTGAAAATTCCATGTGATATGTTCCATCTGTAATACTGCTTAAAAGCACCAACTAAAATTAACATCAATGAGATTATTTATTAGTGATGGAATTTAAAAATCTAATATGTATTCCATGCAAATTATTATTTTATTTTTTCTCTCGTGAAAATTAAAAACCACAGGCAGGCCACATAAAATTGCACTGTGGACCGAATGCGGCCTGTGGGCCGTATTTTGGACAGCCCTGCCATAGCACATAGAGTCTCAGGAATGCCATTACTTCTCTCAAGTGGTTTTCGTTTGTTTCATGAGAGATTTCTCCTTGCCTGTACCAAACACAAATGCTCTCATCCCCACTGATTGTGCCACCCAACCATGATGTCTCACATCTTTGTATATTCCAGTTGATCTTTTTGGCTCAGTTCCTATTCATTTTATTCCACGGACACTGAATGAATTGTCCACTGTCTTAATGATACATTTCAGCAGCTCTAACCTTTTCATTATATGGCACTACCAAACAATGCCCTACTGTGATTAAATACTGAGGCTCTTAATTAAAAGGGTACATAAAAGTTCAGCCTCAGCCTGGTTACTCAGAGGCTACTGGGACAATACGCTAGAGTGAACAGGTATTTTGAGGAAAACTCAAGCAAAAGCCTGGTGTGGTTTTACAGAAAGCCATAAGATTTAGAGCTAGAATCTAGTCCACATCCATCTCCCATTTTACAGATGAGGTGACTATAATCCAGAGAGGTTAAGTGACAAAGAAGATAACCATTGGAATCTGTATTCAGACCTAGGAAGTCTGACTTTAACTATAATACTGTCTTTCCACTATGCCACATTCCAGCACACACAGTGTACAGCAAGTGAGTGGTCACCTCTTTTAATTACATGTAGCTAAAGTGGATTTTCTGAGTTCACCTCCAAAAAGGAAAAGAAAAAACAAGTAAAGCCACTCAAGGAGGAGAAATTGTTGAAAACAAGCAGGTTAGACTCACATTTAATTAAGAGACACTCATTAAAAGGAAAGGAAAGCAAAACATCTCATGTTTTGGTGGCCAAGGCTTTCTCAGAAAGAAGTAGCAAAAGCTAGACATAATAAGCCAGATTCTTTGCCAGGGTCTTAGATAGACTGTGTTGTCTCTGTCAACGTTTAGTGAGGACACTCTTAAAGGGGTCAGTCAATTCCCCTCTCCTTTCCAAGTAAGTAAGTTCTTGTGATCTCTGACAATAGACAGGATTAAAGCACCTTACTACCGCCCTGAACAAGACAAAGCCCATATGCCTTGGACTTTTTCTAGAAAGCCAAAAAGCAGGCTGTTTATGTCTCAGGGGAAGTACTTCTAAGTGAGGCAGGAATGTTGGGGAATGTGGGATTAAAGGTGGGTGGGTTGGGAGGAGAAGGGAAGCCACAAAGCTCTTGGGAATTTTACTCAGGTTAAGCCTAAAAGTAGTAATGTGGTGGTATCTGTTGAACTCTTTTGAAGTTTCTGGTATACTGGAAGAGCTCAGAGTCAAACTCCATAGGGATCAATGAGCTGTTAAAACCATGACAAATGCCAGCAGGCCAAAGACTAACTGACAGCTGGAGTTGAAGGAAACAAGGTAGAAGAGGTCACAATGGAAAGAAAGAAGTGTAGAGGAAATTGTATTAAAAAACTGAGTTATAATGAGCTTGCCTCTAGAAGCTTTCTTTTAATGTAGCCTACTTACAGCGCCAAGAATGATCTTCTTTTCAAGTATCACCTTGATCACGTCACTCTACTGTTAAGTAATTTACAGTGGTTCCCTATTGTTAATCAGAGACAACCAAAATTCCTTAGCATGGGTTTCCAGACCTTCTTCTAAATGGCTTTCTCTTATCTTACCCACCTCCCATCTCAGTATCTCCATTTCCATCAAGCAGACTGGGCTCACTGTTTTCTTATTTTCCCTTCTCAATTTTGACCAGTGCCACTGCTTCTGATTGAAGTGCCCCCTTCCATTAAAACAGATTCCTTCCCTCCCTCAAAATCCTACTGAAAAAATCATTCTTTGAGCGAAACCTTTCAGAATTACCCCTACCCAATTCCTGTGACCCTTGTGTACTTATCTATCCATTTTGTTTGGACCTCTTCTTTGTACTTACTACACTCTACTCCATAATATAGTTATTTGTTTACAGGGTTTAACCCTCCTATAAGATTTTAAATTCCTTGAGGGAAGTGAATAAAAATTGAAATATAAGATTATTTGATTGTGTAGCTTAAGGAAGCTAGTGTGTGTGACCTTGGGAAGCCACTAAACCCATCCAGAGCCCAGAGATCCTCACTGGCAAAGTAAGGGGTTTGTACTAGAGTCCCAGGATGGGGAACCTGTGGCCTCGAGGCCTCATGTGGCCCTCTAGCTCCTCAAGTTGGGCCCTTGACTGAATCAAAGGGCCACACTTGAGGAGCTAGAGGGCCACATGTGGCCTCGAGGCCACAGGTTCTCCACCCCTGGGACTAAATGATAGCCAAAGTCTCTTTTCTGACTTCTTTGATTCTGTGGATTTACTAAAAGGCACGGTTGTAATTTTGTTGCTCATATGAAGATTCCAAAGGAACACAAGTTTTTTTTTTTTTTTAATACACAGCCTATGTTGTTTCCAAGACAGAATCCTATTTAGATGGGATCCAATCCAATGATGCAATGATGAGATGCAATCCAATAACAATCCATGTTTCTACAATGCTTTAAAGTAAAGTTGTTGTAAGGAGTTTCCTTACCACCGCCCTGAGAGGCATTGTAGATAATCTAAGAACAATAACCTCCATTTTATAGCTGTAGAAACTGAGGCCCGGAATGGATGATTACAGAGATGGCTAGAAAGGGGAAGCAGTGATTACAAAGAACTAGCCTGGCTGCATAAAGAACAGGTTATGTCAAGCTAACCTTATTTCCTTTTTTTTTGATAGGTTTACTAAACCAGTAGATAAGGGAAATGTTGTGGATACGATTGAACTAGATTTTAACAAAGCTTTTGGTAAAGTTTCCCATACGATTTTTTGTTGAGAAGATGGAGTGATGTGGATAAGATGATAATATAAGATGCTTTCAGAAGCGGTCGGATGGTAAATCTTGAAGAGTAGTTGTTCATGGTGCAATGTCAGTGGGTGACCCAGAGACTTGTGTTAGGCTCTGTCCTGTGTGACATTTTAAATTAGTGACTTAGATAAAGATACCCAATTTGCAGATGAAGTTTGGAGCGATAGCTAACACCCTAGTTGACTGGAATCAAGACCCAAAAAGATCTTGACAGGCTGTAGTACTGGGCTGTACTTAATAGTATGAAATTCAACAAGGGTAACATCTGGGCACAAAAAAGTAAATGCATCAATACGAGATGGGGGAGGCATGGTTAGAAAGCGTGTGTTCTGAAGAAAATCTGGACGTTTCGGTGGACCATAAACTCAATGAGAGTCAGCAGTATGATATGACAGTCAAACAAAACCAAACAAAACAAAACACAACACAACGAAACCCTCCCAAAACTGCTGAGCTTTTAGACTTCATTTAGAGAGGCAAAGGGAAGGGACAGTCTCACTCTAGGTCTCCCCTCATCAGGCTTCATTTAGTGTTGTGTCCAGTTTAGGACACCTCAGTTTAAGAAAGAGGCTGATAAGCTGGAGAGTGGTCCAAGGAGGGTAATTGAAATGGTCAGGGGTGTGGAGTCCACATCACATGAGGATCAGTTAAAGGAACTGGGCATTTTTAACCTGGAGAAAAGAAGACTCAAGGGAAACATGATAGCTATCTTCAGGCATTTGAAGGATTTTTGGGGCCAGGGGAGGGGCAGGGGAGAAGGAGTTCTTTTGGGTCCCAGAGGGTAGAACCAGGAGGAAGCTGCAAGGAGGGAAACGTAGGCTTGATGTCAGGAAAATTCCCTAACAATTAAAACTGTCCCCCCAAAAGAATGGACTTTCTTGAGAGGTCTCCTTGGTGATCATTAAGCAGAACTCAGATGATCACTGGTCAGATATAGTGAGCATTCCTTTCACGTATGGATTGGATTAGATGGCTGCTGAGGTCCCTTCCAACTTTCAAATTTCGTGATTCTGTAATAAGAACGAGGACTCCTCAGAATGAGAGAAAATGAAAACAGAAAAGAAGACAGATCTTAGTGTTAGGATATTATAGCAACAATCTGGTTAACTGTTTTGGGACAGTTAAATTTGGACTTAGTTCCGAAACCTGAGTGAAAAATGAGTCACTTAACTGGAAATGATCTAAATGAGCAAAAGAATGCAGAAAACTAATGAGGGAAATGGGAGGGAGCTATTTTACAGGCTAATGGGACCACCAAGACTGGGAATGTGGCTTACACACAGATTCATTGAAGTAGAACCCATTCATCTAGTCACATACTCATTATTAAAATGGGACAGTCAGATGAGGAAAATGCACTCATCGGTCAGACAACTATGATTGTTTTAATACCCCAAAAAACAAACTGGAAAATAAACCCAGAAATAAATAGTAGCTAAGACTACAGAGAGTTACCATTCAATTTAAACCTTTATTTCTAGATTTTGTGGGTATGTCCTCCCTCCACTGATATAATCACAACCCCTTTCTGTCTTAGTTAAAGGCTGCTTCATGAGTTACTTCACTGAAAACATTCATGCCTGGTGGGCAACCAACAATATGTCTTTCTGAGTTTAACTAGGCTAGCCCTTGGATGATGGGAATACATAACCTACCAATAGGCCTGACTTTGAAGTTTTTTTTAGCTTGGTATGTCCATTCAGGATTCATGTCCAGCTAACATAGCCTTTGAGAATTTAGAGAGATTACTATCAGAGTAAGACTTCATTAAAAGAGTAATTTAAAATGAATAAGAAAATGGACACTCATTAACTTTGCTGTTCCTTTGAAAAGGTTTCACAAATAACTAAATTAAACAAAGAAGCTGTTTTTTAGATGTGAGAGAAACAATTACATTTATAGATGAACAAGTGCAAACAATTTACTTGCAAAACACTATGTAAGCAAATTTTTGAGAGCAGAACAGATGTCAGAAAAGTATTACTGCAAAATGTGCAATAGCACATTCCCCAAAGGTAATTGCTACGTTTGAGCAGACAATGAAACAACACTCAGCATAGTTACCTTGAGAATGACAGATCATCTACACCCTGACAATTTCAGGCTAAGATGATGCTTCTATCCGGATTGATAATGTGGGTGATTTTCCACCCTATTCTGGAAGGTTTAAGTGGTTCATGTGTTTTGGGAGGTAGCATTGCACAGTTGAAATAACACTATATTAGGTTCTTCCACAAAATAGAGTTTGGACTAGATGACCTCCAAAGTCTCTTCTATCTGATAGTCTATAAATTCTAATAGTTGAATACATGGAGTTGATTTTTATCATGCATCCAAAGGCAAAAAGAAAAACAATTTTCTGAAATATTTAGCCCTCTCACATCACAGACTCATGATAAGTATTTGCAAAAAGACCACCATGAAAGTAATTGCAACTTAATCACCACCATTTGTTTCAAAAGATGAAGAAAGAGGCTGAGAACTTTTAGGAAGAACTCATAAAGACTCTTCAAATTAAATCAACATATACTCAATGCCTTCAATGCAAAAATGAGAATAGGAGAAATGGCAAAAAAAATCCTGAACTCCCCCCCACCCCCTGCCCCAACCCAACCACTTTGGAGAATAGGGATCAAGAGTAGATTAGGTGTTAAGAATGAGAGAGGGCAAAAACTGGTAGAATACACAGAAGCCTCTTGCCTATTCCTCATGAAAACTTTGAGAAAAAAATTGAAGGCCCTAGATCAGATATATATCTGATATAAATATACTAATATACTATCTACATAAATCAATAGCCAAAATGAAGAGACAAAAGAGTCTAAAATCCATGTTAGTCAGCAAACTTGTGACCTACTTGGAAATCAGAGACATATGGAAGTCAAAGGCAATGCCAGTCTAGAATACCATCTCAACTGTGAAATATTACAAAGAAGAGTTTTAGGAGATTATATGCAATATCACATCATAAAACAAAGAGGAGCAGTAGAGAGTAAAAATAGTTTAAAGAAAACTTAAACCCAACTAAACAAAGTTGTCCCAAAGTCATTTCATGATGAAGCTGGAGGAGGATAACAAACACAGGAAAGATGGAAAAGATCAGCAAAGATTTTTTATAACAAATTCTTTCACTATCAAAGAGAGTGGAGTCTCCACTAGCGCTTACAGAGAAGGTAGAAATGAAATAGAAGAGAATAAAGATGGAAAAGCAGCTGAACTAGATCAAATGAACAGGGTGGGTACATGCTGGAGGTGATAATTGTGAGGAGATTGTAAGCTCAATTCTCAACATATCCGACAGAGAAGAGAAGATGCTCTCAGACTTGATTGCTACCAAAAAAAGGTGTCAAAATAACATCAGTAACTACTGAATTTTATTATTTATATGAAATGTTAAGGAATGTATTCTGGACTAGACTGCCTGAGTCACCAAGAGGAAAATCCATTTTTAAAGTAGACACAGTCTTATTGTTAAAGTTAAAGGTTGAGGGTGTTCTTGACGAAGGCACTTAGACAGGAACAAACTTCCACTAGAGATAGTCCATAGTAGACCATATCTTTGAATCACATAGTTGATTGAAAAATGTAAACCATCACACAAATTTATGTCCTTACTAAGTGTGTGTGGACCATACTTAGCCTGTCAAGACCATTAGGAAAACTATTTTAGGCTTGTGCCTTACTGATAATAGGTCGACAGTATCATCATTGTACCCAAAAAGCTAGGAAGGTTTTACTATTATCCTAGAGTTTCCTGAGGAAATTGAAGGTTATTGAGAGTGTCAGAGGCATGATTGGTGGCTCACTCAAAGTCTTAGAACATCTGTCCCTGAAATAGGAGCAAATGGCGGTTCTGATTTCCAGGTCTGACCAGTCTGCATTGCTTCTTCCTTCCTGAAACCAGTTATGCAACAGCAGCAGCAGAGCTAGTAAAGGCAACCACCTACTAAATCTGAACCTACTGGCTGCCTTGAAACAAATCTGTCAGTTTTATACAGCACTTAGGGGAAAACACCTAATAAACAACACCTAGTAAAGGAGAAGAACGTGTACTACAGGCAAAAGGAGAGACAAGAAAAGAAAAAGCCCTCGTGCAGCTGTGGTTATGACAGGGCTAGTAAAGTCAGAGGTTCTAATTTACTTGTGCGATGTACAGCTCTGGAACGTGTGTAAACATTGAGCTGCAAGCTTTTAAAATCAGTTAGCATCACAAAAAAAAATAATTCTGGCTTTGAGCTTGGTGGGGGAGATAAGAACTGGCATTTGGAGACTGAAGGAATGCCAGGCTGGAAAGTGAGAGAATGAAATTCCAATCATGTCTCTGTTATGACTATCTGAGCCAAGTTACTGCACCTTTCTGGGGTTCTGTTTCCATATCTGTAAAATCCAAAGGTTGGCTCTCCTCAGAGATTCTTTTTAGTTCTGGAATTCTGATCCATTCTGACAATTCTACCTCTACTGCCGAGTCAGCTGTAACTGGCCACAAATCGTGCCTGACTGATGTGCATGAAAGTGGAGATGAAAGAATCAGAGGTCTCTGGCAGATGGGTCAGGCTCACATGGGATCCTTTTAGTCCAGAAGTTGCTATCCTGTGATACTACAATACAAATATCCTATAATGGATCAAGAATAGGATGGAAGGAGACACAGAACAGAGATTGAAAAAAATATTCTTAGAGAAAACTAGAAAAGAATATGTGATTATTTATTTAGGCAGGATGGGAAGATGGTTGATATATGGCAGTGGGAAGGGGGAGGGGGAACTGACTGAAAATGATCTTCTTTCTATTAACAAATTTGCAGCTTAGTGGCAACTTGGGGAGTACCTAGAGCAGTACCTCTGTTCTCCTCACTGGGCTACAGAGATTCTGTGCGAGGCTGAATCAGGAAAAAACTAACTGTGTGACTCTGGACAAGTCATTAAACCTATATGAGCTTTGGTTTCCTCACCTTTAGGATGGTGTTGAAATATACAAAATAGAGGTGGTCAGGTGGATAGGGTTCTGGGCTTGGGGTCGGGAAGACTTTGATTCGAATCTCACTGCTGACATTCACTAGCTCTGTGATCCCGATCCAGCAAGTCTTGATCTCAGTGAGCTTCAAACAATGCCCTAGACTTACCTCTTAGTCATGGATGGGATGTAATCTGCCTTGGGTGACAGTTCCATCCCAGGAGCTTCCAGTGTTGCCATATTCACAGAATCTGCACATATTTGGGTAAAATAGTGGCCCTAATTCCAATGCTACCTACTTCATGATGTTATTGTGAGGAAAGTACTTTGTTAACTGAGAACATTATAAAGATGTGAACTTATAATTCCTGAGAGTAACAAAAGACTGGCTCTATGGCATGAAGGACAGGAAACAACTGTATAAAACCAATGAAAGGGGGACCTGGGAAAGTTAAAGGCCAAATGATATGGCCTAACAAGTGTAATCAGCAACCGCTAGCTCTCTCAATGAAATCTGGCAACTTTATTACCATAATGACAAATCAATCAAAGAATAAAGACTTAGAAAAAGGCTTGTAACTATCTTTAATAGAGTATTTTATATTAGAACTGTCAGTTAAGTGTCATATCTTCTCTTACTAAATTGTAAACTCCTTAATGTCAGAGATTGCTCATTCATCTTTATTTCTCTTGTTGCTCAGCACAACACTATGTGATAGGTGCTTGGTAAATGTTTTCTGAATTGGTCACATGACTTTTAGAAATAGCTGCACACCAAACGCAGTGAACCTCGCTCTGCCCAATATATTTTCTAAATTCTTCTCCCCAGTAGAGCTCTAGAGTTAGGATCCCAACAAGTCCCACATAATTTAAGCACTATCTGTGTACATGTTAACAAAGTTACTCAAGGCTCTAGTTTCTTTGAATGTGCCAAAATTCCTGAATAACCAGTACTTGGGCTCAAAAAAGCACTTAGAACCTAAAAAATATTCATAAAATTGACATTTATCACTACCACCCACTTAGGTCATCTTTATTCTAACTCCGCCCACTTTTTTTTTTTTTTTTACTACTTCTCCATTGTGTCACTGAATTGGAGGGAACCTACGCATTTTCTGTGAGTAAGATATTTCAGAATTATTGCTGAAACTTAGCTTCCTAAGAATACACAGGAAATAGGTGCTCTGGTCTGCTCTGCTCCTAATCCTGCAGTAAGGCCAACAAAATGCTTTCCTCATAGTAATCCTGTGAGATATGGATGGTCAGCATTACTATTCCCATTTTACAGACAAAGAGACTGAGGCTTTGAGAAATGGAGGAACTAGGCCAAGGTTATACAACTAGTGGATGTCTAAGGTGGGGTTCAAATCCAGGTCTTCTGATTTCAAGTCCAGCTCTCTTTCCACTATGCCACATATACTGACAGGCCAATGAATGACAGACTAAAGGATGTTTATTGGAGCCACAGTCTTCTGCCAGGGGCTTAGCACTTCTCCAGCTCTTTTTGGCAAACCCCTGTCTAGTATGGCTTGTTGCATTGGAAATCAAGATGGGGTCTTAGCACTTATTCAATCAAGTGCCCTTTAAGAGTTTGGCCTTTGTTTCCTTGATTAAATTAGGAGTCCTTGATGACCTCCTTGCCTCAAGGGAAAGCCTAGTTTACATGGGTTTGAGTGACATGTTTGTGACATCAGAGGCTTTTAGACCACGTGGGTTTGTGATGCTTTTAGGTCATGTGGGCGAGTCGCGTGTGTGACTCACCTTTGACCCTGAACAAGATATATAAACCCAGAGGTTGGTGTTCTCCCTTGAAGCTCTGAGACACAGGAGAAGTGGTGCGTGACTCTGGGCCAGTCGTTGTTATGAGCTCCCCGGATCTTGAACTCAGATGTTGATGCTTTTTGGTAACTATGAATTGTGATTTGGTCTGTTTCTAATATATGTTTGTATTTGTATTTGATCTGAAGTTCAGGTTGCTGGCTTTTCCTCCTGAACTAAGTGAGTTTATATGTATATGTTGGATTAAAATAAGATTGTTAACCCCTTAACATTACTTTCCTTAGTAAAGCAGATCAAAAGAACCTGTGTTAGCAATGTTCTTGTTGTTGGGCTTGTGTTGGTCTTTCACCCCCACAGCAGCTGCTAAGCTGAATTGTTGCAACACTTGTACCTAGTTGTAGCAAACTCTGGGAGGTAAAAGTAGAAGTGAAATTGTCAGAACAGAAAGAATCATTGAGATGGATGGAAAGTTCTGAGATTTTCTAGGCCGCCTCCCTCAATTTACCAACATACGATGTTAATGTGTCAACTAGCATATTTACTGATTGTGTCCTATGTGTCCACTGCACATTGTGTGTCAATTGGGTATGTAAAAAAACCAAAACCCACATCTGAGCTCTCTTCTACTGTAGTGCTGTGGCTACAATTAATTGCTAAGGTTTTCTGTTTTTGTTTTTTTTTTTTGCTTAAAAAAAACAAACAGACCTTAATTTCTAAGCTTTTCTTTATTCTTGGGTCTTGTCCCAGCACAGGAGCCTGCTCGTACCAGAGGACCTTAGGAAGAAGTAAAAATGCCTAAGGGCCAGTCTGAATTTTTAAAAAATATTCTAGGTTGCTATATATAGCCAGTTTATAACATTTTTTTATGCGTTTATATATCTCCACATCTTGTCACCACCACTCCTTCCTCCCAACTCTTCTCTCAACTCCTCAAAAACCTTTAATGGCTCCTTATAACTTACCAAATGAAATCCAGATTCCTTAGCTTACCACACTCTGGCCTGAATTTATCTTTCCAGACTTATCTCCTACTACTTCCCTTAGGTAAGCTGTTTTCCAACCAAACTGCATTGTTTGTTACTGCAAACACAGTCTATCTTGAACACACTCTGGGCTTTCCTGCTTTTGTTAAAGCCTAGCTTTCCATCTGGAATATCTCCTCTCTACTGTCACCTGCTTCTGTTGGATTATTCCTACCCATCCTTCAAGGCCAAACTAAAATCCTAACTTCTCCATGAAGCCTTCCTTCATCTATACAGAAAAAGTCATCTCTCTTAGTTCAGTTAAATTCAATGAATGTTTTAAAACACCTGCTATGTATAAAACACTGTGCCAGGTGCTAGGCATAAAAAGAAAACTAAACTGTCCTCCTGAAGCTTACATTTAACTTGGGTGGGGAGGGGAGGGGCAGAGAGAACAGATGAAGAAAAACTCTCTTCTGACCTCCCATAGTATTTTCTAGCCTTCTCGTGGTACTTTCACATTCTCCCTTGTGTTGTTATTGGTTTGTTTTTCTCTCTTCTACTGGAATGTGGGTTTTACGAAGCCAGCGATTACATTTTTGCTTCTTTGTATTGTTTCTCCAAGAGTCTAGCACGTACATAGTGTTTCAAACATAGCAGACACTGAAGAAATATTTGATAAATTAATAATTATTTTTATAATGAAGACTGGCAGATATTATTGATGAAAACATTAAAAGAGCCAAAATTGTGAAATATGGTGATAAATTGTTGAGTATTGAGATCCATTCATTTCAAAAATTTTAAATGGCTATGCTGTGTAATTTCATCTGCCAAAGTCTTATTTGGATGCCTCATCGCTTTGTGGAGGTGAGTTTGAATCTGTGGAGGTTATAGTGACAGAGCACTAGCTCTAACAGTTCCTACAAAGTGGAAAAGACTTTGGATATGATTTCAGTAAAGGCTTGTGTGTCTGTCATCTAGGGATCAACAAAGCTAAATATGAAGAGGTTCATTATACATATATATATATACACAAATGTATAATGTATGTTGTATATATATGCATATATATGTATATATGTATGTATGTGTGTATGTGTGTGTATGTATATATGTATATATATGTATGTGTGTATATATATCAGGTGATGACATTTTTTGGGGCAATATTCTACTCCAATAGTTCAGTGGGTCTGTGAACTGACCAATGTGGTATTCTTCCTAACAACGTATAATGCGTTGTAATATAGACAGCAAAACAGGCTTGTCCAGACTGTGCAACTTTATACATATATAACTTGGGCTTGTCTGGTCATGCCAAGATTGCCTGACATAGAGGCACCCTGAGGGGCCTTTGGAGAATATCCAGATTCCCTAACATGGAGGCCTCTTTAGGGGATGGGGGCAGCCTCTTTTAATTGTCTGCCTGATTCATTAAAACTGGCAAGACTAAGATGATCAGTCCCTTTTCTTCTGGTGAACTTTCTGACTTGTGCTTTTTCCTATGCATTCCCTTCTTGCTGTGTCCAGAGGGTGAAGATCACAATTCACTGACATATGACATGCAGACGCTGTGAGAGGGGAAGGACTTCCTTCCCTTGCTCTCTCCTTTTTACCCTGGCTCCAAGAAATGGGCAGGGGTATTTGTCTCTATTCTGTATCATTTGTCCTGAGTTTCAGGTAACAGTCATGAACCCATCAGACTGAGGCATTGGAGCAATGGTGACCTTGGAGCCAATATTGCAGGTGGCATGAGTTCAGCCAGCCAGCCCAGTATAAAGCTCTGAGAAGTCAGAGTACCCGGAATCCAAGCTCAAAGCGAGTTTTGGATTTGTAACTGGGACTGTGTGCTCTATAGTAACTGAACTAAGCTGTGAACCTAATTCCTTTTCTTTTCCCAGAGACTGAGGTAGTATAAGGGGCAAGAGATTATGTCTTTCATGTGTCATGGAAATAAGTTTATATATTTGTGATTATACCATTTGAAGTAAATATTTCTTTGTAAAAACTTCAGTGCTACATGTGTCTTCCAGTAAGTTTACCACAGAGGATTTGTCCAACACGTCAAGTTCTCTTGACATTACCATGAGATTTATGGAACATTTAGGCTATCTGCTGGCCATCCTTCACTCTTGTACATTTTTTTCCTGCTCTTACATTTATGTGATAGTATCCTTTAAACTGCCTCTCCTTTGTGATTACTTGTTTGTTATGTGTTGCAACTTGCTCTGAGTCATGATTTGCCTTTGCATTGTCCTTTGGGTTGTCCTCAACTTTAATTCTTTAGTGACTATTGTTTCATGATTCACAGCTATACAACAAAACAGACTGACTACTGGTATGGAAAAGATGTGCTTTTGTTTCAGGGAAAAGTTTGGGGTCATTAAAAGAATTTTGCAAATTCCCAATGGCAATCCAGACTGACTGGCTACTCAATTTAGGGCCTAACTCTTTGTCTAGTTGGACTCTAAAGGTTGCTTCTCCACCCTTTAACTACGTGTCATAATCTGGGTGAGAGACATTTTTCATCCACGTTGTTTTGCCTGTGTAGATGGTTAAGTTAAACTCTTTTGAGGGATTCAAGATCCCATCCAGGAGTCTCTGCAATATTCTGAGACTTGATGCAACTAGCATCCTATTCTGTCCTAATCTCTGTGACCTCCAGTCTTACATCTCTAACAGCTAAGATATCTCAAATTGGATGTTCGGTGGATATCTTAAACTCAACATATGCAAACCTGAACTCATATTTCAACCTAAAGCTCTCCCCTCCAAACTTCCCTCTTATTGTTGAGGGTGCCATTATCTTCCTAGTCCCCCAGGCTTGCACCCTAGGTATCATCCTTGATTCCTCGCTATCTCTCATTCTATCATATCCAATATGTGACTAAGGCCTATGGATTTTGCCTTTATAACATCTCTTGAATATGCACCCTTCTTCTCTTTGATACTGCCACCACCACTCTGATACTGCAATACAGTGACTCCAGGATGAAATACAAAATTCTCTGTTTGACGTTCAAAGCCCCTCATAACCTAGCCCCGTCCTACCTTTTCAGTCTTCTTATACCTTGCTCCTCACCTCTTACTCTTTGATTTGATGACATTGGCCCCCTTGGTGTTCCCTGAATAACACATTTTATTTCTTGGCTCTGGGCATTTAAACTGACTGTTCCCCAAGTCTGGAATGTTCTCCCTTCTCATCTCCACCTACTGGCTTCCCTGGCTTCCTTTAAGTCCCAACTAAAGTCCGGTCTTCTATAGGAAGATTATCCTAACTCCTCTTAATTCTAGTGCCTCCCATTTTAAAATTATTTGCTATTTATTCTCTCTCTCTCTATAGCTTGTTTATGTATAATTGTTTGCTTATTTTCTTCACCATTAGATAGTAAGCTCCTGGAGGGCAAGAACTATTTTTTGCCTCCTTTTGTATCCTTAAGGCTTAGCGCAGTGTCTGACAAATAGTAGGTACTGAATAGTACCTACTATTAGAGAACTGGGCTTGGAATCAGGAAGACTCATCTTTCTGAGTTCCAATCTAGCCTTAGACAAGTCACTTAACCCTGTTTGCCTTAGCTGTTGAGTTGTCTCAACAGCAAAACTCCTTACTGGTGGAGATTGGTTACTCAATGGTCCACACCTGTAGGAGGGGTGGAGTCGGTGAGAGCTTGACCAAAGAGAGATCTTGGTCTGGCTTCAAACTTGGAGAGAGAAGACATGCAGTTTTCCATTTTATTTAGGGAAAGGTTCCTGAAAGAAGAGAAAGGCTCTGGAAAGAAGCCAACATGTAGAGGAGCCAGGACCTCAAAGACATCATGACATGCCAGTTCTCATCTCACAAGCTCTCACGAACTCCACTAACTTTGGCCCTCAGGCAGACCTGGAGTGTTAAGTAATCAATCTCTACCAATGAAGAGAGTTTTATGCAAATATACTTTAAGCCAAGACTATACTAGTAAGTTCTTTATTCTTGTATTGTTGACTACCTATGTAGTCCACCAGCCACTCAGAGGCAACACCAGGAAAGGGCATATTTAATTAGTTTCAGACAAGGTAGCCAGAAAGCTTATGTTCTGTAGTATTTCAGTTTTAATATAGAATATCTTGCCTCCTACTCAAGCCTGAAACAAACCTCCTACTTTGAGATCCTAGTATCTATCTGCATTTATTCCTCTTCCTTCTTCCTCCTCTCCCCATCAAACACACCTGTTGGTTGGTGGGGGTGCTTCCTGAATTGCAGCAATGTCTATTTTCTGGCACCTGTACATATCTCAACATGTGAAGACACAGCCTGGTTCATGGCTGTCAATGTGGCCTGGCCAGCACACTGAACAACTAAAGATGAAGTGGGAGTATGACATGGAGCATGAACAAACATTAAAACCATCTTTAAAAAAAGGCAGAGGTTGTACAGACACAGAGAAAAGCTAGGAAATAGTTCATTCATAATTATAACCAACAAGTCCAATGTTGACTACTGAGGTCCAGATGGCCTACTATGAGCTACCCTGCTCTAAAAACTTGAAAAGGTAGCAGGCCTTTTCAGTATTATTTAGCAGTATCAGTTAAGCAAAAGCACAATCACCTCACATCTGGTTTTATCTTTAGGCAGCTGGGAAGCTGAGCACCTAGTTAGCTAGGGCCCCAGGACAGTCAGTGGGAAGGACTCGTTTCAGCTAGAAAGCAGGCTAGGGTGGGAAGGGAAGCTCAAAGCTACAACACATAGGATGTATTCAAAGTCTCAGGTTGGTCCTGCCAATCAAAGGCCAAGGATGAGACTACAGGTTTCAAGGGGCTCCTACCTACAGGATTTTACACTCACATTCTAAACAGACACAATATGAAACCCTATGTGGCTTTTTATTTCTGAACTTCAGAAGAAACTTACTGGGTTTCAGAAATTAAAAATATTATCATGACCCCAGAAAATCCATGTGTTGGAGACATCTATTTTAAACAGTTATGCCACCATCACAGGAAAAAGAGAGAGAGAGGAAAAAAAAGGGAGTTTATTATAACAGCTGCTTTCACAGCCCAAAACAAAGTTTGGCTGTTTTTGGCTGGTTGCACTGAATTAGAGTTGGCAAGAAGCTGACACTCTGTGTGAATTACTTTTCAAAGGATCATTTTGCTTCCTTAGAGAAGCCTAGGGCTTCACTGTCTAGCGTAAAATGAATATTTCTTTTTCCAGCATGGATCTTCTGCCATCTTGGGATCTTGATTCTACTGCAGCAAGCCAAACCCTCTGATTAGACCAAAATTGTTATGTTTGTGAGTACCATAGTAGTAGAACCATGTCTTGTCCCTGTGTATGTGTGTGTGTGACGTTTTGAGACACTAATTGTTGCTAAACACATGTGTAGTGGAAAAGTTATAGTTCCAACCTAGTTCCTGATAAACACTGTCATTGTTCAGTAGAACTATGGTAGGAAAGAGTCACAATGATTACTGAACACAAGGGCCAACTTTTTCAGGGACTTTTGTAAGACACTGACCATGACTCTTCCCCCTTGCTTTCTGATTGAGGAAGCTCATCTACTGGACAGAGACCAAAGCCCACTGTATAGATGGTCTTTCCAAACTACTACTTGGCCTCCACACAAAGTGTGAGCAGTGGAGCCGGGCTGGTTCGAGAGTCCCTCTGAAAGTTGCACTGAGTGCTAGGCAACTTAGAGGGGAGGAGAAGGGCAGAAAAGAGACAGGGAAACAGGTGTGGCTAGAAGAGAGGAGCTTGGGAGAGTTCCAGATTGGAAGTCCTACAGGAAAGAAGAGTAGCTAGCTCTGAATTCCTAGGCCACTCCTATTGCAGAGCTGAAATAAGGAAAAACTCCTAAGTCAAGTCCATAGCCATGATGATTTTGTTCCCTGTTCTTCACCTGGATCTGTTAACTTAAAAAATATTTTGATAACTGTATTTCATTACAATTGGTTTCCTTTATAATCCCATGTATTTTATTTTATGCATTTAAAAATATACTGAGAAGGGGTCCATAGACTTCATTAGATTGTCAAAGAGGTCTATAACACAAAATATGACCTCAAGGGTCAGCAACTGTGGCGTTAAATAGAGATATTAACGGGTTTTAGCGGACAACCTTTTGATTGATGATGAATCAAACATAAAAGAACCCATTTTAATTAGGTTGGAAAACTATCTATAGATACTCTAGCCCAGTTCAAACCTCTTTTCAGGACTTCCTGTCTTAGCAATCCCTAACACTTGGTTCAAACAGCATATTCTGGGGTGGCCTGAATAATAGGTTTCATGTCTCTGCCCTCGGATGTGTGTTCTGTAACCATAGACCTGGCTGACTAGAAGTAGCCAAATTAGCCCTCCAGAAATGTGCTGTCATGAAAATCCACTGCTGGGTTGCAGAAAGGCAGCATACATGACTATTTTAAAAACAAAACGAGTTTTCCAAAGCATTTGTGGAGACTTGGGCCTGGTTGAGCTTTTGGATTCATGCTGCAGGGGAGGGAATCCCTGGGTCCTGCTGGCAGCACCAGAGGCCCATTTTATTTTTGAATGCTTCTCATTCTCTGTAAAGCTGACTGTCCAAAACTTGAACTTGAATCCCTAGCCTTCTAAAACAATGACAAGCAGTCTGATACTGAGGTGATGTAAATTTTAAGAGACCCTCACAAAGCAAGTGCATGAGAGATCCTGCTTCACCTACCAAGAGTTTATGGCTCCCCAGAGTACCTCCCCCACTTAGAAGTGGTAGAACTGTCACACAGAGAAAAAGGATGTCCAAGATTGGAAGTATGACAAAACTTGAAATTGTAAGTCTATAATTATGGGTACCAGCCCTTGGATTGCAAATCCCAACTCACTACCCTTTTCTTCATTACAGAAACATTTAAAAATACTATAGAAACCACCTGTGAGTGGAAAATACCCAAACCTTCAAACACACCCTTTGCTATTGACACTGGATTCTCATCACCCAACATTCTTCCTAAAACTGAATTCTGTGTTCATTAAAACACATTCAGATACAGCAAAAATTTGTGTATAGCAAGCTGAGCTTCTAGCTTAATGATTGTCTTTGAGATGTGGATTTTCCTCATCCCTCCAGCTACTATTACTTCCTCCCTGAAATCACCTTGGATTTACTTTGTATATACATATATATGTATAAAAGAGAAACAACATATATAGATATGTATGTATATATGTACATAATACATATACGTACACATAAAGAATATATATATATATATATATATATATATATATATATATATATATATATATATATGTTTTTTTTCTCAATGGAGTATAAACTCCTTGAGAGTAGGGATTTTCATTTTTGTCTTTGTAACCTCAGCATCTACCATAGCTCTTGCATATACTGGTGCTTAATAAATGTTCTGCTGAGTGTCTACCAGGTATAAGAAAATGCCATATTACTACCTTCTTCTACATATACCAGTGTATTAGTAATATACTATTACAGTATAGGAAAGACACCTCATAAGATTTTGCTCTTACAGCTAGAAGAGACATAATTAATAAGTGGTGTAAGTAAACGGAGCCAATGGCAATGAACGCTACAGCTGAGATGGTGAATTCCATAGAAGGCATTTCCTGAAATTTTAGTTTAAGTTACTATAAGCAGTAAGATTCACCTTAAATTTTTTTACCTTGGCTTTCTAGGAATTTACTTTTTGTACAAATTGGAATCTCTGCATGTGTCCTCATAACATTATATGTGATGAAGAAAGTATTTTGCAGGCAGCATGGTGCAATCCAGAGGTGTCAATCGTATTGTTAGAACTGTTGCTTGAGACAGATTAAAATGTGACTGGGAAATATTTAATGAAATAAACAAAAATATGATAAAACAGAGATAATGTTTTTTTTTTGGAGGGGGAGGGCAGGACAGTTGGGGTTAAGTGACTTGCCCAAGATCACACAGCTAGTAAGTGTGTCAAGTGTCTGAGACTGGATTTGAACTCAGGTCCTCCTGACTCCAGGGACCGGTGCTCTACTCACTGTGCCACCTAGCTGCCCCCAAAGATAATGTTACTAGGTAGTTTTCTAAGTGAATATGTGGCTCCCAGGGATTTTCATGCATAGTTTAGTGGCTTCTGTTTCTATCTGAGTTTGCCACTACTGATGTAAAGGATAGGGTATTAGACTTGGAGTCAGAAAATTCTGGGTTCAAATTCTGTCTTACCTACTTACTAGTTGTGTGAACCCAGTTAGTCCTTAATCTCTCTATACCTCAATTTCCTCATCTCTAAAGTGAGGGGTTTCTATTCAATAGCTTCTAATGTTGCTTTTAGCTCTAAATCGATATATCCTGAAATTTTCAGATAAAGCTAGTCTAACAGTCTCTGATGACCTCTAAGAGCTTCTTTCTCTTCCCTACACACTGTATATTCACCTCTTGTTTATTTTTCCTTTCTTCAATTATCTCTTCCTTTAATATTCCTAAATGTAACCCTCTCAAAGCCCACTCTGTGGCCTCCTTCATTTTCCTATCTATCTGTCCCTGTCAGTCACTTACTTCCAGTCTCTGCAATGTTGCTCTTCATGCCCTCTCTCCTTTGCTCCCCAAACTTTACGCCATTACACCATACCTTTCTTTCTTCATGACCTCACAAGCCCCGCATCATCCTTTCCCAAAGGCATTCTTGAGTCTCTAGGATCCAAACCTCCAAGGTCAAACCCTGACATCTGGTTGTTCTCTTCAAAGGCCCCTCCTAGAAACTGGCATCTCCAGAGGGGCAGGGGCATGTAATCATCCTGACACGCTGAAGTCAGTGGATGTTTCCCAGCATTCCTGTGCCCACCCACACCACTTTTTTTCTGTAGTAGCAGGGAAGTAAGGAGGTGGGTTCACTCTATTTTAGCAATCTCTACAACTTTAAACACAGGCCTAAGGGAACCTTTAATTTCTTCCTTTACTGTTCAGCAAAACTGCCCAGAAAAAGTAATCATAATGTACAGGGGAGAAGACTTATTTTCTAAAAACTCAAGTCCATGCAATGTAGCAGTTTGCGAACACAGGAGAAAATGAGAAATGAAGAGAAAATGTAGAGAAGGAAGAAGAAACAGAAAAGAACTCAGAGGAGGAAAATAAATGAGTTAGTGCTGAGACCACAACTCATCCAGTTCAAAGTTCAAAATACTAAAAGTCCTCCTAATGTTCCATTAAGTGATGGCTTCTTGCTTCCTCTGACAAGTGATTTAGAGTGGTAGAATGATCAGGTTCCTTAGGGAGTTCATGAATCTTTTTCCATGACAGTTCAATCCAGCTTGCCCAGCAATAGGCACTTGGTAAGGCAGAGATCCAAGTGTCA